>NC_082719.1:74448136-75075173 GCF_030144855.1 Hypanus sabinus
TTCATTGAGGAGCTCGCTCACTTCCACAGCCTCCAGGCACACCTTCCCAGTTTTATTTCTAATCAGTCCTACCTTCACTCCTGTCATCCTTTTGTTCTTCACATAATTGAAGAATGCCTTGGTGTCTTCCTTTACACTACTCGCCAAGGCCTTCTCATGCCCCCTTTTTGCTCTTCTCAGCCCCTTCTTAAGCTCCTTTCTTGCTACCCTGTATTCCTCAATAGACCCAACCGATCCTTGGTTCCTAAACCTCATGTATGCTGCCTTCTTCCACCTGACTAGATTTTCCACTTCTCTTGTCACCCATGGTTCCTTCAACCTACCATTCTTTATCTTCCTCACCGGGACAAATTTATCCCTAACATCCTGCAGAAGATCCTTAAACTTCGACCAGATGTGCATAGTACATTTCCCTGCAAAAACATCATCCCAATTCACACCCGCAAGTTCTAGCCTTAAAGCCTCATAATTTGCCCTTCCCCAATTAAAAATGTTCCTGTCCTCTCTGATTCTATCCTTTTCCATGATAATGCTAAAGGTCACTGGTGATCAGCGGTGATCACTGTCCCCCAGTAGCTCACCCACTGACAGATCTGTGACCTGACCCGGTTTGTTACCTAATACTAGATCTAGTATGGCAATCCTCCTAGTCGGCCTGTCAACATACTCTGACAGGAATCCATCCTGTTGGAATGTAATGAGGTAAAGGGATATTCTCTATTCTCTGTTCTTGGTTCTTGTCTTCCTGTTGATTTAGTTAAATTTAATAAACAAATATCTAATCCTGTTATCAAACATACATTACGAATTTGGTTTCAATTTCGTAAGTTTTTTACTCTGAAAAACTTAGTTCTTGATAGCCCTATCTTACTTAATTTTTTTTTCAAACCTTCCTGGACAGATCAAGCTTTTAACATATGGAAAAGGAAAGGTATAAAATGTTTTCGTGATCTTTTTTTTGAAGATACTTTGATGTCCTTTGACCAACTTTCCAACAAATTTAAATTACCTAAATCTAATTTTTTCAGATATCTACAAATTAGAAATTTCTTACATAAAGTTTTACCATCTTTTCCTAATTCAACTTTAGTGGATTTTTCAGATTTGATTTTTACCTTAAACCCTTGTCAGAAGGGATTAGTAGCTTTTATTTATAATATGATTATGAAGATACAACCAGAAATATCAGTTAGAATTAAACAAGAATGGGAAAAAGAACTTCGATATAATATATCAACAGATAAATGGGAAAAAAAATTTACAAATGGTTAATTCCTCTTCTATATGTGCTAAACATGCTTTAATACAATTTAAAATTGTACATAGAGCTCATATGTCTAAAGATAAACTTGCTCAATTCTATTCTCATATTAACCCTCAATGTGACAGATGTCATTCAGAAGTGGCTTCATTGACCCATATGTTTTGGTCATGTCCCACTTTACATAACTATTGGAAGGACATATTTACTACCATTTCCTCATTGGAATATCGATCTACAACCTTATTTTATTACTGCAATTTTTGGCATACCAAATGAGGATGGTAATCAGTTTTCCCCTTCAATCAGACGAATGATTGCTTCTGTAACATTAATGGCCAGAAGGTCTATATTACAAAACTGGAAAGAAGTAAATCCTCCTACCAAGTTCCAGTGGTTTTCTCAAACTATTTCTTATCTGAGCTTGGAAAAAATTAGAAGCACTATTTTTGACTCATCAATTAAATTTGAAGAAACTTGGAGACCTTTCATTCGACACTTTCATATGAATTAATTTGGCCTTTTCCAGACCTTCTTTCTGCTTATTCTTGTTCAGGTATGGAGTTCTGGAGTTTGTTGACACTATCATATACTTGTAAACTATTATTATTGCCCATGTTAGTTTAGTTTAGTGTTTTTTTTTCTTAATATATATTTTTCACATATTTTCAAACTTTTTCTTCTTTTGACGATTATTTTTGTTTTTTTTTCATATATAATCATATGGATTTGATTGATTAAGGTATTTTCTTTTGTCGATGTTTAATAGGATATTGTTAACTTATTATTAATGTGACTTCAAGTCTATTGTATTCATAATTTATTCATTATTATGTTATGTTTTTTTATATGCATATATGAAACTCAATAAAAAGATTGAAAAAGAAAAAGAAAGGAATCCATCCTGGATACACTCCGGACAAACTCTGCCCCATCTAAACCCTTGGAACTAATCAAGTGCCAATCAATATTAGGGAAGTTAAAGTCACCCATGACAACAGCCCTGTTATTTTTGCACCTTTCCAAAATCTGCCTCGCAATCTGCTCCTCGGTATCTCTGCTGCTACCAGGAGGCCTATAGAATACTCCCAATAGAGTATCTGCTCCCTTCCTGTTCCTGACTTCCACCCATACAGACTCAAAAGACGATCCTGCTAGATTACCCATCCTTTCTGCAGCTGTAATAGTATCCCTAACCAGTAATGCCACCCTTTCCCCCCCTCTCTATCATTTTTAAAGCACTGAAATCTAGGAATATTGAGAATCCATCCCTGCCCTGGTGCCAGCCAAGTCTCCGTAATGGTCACTACATCATAATTCCAAGTATGTATCCAAGCTCTCAGTTCATCACCTTTGTTCCTGATGCTTCTTGCATTGAAGTACACACACTTTAGCCCTTCTACCTTACTACCTTTATACCCTTTATACTGCTGCTCTTTCCTCAAAGCCTCTCTATATGTTAGATCTGGCTTTACTCCATGCACTTCTTTCACTGCTCTATCGCTCTATCTACCCTGCTTGTAAGTTCCCCAAAGAAATGCTGTATGTTTGTCAGGCAGGGTTTTCCTTTCAGTGTATGGTCTATCTTCTCATGTGCCTCCAGGTACTCCGTAATCTCATTCCTAACAATCGATTCCAACAACTTCCCAACCACAGATGTCAGATGAACAGGTCTATAGTTTCCTTTCTGCTGTCTCCCACCCTTCTTAAATAGTGGAGTAACATTTGCAATTTTCCAGTCATTCGGTACAATGCCAGAATCTATCGATTCTTGAAAGATCATTGCCAAAGCCTCTGCAATCTCTCCAGCTAGTTCCTTCAGAACCCAAGAATGCATTTCATCAGGTCCAGCAGATTTATCCACCCTCAGACCATTAAGCTTCCTGAGCACCCTGAGCACCTTCTCAGTCATAATCTTCACTTCCCTGACACTCTTGAATGTCCAGTATAATGCAGATGTCCTCCACTGTAAAGACTGGTGCAAAATATGCATTCAGTTCTTCTGCTATCTCTGCATCTCTCATTACTGTATCTCCAGCATCATTTTCAATTGGTCCTATACCTACCCTTAACTCTTTTTTTTACCCTTTATATACTTAAAAAAGCTTTTGGTATCATCCTGGCTGCTATTTGGAGGCCTGTATAGAACTGTTATTAGGGTCATTTTACCCTTGCCATTTCTTAACTCAACCTTCTACACCTTCTAATCCTATGTCATCTCTTTCCAATGATTTAATATTATTTCTTATACACAGAGTCACATCACCCCCTCTGCCTACTAACTAATCTTTCCCAAATACTGTACATCCTTGGACGTTCAGCTCCCAATGGCAGCCATCCTTTAGCCAAGTTTCAGAGTTGGCCACAACGTCATATTTGCCAGTCTGTAGCTGAATTTCAAGATCATCCATTTTGTTCCTTATGCTGCATGCATTCAAATACAACACTCCCAGTCCAGTATTTGTTGCTTTCTGTTTTAACTGCACCACGCCTCTATTGTCCTGTAACTCAAGACTGCAAAGCTGGAAATCCAGTACTCCAGATGAAGGCAAATAGCAGTAAAGATTCCAGCATGCTTCCGGGGTACCTTCAGGGCAATCTCATTGCTCGATGATTAAGTGGATTAGATGATCCATATTTATTACCTCTCATTTTATCGCTTATTTTAGGCATCATTTAGGTGTTGGGATGGTTCAGTTTCCATGTTTTGGTTAGAATTGTGTGTGGAAATTGTATTTCAATATAATTTTAGGATAAAACTTGAGATCCTTGATTTCAGCACTAATTTTAAATACATTGCACCATTTGCAATTTTTTTACTGTACCAGTTTGAAAGGTATCTGAAGCAAAACTATGACACACGTCATTGCTGGGCACTGAAGTAAAGGCAGAGATTTTTTAAAATTTATACTTGAAGTGCTTTCCTTGGCCAAATAAACAATTCCTGAATTTGCACACAGACAGTAAATGTCTCATGATATATTTGCTGGATGCTTCATTTGCTTACTTCATTCTTAGAGAATAAAGTTGTTATCTAAGATGTGGCAGCAGGGGAACTGAAGAAAATAATAATAGGATTTGCAGAGTCATTTGGGATTTATATAAGTGAAGTCATGTTTGACAGTAACAAGCAAAAGAGATTAACAGAACCAGTGCATGTGGTGTATTTGTGCTTCCACAAGGTCTACAAAATGTCTATTCTGATTGAGGATTGACGATTGGCTAATGGACAGAAAACAGAGTGGGGATAAACACATCATTTGGGTTTCAAAACATGACTGCTGGGCACCATAGCATGGAACCCCAGCTGTTCACAACCCATAAATAATGATGTAGATGCGAGAATCAAGTTTTGCATATACCGGTTTCTTCATAATGTGAAGTTGGGTAGTGTTGTGGGTTATGAGATTTTCACAGCAAGGCTTCATGGGATATGGACAATTTAAGTGAATGGGCAATGATATGGCACAGGGAACATAGATGAATGTGAAGATATTCACTTTGATTGAAAAGCTAGAAGAGGGAAAGTGGAGAGAAAGTGAAAAGTGTTGGTTGGACTGATGCATCCTTGCATAAACCATTGAAATTTAACATGTAGGTATAACAAGCAGTTAAGAAGGCAAGTGAAATATTGACCTTTATTGCAAAGAGGATCTGAGTACCAGAATAAAGACGTCTTAATACAATTGCGGATTTAGGAACATAGTACCCCTTATAAAGGCAAACAGTTGCAAAGATTCAATGATCCATGTGTATTACCATTACTTTTAGCTCAGAATGTTGTTGCTCAATTGTAGAGTTTGCATGATTTGTGCTTTTTTCTCCTTTCTCTGCGCATCAAATGTTTGTCCTTATTTTTGTTTTTATTGGGTTCTTTCAGTTTTTTTGCTTTGTGGCTGCCTGTAAGCAAACAAGTCTCAAGGTTGTATAATTTATACATTCTTTTGTAATAAAATGTATTTTGAATACCTTGAAAATGTTAGGCATCTTTTAGGTAATGAGATGTTTCAGATTTTGTGTTTCAGTTAGAAAGGAAGTGTGTGGATTTATACTTAGAGTATGGTGTCCATACCAAAGGAAGAAAATATATGTGAAAAAGATTCATCAAATTGTTTCCTGCGATATGGAAAGAAATAAGAAGGTTTGCTTTTCATGAGAGATTATGTATAGTGGGAGTCTTTCATTTCAGGAAGAATGAAAAGTAATGTTGAGGACAAAATTGTGATTTGGTGTGATAGAATAAAATGCAGGGATGACATTTCCCATGGCTGGCTTATCTACGACTAATGGTTTCCACATCAAACTAAGGGGCTCAGTTATTGAATATACATATTGGCCACTTCATTAGATACACCTGTACAACTGTTCATTGATACAAATATATAACCAGTCGTGTGGCATGTGGCAGCAATTCAGTGCATGTAAACATGTAAACATGAAGCATGTAAACATGGTCAAAATGTTCAGTTGTGATTCAGACCAAACATCAGAATGGGGAGAAATATGATCCAAGTGATATTGACTATGGAACAATTGTGTGCAGAAGAGCATCCCTGAATGCACAACACGTTGAACCTTGAAGTGGATGGGTTAGAGTAGCAGAAGATGATACCAAGTTCCCCTCTTGGGGTCACTTTAATAGATATAGGAGGTACCTGTGTAGATTCAAGGTACATATTAATAGATACATGGAAATGAAAAGAATCAAGTGGTTTTGGGTGAATACAATATGTGGCATTGAGCTGAACAAAAAGCTATGATCTTATTGAATCGTAGGTCAGACAGCAAGAACCCAAAGCCCTACTCTAGCTTCTACTTCCTGTGTCTCATACTTAGTATTCTTAAGCTGTGTGGCACGTGGCCAAGTGGATAAGGCTTTGGTCTAGTGATCTGAAGGTCACTAGTTCGAGCCTTAGCTGAGGCAGCATGTTGTGTCCTTGAGCAAGACACTTAACCACACACACCGACAACACCGGTGCCAAGTTGCATGGGTCATAATGCCCTTGGATAACATTGGTCGTGTGGAGAGGGGAGACTTGCAGCTTGGGCAACTGCAGGTCTTCCATTCAAACTTGCCCAGGCCTCAGTCATCATCAAAAATCGATGGACAGCCGAAGAAGAGTTTCTTAAGCTGCAGCCACTATTGAAGCAATAAATTTATCAAGTCTGAGAGAGGGTGCAAACTGAGGCTATATGAGTAATTTATTCAAAATCTGTGGGAATAGTCAGTTCTTTATTTCCTTTCTCCAGGTTAAGACATATATAAATCAAGTCACACATAACAGTTTGAAGGATGTCCTAAGGAAAAAGTGGGTACTAAACCAAGTATCTTAAGAAACTAAACGCAGTTGCTTCCAGGCTCATTCTGCAATCTTGTATTATTATCTTACTTTGCTCATGTTCAAACCAAGTTTCAATTCCTACTTGAAGAAAGAGCTCTCACTGAAGGCATACATCGATGATTACTTTTATTCATTGCTTTAAGTGCAATGCGCTAGTGCAATCTTTGACCATCTGAGGAAAATAGTTGAGGAAGATCAAGACCTTAAACTCAGCACAAACCTTGTGATCTGTAGGTCAGTGGTGATTCCTAATCTCTTGGGAGATTATGGGATTTGCACTGCTTATAACAGAATCTCACAGTGCTGGAGAGAACACTGGTGCTGCCTCTAAAGTAGGCATTCTATTTCAGGCTCTGTCATAGCAAGGGGTTATATTTGACATAGGAAAGTATTCAAGGATTGCATTAAAGCTTTTTGAAAAAGTAAAGCATCCTCACCAACTTAAAGGCTCTTTGAAAAAAGGCTAACGTTCTATTAACTTTTGAGAAACTCCAAAATAGTGGAACCTGCAGAATGATATTCAGAAGACTGGAAATGCACAGACGAGCAGCATAAATGGCTCAAAATACCCATCTGTGCACCCCATCAAACATCTGTTCCCATACCCTCAGCAGAATCTGCAGGTCCAAAGAAATCTATCAGTCTTGTCAACCTATAGAGATGAGAAAAGGGTATTATAATAAAAAGAGGGATGGATGTTGCTGTAAGATTTACAGAACTCTTCTGCATTGTTTATGGTCAAAAATTACTATTGTAAGTGTCTGTATAGAGAAACTAAGGCAGATATCCTAAAACAACATGAATGGTTGAAAATCCATGTTAACTACTGTTTAACATCTTTGTTTGTCCTGAGAGAATCAATGAGTCAACCAGCCACTTGTCAGGTCATATTGGGGATGTGTACATTTATTTAAGACCAAGCTTTCTCTGATAATGATTGTAGGAACTACTAAGTAAAGTTTTCTAAAGAAGTTTTGTTTCTTGAATAAGTTGAAATTAAATAAAAATAATATTGATGTCTACTGTCAAATGGAAGATTACAACATACTATGGAGCAAACTACAATGTTATACCAACATCCCTGAAGAACTAAACACCATAGCAGGAAGCATTGCCTAACAGAACTTTATTTAGTGGTATTCGTAATAATCTGATTCATCCCACCACAAGTTTCTTTAATTATAAAAGCAAGAGTAAACTGATCCTTATATTAGTCGACAGGATTTATAGTGAGAATTCAGCACTCCTGCACTCCCAGAAGGAAAGCATAGTTGATGAACACATATCAAAGAAGTCAATGCAACATGCTGTAATCTGTTTTAATATTGAATAAAATTTCTTGCTAACCTATAGGATGTCTGATGTTGCTTGTCCACCACCAGCATCAGAGTAATTTAAGTGTATTGGTATTTCAAACATAAGTATTCTCATTTTAGTAACTTCTTTCTTTTTCATCATCTTCTCAAGCAGTCACTCTAGATTGAGAATGGCTTTTTTCATTCCAGTTCTGTGGCCCTGAAGTGGATGTTCAGACTAACAGAGCACCTGCAGACTTTTCCATAGGTGGGTGCATCAGGGACTTAAGGAGACAGGCTATAGAGTGGCTGAATACTCTGTGAGATGTGGCGCATCATACTCAGTTTTGTGCTCCTGACAAAAGGACATATATTCAAAGTACATAACTCCATTGAAAAGTTAGCAGAATTAATTTGGAAATTTGTGTTCACTTATCAAAAGTAAATATAGACAGCTCAAAATGAGTTAATTGTCACGTGCATAAGTACATGCATATACAGGTGCAATAGAAACTTTATAGCAGTATTACAGGTGTTTAATATTAGAGACACAGTATTGAAAAGAGAAACAGGAATTAAATATAGATTGTAAAATAATACACAAGAGGTTCAAAGTTCAAAGTAAATTTATTATCAAAATGCACACATGTTACCATATACTACACTGAGATTCATTTTCTTTAAATTGTTTTCTGGGGAAAAAGAAATAGTATTGAATTTTACAAAAAAACCTGTGCATGAAGAAATACCAACAAAGGCCAGTCTGCAAAAGATATGCTGTGCAAATAAAAACAATACTGAACATGCTGTGCAAATAAAAACAATACTGAACATGAGTTGGAAAGCATTCTTGAATGAAAGTGACACGCACACAAAATGCTAGAGGAACACAGCAGGCCAGACAGCATCTGCAGAAAAGAGTATAGTTGATGTTTTGGGCTGAGACACTTTGGCAGGACAGTTAAAGAATCAGCTCAGACTAGTAGAGAATGATATTATCCACAAGAGTTCAGGGGAGACCAAAGGTTATATACTAAAAAATTTTCTTGAAGCTGGCGGTGTGGGACCTAAGGATTATGTATTTCCTGTCTGATGGCAGGAAATAGAAGAGAGCATGCCTTGCATTGTGGGGGTCTTTATATGATGGGGTGCTCCTTTCTTGCACCAGCACTCCATGTAAACGTCCTTATGGCGGGGGGGGGCGGCTTCACCTATGAAGGACTAGGCTGTGCCCATCACTTTCGAATATAAAATATGGAACAGTTCAGAACAGGAACAAGTGCTTTGGCTCACAATGTTGTGCCAACCCAATTAAATTAGTAATCAAGAAGTCGACTAAGCTAAGCTCTTTTGCCTACACAATGTCCATGCCTTCAATTTTCCCCACATTCACGTGCCTATAAGAACATAAGAAATAGGATCAGGAGCAGGGTATCTGGCCCGTCAAGCCTGTTCCACCATTCAATAAGATCATGGCTGATCTGGCCATGGACTCACCTCCACCTACCTTCCTTTTCCCAATAACCCTTTAATTCCCCTACTATGCAAAAATCTCTCCAACCTTGTCTTCAATATATTTACTGAGCTAGCCTCCCCTGCTTGATTGGGCAGAGAATTCCACAGATTCACCACTCTGGGAAACGTAGTTCCTCCTCATATCCGTCTTAAATCTACTCTCTAGAATCTTGAGGCAATATCCCCTAGTTCTAGTCTCACCTACCGGTGGAAACAACTTTCCTGCCTTTATCTTACGTGTATCTAATCCTTTCATAATTTTTAATGTTTCTATAAAGATCTCCTCTTATTCTTCTGTTTTCCAGTGAGTACAGTCCCAGGCGACTCAATCTCTCCTCATAGTCTAATCCCCTCATCTCTGGAATCAACCTGGTGAACCTCCTCTGCACTGTCCCAATACCTAGTATATTCTTCTTCAAGTAAGGAGACCAGAACTGCACACAGTACTCCAGGTGTGGCCTCACCAGTTCCCTGTACAGTTGCAGCGTAACCTCCCTGCTCTTAAATGCAATCCCTCTAGCAATGAAGGCCATTTGCCTTTTTAATTGGGTTCTTTTGGGTTTCTTGCTTTGTGGCTGCCTGTAAGCAGACAAATCTCAAGGTTGTATAATTTATGCATCCTTTGATAATAAATGTACCTTAATCTTTGATGAAGTGTTCAGTAAAATACTCTGTTATCCTGCTGGAAAGGTGGAGATACTGGCATTCCTTCTGTGTGTTTGCATCTATGCGCTGGGCCCAGGACAGGTCATGCGGTATGTCAGCACTCAAGAATTTCAAGATGCTGACCTCCTCCACTGCCAATCCACTGATGTAGATATTAAACATGAGAAATTCTGTAGATGCTGGAAAGCCAAAGCAACACACATAAAGTGCTTGAGGAAATCAGCAGGTCAGACAGCAACTCAGGAAATGAATAAACAGTCGATGCTTCACATCAAGAAATATTTTTCAGGATTGAAAAAGAAGGGGATAAGATGCCAGAATAAAAATATGGTGGGGGGGGGGGGTGAGAAGAAGAAGGAGTATAGCTAGAAGGTGATAAGTAAAGCCATGTGACTAGGAAAGGTAAAGGGCTGGAGAGCAAGGAATCTGAATGGAAAGGAGAGTGAACCACAGGAAGATGGGATCCAGGGAGAGGTGATAGACAGGTAAGATGAGGTAACAGGCCAGACTAGGGAATAGAAGAAGAGGGGAGGGAAAAGATTTTACAGGAAGAAGTTATCGATGTCTATGCAATCATATTGGAGGCTACCCAGACAGAACATTAGGTATTGCCCCTCCACCCTGTGAGTGGCCTCATTATGGAACAAGTTGAGACCATGGGTCAACATGTCAGAACAGGAATGGGAATCAGAATCACAGTAGATGCAAAGAAACACAATAGAATCCATGAAGAACTACACACAAAGACGGACAAGCAACTAACATGTAAAATATGAGAAATAATGCAAATATAAAAAGAAAAACAAAATCATTACAATAAATAAGTAATAAATATTATGTTGGCACATGGCCTAGTAGATAAGGCATCAGTCTAGTGATCTGAAGATCACTGGTTCGAGCCTCAGCTGAGACAACATGTTGTGTCCTTGAGCAAGACACTTGACCACACATTGCTCTGCGACGACCCCGGTGCTAAGCTGCTTGGGTCCTAGTGCCCTTCCCTTGGACAACATCGGTGGTGTGGAGAGGGGAAGGCTTGCAGCTTGGGCAACTGCCAGTCTCCCACACAACCCTGCCCAGGCCTGTGTCCTGGAAACCCTCCAAGGTGCAAATCCATGGTCTCTCAAGACTAACAGAACCTATATAATAAATATTACTGAGAACATTAGTTATAGAGTCCTTGAAAGTGAGTTCCTAGCTTGAGGAATCAGTTTATTATTGGGATGTGTGAAATTATACACTCTGATTCAGGAATCTGATAGTTGAGGGGTAATAACTTTTCCTGAACCTGGTGATAAGGGTCTTAAAGCACCTGTTCCTCCTTCCTGACAGCAGCAGTGAGAAGAGAGCATAGCCTGGATGGTGAACGGGTCCTTGATGATGGCTGCTGATTTCCTGCTTTCCTTGTAGATTTGCTCAATGGTTGGGAGGTTTTTACCTGTGATATTCTGCACCATATCCATTACTATTTGTAGCTTTTTCCTTTGAGGGCATTGGTGTTTCCATACCATTTTTCATTTCAATCAATTCTATTGGATTTCCATTCTGAAATGACACAAATTCAATAACCCAAAACTTCCAGTAATTGATGAATCAACCATGTAACCACCCTCTGGGGATTCTACAAACCCCATCTCAACTTGGTCAATGAGGACCTATAATTGTAAATTCCACCGTAATTATTTAACCAATAAATTTGAGACTGAATCATTTAATGTAGCTATCAAACAGCATGAATACCTGGCATTTACAAACATTACAAAGCATTCAGAATTATAACAAAATAATGATTATTAAAATGTTTCATTCAGAAAGTAAGCATTGAAAAGTGAAAAGAACAAATGCATTTAAATTAATGGAAGCATTTAAAAAGTTGTCATTTAGCAATAATTTAACTCTCTCCCACTCAGTTGTTCCTTTTCCCTAAGATGTGGATCAAGCAGACTTTCCTTTCTTTCTTTTTCCAATATTTTTATTGTTTCATATACACAAATATAGAATTCATAAGGATACTTATTATAAATCAAAATAAAATAACACAAAATGAACTGTATATAAATTACACTGATACAATCATGGTATCCCTTAATGATGATCAATCAAATAAAATAAATTGAATGATGAAATACGATAGTATGGTTAATTATATTATTAAAAAAATCTACTGTATACCCCCTACCAAGACAAAGCTGGTTGGTAAAAAAAACAAGAGAAAGAAAAGAATACTTTACCATATAGTGTTTTATAATAATAGCTCAGATCTATATTTTAAAAACAATTCAAGGATTTTTAAAATAATTCAGAAAGGGTCCCCATAACGTTTGAAAATCTTGGTTAGAATCAGAAATCAAACAACGAATCTTCTCTAAATTTAAACACGACATAACATCACATAACCATTGAGCATGCGTGGTGAGGGGGCAACTTCCTTCCATTTAAGCAAGATCGCCCTCCAAGCCGTGAGAGAAATAAAAGCCAGTACCCATGAATGAAAAGGCTCCAAAATTATAATTCTTTCCTCAACAATACCAAATAAGGCAGTCAAAGGATTGGGCTTAAAACTAACTTCAAATAATATAGAAGAAATTTGGAGTACACCTTTCCAATATTTTTCAAGGCTTGAACATGACCAAAACATATGAATTAATGAAGTCTCTCCATTATTACATCTATCACAGTAAGGAGATATATCTGCAATATAATGAGAGAGCGTGTCTTTAGACATATGAGCCCTATGTACTACTTTAAATTGTAGAAGGGAATGGCAAGCACTTAATGATGAAGAATTAACCATTTTGAAAATAACCCTCCAGGTCTCATCAGATAATGAAGTCTGTCGATCTTTTTCCCAATCTTTTTTAATTTTATCTAAAGCAGCCATTCTCAATCCTGACAACGGACCATAAATATATGATATTGAGCCATTTTCAAAAGGTTTCAAATTAAAAATTGCATCTATTATGTTCTTATCTGGGCGAGTAAGAAATATAAACAACACACACAAAATGATGGCAGAATGCAGCAGGACAGGCAGTATCTATAAGGAGAAGCACTGTCAATGTTTCGGGCAGAGACCCTACATCAGGAGTAGGAAATGTATGTAGATTAGATCTTAAAAAATCTATAATCTGTAGATATCGGAAAAAGTGAGTATTTGACAGGTTATATTTCACTGAAACCTGCTCAAAAGAAGAAAGATTCGCTCTAACAAACAGATCCTGAAATTGTTTAATGCCTAATCTATCCCATTCTCTAAAAAACAAATCGGTCATAGATGGTTTCAAAAAAAATTAGAAAAAATAGGACTAGAAAAAGAGAATCTCAATAAACCGAAACATTTTCTAAACTGTAGCCAGTGTGTTTAACCACCAAAATGTCAGTTAATTTATTTACAGATAAAGGAAGAGAGGATCGAAGATGAGAAATAATAGAAAATTTTGTGAATCAAAAAAAGACTTAGGAATAAAAACCGGTACAGCTTGAAAGAGGGATATAAATTTAGGTAAAGTATTCATTTTAATAGAATTAATTCAACCAATCAATGATAAAGAGAGGGGTGACCAATTATGCCCATCATGCCCCTCTGGTGCCCCTCCTCCTTCTCTTTCTCCCATGATCCATCATTTTCTCCTATTGGTTTCCTTCTTTGCCCTTTCCAGTTATCACCTCCGGGCTTCTTATTTCATCCCCCTCCTCCACCCATCTAGCTTTACCTATCACTTTCAACCTCGTCCTCCTTCTCCTCCCCACTTTCTTATTCCAGCATCTTCCCCCTCCCTTTCGAGTCCTGAAAAACGGTCATGACCCAAAATGTTGACTGTTTATTCATTTCCATTGACGCTGACTGACCTGCTGAATTCCTTTAGCATTCTGTGTTTGGTGCTCTTGATTTCTAACATCTGTAGTACCTCTTGTGTAAATGATGTAAACTGCAAGGTTAAATAAATGTTCTGGTGCTTGCTGTGCTTGACTTTTCTTGTCACTGTGGGAGCCTCATCAAAACTTCCCATGGAAGCTGTCGGTGGAATTGTTCAGAGCTCATTTAATAGGTTGGACTTTGTCTTCTCTAATGTGTGACTGTGAGCACCCTTCATTGATTGAATACTTTACTGCTGTTTCCCTTGTTTCAGTAGTTTATGAAACAACACTCCATACCTGAGAAAGGTTTCTTGAGATCCTTCTATATTAGCAAAGAAATCAAAGGGGATATCTTCCTATACTTAGAATTCACCAGTCAAGTGATAAGCATTGTGATTCAAATGCTTAACTCTGCACACATTCTGCCTTTCCTTCCACTGGCATATATCCCTGCATTACCTGTCAAGAATAAAAATTGCTTTGAATGTCAAATCATTTGGCAAGCCTCTTATACTCCTGCCACCTCATTCTTTTCTTTGAACACTACATAAATTTGTCAAAGAGAAGGAGTGTCCCTTTGTCAACAATTAAAATCACTCAAACACAACAAAGCGCAATTGGGCAATTTGCTCCACTATAGTTGTCTTGAATAGTTTGAAAATGCTTCACTCTGTTTCATTTTCATTTTCAATGCTGCAGACTCCTTCAGAATCACAATCACTCAATGCCAATCAAAATCTTGACTGAGAGCTGCATTCTCAACCGATTACCAGCTTGAAGGCAAATCCACCACAGCACAACTGTATGAGGTTCAAAGTTAACCTTTGGATGGAAACCTGAAAAAAATGAAGGAAATCCAAATTCATCAACTCAAAATTGTGTTATTTTTTTAATTTGGAAGTAGAACTGCTATTCTGAGTACACTTCACTGCTTTACTAAATTGGATCATGTCTACTTGCAAATATAAAAGCATGCATGATATCAGGTTCTGCTCTAATGTCACATATTGGATAGAAATAATTTGCCAGCATTCACTATTTCATGCTTATATAGAGAAGTCATTTTGTTTTCTACTAATAAGGTTACTTGAAGTAATGATTGTGGACTGGAACAATAAATTGAACCACTTTAAGCATGTTATAGGGAAAAATGAAAAGAGAAAAATAGCACAATGCATTCAGATTAGAGCTGTGCTGGATTGTGCATTTTAAAATTCAGGATAACAATTCAGTAACGAATAGTGGGAAAGAGACAGCATAGAAACAGACCCCTCAGTCTATCAAAACTGCACTTGTTATCAAGCACTCTTATGCACTAATCCAATTCTCCCAAAATTCTATCATCTCTTTTCACTGATCAGAGTCACAGTCATAAAAAGATAGAATGGGGAAACAGGCCCATCAACTTTGAGCTGACCATCAATCACCCAATTGTACTAATCCTACATTTCCCATAATCTCATCAACTACACCTCCTGACCCATGTTAGCGGACGGAACCCACATCATGACAGGAAGATTGTGCACAGTGTACACAAGACTGGAACCCTAGTACCTGGAGCTGTGAAGTAGCAGCTCTGGTAATTGTGCCATTATGTTGCCCTAGAGATCAGAGAGTACTTTGAAACAGTGTAATATTTTCCCACCTGAGCCAAATAAATTTTGACATACTTTGTTCATTGTACCAGCAAGTATCCTTTTGATTACTTAATGAGTTATATTTTATTTCATAGTTTTTAGTTGATACTAACATTGCTATGAAGGTCAATTTGAAAATTATCTTTGAGATTGCAAAAGTTAGCATTATCAAATTAATCACCCAGGACATGCCCTCTTCACATTTTCACTGTCAGGTAAGAGATACAGAAGAGGTACAGAAGGCACACACTCAGCGATTCAGGAACAGCTTCCTCCCCTCTGCTACCTGATTTCTGAATGTTCCAAACCCATGAAACACCACCTCATCTTTTTTTAATACTTCTGTCTTTGCACTGCTAATATTAATTTAACTCTTTAATATACATATACTTACTGTAATTCATTTATCTGTTTATTTCTATATTTATCATGTACTACAATGTACTGCTGCCATTAAGTTAACAAATTTCACAACATATGCCAACGATAGTAATCCTGATTGTGATTCTGATTTAATACAATTTCTCTCCTAAAATTACATTTCAGTACCACTGTGATGCAGTATGGAGGAATGCCCAAAAGTAGTTTAGAAAATGATTGTTGGCCGAAGAAAGAAATTTATAACTGATTGATATTGTCAACGACAACAAAAGGGTTAATAAAAAGTACAATACTGAGAACAAATGATTCTGATAAAGATTATATTGTGCACTAAATGCATTGATTGTGTTCAAAGAAAAAGGTTTAAATGTAGAAATACACATGACAGGGCAGCAAAGCAGTAAATACAGTAGCTGTCTGAGATAATATGAAGTTAAAGGAAATTGGCTTAAAGTGTAAATGATCCAAATTGTTACCTAATAAACATTATAGTTTTGCAGAGTACATGCTATAGTGGTAACATGGGCATATTAAAATGTAATTTAATATTACAAGTTATCTACTTAATTTTCTAATTTTGTTATGCAAAGAAAAGAATGGAATATTCTTGAATTTTTAATTCCCAGCATGGAGCTTGAGTAGTGAGAGTACATATAACTGAATCAGGAGTCAAGGTCAGAAAACATTGTAGGACTTCTGGGCTATTAAAATAATGGATGGAAAATCTAGCATGGTCTGTTGACCTCAATGCTTAAGTTCCTGATATATGATCTGGCATACAAATGTGGAATTAAAAGATCCACCTAAAAGATTTGTAACTGTTCAGCTAGACTAAAATATACATGCTGGTTAAGGTACGATTATGGCTATTGAAAGCTTTTGAAAGAGTAAAAAAATGTTTAAATGTGATTATTTTCTTCAAGTGTGGTTTAAGTGATTGGGATTGGGTTGATTAAATTATTTGACCTCACTCTTCACACCCTCGAATACAGATAACACCCAGTCAGCATATGACATCATGTTATATGACTATCCATTTATGCTGATGATTAGATAAACCTGAATCAGGCACTAAGCTAGTCTTTCACGGTGACAGATTGTGATACATTACAGTTTGGATGCCTGCATTTGCCTTTGGAAAGCACATAATGTCTTTAGTAATTGATTGTTCTCTAACCTTAGTGAAAGGCAATTCACCCTGTTTAATGCATATTAGCCCTGGCATCATCACCTCAGCACACTTCTTGATTTACTTCATCATTTCTCTTACTCTTTTCACACTTGGGGCACTTTGCAATATCACCTTTCACCTCACACCTGCATTCTTCTGTGGCAAAGTAAGCGTACAAGGCATAGCATGATGAACATTATTATAAATTACAGGTGTCACAAACTGTTTAACACATACATTTCAGACACCTACTTTTAAAGAATACCTTGTCATTTTTATTTTTACTTAGACAACTAATTACATGTTCCCATGCAGACAAATGAAGATGGCTAAACCCCTAACCCCTCCAAGCTTCTAACTTCAACCCCTTTGCCTACCCACCCATCCACCTTCTCCCTCACCTGGCTTCACCAGTCACCTGCCAGATGGTACTGCTTCCCCTAACCCACCTTTTTATTCTGCCCCATTCCATTCCAGTACTGACGAAAGGTCGCAGCCTGGAATGTCAAATGTTTATACTCTTCCATAGATACCGCCTGGCTTGCTGAGTTCCTCCAGTATTTTTCTGTCTTTTGCTCTAAATTCTACCTCAAATGGGGTTCCAGACAATGTCAAAAGCAGTTTAAACCGGTTTATACTGGTTAAAAGCAGTTTAAACTGGTTTATACTGGTTAAAACCTGTCAGAAACGGTTTATACTGGCTAAAAGCAGACTATACTGGAAAAACAGTATACTGTTTAACCGGTTTATACTGGTTAAAACAGGTCAGAACTGGTTTATACTGGTTGAAAGTGGTTTAAACTGGTTTATACTGGTTAAAACCGGTCAAAACCAGTTTATGCTGGTTAAACCTGTCAAAACCAGTTTATACTGGTAAAAACAGGTTTATACTGGAAGGAAATGGTTTATACTGGTTTATACTAGATTGTACTGGTTGAAACTGGTAAAAACTGCTTTATACTGGTAAAAATTTGTTTATACTGGATTATACTGGTAAAAACGTAAATGGTGTATAATGGTTTATACTGGTATACACTGGTATGCAGCTTTAAACCATTATATTGGTTAAAACAGGTTTATACTGGTTAAAACCAGTCAAAACAGATTTATTCTGGTTAAAAGTGGTTTAAATCGGTTAAAACCTGTCAGAACCAGTTTATACTGGTTAAAAGTGGTTTAAACTGGTTTATACTGGATAAAACCTGTCAAAACCAGTTTATACTGGTTAAAAGCAGTTTATACTGGAAAAAAACAGTATACTGTTTAAAACTGGTAAAAACTGGTTTATACTGGTGTGACGTACCCGAGGGTATCTTGTACATGTCACGTGACCATGATGTAATTGAAGCTATGCTGGAGATGAGGTAATGGTCTTGCGATGGGGGAGTGACATCATTTTCCCGCCAGTGAGAGGTCATGTGATAGTTTTTTTCAACCGGGTATAAAAGGAGAACCCCACGCTGTGACGTGGGCAGCCCTTGGTTGAATTTGGTAGTGATTCCATGCTGCTGCATATTCCGATGTTATGATGCAGTTTTATTTAAAAGTGGAGTTTTACTTTCTGCTTTAAGTCAAAGGTTATTGCCGGCAGTTTTGCTACCGTACTGCCAGTTAAAATCAAGTTGGAGAATGAAGATTCGTTGAAGTTCAGAAAGCTAAAAGATCGAAGAGAGTTCATGTCAAAGATGAAACAGATTCGACCTTTGCTTAATCTTCGCGTGAGGAATTAGTAACCTGTGTCCATGTTAACTTCTGCTTTGCCAAAAGAGCAGTGAGTTGGATGCAAAGTTTTGTCAAAGAAAGGTCTTTAAGCCATTTTATTTTCCTTTGAACGTAAATCCTCTGGGGAATAACATACTTTGACTGGGAACAGCAGTAATGCCATGAAATAGAATTTATTATCAAGGAAAACCACTCCTTTAATGGACTGTAAATCATTTTGGACTTTCGTATTATTACTTCTGAGAACTGCTTTTGCATTATTGCTTTATGAACGGTTTTCGCATTATCACTTTAAGAACTGTTCGAGCTGCCATATCGCAGTTGACTTCCGGTTGTTAGTCGTTTGTTTACAATTTGGGTTTTTTTTTAGCAGTGTTTAATAAATGTTTTAATTTTTATAAAAACCCTGTTTGAATCATATATTCATTGTTGCTGGATTATAACACTGGTTAAAACTGGTTTATACTGGTAAAATCTGGTAAAAATGGCTTATGCTGGTAAAAACTGGTAGAAACAGGTTTATACTGGTAAAACCTGGTTTAACCAATACACACAAAATGCTGGTGGAACACAGCAGGCCAGGCAGCATCTATAGGGAGAAGCACTGTCGAAGTTTTGGGCTGAGACCCTTCGTCAGGACTAACTGAAAGGAAAGATAGTAAGAGATTTGAAAGTAGGAAGGGGAGGGGGAAATGCGAAATGATAGGAGAATACGGGGGGGGGGGGTTTATACTGGTAAAAACTGGTTTATACTGTTTTATACTGTTAAAGACTTGCAAAAAATGGTTTATACTGGTAAAAACTGGCTTAACCTGGTTTGTACTGGTTGTTCTGTTTTTTACTGGTAAAAACTGGATTAAACAACACACACAAAATGCTGGTGGAACACAACAGGCCAGGCAGCATCTATTGGGAGAAGCTCTGTCGACGTTTCGGGCTGAGACCCTTCGTCAGGACTAACTGAAAGGAAAGATTCTAAGTGATTTGAAAGTTGAGGGGGTGTAGAAAATGAGAAATAATAGGAGAAAACCGGACAGGGTGGGTTTAAACTAGTAAAAACTGGTTTATACTGGTTTGAACTGATAAAAACTGGTTGATACTGGTACAAACTCTACAAACTGGCTTATACTGATAAAAAACCTGTTAATTGTGGTAAAAACTGGTAAAAAAAAAACCTGGTTCATACAGGTAAAGACTGGTTTGTAGTGGTAAAAAAGTAATTACTGGTTTATACTGGTAAAAACCGCTGTATACTGGTAAAAACTGGTTTAACCTGGTTGGTACTGGTTCGTACTGTTTTATACTGGTAAAAACTGGTTTATTCTGGTAAACACCAGTTTATACTGGTAAATACTTGTAAAAACCAGTTTATACTGGTAGACACCAGTTTATACAGGTAAAAGCTGGTAAAAACCAGTTTATACTAGTAAAAACCGGTTTATACTGGTTTAGACTGGTAAAAACCACTGTATACTTGAAAAAACTGGTATAAACTGGTTTATACTGCTAAAAACTGGTTTAATCAACACACACAAAATGCTGGTGGAACGCAGCAGGCCAGGCAGCATCTATAGGAAGGAGCGCTGTCGACGTTTCGGGCCGAGACCCTTTGGCAGATCTAACTGAAAGGAAAGATAGTAAGAGATTTGAAAGTAGGAGGGGAAGGGGAAATGTGAAATGATAGGAGAAGACCGGAGGGGGTGGGGTTCTACTGGTAAAAATTGGTTTATACTGGTTTTTACAGCTTTATACTGGTTTTTGCAGGTTTATACTTGTACAAATTGGTGAAAGCTGGTTTATACTGGTAAAAACTGATTTATACTGTTTATTACAGCTGTATACTGGTAAAAACTGGTTTATACTGGTAAAACCGCTGTATACTTGAAAAAACTGGTATAAACTGGTTTATGCTCATTTGTACTGGTTTGTACTGTTTTATACTGGTAAAAACTGGTTTAAACAACACACACAAAATGATGGTGGAACACAGCAGGCCAGGCAGCATCTATAGGAAGAAGCGCTGTCGACGTTTTGGGCTGAGACCGTTCGTCAGGACTAACTGAAAGGAAAGACAGTAAGTGATTTGAAAGTAGGAAGGGGAGGGGGAAATGTGAAATGATAGGAGAATACCGGAGGGGGTGGGTTTATACTGGTAAAAACTGGTTTAAACAACACACACAAAATGCTGGTGGAACACAGCAGGCCAGGCAGCATCTATAGGAAGAATTACAGTCGACGTTTCGGTCTGAGACCCTTCATCAGGACTAACTGAAAGGAAAGATTCTAAGAGATTTGAAAGTAGTGGAGGTGTGGGAAACGAGAAGTGATAAGAGACTACCGAAGGGGGTGGGTTTATACTGGTAAAAACTGGTTTATACTGTTTTTTACAGCTTTATACTGGTAAAAACTGGTTTATATTGGTTGAAACTGGTTTATACTGATAAACACCAGTTTATACTGATAAACACCGGTTTATACTGGTAAATACTGGTAAAAACCAGTTTATACTGGTAAAAACTGGTAAAATCTGTTAGAAACTGGTTTATACTGGTATACACCGGTTTATACTGGTAAAAACTTGTTTATGCTAGTAAAATATGTTAGAAACTGGATTATACTGGTTAAAACTGGTTTATACTGGTAAAAACTGATACAAAGTGGTTTATACTGGTAAAATCTGGTTTATACTGGTAAAATCTGGTTTATACTGGTAAAAACCTCTGTATACTTGAAAAAATTGGTATAAACTGGTTTATGCTCATTTGTACTGGTTTGTACTGTTTTATACTGGTAAAAACTGGTTTAAACAACACACAAAAAGTGCTGGTGGAACACAGTAGGCCAGGCAGCACCTATAGGGAGAAGCGCTGCCGACGTTTCGGGCCGAGACCCTTTGTCAGGTCTAACTGAAAGGAAAGATAGTAAGAGAGTTGAAAGTAGTGGGGGGAGGGGGAAATACGAAATGATAGAGAAAGACTGGAGGGGGTAGGTTTACACTGGGAAAAACTGTTTTTTATAGCTTTATACTGGTTTTTGCAGGTTTGTGCTTGTACAAACTGGTGAAAGCTGGTTTTGTACTGGTAAATACTGGGTTCTACTGATTTATACTGGTTTCTACTGGTAGAAACTGGTTTAGACTTTTATACTGTTAAAAACTTGCAAAAAATGTTTTATACTGGTAAAAAATGGTTAATACTGGTAAAACTGGGTTATACTGATTTATACTGTTTAAAACTGGTCTGTACTGTTAAAAACCGGTATATACTGGTTTATATTGGTAAAAACCAGTTTATAATGGTAAAAGCTGGTAAGACTGGTAAACACAGATTTATACTGGTAAAACAACACACACAAAATGCTGGTGGAACACAGCAGGCCAGGCAGCATCTATAAGGAGAAGCACTGTTGATGTTTTGGGCCGAGACCCTTCGTCAGGACTAACTGAAAGGAGAGATGCTAAGAGATTTGAAAGTAGGTGGGGGGAGAGGGAAAGGCGAACTGATAGAAGACCAGAGGTGGTGGGATGAAGCCAAGAGCTGGAAAGGTGATTGGCAAAAGTGATACAGAGCTGGAGAAAGGAAATGATTATGGGACGGGAGGCCTCGGGAGAAAGAAAGGGGGAGGGGGGAGCACCAGTGGGAGATGGAGAACAGGCAGGGTGATGGGCAGAGAGAGAGAAAAAAAACAAACAACTAAATATGTCAGGGATGGGGTAAGAAGGAGAGGAGGGGCATTAACAGAAGTTAGAGAAATTGATGTTCATGCCATCAGGTTGGCCACCCAGCCAGTATATAAGGTGTTGTAAAGGTGATTCACCTTTACAGTAGAGGAGGCCATGGATAGACATATCAGAATGGGAATGGGACATGCAATTAAAATGTGTGGCCACTGGGAGATCCTGCTTTCTCTGGCGGACCGAGAGTAGTTGTTTAGCGAAATGGTCTCCCAGTCTGCGTCGGGTCTCACCAATATATAAAAGGCCACACCAGGAGCACCGGATGCAGTACACCACACCAGCCGACTCACAGGTGAGGTGTCGCTTCACCTGGAAGGACTGTCTGGGGCCCTGAATGGTGGTGAGGGAGGAAGTGTAAGGGCAGGTGTAGCACTTGTTCCGCTTACAAGGATAAGTGCCAGGAGGGAGATCGCTGGGAAGAGGTGGGGGGGACAAGTGGACAAGGGAGTCGCATAGGGAGCGATCCCTGTGGAAAGCAGAAGGGGGGGGGAGGGAAAAATGTGCTTGGTAGTGGGATCGCATTGGAGGTGGCGGAAGTTACAGAGAATTATACGTTGGACCTGGAGGCTGGTGGGGTGGTAGGTGAGGACAAGAGGAACCCTATCCCGAGTGGGGTGGTAGGCAGATGGGGTGACAGCAGATGTGCAGGAAATGGGAGAGATGCATTTGAGAGCAGAGTTGATGGTAGAAGAAGGGAAGCCCCTTTGTTTAAAAAAGGAACACATCTCCTTCATCCTGGAATGAAAAGCTTCATCCTGAGAGCAGGTGCAGCGGAGACGGAGGAATTGTGAGAAGGGGATAGCATTTTTGCAAGAGACAGGGTGAGAAGAGGAATAGTCCAGGTAGCTGTGAGAGAGGCTGGGTAGCCTCCAACCTAATGGCATGATCATCTGCCCTCATCCCATCCGCCCACCACCCCACTCGGGATAGAGTTCCCCTTGTCCTCACCTACCACCCCACCAGCTTCCAGGTCCAACGTATAATTCTCCATAACTTCCACCACCTCCAACGGGATCCCACTACCAAGCACATCTTTCCCTCCCCCCCTCTTTCTGCTTTCCACAGTGATCACTCTCTACGCGACTCCCTTGTCCACTCGTCCTCCCCATCCCTTCCCACCGATCTCCCTCCTGGCACTTATCCTTGTAAACGGAACAACTGCTACACCTGCCCTTACACTTCCTCCCTCACCGCCATTCAGGGCCCCAGACAGTCCTTCCAGGTGAGGCGACACTTCACCTATGAGTCACCTGTGTGGTGTGCTGCGTCCAGTGCTCCGGGTGTGGCCTTTTATATATTGGTGAGACCCGACACAGACTGGGAGACTGTTTCGCTGAACACCTACGCTCGGTCCACCAGAGAAAGCAGGATCTCCCAGTGGCCACACATTTTAATTCCACGTCCCAATCCCATTCTGATATGTCTATCCATGGCCTCCTCTACTGTCAAGATGAATCCACACTCAGGTTGGGGGAACAATACCTTATTTACTGGCTGGGTAGCTTCCAATCTGATGGAATGAACATCGATTTCTCTAACTTCTGTTAATGCCCCTCCTCCCCTTCTTACCCCATCCCTGACATATTTAGTTGTTTGTTTTTTGTCTCTCTCTCTCTCTCTCTCTCACTGCCCATCACTCTGCCTGTTCTCCATCTCCCTCTGGTGCTTCCCCCTCCCGCTTTCTTTCTCCCGAGGCCTTTCGTCCCATGATCCTTTCCCTTCTCCAGCTCTGTATCACTTTCGCCAATCACCTTTCCAGCTCTTAGCTTTATCCCACCCCCTCCGGTCTTCTCCTACCATTTCGCATTTCCCCCTCCCCCCACTACTTTCAAATCTCTTAGTATCTTTCCTTTCAGTTAGTCCTGACCAAGGGTCTCGGCCCGAAACGACGACAGTGCTTCTCCCTATAGATGCTGACTGGCCTGCTGCGTTCCACCAGCATTTTGTGTGTGTTGTTTGAATTTCCAGCATCTGCAGAATACCTCATGTTATACTGGTAAAAACTGGTTTATACTGGTAAAAACTGTTTTATACTGGTTTATTCTGTTAAAAACTTTTTTTATACTGGTAAAAACTGGTTTATATTGTTTTATACTGGTAAAAAAACTTGTAAAAACAAATTGCATCTTATCAGAGTGACTATAACTTTGTCTATTTGCCCCAATTCCTTTAGGCTCTCAAATATGATGTTGCTTTGGATGCTTTGCTCATTAAAAATGACATAAACATTCAAGTTACTGTTTTGAACAAAAAAAAACAAAGCAACTTACCTGATATGCAAGTTATTTGAGCAAGTTATTTGAAATAAAATAGTCATAAATGACAGCAAACAATATTTGTGGCCAACCTGTGAACATGCAGCTCTATTAACATCTCTTCTGATAGGATTACCCTGCACTTCAGCACACAATCTTTTCTTCTTTGGGCTTTGAACAGGTGAATCTGTCCAAGTGTCTTTATGAAGGTCTATTTTTCCTTCATTTATTTTAATATGTTCACATAGTTGGTCTCTTTTGTGTCTGTTTTATCTTACAAATGTCTGCAAAGAAACAAAGACACCATTTCTTTAGTATGCTGTTTACTCATAACTTCACTGTACTTCAGTCACTCAATTCAAATGCTGAAAGAAGTGAGCTGCATTAATCCTGTTGGCATTATGTATTTTATCTGATTTAAAAATGCAAGCTAAATACATAATCTGGTCAATACATCACTACTGCTTGTGGGATCCTGTGGCAAATTTGTAGCTAGGTTTACTACACCAGATTTCAAAAGTACACCACCAGTCATGTGATTTCTGAGATTGTGAAATGGAACATTTAGAAAAAGTATCCATTCTTTATTGTGGTAGATCATTATTTATTTTTATTATTATTTATTGACGTACATTGCAGAGTACACCCACATGGCCCTTTGAGCCACTGCACAGTTGTCCCCCAATTTGATCCTAGCTTAATCACAGGACAATTTACAATGACCAATTCACCTACCAACAGTACGTCTTTGGAATGTGGGAGGAAACTGGGGCACCTGGAGGAAACCTTTACAGTCATGGGGAGAAGGTATAAACTCTTTGCAGGCAGCAATGGGAATTGAACCCAAGTTGCTGGTACTATGAAGTGTTGCATTATCCATGAAGCTACTGTGCCACCCCATTCTGCAGCTGGAGCCAGACGGGAATCATGACTACAAGGCTTAGTGACTATAAACTATAAACTTAAGACATTGATAGCAACCAGCTTACTGAAAGTGGAGATTTAAAACAAAGTGTTGAATGACATAAAAGTTTTGCAATTTATTGGTGACCAAAACTGTATACAGTACTCCAAATGCGGCCTCACCAATGACTTGTACAACAAGATAAGGTTCTAATTTGGTATCCCATCTATTGACGGCCAGTGTTCCAAATGCTCTTTTCACTACACTATCCATGTGTAGCATCGCTTTCAACAAACGATGCTCTTGTAATCGCAAGAGCCCGTGTTCCACCACACTCCTTGTGTCCTACCATTCATAGAACAAGTCCTATCTTGATTTGAATTTCCAAATTGCATCACCTCACACTTATCTACATTGAAATCTATTTAGAAACATAGAAAATGTAGAAAATCTACAGCGCAATATAGGCCCTTTAGCCTACAATGCTGTGCTGAACATGTACTTACTTTAGAAATTACCTAGGGTTACCCATAGCCCTCTATTTTTCTAAGCTCTGTGTACCTGTTCAAGAGTCTCTTAAAAGACCCTATCGTATCTGCCTCCACCACCATTGCTGGCTGCCCATTCCACATACTATCCACTCTCTGTGTAATAAAACTTACCCCTGACATCTCCTCCGTACCTACTCCCCAGCACCTTAAACCTGTGCCCTCTTGTGGCAACCATTTCAGCCCTCGGCAAAACCTCTGACTATCCACATGATTTGTGACTCCTTGGCCCAGATCCCTTAACTTAAAAAGATTCCTTTATAATCTACGATATCCTTCTTCACCATCAAGTACACCGACTACCTCTGTATCACTCACAAACTTGCTGATCGAGCCTTGTACATGTACTATATTCAGAAATGAGTTATTTAAGCAAACTCCCAATTCTAAATCTACTGGTGCCAGAAGTATTTATTGTATTTTGGGCAAAGTCTGAGAAAAACAGTCTAAATGTGCTATTCTCCAAGCTTGTACACAGGAGTATGAACAACTCCGGAGTGAAAAACCAAGTTGCTTGGGGCAATTTAACATGAGGGTCAGTATCTGTAGAGGTAAATAGACATTTGACGTTTTGAGTCGAGATCCTTCATCTAGACTGAAGGGGTACAGTGGAGATAAAGGTGATGGGGAGTGGTGGAGATGACCATGAGGTGGATCCAGCTGAGGAGGATTTGATTAGCAGGTCGAGTGTGTTGGGGGGGGGGAGGGGAAGGGTGGAAATGTGACAAGTGGAGATAAAGCGCTGCAGATTATGGAGTCTGATAAGAAAGGAAGGTAAAGAATGACACTAAGTAAAGAAGGGCTAATCAGTTGATGGGAACAGTGGTTTGGGAGAACAGCAGTAGCAGAGTATTGAGGGTGTTGGGACAGATGACAGATTTAACTGGAACTTTAAAAAGGAAGAGAGTGACGTGTCACATTCTAAGATAATTTCAGTTAGGGTATCCCACAGTGAGCTGTTATGCCACATATCATAAAGAACAAGAATCATTCCAATTCCGTTTCTGCTTTTTAACATTTACTCTTACCAATTTATTGTAGATTATTCAAATAAAATTCAAGAAGACAGATAAGGAAAGGAGGCAAAAAGGTGACTATTATGGGATACAAGTGCAGTCTACAAAATACTTGGAAGCAAATAGATGGGTAATGATAGGATTGCACAGAATACTGATTTATGCAATGATGGGACTATGGTCCAGGTCCACTTTTATGGTATAGCTTGCAGACATCAGAGCTAACTCACACAAGATTAACAACTGATTAGGACAAAGGAAATCTATGGAAACAAACAATTGAAAAAAGCAATGTAAAAAGAGTCATTCAATCTCATGCTTTTCTAACCGAATAGGCAACAATTTATTTAAAAGTGAGATGGCACAGAATGCAAATCTGTAAATTAAGATTTAATTTTTCCATCCAGATTGATAACTATATTTGCAATAGCTTTGACCTAATCAATCATGAACTCTGACACTAGTAAACTATAGAATATATAATGAGATCAATGACTGATTGATTAAGCATTGATTTGTCTTTATTTCAGATCTTAAGTTAATGTTCAGATTTTTAGCATTAAGGGCAAAATTGCAGATTATGCTACTGGTATCATAACTTCCACAATAGTTAACATAAATATAAAATACATCTTGAAATTAGCACATTCACACACAATACTGAATTCTACACACTTCTGACTTCTTTTTCTGAGTTTCTTAATGGTGAATTAACATCTTCTTATGGTCTGAGTGAATTTTCATTCTGCTTCGAACTACGACATTTCAATTTCCTCTCGGCCTTAACCTCACTGTAAATGATCAAACTCAATAGTAATATTGAGGAAAAACATCAACATTGCTACATAAGAGAAACCCTGTAACAGTGACAACTGTTTCAATAAACACCTAACTGCAGAAAATAGGTTCTAGTACTGTTGAGACTATTTTCACTGGCAGCTTAGAGAAATAAATTGCAAATTACAGTGAGTCATTAACTGGATTGTGAACTATGTTTACAATACAGTTGGTTTCTCATTTTACTACACACATTTTTCTAACATTGCTTAAATTTGCATATAAGTTTATATATGGCAGTTTAAAATATTACTAAGTGCTTGGCTGGGGAATAAAATGATTAAGAAAAAGGAGATGCATTAATTATAAGGAAAAAAAATCAAATGCTGAAGAATACACTCCATTTAGTATACAGACTGTGGGAATTAAAATGAAAGCTTTAAAATTTTCAATTTAGTAGTGTAATCAGAAATTTGGTTGCAAATGGGAAAAGACTGGTTAAACACACATAACATTACAGGTCTTTCCTGATTCATAAACATTCACTTAACTGTTTTTTGGTTTTATCTGTTTACTTGTGATTATCTGTTTACCTGAATTACATTATAATTCAGGTAAACAAAATTATCCTCATCTGTAGAATAGGTAAACTATTCCTACAAATAGTTTTTGTAGAAAAACTATTCTAGTTTTTTTCTGTAGAATACTCCCATTCATTACTTCAGTTAAAATACAATGTGTATGTCAGCCTACTTTGAACAGCAGCTAACAAAACTCAACCCAAACAATACTGATAATTATTACTTTTTTAACTTTAAAGGCATTATAAATATATAGAATATATTATCATGACCACCAATCTTCATTTCTGTGAGATCACTTGTTTCTGTCATAGGTTGGTTTGCCTTCTCTTGAAAACTTCAACCGTGCCTTTGTAGAGGACTATAGAGGACTCTCTAGGGGACTATTCGATGCAGCCCTGACTGGCCTCCCTGCTTCAAAGTAAGTTTATAACCCTATACTACCATGAAATTTATTTTCTTGCAGGCATTTACAGGAAAAAGAATTACAATCAAATTTTTATGAGACAGTACATAAAATTATACACAAAGACTGACAAATAACTAAC
This sequence comes from Hypanus sabinus, assembly GCF_030144855.1. Lineage (NCBI taxonomy): Eukaryota > Metazoa > Chordata > Chondrichthyes > Myliobatiformes > Dasyatidae > Hypanus > Hypanus sabinus. Next base: position 74,477,350 of record NC_082719.1, read on the forward strand.
GTGCAAAAGAAGACAGAATGTTCAAATAAAAAAATACTATGAGCTGTAAAGGGTCCTTAAAAGTGAGATTGTAGGTTCTGGAATCAGTTCAGAGTAGTACTGAATAATATTATCTGCATGGTTCTAGAGCCTGATGGTTGTGAGGTTGTAACTGTTCCTGATGATGGCTTGGGACCTAAAGCTTCTGTACCTACTGCACTGATGACAGCATGGCCTAGATAGTGGGGATCTTGGATGGTGAATGCTGCTTTTTTTTTGTGGCTGTGCTGCATGTAAATTGCTCAGTGGAGAGGAAGGCTTTGCCTGTGATGGACTGAAGCTTGAAGCCTATGTAAACTTGAGCACATCCTAATGTTGGTAATTGCTGTCCCAACTCACATCAGTTCATCACCAAGTTTTCCAATCAAGCAAATCTAGTTCTCATCTTTGCATTTGTACCACTCCATTGCCTCAACTTCTCCTATAAGTGGAACCATCCCTGTAAGATATTTGCAATACTACAGCTCTGGGCTCTTGTACTCTCTGATGTATCTGGCTACTTGCATTTTTAGCAGCAAAGGAAAAATAATAATCTTATTCATGAGGTCCCTCTCAACAGAAATTATCTTCTTACCAGGTGAGTTTTGTTGCTTTCAAAAGACAATTGAGACACTTCAGGATTGGGTGATGATCTTATCATTAAAGAGTCAGGTAGATAGTAGCAAGGTAAATCAAGATTAATGCTGTTCCTGCACTAGGGGAAAGGTTTTGGGAGCAGGTAGAAATTAATATCTTAAAGATTTTTTTTTCCTTAGGTTGCTTTATACTTTTATCTGTTTTTCACCACTCAATAAGTTATAAACTATAAAAACACAAAATGCTGGCAGAGCTCAGCAGGCCAGACAGCATCTATGGGAGGAGGTAGTGACGACATTTCAGGCCGAAACCCTTCATCAGGAGTCAGAAGGTTAAGTCAACAGGACAGTATGCAATAGGATAAATGTCACAGCCAGTCTTTTTGATCCATGTATTTCATTCATAACACCTAAAACACAAGATATTCTATAGATGCTGGCAATCTACACCCCTCCACTCACCTCTATCTGGGACTCACTTGTCTATTCATGGCTCCCCACCAATAACCCTCCTGGCAAAAGGAACAAGTGCTACACCTGCCGGTACAAACAAGCTGGATGAACTCAGCAGGTTGGGCAGTATCCGTTGAAAGGAGCAGTCAACGTTTCGGACCGAGACCCTTTGTCAGAGCTAAAGAAGGAGGAGGCAGGGGTTTTTAAAACTTCCCAATTTTCTATCTTCCCACTAATTTTTGCTTTGTTGTATGCCCTTTCTTTTGCTTTTACAATAGCTTTGACTTCCCTTGTCAGCTATGGTTGTACTATTTTACCATTTGAGTATTTCTTCATTTTTGGAATACACATGTCCTGCACCTTCCTCACTTTTCCCAGAAGCGCACACCATTGCTGCTCTGCTATCATCCCTGCCAGCAGCTCCTTCCAATTTACTTTGGTTAACTCCTCTCTCATACCACTGTAATTTCCCTCACTCCACTGAAATACTGCTACATCAGACTTTACTTTCTCCCTATCAAATTTCAAGTTGAACTCAATCATATTGTGATCACTGGTTCTGAAGAGTTCTTATACCTTAAGCTCCCTAATTGCCTCAGTTCATTACATAACTCCCAAACCAGTATAGCTGATCCCCTGGTAGGCTCAACGACAAACTGCTTTAAAAAACCATCTCTTAGGCATTCAACAAACTCACTCTCTTCAGATCAACCTGATTTTCCCAAATGACCTGTGTGTTAAAATCTTCCATGACTACCATAACATTGTCCTTTTAATTTGCATTTTCAATTTCTTGTTGTAATATGTGGTCCACTTTCTGTCACTGTTGGGAGGCCTGTATACAACTGTCATCAATGTCCTTTTACCCTTGCAGTTTCTTAACTCAACCCACAATGATCCAACATCTTCTGATCCTGTGTCACACCTTCCTACTGATTTGATTCCATTCTTTACCAGTAGAGCCACAACACCCCCTCTGCCTACCTTTCTATCCCTCTGATATAACGTGTAACCTTGGACATTCAGCTCCCAGCTACAACCACCCTTCAGCTACGATTCAGTGATGACCACAACATTATACCCGGCAATCTGTAATACTGCATCAAGTTCATCCACCTTATTTCTTACACTACACACATTTAGATACAACACCTTGAGTACTGTATTTGCTATCCTTTCTGATTCTGCATCCCTAATGATCTGATACTCAGCCTGTTGGCTGCAACCAAGTCCCATCACCTGCCTGCCCTTCCTGACAGTCTGAATGCACACTATCTTTACTTTTTTACCACCCATGCTATCCTGAGTCCCTTCACTCCAGTTGCCACCCCTCCCCCCCCCCCCCCCCGCCAAATTATTTTAAACTCTTCTCAATCGCTAAACCTGCCCACAATTGTATTTGTCCTCCTCAGGTTCAGGTGCAGCCCATCACTTTTGGACAGGTCATACCTCCCCCAGAAGAGATTCCAATGATCGTAGAACCTGAAGCCCTGCCCCGTGAACCAGCTTCTCAGCCATGGCTTCCTCTATTGCCACACTGAGGTCACTCACAGGTTGGAGAAACAGCTCCTCATATTAGCTTCCAACCTGAGAGCAAGAACATCGATTTCTCTAAATTCTGGTAATTCCTTCCCTTCCCCCTTCCCCTTTCCCTCTTTTTCCATTTCCTATTCAGGCTCCCCTCTTACCCCTTCTCTTCTCTTTACCTGCCCATCACCTCCCTCTGATGGCCCTCCTGTTTCCCTTTCTCCAATGATTCACTCTCTTCTCCCACCAGATTTTGTCTTCATTCTGCCTTTACCTTTTCTAACTAAATTCTGACTTCACCTCCCTCTTCTCTTCTCCACCTACCTACTTACCCTCGCACCTGGCTTCAGTTATCACCTTGTCTGTTTCTCCTCCCACCTTGTTCTGGCTTTTTCCACCTTCCTTCAGCCTGAAGTGTCAAGTTTTTAATTCTCTCCTTCGACACTACCAGAGTTCCTCCAGCATTTTATCCTACCTATATAATGAGGTCAGAAAAATGAAGTGCAGGAGAAACTCAATAATTCTGCCAACATTTGTGGACAGAAATGGTGAGCAGTTCACCTAACCTGAGGAATTCACAACTAAACCTAAACCATCCAGAGACATAAATAGCATTTCCAGGTGAGGCAGAAATGTGCTGGTATCTCCTTCAATCTTGTGTATTGTATTTGGTGTTTCTGGTGCATCAATGAGACCAAACACAGATAGGATGACTACATTGCCAAGCACTTGCGCACCATCTCCATCCACCACCTGGAGCTTCAGGTTCCAATGAACACACAAAAAATACTGGAGGAACTCAGCCGGCCACATAGCATCTACGGAAAAAAGTACAGTTGACATCTTGGGCCGACACCCTTCAGCAAGGCTAATCCATTTTAATAACCTGAACTGACTTCTCTTTCCTCAGACTTGTCCATTGACAGGTTGAGGCAAACTAGAATAATTACTCTTCATATTTCACATGGATAGTTTATAGCCCAATGACATTATCAGAAAATTCTCCAATTTTAGCTTACTCACTCCTCTCTCCCTTTCTCTCTCATCCTGATCTACTTTGGCTCTTTAACACACTTCCTTCTTTACAAACCACTCCTATTCCATCCTCCTCCCCATATTTCATTTTCCTTCCCCTCCCCCAGCTACTCAATCTGTCCATTGCCCACAATCTCTTCTTCAGGGCCCCTCCTCCCCTCTGTTCCCATTACCCACTATACCTCTGCAACTTCCTTTCCAGAAACTGCAGCCCTCAGTTGCCTTCAACTTTCACCTCCCAGCCTTCTCCCACCTGACTATGCCAGGCCTGCTCCTGCTGACCCCTCCCAGCCTGCAGGTACAGGTACCCCCAAGTCACCACCCAGCTAACAGCATCCACCTGCCACTTGTTCCTAGACCCATCATCCACAGCTTACTTAATCCCAGTTTCCATTCAAAGTCCTTGTTCATTCATTGAACCAGCCAGCCTCAGCCTGCTGATCCTCGTCTTCGCTCTCCCTGCCTGATGTTTATCTTGTTGCCTATTGTGTTTAGTTTCTGTTCTCCCTTGTGGCTTGTTATTTTGTGATCTATTATTAAAGTTATCATTTACTGCTACATAGCGTCCACTGCTCTGCTTTTGCGTCAAGCCTCTGCGGCATTTCCTGACAGACTACCTGCTGGACATCTCTCCTCACCTGTATCCACCTGCTGCTTGCCAGCTCTTGCATCTTTCACACTCCACGCCTCCTTATACCGTCTAACCGTTAACCATTCCCCATCCAGACGAAGGGCCCCAATTTGGACTGCTGACTGTTGATATCGCTCCATTGATGTTCCATGGGCTCCCGAGATCTTCTAACATGTCACTTTTTGCTCATGTTGCAACACCTGCAATCTATTGCATCTCCATTATTGAAGAAAACATCAAGTGAGCAAGAGAATTAAATTAGATAAAAGATTTATGAGTTTATGAGCCTATTATATATTTTGGGACTGTAATTATTATTTGTAACAATAACAACACTATCTTAGTTTTCAGTACTGTACAGCCTCTGCTGGCTCCTTCACTTAATTAACTTTTCTCAAAATTCAAAAGCAAAACTCAACAATGGATGGAAGAACATGCATCATTTAAAGTATTTAGTAGGTCCTAACTAATACTGCAACCAGGCTATGTCTGAGCCACTAGAATAGAAAGGTCTTGATTAGTGCTGAGTTTGCTGATACAGGCTGCTGGAGTGTTGCAATTTATTCCGACGTTCTTTCATTAGAATTCCTAAAATTGTTCCCGTACCATTCATTAGTGGAAGAAGCTGTCATCAGATTTATTCACATACAAATAATATGAAATACTGTACAGATGTCACCTGCCTCTGGTAGATACAGCAAGAAGTATTAATATATCACTTGGGAGAAACACGTATCAATCTTTTATGGAAAAACCCACAACGTTTCATCTGAAATATTGAAAACATTCTTCTTAGTATAGAGTCACTCTGCCCATAAACAACAATGTCTTAAACTATATCATTGCATGCTTTGTTAGGCTCAAAGTTCAAAGTAAATTTCATTCTCAGTGTACATACAGTATATGTCACAACCCTGAGATTCTTTTTCCTGTGGGCATAATCAGCCAATCTATAGAATAGCAACTAAACAGGATCAAAGAAAGATCAAGAAGAGCACAGAAAACAACAAACTGTGCAAATAGAAGCATAAATAAATAGCAATACATAAGAAGATAAAGAGTCCTTAAAGTGAGATCATTTGTTTTAGGAGCATCTTGGCTGATGAGTGTAGCTATCCTCTTTTGTTCAACAGCCTGTTGGTTGAGGGGTAGTAACTGTTCTTGAACCTGATGGTGTGAGTGCTGAGGCACATGTATCTTCTATCTGATGGCAACAGCAAAAAAAAAAGCACGGCATGGGTGGTGAGGAGATTTGATGATAGGTGCTGCTTTCCTACAACAGTGTATCATGTAGGTGTGTTCATTGGTTGGTAGCACAGTTGCTTATGATAGTTCATGTTAGTTGATTTTAGCTTGTCCTGCATGTCCAACCTGAATTCTGCCAATAAATGTTATCAGCAGTATTGATTACCATCAACTTGTTTGTATGTAATGTAATTAACTCCTGTTCTTCAAAAGGAAGGGCACAATCCCAATAAGTAGCTGCACAGTGGCACATATTCATTGCGACATAAAAGATCCTAAGGGGTCTTGACATCTAGACAGGGTGGGACTGCAAAAAGAATCTTTCTTTTGGGGAATTTCAAGGTAGGAACTGCCCATTAAAGCCAAAAATGAACAACTATTTTTGTCCACTCAGACAGTCAAGGGACTTTGGAACTCTCTGTCTCAGAGTGGCAGAAGATTTCTTGAATATTTTTTAAAAACAGGGGTAGACAGATACTTGATAATCCAAGAGATGGAAGGTCACCACATATAAACTTGAATGTAGAGTTATGAATACAATCTTATCAGCTGTCATCTAGTTACCTGGCAGGGAAAGCCTGAGGGCTCCATTGCTTCTAATTTATAGGTGCAAAAGTATCGGAGCAGAAATTGTCCTTGAATTTCATAACATTAACTCTTTGTTCCATGAAGTCTCAGGACAGCAGATTGAAGACGGGCACACACTCATAATGACACATCAGATTCTTTCCCTTCATGAATCATTATTTCTCCAATTGGAACACCACTTGACAGAAGTACTTCCAATATGTAGCATGGACTCAGAATATAGTTGTGTTACTTCACTGGGAATGGCTCGTGGTATAAGTGGATCAAGCTAGCCGACTCCTAAAGGATGCAATTGACAGACAGAGTCAATGACAGATAATGAAAGAACTTAATCAACTTTTGCCTCGCACTCTACATTTCTCAGGTGCATTTGTCCAGGATATTATTTGTATGAGTGCTCTCCATCTAGTCCTTGTAGAGATAGTTTTGTGCTAAATATGAATTGGATGCTGGGAACTGCACCTGAAATGAGGAGCCAGTCAAGTCAAACTGCAACAGAGGATACATGCATTCCTGCCAATACGTTAATGAAAAGGTTGAGCAATTTCACAATGGATGAGAACAAACCTATCTCACAGTGAGATACAACAGACTACAAATGCTGTTTTACATATCTGTTTTATTATAATAGTGCTGGGAGCATTATATTGTCTTACACAAATATGCACCTTGCACTTTATGTCAACATATCAATCTTCAGGGACTTACACTAGTAATATTTTGTCACTACGTGTGCTGGATCGTAACTATATGTGCTGTGTGTGGGTATATGTACTGTGTTTTGCACCTTGAACCCAGAGGAATGATATTTCATTTAGCTGTGTCCATGTGTATTGTTGAATAACAACCATATGCATATCTACAGTTTGAACATTCTGGAGGGATTCAATGAATCGAATAGTGTCTGAGCGGGGAAAGGAACTGTCGATGTTGCATCAGGACAGGGTTTCAGTCGGAAATATTGAAAATTCTCTTTCGAACACAGATGCTGCACAAGCCTCTGCATTCCTCCATCATGTTTGTTGCTCTTTGTCATACTGACACTTGAAATCCGCTGGACATGTGCACAGCTGTCCAGAGGAGGAGTATCCAGCAATATGCCCACCCTCAATTATCAGTGTGTGCTAGCCAGCATCTTCACCACAAAATGGCAAGTTGATGGTCCTGCTTTTGAAGCCAGACTCCAGCCGATTTAATTCAATCCATGTGTTATCCCTCCATGAACTCTGAAGCAATTTGCTCTTCAGCAACTTAACAATTCCTTGGGTACTTCCAACCCTGTGACTTCTACTACTTCTAAAGGCAGGGCAGCAGATGCTTCTGGATTTCTTCACCTTCTGTTCCCCTTTGAGTTATGCTTGGAACATGGAAGTACGTTCAGTGGCCACTGAACTAGAGTAGAACATCATGTTCTCTTTCACTATGCTAGCCAATCCACTTCAAAATTCAACATATTGTGTGTTCAGAGATGCTCTTCTGAATACCACTGTGGTGGCATGTGATTATCTGAGTTACTATTGCCTTCCTGTCAGCTTGAATCAGCCTGGCTATTCTCTTCTAACCTTTCTCACTAACAAGGCATTTTCACCTTTAGAATTGCAGCTCACTGGAATTTTTCACCACCATTCTTTGTGAACTCTGGAGACTTGTACATGAAAATCCCTGGATGTCAGCAATTTCTGAGATAGTGAAGCCACCTCATCTGGCACCAACAATCATTCCATAGTCAAAGTCACTTAGATCACATTTCTACCCATTCTGATGCTTGGTACGAGAAACAACTGAACCTCTTGACCATGTCTGCATGTTTTGATGCATTGAGTTGCTGCCAGATGATTAGCTAATTAGATATTTGTATTAATTAATAGATGAGCAGGTGTATGTAATAAACAGCCATTGAGTGTTCACCATCGGTTTTTCATTGTCATCAGATGAAAATTCATACAATCCATAATCAACTTCACCTGAGGAGCTGCAATGGTTCAATAAGTATTTCTCAAAGATGAGTAGGGATGAATGGCAAACAACTGCATTGTCAGTGACACCACACATCCTCCAAATACACGAAGAGAATGTTACTTTTATTTACAATTATTCCAAAAAATATAGCTGAGGAAAACAATTCAACTATACAATTAAAACTACACATGAAGCATTGCATTGTATAATAACAGCCTTCTTTTATTAGTGTTACTAACATTGATGCTTATGAGTAGAACCAATCAGATGTGACCATTTCATAGAATTACCGTTAACTTACAAAAACATACATTAAATAATATTAGACCATGGCTAACACTGACCACTTGGGGGCGAAGTTGGCACTTCATGAGTAATTTGATGAAAGTTTGTTTAGTAAACCAGGAAATTGGTTAAAATTTTACTTGGAATAAAGTTTTATTTGCTTTTACATTTTTGGAAGATTGCTTTTACTTCTGAAATCCTTAAAGGTTGTTTTATGGACTGCAAGTACTCTCTGAACCTATGTTTTAGCAACTACCCAGCTGCAAAAAAAATACACAATTTTAGCACTTAGATATAAAACATAATTAAGATTTAGTGATTTATTAGTTTTATTTGTAAATTACAAGAAAGAAAACAATTATTTGCAGAATATCACTGAAGCTAGAAATGCTATACGTTCATGGCTTCTAATATGGATGACAATTTCCATCTAATGTTAAGTTGTCATCATTTTTCAGTGGCATAAAAGTACGTGTCAGTTTTCACCCATAAAAATAAATTCAAGGACAAATAACAAGCAGAAAAACAAATTAAACATTGCAGAACATGAAAAGAACAAATGTACTGAAGGCTGTAATTTAATCTGCGGATTCACTTGATAATTATAAACCATTTTTAGCTTTATGATTTACCTGAATCTTTCAATTAGAGAGAGAGTTGGAAGTGACTACAAGCTGTCCATTACTTTCTATAGCCTTGAACAATGACCTTGAGAAATATAGCATCAAACTACACTAAGTGTTCATATGGAATTCCTTTCTCCAATAGTTTGACATGGTTAATGGCTGAAGTAAAACTCTGGACTAACAATAAAATCAAGGCAAACATTCAAAGTTCATTTTAGCCTCATTTCTGTGTCATAAAAAATAGAGGCAATTCATTGTCATTAATAAGACCTTTTCATTTTTCCATCCTGGTCACTACCTCTTTAGGCATTTGTCATTCATAAGACCATAGGAGCAGAATTAGGCCATTTGGCCCATCAAGTCTGCTCTGTTATTTCATCATGGCTGATCCATTTTCACTCTCAGCCCCAATCTCTTGCCTTCTCCCAGTATCCCTTCATGCTCTGACTAATCAAAAATCTGTCAAGCTCTGCCTTAAATATACCGAAATGTCTTGACCTCTACAGCCACCTGTGGCAACAAATTCCACAGATTCACCACTCTCTAGCTAAAGAAACTCCTCATCTCCATTCTAAAAGGACGGCCCGTTACTCATATTCTTTCATATGTCTCGATCACATAAAGAAATATCAGGTCCAGACTTCCTCTGCTAAAACTGGTTGTTACTCCAGGAGCATGCCAACATAGAGATCAAGACTTAATATTGTTCCAAGTCAATTACAAACCATCAGATAAACCCTTCTCCTGCATGGCTAATACCCACTCCTTTTAAAGCTTACATCATTGTCTCTTTAAAATGAAACTTTTGACCTTGCTGTTTTTGCAAGTTACTGCCCAATCTCTAACACTAAAAAAATAAGAGTAACAAACTGTTACCCTTGATCAAATATGACTGGAATACCAAGTATCTGAAAGATTTGTCACAGATATTTTTAAAACTGCAATTAAATACAGTACTACATGAAAATACCACCATCACTTTTGAATACTATATTCCTGGAAAGATGTTCAGGCTTGATAGTAATGCCACACAGCATTATAAGGAGAGAAAAGATGAAACGTGTAGATAAATCACATACAAGAGAAAATCAGCAGATGCTGGAAATCCGAGCAACACACAAAAAATGCTGGAAGAACTCAACAGGTCAGGCAGCATCAGTGGAAAAAAGTAAGGTTGACATTTCAAGATGAAACCCTTTGGAAGGACCGGACAAAAAAAGCTGAGGAGTAGATTTGAAAAGTGGGGGAAGGGGAGAGAGAAACGCCAGGTGATAGGTGAAACTTCTGGGAGGAGGGATGAAGCAAAGAGCTAGGAAGTTGATTGGTGAAAGAGACAGAAGGCCATGGAAGAATGAAAAAGGGGGGGTGGGGGAGAGGCACCAGAGGGAGGTGATGGGCAAGCAAAGAGTTATCAGGTGAGAGGGACAATGGTGAAGGGGGTGGGGGCAGAGGCAGAGGTTTGAGGAATTGACGTTCATACCATCAGTTTGGAGACTACCCAAATGGAATATATATGGTGTTGTTCCTCCAACCTAACTGTGGCCTTATCCTGACAGTGGAGGAAGCCATGGATAGACATATCCGAATGGGAATGGGAAGAGAAATTAAAATGGGTGGCCACTGAGAGATCCCGTTTGTTCGGTCAGATGGAGCTTAGAAGCTCAGCAAAACAGTCTTGCAGTCTATGTCAGGTCTTACCGATATACAAGAGGCCACACCAGGAGCACCGAACACAGTACATGACCCCAACAGACTCACAGGCAAACTGTCGCCTAACCTGGAAGGACTGTTTGAGGTCCTGAATGGCAGTGAGAGAGGAGGTGTAGGGGCAGGTGTAGCATTTGTTCTGCTTGGAAGGATTAGTGCTAGGAGGAGGATCAGTGGGGAGGGACAAATCTACAAGGGGCAATATATTGATAAGCTAGCCAAAAATATTGAAGGGGATACTAAAAGTTTTACAGATGTATAAAGACAAAATGGGAGGTGAAAGTAGATATTGGACCACTGGAGAGGTAGGAATGGGGTTAGAAAGAAATTCATTGTGGACAATACCAGCCATATGTCAGACATTTGAGAGTGTCAGGGAGCAGAAGTGAATGTGGTTGCTATTACTCAGGAGAAGGTGTTTGGAAGCTGGATGATCTGAAGATAGGCAAGTCACTTGTATCAGATGGACGACAACCTAGGGTTTTGAAACTGCTAGCTAAAGAGAATGTGGAGGAATTAGTAATGATCTTTCAAGAAGCATTAGATTCTGGAATGGTTCTGGATGACTGGAAAACTGCAAATGTCACTCCACTCTTTATGAAGGGAAGGAGACAAAAGAAAGGATCTTATAGGCCAGTTAGCCTGACTTCAGGGGTTGGGAAGGTGTTTGATTCCATTATTATGGATGATGTTTCAGGGTACTTGGTGGCATATGATAAAATAGGTAAAAATCAGCAAGGTTTCCTGAAGGGGAAATACTGCCAACAAATCCATTGGAATTCCATAAGGAGTTAACGGGCAGGATAGACAAAGGAGAGTTAGTGGGTGTTGTTTACTTGGGTTTCAGAAGGCCATTGGCAAGGTTCTGCACATGAGGCTACTTAACAAGGTAAGAACATATGGTATTACAGGAATGGTACTAGCATGGACAGAAGAATAGCTGACTGACAGGAGGCAATGTGTCAGAATAAATGGTGCCTAGTCTGGTTTGCTTCCGATGACGAGTGGTGTTCCACAGGGTTCAGTACAGGGACTGCTGCTTTTCACGTACAATGTCAATGATTTGAATGATGGAATTGATGACTTTGTGGCCACATTTGCTGATAATACAAAGATAAGTGGAGAGACAGGTAGTGTTGAGGAAGCAGGGAGCCTGCAGAAGGATTTGGACAGATTGGAAGGAAAGGCAAAAAAGTGGCAGATGGAATATAGTGTAGGATAGTATACGGTCATGCACTTTGTTAGAAGGAATAAAGGTGTATGTTTTTCTAAATGGAGAAAAAGTTCAAAAATCAGAGGAGCAAAGGGATTTGGGAGTTCTTGTGCAAGACTCCCTAAAAGTTAACTTGCAGGTTTCGTTGATGGTAAGATAGGCAAATGTAATGTTAGTATTCATTTCAAGACAACTAGAATACTAGAGCAAGGATGTAGTGTGAGGCATTTTATGGTATTGGTCAGACTGCACATGGAATATTGAGAACACTCTTGGGTCGCTTATCTAAGAAAAGGGATTCAGAGGAGGTTTTTGAAAATGATTCTGGAAATGAAAGGTTTAACATATGAGGAGTACTTGATGGCTGTGGGCCTGTACTTGCTGGAATTTAGAAGACTATCAAATATTGAAAGGCCTAGAGAGAGTGGATGCTGAGAGGATATTTCCTATAGTAGGATCAGATGGCAGAGCATTAGAGAAGAAGGACTTCCACTTAGAATAAAGAGTAATTTCTTTATCCAGAGGGTGGTTGAATCTATAGAACTGATTGCTATAGGCAGCTATGGAGGCCAAGTCAACGAGTATATTTAAAGCAGAAGTTGATAGTTTCTTGGTTATTCAGGGTGTTAAAGGTTATCGGGAGAAGGCAGGAGAATGGGTGGGGGGGGGGGTTGGAGGGATAATAAGTCAGCCATGATGGAATGGCAGTTCAGACTAGATGGGCCAAGTGGCCTAATTATTCTCCTATGTTTCATCATTTTATTTCTCCCACCCCATGCTCTAACATTGTTATTTATTTCTTTTACCAGACTGTTCCAAAATTCTAGAAGTTCTCCCTTTCCTCTCAGCACTTATTTTTCCTTCATAATAGTTACATGAGAAAGCAAGAAACTGAAGCAAAAGTGCATGTGCTTCACTATTTAATAAGGCCACAGCTGATTTTATGCCTTATATTAACTTTGGAATGTGATCTCCATATTTTCTGATTCCTTTGTTTTCTAAACATCTATTTGTATCTTTAATATGCTCAATTAAGGAGGATCCACATCTCTCTGGAACAGAAAAATCCAAAGGTTCCAAAAATTCTAATACCCACGATGATTTTTTTTAATAAAAAAGATTGACCTTTACCCTTAGATTATGCCCCCTTCTTTATAATGATAATTTCTTAAACTAAGTATTTTATCACATCTCTTATATCTGCTTTAGTTCTCTAAATATGCTTTATAAATGCCCATTATAGGGGCACTGCCCCTTCTTTCCGTTCCTAGAATTCTAGCTGGCTCTAACCTCAGGAGTCTAGGGTGACTTCATTGACCTTCCTGTGAATAATTTATATTTGTGTTTTTCTTATGAATGTTACTTAAATGCTGCTATGTGCCTGTGATTCTGCTACACCTGGCATTTTTTATTGCACCTGTACATACAAGTACTTGTGCATTGACAATCAACTTGACTTTGACTTTGACCTGTGATTTTATGAAATATATGACCTTCAGACTAAAATCGTCAATTTGCTATGACCTACTTCTTATAGCAAGACCACTAGATGTTCTTGGTACTATTGTTCCAATAACTCCCTAATCATGTGTTCCATCCAGTTAGTCCACATTATTTTCACTATTAATCCAAATGATCATCCTACAAGCAAATTAATTCACTATTAATCCAAATGATCATCCAACATTTTCTGTCTTCTGAGTTTCTACTGCAAGCAAACATACGCCAGGGTCTGGCTCAGTTGTATTATCGGGAACTTGGTGCTTAATTTCATACCTTGCATTCCCTTGAATGCTGTTTCTATTTTTGAAATTCTAACCTTCACTCCTCAATAGGCATTGATTCAGCATTTCTAAATGCATTCAATGGATTGTATTATCATTACAGAGTGTTAAATATCCCTTGGTAAAATGTTAGAATATTTATAAATTATTTTCTATGAAGATAATATTCAAAAGAAAAATCGATGGCGAGTTGATATTATTTACTTTTTCATGCTATCAAACTACAAATATCTTGAACAACAATGTCACTTAAATGTATGAGATCTTTGATTTGTGACGTATGGTAATATGACGTATGTATGATAGCAGCATCCAATGAACAAGTTTGGAATGATTCAACATTTTTGTGAAAACACCTGGAATAGAAAATCTTAGCAAAGCAACTTTGAATCTGTTGCAGTATAATTAAGCAAGATACTGAAACACTAAATTTTTAAACTACCTACAATATTATTTTACAGTTTGATGTGATGACTTTCAATAAAAAAAGATCTTAAAATTTGCTTTAATTTTTTTCCTTTTGGTCAAAATCTGAGTGGAACTTTACACATGTACTAGTGCAATACAAGAAAATATATCCAAGAAAAGGTTAAACGTTGACATTTACATCTCTTCTCTTATCCAATGATTACATATCTATATTACATATCTATACCAGGTAGAACCTTGAAAGTGCACTTTTCTTTAATTTTAAACCTTTACTACAATCAATTTACCTAGGTGCTTACCATGCAATGCTACACTTCTGTTACATACGTAAAATGGAGAATCAATTAGCAAACAACATCATCCCTCAAACAGTAATGAGATGAAAGATCAATGAATCTATTTATTGTCTAATAGAAGAATTAGAGAGAATTCCCTGCTCTTCTAGCAATACTTTGGGATCTTCTAGCTGAATAAACAGACAGGTTCCTGAAATGTTTCCAGAGATTCTGCTTGAATTTCCCAGTGGTTTCTGTTTTTGCTTCATATTCTTGACCTCTTGAGTTCATCCCAGAATCAACACTTAAAACAACAGTATCTATCCATAGATGCAGTCTGACCCATTGAGTTTCTCCAGCATTTTGTGTATGTTACTCAATATTTCCAGTATTTACAAAATCTCTTCTGTCTCCAAAATGCAGAGTATTGACAAATTTCAAGTACTTACTGCCTGTATTTATGAAAAGTTACATTGATAATATAGCAAATGCAGGAGGAAGCAAACTGTTGACTTATTCATTGCTGAACTTGGGCATGAAGTAAGGCTATGATGCATGCTAACAAGTAATGGATCGTTAGGCATTTTCCAAATGGAATAGATGAAATTACTTACTATATTAGAAAGCTGCTCGAAATCTATTTTTGAAATGATGGGAAGTTATGAGAGGGATTAAAAATATAAATTAAACAGGTTGTTCCTGTGTTCTCCATCAGCTTCAATAAGCAAATATGCTTTCCCAAAGTTGAAACCAATCTACATTTGCTATCTATCATCTTATACAATATTATGCTCATTCATTCCACTTTACTTAAGAGCTTTTTGAAAGAGTGCCTTGGATAAATCAAAAAGGATAGCAATCTCAGTTTTAATCTGGGGCTGCAGTATTTTGACAGGCATCTCTCATGGGCATATCTGGTTCATGTTGAGTGAGATAGGTTCATCATTAAGGAAGGGAAATGGTGGGAAAGGACTCTGTGTTGGACATTATTCAGTTCTGATCATGTGAGAACAAAGTTTTTCATCTTGTTCACCATTTTTGAATAAAATAAATAAGTTATTTTTAAAAAAGGCACACAACAGAGCGAAGTGTGGAAATCAAGCCGTTAGCACTTTAACAAGCAGATTGAACATTGGGAGGTGGTGAGTCCACGCATCATCATCTCTCAGAAAAATCAGTGGCCATTTTGTTAGGCGCAGAGGTAGAGCCTGGTGTGCTCCTCTGTTGCTGTTGCCCATCTATTTCAAGGTTATTTGAGTTACTGTTGCTTTGCAGTTGAACCAATCTGGCCATTCTTCACTGACCTCTCGCATTAACCAGGCATTTTTGCCCATAGAAGTACTGCTCACAGGATGTTTTTCTTTTGTGTTTCACACCATTCACTATAAACTTTGGAGGCTATTGTATGTGAAACTGCCAGGAGGTCAGCAGGTCCTGAGATACTGAAACTACCCCATCTGGCACCAACAATTGTTCCACAGTCAAAGTGATTTACATTGCATTTCTTCCCCATTCTGATGTTTGAGAGTCCTTTCCCACCATTTCCCAACCCCAGGTAGATTTTCCATATGCCTTTGAAGCACCTTTATCCTGTTGCCTCTACTCATGGCTTTGTGTCACCATCAAAACTGGAAATATGTCATCGGGTTTACTCAGTCAGCTCTTTAAAACAGACCACAAGGAGATGAGGCTCAACACCAGTTCCTATTTACAGCTGATTACCTGAAGAAGAACTGTTCATTATTGCTTTTCATTCTTAACCCAGATCAGTATATTGCCCAATGCAATCCATGCAATCTAATCTAATTGACCAAGCTTCTGTGTTGGAACATTTTATAAGCTTCATAAAAGATAAATACACCACACTACTTCCATTTTTTATTTATAAATCTACACTGACTCCATTTATTTTCTTTTCACAACCTTCCTGATCAAATTGAGCATACTTCCAATGAAGATTGTACTAACTGGTTAGTGTGTTCCTGTTTTCTTCATTCACTATCTCTATAGCCACTATTTAAAAGACACTGGAATGTATATCATTATGTCCCTCTGATTCTTGTAAAAGCAGTGTGTCCCTCCCCCCACTACTTTCAAATCTCTTACTATCTTTCCTTTCGGTTAGTCCTGACAAAGGGTCTCGGCCTGAAACGTCGACAGCGCTTCTCCTTATAGATGCTGCCTGGCCTGTTGTGTTCCACCACCATTTTGTGTTTGTTGTTGTTTGAATTTCCAGCATCTGCAGATTTCCTCGTGTTTGTCCTGTTAGTACAGTATTTTGGCTTTGGCTAAAGATAAGGAGCCATGTTGTTCAATTTAGGAATGATGTGTCAGCCAGACAGGAATATCTTGGTATGGTTTGTAACTTTTTACCCAGTGGGACATCCTTGAGAGCTGGGTGGGAAGAGAATTCTGAAGCTCAGTAGTCTGCAATGGATTCTTTTGAAGGGAGAAGTGGTGTTTGGCACAAGGGAAGATGCTGCTACAAGGAGAGACCCCGTTGTAAGAAGTGCTTCATGCAGATGATTGGTTCTAAAGAGAAGTGCCAATACTCCTGAGTTAGCCAATTTGGTCAAGATGGTCTTCGAGAGAAGTTTGAACTGTGGCTGGTGCCTTTCATGTAAAACGTGGGTTCAGCATGTGAGTAAAGTGATACACCCGACTACTCCAGAAATAAGCTCCAACGTTTATGTGCACATTGAACTGGATTAATTGTAATGGACCCTTTTATCTTTCTTTTCTTTTCCTGCTAACTGTTTGATAAAGTTGAAAAATGGTAAATATACTTTCTTTATAGTTTTATGCTAGCGTACAATCTGTTACTTTTTGCTGACCAATAATGGTGTATGGGGTAGTATTTATACAGTATTTGCTACAATCAATTTTCCATAACCAGAACATCCTAACTTTCCTGTTTGGTTGAACCTCAAATCATACCAACCCTAGACATATATTGCTAATGAAAGGTCACGTTCTTACCGCTGAGTCAAGTGGTCATTAGCAGAGCTAGCAAACTTGAAACATTTATCAGATAGGTCAAGTTTGCATATCAGCCCGGTGAGGGGGTTTTCATTTAGAAGTGAATATACCTGGATGCAATGGAAAGGTATTATGAGTCAAGTACTCTTCTTCAATCAAGTCCTGGGTTTTAAGACAATTTGTTTGAAAGTATTGTAAAGTTCCTGTTCTTCTTTTACATCCATTCTGAAGCTATTCAGAATTATTCAAGGAGGGAATATTTCACTGTTGGTGCATCCCACTTCCTTTAGCATCTACAGTCTCTTAAGTTTGCTGCAGCGATCTTTTAACATCTAAGTGTACAAAGACCATTATTGCAAGGTTGCTGCTTAATCTTGCCATTAAACCAGGTCAAATAACTTAGATGACAACTATTGTTTTAAGTTGATTCAGGCATCGTAAAGGGCATTCATAAGACAATTAGAGAAAGTAAAGATGGTTAACATTATTGTTGATAACACACTTCCAGTGATGCTTACATAGTGCGATCAGATGGACTGGAATTTGCAAAATAAATTGGAAACATTGAAAAAAAATCAGTAAGCTTGATTTCAAAGTTATCTACTCAAACCATTGAGTCAAACAGAATGGTTATCGAATGAAATCCCATTTTTTCCTCCTCCTATTTGTTCTGCACTACACCAACCCATTGACTTTCCTTTTTGAAGATGTCATGGGCATGTGTTGCACATTGGTGCATTTTGACATGATTGGAATTGTCACATTTAATATTCACAATAAACCAACAGAAAAGATTTGTCAAACACTTTTCACCAACATGCCATTTTATAAATAATTGGTAAATTTAAATTTAATTGACTGAATATCACAACTATGGTGCAGACTTGCTTGACTGCAAATATAACTCCTCAACAGAAGAGCTTACAACACATTTTCATCACATAATGAATTATTCACATGCCAATCAAAATATTATGCCAATTTCAAAAACAGACTATAATGTGGCCAAATCATCTTTATAGTGATTTAACTAATTACTTTGTATTTTAAAAAAAGTAATACAGTATTTCAATAGACCTGTTCAAACATAATCTAAAAATGTTTTAGAACCAGGACCATTAATGATAAAGAATTAAGTACCTTCCATCAATGATCTTAACATTTTGGTATGGATGATGATGAGAAAATGTCCTGGTTGTTCCAATAAAGTTGGATCTTCAGAGATGAAGGCTGTTCTTTCTGACATACCACAGGCCATGCGCTTGATGGTACTTCTTTCATTAAATCTGATGTTGGATTTACAATGGATTTAATATTAACCCTCTACAATAAAGAATTATGGAATATTCTCAAGTTAAGGTAATGCCTAATGTAGAAATGAATTCAGAGGTAGTAGCATTCTGGAGGTCTTTAGTGCTTTTAACCCATGCCATAAACAGTAAATAAGAGCTTCAGCATCACACTTTGTTTAATGTGATCAAATGTACTAACCATTTTCAATACAGTTAATGTCTTTGCTGAAATAGCTTATGAAAGTGTACACTTCATTACTCCAATGTGTCATATTCTCCAAATACTGATAAACCACTTGGCATAAAAAAAAGGTGTCCACTGACCCCACTATGTCAGCCTTTGGGTTAGAAAATGGGCATGTGTTAAGGTACAGTAGGTCACAGTAAACAGTATTCTTTATAGCTTCTCCATTTATTCAGAAGACAAGATTATTTTAAACATCAGCAAATAGTTATATTTTAGGAAATGTCTGCATGAATGAAAATAAACAGAACTCAATATCAGGAGAATGAGGGGAGATTTCATAGAGGTATACAGAATTATGAGGGATATAAATAGGGCTAATGAAAACCGTCTTTTTCCATCAAGATTGGATAAAACTACATAGAACTAGAAGTGAGACTTAAGGGTGAGAGGAGAAATATTTAAGAAGAACTTGAGGTGATACAAATGTGGAAAAGCTGCCAGAGGTAATGGAACCAGGTTCAATTTCAACATTAAAGAGAATTTTGGATAAGTACATGGAGGGCTATGGTCCAGGTGCAGGTTGATAGGGCTAGGTAGAATAACAGTTTGGCATAGATCGGATGGGTCAAATGGTGTGGTTCAGTGCTGCTATGCTCTGTGACTCCTTGAGTATTCAATCATGGGAATTGTGATGTGGAAATCACTGGCATCATTGTTGTCTATTAGAAATTTTTAAAACGAATCATGAAGATTTATTGAAGACATTGAATTTGTTGAATTTCCCATCTTCCAGTGTGGGATTCAGATTCATGTTCCTGAATCACTGATTTAGAACTCTGGCTGTTGTTCCAGTTATGGTACTTTAACAACTCAAATGCAGCAAAATATCCCAACAAAACAGCAGAGATTCAATCAGAAAGTAGAGCTAAGTACAGATTTCAGTTCATTTATGCTCCCACCAAAACCCGATGGTTAGATGATAGTCTTATTCAAATTGCCTGAAAGTAAATAAATTCCTTTTACTTACTGCATTGCAATACCAGGAATACAAAGTCAACATCAACAATGAATAATCTTGATTTTGTTTTTATTTGTAGATAGCTCAGTCTTCAGAACAAATTCATGAGGAACTTTTCTCATTACATCCTCTCTATCTGAGCATACTCTGCTTTTAGCCCTGAGCTTCTCTTGGTTTGCCAGTCAATCACTGACCTGCCCCTTAACTTGCCAGCTAACCTGCTAATAGGTGGTTTTCATCTCAATATACCAGGGCCAATATCCATATGCACAGGTTTACTTTAGGGGAGATTGTAAACTAGTTTGTCAGAGAGCAGAGAAGCTGCCTTTAGCTTCAGAAGGAAAGAAAGGAAAGTCTGAACGAGAAATTGCAGCAGAAACTCAGAGTATCTGGTGCTATCTTTGGGGGAGAGCAGGAATTACTGATGTTTCAGGTCAAAACATTGCATCAACAAAGCTGGAAATAGAAAGGAGAAATATGGTCAGAGAGCTCAGAAGGAAGACAAAACAAAGGTCAGAAAACGTGTAAAATTGAGTTTTTCTGTGCATATTATTAACAACAGAGATACAATAAATAAAATAGATAAGGCAAATGAACTACAGTTATTGGATATTTTTAGCTGGTATTGAAGCATATCATAGAGGGAGGCAGGGACAACAGTTTATCATTTCTAGTTAGAAGTTTTCAGATGTCATTGGGAGAGAGATAAAGCAGGAGAGATGTGGTGACACTAGTAGCTGAAGAAATAATTACTGTTCTGTGAAGGAATAATATGTCAGAAGGATCATCAAGTGAAGTTTATGGGTTAAATTAAAGAACAGAAGAAAGGAGAATTAAATTATTGGTTTAACAATGATAGATCTCTAAATAAATATGGGATTTGCAGCAACAAATTTGCAGACAAATTTCTGTGTGTTAAATAGTAGGATAGGA
Source organism: Hypanus sabinus (assembly GCF_030144855.1). NCBI lineage: Eukaryota > Metazoa > Chordata > Chondrichthyes > Myliobatiformes > Dasyatidae > Hypanus > Hypanus sabinus. The sequence continues at coordinate 74,498,130 of NC_082719.1, forward strand.
ATATTCTGGGATTTAATTATCCTAATGTTAATTATAGGAATAATGCCAATGTTGTAGTTAAGAAGACGGGTGTGAAGTATTGGATACGAACAATGTAGCCAAAGAGGAAGTATTAAGAGATTTAACATCATGATGCCAGATAAATCGTGAACCCCAGGGAAATAGGTCTCAGATTGTTATAAGAGGTAAGGCAGGAAATTACAAAGGTTTTAACCACCATTTTTCAATCTTCCAGAGTGTAAGAGTGGTATCAAAGGATCAAAGGATTGTGAACAGTGTGTTGTTTAAAAATGGAAGAAAGCGTAATTACAGAATAGCTCATTTAACTTTGGCTGTGGAAAAGTTTTTGCAATCAACTGCGAGAAATTATTTAATTCATTTAGAAAGACATAGACTAATAAAACTGCATGTTTGATTAATTTGATTAAATTTTTGAGGAGGTGTTACGGAGAGTCAATGGATTTTAGAAAGTCATTTGTAGTGGTCCCACGTGGTCAAAAAAATAAAGTCCTTGAGTTCCAAAGGGGAATAGAAACATGGATTCAAAATTATTTTGAGAGGTTTTTTGACTGTAGGAGGCTGTTACTAATGAGGGTCCACGGGGGTCAGTATTTGACCTTTCCCTTTTTGTTTTGCATCAAATTGATTTAAACTAAAACATAGGGGCATAACACTGTCATGGATGGTCCCAACTCAAGCTGCAAAAGGAGGAGAGTTGGAATGGGACCCCATCCCTTAAAATCCCAGTTAATTACAGAAACACCAGTCCCTGGTAGAGGAAGGATCTTCAAAGATAAGTTACATCTGAGGACAACTTGAAAGACTGTCTCTGGTGAACTGCTTTCTGTGGCTTATGCCGCAGTAGGGGTGATGGGCTTAAGTAAGTTATTAAGGGGCACAATATATAAGTTTATTGATAACACAAAAATTGGTCATATTGTTGACAGTGAGCAGGGATGTTCCAGATTGCAGAAAGATATGGTCTGTTCAGTCCGACAGGAGAGTGACAAATGATCCAGAAAAATTTGAAGTAATTCATTGAGGAAGTGCAACAAAGTAAAGGAATATATAGAAAATTGGGAAGATATTGTGAGGTGTTGAGGAATGGAGGGATGTTTGTGGTTTTTGGCCACAAGTCATTAAAGAGTGTAGGACAAAAGCATGACATTGGAGTAAGTACCAGGCACAGTAATTTCAGATTGTGAAATTACAGGAAAAATTTGGTAGTACTGGAGAAGGGGCAGGAGAGAATTAATGGAATGTTACTGGGACTGAAAAATACTCAAAGTTCAAAGTACAATTTATTATCAGAATACATATATGTCACCACATGCAACCCTGAGAGTCTTTTCCTGCAGGCATACTCAGCAAGTCTATAGAATAGTATCTATTAACAGGATCAATGAAAAATCAAGTAGAGCATAGGAGACAACAAACTACAAATGTAAATATAAATAAACAGCAATAAATAATGAGAGCATGAAATAACAGATAAAAAGTCTTTAAAGTGGAATCATTGGTCGTGAGAACACCTCAATGATGAGGGTTCAAGAATGTAGCTATCCTCTTTTATTCAAGAGCCTGATGATTGAGGGGTAATAAGTGTTCTTGAACCCAGTGGGTCAAGTCCTGAGGCTCTTGTTCCTTCTACCTGATGGTAGCAGTGAGAAAAGAGCATGGATTTGGTGGTCAGGTTCTTTGATGATGGATGCTGCTTTCCTTCGACAGTGCTTCATGTAGATGTGCTCAATGGTTGGGAGGGCTTTCCCGTGACCAAATCCACTACCTTTTGTAGGATTTTCTGTTCAAAGGCATTGCTGTTCCCATACCAGGCCATAATGCAGACAGTCAATATACTACACATCTATAGAAGATTGTCAATAAAAACACAAAATGCTGGCCGAAACGTCGTCACTACCTCCTCCCATAGATGCTGGCTGGCCTGCTGAGTTCTGCCAGCATTTTGTGTTTTTATTTATTTCCAGCATCTGTAGATTCACTTGTGTGCTATAGAAGATTGTCAATGTTTTTTGATGTCATGATGAATCTCCTCAGACTTCTGAGGAAGTAGAAGTGTTGTCTTGCTCTCTTTGCAATTATATTTATATGATGGATCCAGAACAGCTCCTCTGAGATAGCAACACCAAGGAATTTAAAGTTATTGACTCACTACACCTCTGATCCTCCGATGAGGACTGGCTCATGGACCTCTAGCTTCCCTTTCCTGAAGGTCCTTGGTCTTGCTGATATTGAGTGAGAGGCTGTTGTTATGACAACACACAGCCAAATTTTCAATCTCCCTCCTGTATGTGGAATCATCACCCCTTTGATACGGCCCACAGCAGTGGTGACATCAGCAAACTTGTATATGGTGCTGGAGCTGTACTTAGCCACACAGTCACAGGTGTAAAGTGAGCAGAGCAGGGGCATAAGCACACAACCCTCTAGTGCACCTCTGCTGATGGAGATTATGGAGGAGATATTTTTGCCAATCTGAACTGACTGGGGCCTGCAAAAAAGGAAATCCAGGATCCAATTGCACAAGGGGTATTGAGGTCCAGGTCTTCAAGTTGACTGATTAGTTTTGAGGGGATGATAGTATGAAATTAAGTTAATGAGAAAGGTTTTATAAATTTGTATTGGTTCCTGTGCCTAGTATTGCATTGTGTAAATCCATAAGACCCATTTCCCTTAGCAGAGGGATCAGTTACCTGAGAGGAGAAGACTAGGGCGGAGACGAGGCTCATTTTCATTCAGAAAGCGGCTGAAGTCCAGAACTCACTGACTGTAGAGTTGGTAGATCCAGTAATCCCCCAATGTTGCACTGAATCATAGAATAGTTTGTTGTAAATTTCTATGATTCTATGCTGAACCATGGCATGAGTGACATCCATGTGTTTTATGCACAAATTTTCTCTTAAGTGGAACATTCTGAATTGGATGTCCTGCTACAATTTCTTTCCTGCTCTCCATGAACAGCAGCATTGATTTTTCATATCATTCTTTCTATCTGCACCTGAATGTACAAACACACTGTGAGACTTTACATTTCTAAATTGCATTCCATCCTTGCCATCCAATTCTAGCTGCCCCTTATTATGTTTTATTATTAGTATCTCATTGCGCACAATACCTATTAGTTTTCTTCCCTGAACGCTGACATTTCGAAATTGCATATATTCACATAATCCTATTTCTGCCCAATCAGCCATGTGCTCTAACCGAGCAAGTTGTATCTAATGGTGTCCATACACTGCCAAATTTCAAATTGACTAAAAGCAATTTTGGAGCGTATCAACACAAAAGTGGTCTGATTCATGAGCGCCTTAGGCAAGTTTCATAATAAAGTTCATCAGAAGTATTTTTCTTCTTTAACACAATTGGCTGGTCGGTAACTATTACTTGTATTAACTGCTATTGAGAATGTGGTAGGGAGTTGCCTTGTTGAAGTTTGGCAGTTCACTTGGTCATGGCACTTCCAGTTTTTCAATGAGAATAGATTTCCAGTTTAAAATAGTGCGCAACCTAGAGAGGAACTTATATGTTATGATGTTTATTTACTGCTATTCCTTGTAGTAGAAGACACAGCTTGGGAGGTTAGAGGGAGATATACAGAGCAGAACTGGTCCTGATCACACCTGCCCAAGTTAATCAAGATTCCCATCTTACCTACCTGTCCAAATATCTTAAATATTATCATTACTGCACTTGCTTCAAATATTTCCCTGGCAGCTCATTGCATTTTGCGATGACCCTGTTTTTGAAGTAGTTGCCCTTTCAATTTCTTTGAAATCATACCCCCCTGAATTTAAGAGTATGCCTACTGGGTTCTAATTCCCTTTCACGCACAGAAAACTATATGCATTTACTTATCCGTATCTCTCATGATTTTTTATGCTTCTGTCTGGTGTATAAATGATCAGAGTGATAAGGTGTATAATTGATAGGAGCCACTATAGGAGTAAACTTAATTGATGTTTACACCAGATGCAGTATGACCTGGAGAAAAGATGCATTTTAATTCTGGACAGACAGTCTGATTGTCTCTCACTCAAATTATTTTCTCAGTGCTTTAGATTTTTGTGGGCTGGGGCTGCTGCCCACTCTGCAAGGGAGCAAACCTTAGTTTCTACAGTCCAACACAACACTGGCTCTTGCTTCACTGGCTGAAGTGTGATGTACATGGGTAAGCTACAAATCTGCACTTGTTTGCTGCTCTGTTGCTTAACTGTGCCATAGCAATATATTTCCCCTGCTTCTTCTCATAGCTTTTAATTGCAGTACAGTCTATTTTGATAATGACAATGTAGTTGAGGTAAATCTTTTGTAAGTTCTCCTGGTGGTGCTCTGAGGATGTCATTCCATTAGATTCTGTCATTGCTTCTATTTTAGTACCTTTAGTCAGTGAAAAGTAGTCTAGGCTTATACTTGTAAATCAATGACCTCATCCATAACTTCAGCAGCCTGATAAGGCATTACATTAATTTATTTTTTTATTTTTCATGGATGTTTATTGTCACTGACTGGGGCAGAACTTGTGCCCTACTCCACCTGCCCTTGAAAAGGTGGTGATGGGGCCACCTCTATTGCAGTGAAATTCAGAGGTAACTTTCACCTGATCTTATTAGTTGCCATGAATAAAATTATCATTCCAGGCACTATTTCAATCTGACATTCAAGAAGCTATTCATCTCATTTGTTTCCTAATTGCAAAAGCTGACCAAATGTCTGGTTGTATTCAATTTTTTATAGCAACACTTAAATAAGGAATGCTAAATGTTCCCAGAAAGCACGTGTAAATAGAGAGCTTTTATGGGAAATATGAATCCCAACACTTTGTTTCAGGCTCTTCAAATGTCAACGTGAGGCCAAGGTGCAGAAGAGCTAATTCAGGACAGATTCTCATTATCTTTATGATGGTATTTTTGAAAAGAAAATGTAAATGTCTCACTGCAAAGTAAGGGAGGAATGGAAATGCATTGCAGCCTTGTAGGCAAATATCTGACTTTCTGGAAACTGTTTATTCATGAATATGTAAGGTCAAGCTCTGGGTATAATCAGATCAGAAATTGAACTACATTTTGTATCACTGAACCTCTTAATAAGCATACACTTTTATCTTAGACTGAAAGACTCTAACTATATAGTACTGGAAAAAATTGCTGAACAAAAACAAACTATTTATCCAACATGTCCATAATGATGTTTATGCTTTATGCAAACTTCCTCCTGTTTTTCATCAAATCCCATTAACAAATTCTCCTATTCAATTCGTATTCACATGTTTTTGCCGCATCCCCTTAAGCACCGGTACCAATTTCTTCATCCATTCCTTGGGGTAAAGTGATCCAAATTCCAACCACACTCTGAAAAAAGATTTTATTCCTTATTCTCTTATCACTGACAATTTTATCTTTACTGCCTCTAGTTCTATAGAAAAACTATCATGCTTGTACATTTCTATCAGACCATCTCAGAGAAATTACTCTTTGAGATAGAAGTTAGATAAACTAGTCTACCCAGTTCTGTTTTCATCTGAGTAAACCTTTGTTTGTATCTTCTGTACTGAATTTATGCTTTTTACCCCTATAGTACAGAGACCAGAGCTGTTCATTATACTTAACATATAGACCAAACAAGGTCACTATTATTCAGATTTACTCCTCTAGAACATAAGTCTGGTGTTTCAATTGCAATGTAATTGCTTATCCATGCAATATTATCAGATGTTGTGGCTCCTCTATGTCATATTTTCTAACGGCCGAGGGACTCCAGCATCATATACTTAGCTAAATTCTGTACCCTGTTTCCCCTGCCCCAGTCACGCCATCCTCCGCAGTTATTTTGATGAATACTGGTAAATTTCAGGTTCAAGTTTTTTGTTACCAAAGCCAAACTTACACAGGTTATAAATGCCATGGAAAATGCCATGGAAAATGCCATGGAAAATGCCATGGAAAATGCCTTTTGCAGCGGCAGCACAGCTTAGTACAATTGGAGGACAGGCGTCAGTACATATAAACATCAATTTAACAGAAAACGTTTGTTAGTTAAGATTATCAAGTGATGTGACAACCAAATAGGAAAATATAGGCAAAAGGTCTTGTGGAGTGGTGAGGTAGATCCATGTGGCATAATAGTCTAACCTTGTTTCTCAGGTAGTTTAGTCAGAAAATCGCAGAAGTCTTTAGCATATCAGTCATCAGCAACGGAGAAAGGAACATTTTAGGTTGCAGGATGCTCCTCTAGGTGATTCAGTATTTACTGCAATAATTTGCACCCCCTTTTCACAATAAGAATTTTAAGATAAAACAGCATGTCAGAATGTGTAATTTTGTGAATAATTTCACAAGCCTTTGTGCTGTTAGCGGTATAAACGAGATGGTGGTTGTTTGGTCCCTCCAACGTGCTATGTCGTCAAATGAGATCGGAGGTGAACTGTGACAGCTAGGGATAAAGTGTACTGATATGATATTGATTTGTTATCACATTTACTGAGATACAATGAGAAACTTTGCGTGTTCTCCAGGCAGATCCATAAGTACATCGAGCTAGTAGAATGAAAGCAGAATAAATAATATTGTGTTACAGCTACAGAATAGGAGCAGTGCGGGAAAACAGATCTTTGATGGGGGTGTTAGTGTTATATTTAGACAGGATACGTGCTATTTATTTCATTCTCCGCGAGCGGAAATATGTACAAAAATGCCGCACTCTACACTTCATCACGACTGGCGTTACACCCTGGTCAACACCTTTGCACCTGGCTCTGTCCTTTGTCGCTGGATTCCGTCAGACGCGGTCCCTTTAATCGGCAAGGTGCCGGCTCAAAGTCACGCCGATTGCCTGCTGAGTGGCAAAGTCACGTTCATCCCCTCGCAGTGTCCCATCCGGACGAGTTTGGATTGAGAGTTGGACGGCGGTGCAGGCTGTCTGGGCGTGCAAAGGTATTGGGGTGGAAGGGGTAAAAGGTTGGTATCAGAAAGACTGACCGGCAGGCAGCGGATTAGCCGCCGTCACTCCTCCCTAACCTTCCAGTCTGCCATCATAGCGCAGGAGGATGGGGAAGCAAGATGACAGGGGGAAGAATCAGAGCATCAGCATGAATGTTCTACCAGGAGGGGGAGCAGCGGAAACCCTACCCAAGCACAACAAAGTGCAAGAGTCTTGCAGCAGCAGCGAGAGCGGCAGCAGGGGAGAGGACCAGAGCAAGGGCACCGCCAAATGTAACACGAACGGAGAGTACGGTCCGGGAGGCGCCGCGCACCGGGAGCAGCCTTCCACCATGGAGGGGAAACCCAAGCAGGCTTACGGCGCAGAGCAGAAGGCGGACGGCAGTGTGGTCTCGGCGGGGCAGAGGAGGGAGACGGGGGACGAGCCGGAGAGGAACCGCCAGCAGCAGCAGGGCGGCAAGGAGCAGAACTCGGTGGGCTTCAAGATCGAAGGGGGAGCTGCGGGAGACGATCCGATGTTCGGACAGGATGGCGAGGACTTCCCGCAGTACAGCTCCATGCAGAGCCACTTCACCGCCCTGCTCCAACCTGGAGTCAACAAGTTTTCCCTGCGGATGTTCGGCAGCCAAAGGGCAGTCGAGAAAGAGCAGCAGCGGGTCAAAACGGCCGGTTATTGGATTATACACCCCTACAGCGATTTCCGGTAAGTTTTGTTTTGCATCGAAAGTAAAGGAGCCGAGAGGGTTAAACCCTTTATATAACGAGGGACCCCTTCCTCGACACACACCCAAACACATACACAAGGCATCTGACTGATAACGCTGACACTCGGAAGCGCTGTAGGTAGGAGACAGTCAACAATCACTTCTCCTAGGGCGAACTAATAACGGTTGTGATAGTTCACAGCGACAGAGCGGGATCAAATACTGCTTCTGTTAATTCTGTAAAATAAAGCCAATCCGTTTTTAAGTTTCCCGGACTGTAATGGTTAATCCACAATAATCGGTTGCTCTCCTAGCTACTGAGTAACGTAACTTTGTCAATTTTATTTCCAATTTTATATAATTCTCGGCTCGATCACAGAAATAAACCATTGAAAATAGTATGCCAACATTTGAATTACTTTAAACAGTAACTTTGCAGTAGAGTTAAAGGGTTTATTCAAACATGCCAAGTTACTGCACCCAGAAATAACGCTTTTCCTATTGAGTTCTTTCGGTCTCGGTATTGCTGCCTAAGTCCAAGTTTATGCCTAGCGTAAGTAGCGAGCTGTCTGATCCGGGTTTACTTGTGTGAACTAAATGGGCTCTTTCGTACCTCAGGGAGACATCCGGTGGGTACGCAGCGCAGCCCCCTCCCCCGCCCATCCGTTCCAGCGTAGCACACATACCAACCTCCCCGGGAGCGAGAGGAAAGCACATGGAATACCCCTTCCCTGCAGATTAATCTCTATCTACAAATAGAATCGGGGACATCTGTCAACAAGGCAGTCAGGACCCTGGTCAACGCTGCCAACTCACGTTTCATTTGGCATAGTCACCAACAGCAGTTCGGTTCTGGAATCTGTCAGGCGCCCACCCCTCTAAGGAGCCGAGAGGAGGAGTGCCAACTTACTGGTCACAAATTTGGGGGTGGGGGAAGCAGTGGAGAGCTACAGTTGGGAGTAGTTAGTATGGAGTTTCAGTAAGACTGTAGGAATGTACAGAACGCAAACACAAGTATCAGATAAATGGAAACACAAATACATCTCCACCTGCCTTATCGTCGGCGAGGAACCCGGTGAAAATATGTGGTCAGCTGTAGATTTCTGCCTTTGCCTTGAATTGGTTCGCCATCCGTTGACGCATTCGCGCCCATTTTACTGGCTTCCAACCCCATTTCTTAAATTTGCGTATTTTGTGCGTGTGCCGCGTCTCCGGGTCTGATTTACGCGAAATGTTTGGATGCCGTTGCGTAGGGTGCTTCAAACTCAACTGGGCGACCAGTGAGACTAGCCGAGAGGAGATGTTGGAACGCATTCATTTTACATCTGCGGGGCTGTGGCCGTGACAGTGCAAGATCACTGCTCAAATTGTGTTAAACCCGGTTTAAAATGCATCCAACCAAATGCCACACTTCAGGAATGTTGTTCAGTGGCCCAGCTCAGGTCCACAGCAATTCCACCTGAGAAACATCAACCCATCCCGGCGTTGCCCCGAAGCGGTTAAGCTAATAAGTTTGATTTGGTCTAACTGCTGTTTTCTGATGAACAAAGTGTAATAACGATTTTTGCGGATAACATACAGAATTTGTGTGTTCTTGTTCAGCTGGAAAAATGATCGCACTTCTGGTGATTTCTTTTGATATTATTTTCCAGCTTATAACTGGAGAATAGGAATACAATTAGACCAGGCTGTGGGGATACCAGTTCACCTCATCGCAGAATGCTAACAGCACGGAAGGCAGCCATTTCGATCCTAATGAGTGGAATCCAGCTCGCCCCGGTTCCCTTCTCACTTCCCAAAGCCTTCTGAAGATTTTTTTTTCCCTTGCCTATGTTCAATCTGCTCATTTGTGAGCCGTACAATTGAATTTAGCTCCACCTCCCTCCACCCCACCTCCAATATCTTTTCCAACCCAAGCTTTTCTTCGTTATTTTTGCTTCCTTCCCAGTCACCTTTATTCTATACCCCTTAAGCTTGTTTTACCTCTCCATCACTAGGAGGGGCTTTGTCCAGCCCCTTCACGATTTTAAATATGAATGTCGGACCGCCCCGCAAAACCACAGCTTTTTGTGGAGAACAGCCACAGCTTTTCGAGTTTATTCACAGAACCAAAACTCCGTCTTGTCCGGAGATGTTTTGATAAATCTTTTAAGGAACCACACCTAAAGCCTTTATAGCCTTTCCAGAATGTGCCAATTAGAAATGGAGGGACTATTGTGGTTGTGGGCATTCAGAGTTAATGAACGTTCATTATGGCTTTTATTTGGTTTTGTATTGTGTCTCTGGTAAGAAAGCCCAGGATCTCCTGTACTTTATTAACCACTTTCCCATTTTGCCCTATTACTTCCAATCAACAACGGATGACAGAATCAAGTTTACTGTCATATACATAAGTCCATGTATGCAGGGATGCAATGAACTAATTAGTTGAGCAGCATCACAGACACACTATCATAAAAGCAGCATTCACAAAGAAAGCTTGAGTTAAGCTATTCTCCGAAAGGGTTAAAAGGAAGATAATTTGAGCAAAGGAGACCAAAGTCCATTTTAGTGCCAAGAGATCATAGTGTTGCTCAACAACAGTCATAGGTTCAGGATCCCAGTGGCTGAAGGGAAGAAGCTGTTCTTGATCCTGTTGGTGTACCTTCTATCTGTTGGCAGCTGCAAAAAGATGGCATGACCTGTATGGTGGGGATCTTCAATGATACATGTTGTCTTCTTGAGGCAGCGCCTCCTGTTGATGGGAAAGTGGTGGGAAAGGATCCTTGTGCAGAGGCCACTGCTTCTGTCCAACCTCTTTTATTTAGAAATGCCTCTTTTCATTCCAATCAACAAGTAACACTTCAAATTTCTCAACATTAAGCATCGTCTGCCACTAATCTGTCCATTCTGCCAGTGTGTCTATATCTCCTTGGAGTTTATTGCCATCTTGCTCACAACTCACAGTGCCTTCAAGGTTTGTCATCAGAAAAATTGGAAATTTCACCCAGTACACCTATATCAGTAATGCCCATTAAATGATGACCCTTTGATTCTGTAAGAAAAGTGATGATTTTTCATTATTACTCTCTGTTCCATGGTTTTCTCTCTTGACAAGTTATTCTTTGGCACCTTTCAAAATGTCATTTGAAAGTACATGGATTTTGCGTCAACAACTTGTTCCACAACAGTCTTCTCCATTACTTCATGAAAACTTCTCCCCCAGATTATATTGGCACAATTTTCATTTAAAAGATGCCTTCTGTAATCATTCCACACTTGTCCAAGTGACTTCTAATTCTATCACTGGTTATTGTTTTTAGAATTTTCTTTACCTCTGAAGTAAATTACTGTCTAGTTAGTAATTCTGGGTTCACCCCTATATCATTTCATTTGGAAAAAATGTGTATATATTTACAATTCCCATTCACTGCATCAACACAAATCTGTAGCTATTTGGAAGGTTATGACCAGGATTTTTGTAGTTTACACCATTATGTTTTGTAGCTACCGAGGATGCATCCCATGTGGACCAGGTGGCTTGTCCTCTTTAGGTACTGCTTGACTTTCTAGAGCTTCCTCCTTATATAATTATTATTTTTATATTAGAACATAGAACAATACAGCACAGGAACCTTTGGTGCACATTGGTGTGTCGAATCAATTAAATTAGTAAGCAAATGGCTACTAAACTAATCTTTTCTGCCTACACAATACCAATATCCTTTTATTTTCCTCACATTCATGTAATTATATAAACATCTCCTGAGAGTCTTTAATGTGTCTGCCTCTTCCACCACCCAAGGTAGTGCATCCCAAGCACACACCACTCTGTGTAGAAATAAAAACTTACTCTTCACATCTCCTTTGAAATTATCCCCTCTTACCATAAATGCATGCCCTCTGCATCAGACATTTCAACCCTTGGAAAAAAGATATTGTTCATCTACTCTATCCATGCCTGCCATTATCTTATAAATTATCAGATCTTCCCTCAGCCTCCGCCACTCCAGAAAACACATACCTAAGTTTGTTCAGCCTCCCTTTATAGCACATGCCCTCTAATCCAGGCAACATCCTTGTAAATCTTTTATGCACCCTTTCCAAAGCATCAATATCCTTCATATAATGAGTGACCAGAACTGTATGCAGTACTCCAGGTGTGCACTAACTAGAGTTTTATAAAGCTGCAACATAACATAACATATGATGTTGTAGCTATTAGTGAAACATGGTTGCAGGAAGGGTGTGATTGACAACTAAATATTCCTGGATTTAGTTGCTTCAGGTGTGATAGAGTAGGAGGGGCCAGAGGAGGAGGTGTTGCATTGCTTGTCCGAGAAAATCTTATGGCGGTGCTTTGGAAGGATAGATTAGAGAGCTAGATTCCATAGGCTCTTTACAAGACCCAGTACTACCTCTACTTTGACCTCAGAATGCCCGAGCATATCAACCCACTCAGTACTAATCTTCCTACCTTCTTGTCCTTCTCCTTGGGAAATACTGATGTAAAGTACTCAATATGGACCTTACCAACATCCTCCTCATCCAAGGAAATGTTTCTCCCCTTTATTCCCAATTAGCTCCATCCTCTCCCTACTTAACCTCTTGCTCTTGATGTATGTATAGAATGCCTTGGGATGCTCTTTAACCTTTGTATTTGACCTTGGAAGAATGATGTTTGTTTAGCTGTATATATATATATATATATATGTATATTGAATGACAATTGAATTTGAACTTGAACTTATTTGTATGCAGTTTGTAGCCTACCCAGAATCTCAAACATATTTTCTTCTTACCCTCTGCTGGGACTGTAGCCGTGTCATTTTTCCTTAGGTGGTTATGTACAGGACTCATTTAGTACTTAAGCAATGCTCACCATCTTCATTGGTAGATTTTTTTTGTTCCTACTTATCCACACACAAACCACTCCCTACCTTGCTGTTTGCATCCATTGTTCAAATATCTATAAAATATGTTTAGATTCTCTTTTATATTTGCTATCATTTTTTCCAATGTTCACTGGACAATTTCATTTGCCTTATTTCCTCTGTGGAATTTCTGTTTAAGCTTGGCTCTCATTTGTGTTAACAACCTTGCATTTGAGAGGAGTAAAGAACTGGCATTGCATCAGATTGCTGGTTCAGCATTGTTTTTAGTCAGACAAATGGAGTTTCCGTCTAGCCACATTTCAATTTAAATTTTAAATGTGGGCACTGAGTTTATGGGATAGTGTGCTAAACGAGGGCTTGGACCAGATCCTGCTGGCTCGCTTCACCTGCTTGCAACTACCACCTCCTCCCTCTGGAGTACAGAGACTTGGTCCTAATAGTGTGCCACTGGCCCCAGAATGTTCCTTGTGCAACGAACGGTTAGCTGCAATGTGCTGCCAATTAGACATTTCATTTAAGGTTTTCATTTTAAAATTACAAATGAATTTTTTAAATAGGAAACACAGCTAAAGCACCTAAAACTTGCAAATAATGAAAAACATTAAAATATTTTTCAGTAGATCAGATCATTCTCCTTTTCCTTTGTGTTCTAATCCTTTGCTCCATAATCCCCATTGAAATCAATGGAGTTTCAGATCCTGAGCTAGTATGACTTGGCACATGACCCAAAAGATCATTCCTCCAGTGTTATGGTGGCAAATCCCAGTGAGATTCAAATCCACTGCTGGACGCCATGATAATTTCAATGCTATGGCAAATAGATATATTCAAAATTTGTTGTTTGGTCCTGGACTCTGTGTTTGATAGCTTGTGCAAAAATCCCATCCACCATTTGGGCCAAGGATGACTTGTTTCCCCTCCAGCTCTATGAGTCCTGAGATGACTGATCAACTAATGAGAACTTCAGACTCTTCCTCAGATGTCACTTTGGGAGCTTAAACATGCAGGTTGGTGTTGAATGTTGCTGGTGGTGTGCTCCTTTCTGCCACTTATGTGAGGCTTCTGTGTTCCCCTGATGCTTGAGTTTCAACTTGAAATACCATCCTGAATGTTTCTTCACCACTTTATGTGATCATGGGCCATGGATTCCCATGAGTTTGTGGGGTTGCTCCATTTTTTTTCAGGGAAACTTTTCCTGTGGTAGAGATGGGAGCAGTGTTTGTTTCGGCAGTCTGGTGTTTGATACATGAGCGTCACGGCCACCCTCATATAAGTGACTGCGAACAATTAAAGATTCAGTACCAGTTGGTCCAGGAGAAGAGACTAATACGGATCTGCTTATCTTGTCAGTGACTATGAAGGGTTTTGTAAAGATAGCTTGGTCATATCTTTCAAGTATCCAGCTATACTTCTGTTTAAACAGTTAAATGATGAATTTTCTTTTTGGAACTGAACAGATAAGCCAATAACATCTGCTGCAATGATTACAGATCTCAGGAATTCTGCTGGCAGTAATAGAAATTACATGTCTTTATAATTATGTAAGCCTAACTCCTTTAGAAGCAGCACACTTCGTACTGAAATGTCAGATACCACCTAAGTGGCACTGACATGAAATCAGTAGAACTTAATTGTCCCTGCAGTATCAAAAAAAGAAAAAATGGAAGGGTTGAAAGTATGAAATTTCTTTGCATGTGTTATAAGGTACAAGAGCCAAATTGAATCTATTTATGAATTCACCTGACCTTTGAGGTTGGGAATGAACAAGTTCATTTACTCTCTGGTATTAATTAGCATAATTTATATGGTGTATCTGCCCTCTGAGGAATTAGCTTCTTTCTTTGATAGACTGTTTGATTTGTGGATTTGGACACAAGTTTGCTTATTGATTATTCCATGCTACAGCATTAGCTCTGAAAAATTGGCCCCAATTTTCAAAATGTACTTTCATCTCCCTTCTAAGTGACTTTTAGTTTCAGGTGCCATCACAAGCATGCTCATTTTTTGTAACTCTTCTGTAATCCTTCAATCATTAGGGTAAGTTTTTTGTTTCTATGCACTACAAAGAAGTTAATGAATGTTACACATAAGTTTTAAAAGAAATTTTCCTGCTTTGTGTTTTCTCTTACTCATCTTTTTTTCTTGAAAATATAGTGCATCACATAAAGTTTGGACTTTACCTGAGTATTTCTTCCTTGGGACATTTGTATTTCTACAGGAAATATGAGCATAATTAGGCCATTTGGCCCATTGAGTCTGCTCTGCCATTCATTCATAGCTGATCCTTTTTCCCCTCCTCAGCCCCACTCCCTGGCTAGCCCAATTTCCTCTTCCCTCATGGCAGCCCAATCCCTAACCTTGCTCCTTGTCAGATGCAAACCTCAGCTTTCTTAGTTCCCTTTGATTCCAGAGCATTTCTGTTATCCTGTTTATCTTGCTGTCTGTTACTCTCTAAAACACTTGTCTCTTGACTAAATTGTAGCTCTTGAACTTAATTGTTTCATTTCATTTGGTGATTTAGTTGCTAACAAATGCTCTGATCGAACAATTATTTCAAGTATTTATAACACAATGTTGGTAGGTAACATGTCAAATGTTATTACTTAACCATGATAATTTTTATTCTCTTATCTGCAAATCCTGAAAACTTGCAGAATTCCTTGGCACACCACTTGTGCTGTTGAATACCATAACATCATTACTAGATCAACTTATATGGTTTCTGTTCATTACTGCTATTCAAACTTAACTTTTGTTATGTTTCAGTTCATTGCCACTGATAAAATTCATTACTTCACTGATGTGTTTGAATATATTAACCTTTGATCTGTTTGTTTATTACATTGACTAGATGCATTGGATTTTCATAGAAAACAGGATTTTTTGGCCTTTTTAAAAATGTGTCAATGAATTTTAAGAAGGCATATGGTAAAGTTCCCTTAGTAGGCTCATTTAGAAGGTCAGGAGGCATATTCAGGGGAAGTTAGCTGTGTTGATTAAGAATTGGCTTGTCCAAAGAAGACTAAGGATAGATGTAGTTGGAGGATATTCTACCTGGAGTTTGATGACTGGTGGTGTTCCACCAAGATCTGTTCTGGGAACCATGCTTTTTTGCGATTTTCATAAATAAGTTGGATGAGGTAGTGAAAAGGTGGGTTAGTAAGTTTGCAGATGATACAAAAGTTGGCGGAGTTATGAATAGTGTAAAATGTCATAGGTTACAATGGGAGATGTAACAGGATGTAGAGCTGGGTTGATAAGTGTCATATGGAGTACAATTTGGAAAAGTCTGAAGTAATACCCTTTGGAAGGTCAAATTTGAAGCAAGAATACAGGATTAATAACATGATCCTTGATAGTGTGGAGGAACAGAGGGATTTTGAGGTCCACGTGCGTGAAGCCCTCAAAGATGGCACGCAAATTGATAGTAGTTGAGAACTCCACCAACCTTTATGTCATCTGCAAACTGACTTAATGAAAGTGTGTTTTCTTCATTAGTCAGGGGATTGAGTTCAGGAACCGCAAAGTAATGTTGCAGCTCTATAAAGCCTTGGTCAGATCACACTTTAGGTATTGTGTTCTGGTCGATCATTAAAGGAAAGATGTAGAAGCTTTAGAGAGGGAGTAGAAGAGATTTACAAAGATGTTGTCTGGATTAGAGAGCATGTCTTATGAGGATAGGTTGCACGAGCTAGAGCTTTTCTCTTTGGAGCAGAGGAAGATGAGGTATAGAAGATGATAACTGGCATAAATTGAGTGGATGGCCAGAGACTTTTTTTCCAGGGCAGAGATGGCTGACGTGGGTGGGGGGGGGATAATTCTAAATTGATTCAAGGAATGTATAGGGGTGGGGGATGGCAGAAATAAGTTCTTTACGCAGAGTGGAGTCAGTTCATGGAACGGCCTGCCAAGGTGGTGAAATGGCAGATATATTAGGGGCATTTTAAAAAACTTAGATCTTGGCTCAGTACATGAGTGATAGAAAAAGGAGGGCTCTGTAGGAGGGAGGCATTAGATTGATCTTGGGGTAGGTTAAATCGTTGGCACAACAACATGGACTGAAGGGCCTGTACTGTTTAATGTTCTGTTAGTTTATTTTGTTTTCATTAAAGAGTTAATACACAGTGGTGTTAGAAAGTTTGTTAACCCTGCAAGATTTTCTCAATTTCTGCATTAATATGACCTAAAATGTTGTTAGATCTTCACCCAAGTTCTAAAGCTAGATAAAGAGAACCTAATTAAATAAATAACACAACAACATTATACTTGTTCATTTACTTATGGAAAAAATGGTCCAATGTTATATGTAGTTGTTGGAGAAAGTATGTGAACCTCTGGGGTAATGCCTTCTAGAAAAGATATTTGGAGTCAGGTTTTCCAATCAATGAGATACAATTGAAGGTGTGGGTTGTAGAGATGCACTGCCCTAGTAAAAGACACACAAAGTAAGGTTACTGACAGAGTCTGTGCTTCTCAAGTAAGGTCTGCTTATGTCCACCATGCCTTGATGGAAACAACTTTCAGAGGACCTTAGAAGAAGGATTGTAGAGATGCATCAAGCTGGAAAAGACTACAAAAGCATTTCTAAAGACTTGAGTGTTCAGCAGTCCACAGTAAGAGAAATGATTTACAAATGGAGGAAACTCAGTACAGTCGTTACTCTCCCTTGGAGTGGGCATCCTGCAAAGATCACACCAAGAGTACAAATGTACAATGCAGAAGGAGCTGAATAAGAACCCAAGTGTAACGGCAAAAGTCTCTAGAACTTGCTAAAGTCTCTGTTCATCTGTCCACTATAAGGGAAACGCTGAACAAAATTGGTGTTCATGGAAGGACACCACCGAGGAAACCACTGCTCTACAAAAAAAAAATGCTGCATGTCTCAGGTTTGCAAAAGAGCACCTGGTTGTTCTACAATGCTTCTGGGGCAATGTTCTCTGGACAGATGAGACAGAAATTGAACATTTTGGCAGAAATGCACACTGCTACATTTGGAGGAAAATGGGCACTGCACACCGACACCAAAACCTCATCCCATCTGTGAAGCATGGTGGAAGGAGCATCTTAGATTGGGGTTGCTTTGTTGCCTCAGGGCCTGGACGGCTTGCAATCATTGAGGGAACAATGAATTCAAAATTGTATCAAGATATTTTACGGGAGAATATCAGGGTAGCAGTCTGTCACCTGAAGCTTAATAAAAGTTGGATAATACAACAGGACAATAATCCGAAAGGCAAGAATAAATCAACAACAGAATGGTTTAAAAAGGAGAAAATTCATGTTTTCGAATGGCTGAGTCAAAGTATTGACCTTAATCCTATGGAAATGTTGTGGAAGGACCTGAAGCAAGCAGTTCATGCAAGGAAGCCCACCAACATCCCAGAGTTCAAGCAAATTTGTAAGGGGGAATGGCCTAAAATACATCCGAGCTGATGTGCAGGTCTGTTCAACAGTTATTGGAAATGTTTGGTTGAAGTTATTGCTGCACAAGGGGGTCACTCCAGTTATTGAAAGCGGAGGTTCTCATACTTCCAACAAATGCATGTAATATTGGATAATTTTTCTCAATAGACAAATGAACAAGTATAATGATTTTTGGGTTATTTAATTAATTGGGTTTGCTTTATCTAGTTTTAGGACTTGCGTGAAGATCTGATCACGTTTTAGGTCATATTTATGCAGAAATAGAGAAAATTTTACAGGGTTCACGAACTTTCTAGTGCTACTGTATAAGGACATTTTAAGGTAAGTTTTAAAGTGCAATATTTTCAGTAGTTTGCAAAAATGTGACGAGCTGGCCTTCATGCCAGAATGATAGCACCTTCCGTGATTTCAAAGAAATCCTGTATTGAGGATTAGATAGGCTCCATGGTTTTGCTTTATGTTTTTACAACTTTAATGGCAATCAGGCATCAGCTGTCAGCACCTGATATCCACCACAGTTATGCCATGAAGCTGGGTGAACAGCCAGTCAGATTGAAGAATGGACTCAAAGATCAAACAAGGATTTAAAGAAATAAGAATACTGCACAAAAAGTTGAGAATGACCTCTTAATGTATGACTTCATGTTGATTACAAAGTCTAAGTGCTTGCCATTTGTTACTAGTGTTACGAACCCCGTAACTGGGTCACTTACCAGCAAAGATCGAGAGGTCCATTGAAGTCTGATGGTACTATTTTTAAAAGTCTTTATTTATAAAGGGGCACAAAAATAAGATTAATACAGACATTCAGATAATATACGTCGTCAATACTCAATCTAAAAAACGCGGGTATAATAATAATCATCAATAAGCAATAGCTCTATCGTTTGTCTAGGGGATATTGTATTGTCCGACGGAAAGATAAAAGTCACTGTCCTTTCAATCTGCAGCTCTTTGGGTTTAAGAGAGACGGTTTTAAACTTGCCATGGTCTTTTATGAGGTCAATCCGTTGAGTCAGGGGAGTTGGTTCCCCATTGTTAGTTCCAAGTCGTTTTCCGTGGTACCAGCCCCCAGGCAAGGGAACCGAACGCACGTGGCTTCTTTCAAATGGCTCCCCGCTATTACGGGATCGCTAGCATTTCTTCTGGTGCGTCTGAGGGGCTGTTCCTACAGCCCCTCTTTTATCTTAACTCGCAGGGTAGTAGATGTCAATCAGGTTGGCATGATGCAATCTCTCCCTCAACCAGCCCAATTTGCCCGAGGGCATTCATGTAGCAGAACATCTCAATCCACAAATCTGTCTCCAAGAGACAATGGCCATGTCCCGTAGCTTTACATTGCTATGGGGGGGGGGGTGGGGGGAGAAACGTGACATCCTGCACGTCTCCCCCTCAAGTCTTGGGCCCCCCGTTTGACTCAAGCCAACAGTGATCTGGTGATTCTCACAAAGGAGGGGGCTACGCACATAACACCCCCTTTCTTCAGGGCATTTTTTACCATCGGAAAAAAACGAATTCATACAGAGTCTTACAGGGTGTTAGAATCTAACACAACACCAAAGTTTTTTTCTACAGAGTAATACAGTTATACATTCGATTCAGTATCTAAACAGTTAACGATTTCAGTGTCACCTTCTTTAATATCTTAACATCTTGTACCGTACTAACGTCTTGTAGCATCAGACTTCAATTTAATAACCACCTATTTTATTATTTTTTTAGCAACAAAACTAAAGAGGTGTGCTCTTAGCTTATGTGCATCTACAAAAGTTTATGTGAATACTTATCTTTTTGGTCATTTTCAACTTAACAGGCAGGCTTCCAAGGGGGCTGTCTTTATTATTCACAGGCTTTGGCGAAATCCCGTACAACCTGCTTTGCTATTTAAAATGGCGTCCCCCTTAACCGTCGCCTCTTTTCCGGTGAGTTCCCACGTGGGGAATTTGAGTAATCTGGCGAGGTAAACTCCCGCCCGCCTTTTTCATAGGGGTTATTTTATCAACACCGTGTCCCAAACTTAGACCATTTCCACCCAATTCTTTAATTTTACCCAGGTGGCTAGCCCTCTCGTCGGGACCCTTCAGGCTATTGGTTTTTAATTCAAACTCTTTGTTCAAGCAGCATTTCGAATTCCGCCTCCTCACACCACATCCTGGCATAACAGTAGTGTGGGGGGCCCCGCTATCTCCCGGCTTACTCTGTAAGCGATCTGCTGGGTTTAAAATTTCTTCATTCGATTTGGGAACTACAGACTTTCTGTTTCCTTCAATAATAATATTTATCTCCCCATTTTTGAGCTCTGCATTAAGTTTGAACACACCTTCGAGCACAAACACCTGGGAACTCTCACTTCCCACTGTTACGAAGGTTAACCCTTTTTTCACTGAACCAAGTCTATCTGACCCACAAGGACGGCTGTCCCGTTCCACTGAATCAAATACCTCAACTTTTTCTGAGCTCCGTTACTAGGTTCAGTACCACGTGCATCCCCATCTTGGACACACTCAAACGGGACATTGGCCTCTTCCAGGCTTTCAATACCCATACCCTTTTCAAATTCTAAGTTCCCCCAATCCTCCCAGGTACTCTCTGGGCAACTCCCTTCTGGAGTAAACTCAACCCCGTGGGCTGAAACAACCTCATCTGCCAACCCAGCAGACTTCTTCGAGGTAAGGGCACCCTTTTCATATAGGGCTGCCCTCATTTAATTATTGGGAACACCTTTAGAATTTTCAACTTCTTCAAACAGTTCTGCCAAACCAGACAGATCATCCATGTCCAACTCTGGACCTCTTAACCGCTCTATCGGTTCCTCATCTTTATTTTCTGCCTCTAGGACATTTCTCCTCGCTAAGGGTAGATCTACCTCCACTCCCTTACCCTCTTTCACTTTACTACTCTTCGTTTTACCACCCTCTAAACCCTCATGGTACAGGGTCGGTAGAAACGTCTCGGCCAAATCAAAACTGGCCAGATTTAAACTGCTCTCATTCTCAGCTGCCTTTCTCGACAGGCTGCGAGTGACCGTGCATGCGGGATAGATCTGGGACTCGAGGGGCGGAGCCTCAACACTCACCGGCTGGCCGGTCCTCGTCATGGCTGCCCAAACCTTACCACCTGCTAAATCGTTACCGAGAAGGACGTCCGCGTCAGTTCTCGGGAATTCTGATGGCACCCCTATTTCAACGGGTCCAGACACCAGCTCACAATCCATAATGACCTCATGTAAGGGCGCCATTTCTATCCTTTTACTTATTCCCTTCACCGCTACCATTCCCGTTTTCTGACCAAATTCTAGTATCTTACTGCTGATCAAAGACAGCTCAGCCCCCGTGTCTCTCCAGATTCGTACGGGAATTGGTGGGTTCCCCTTCCTCAAAGACAGGGTTCCGTGTGACAGACAAGTCTCAGACCCTTCTCGTACTCTGTCTACCCGGGGCTCTCTTGTCGATTTACTGATTACCACTGCACATCCGAGAGGGACTGCTGCTTTCCCTTTTCCCGTCTCCCTCCTCGGAGCAAAGCACTGAGACGCAACATGCCCGCTCTTCCCACAATTAAAACAGGTCAAGCCCTGAAATCTCTGGCCGTTTGGCCTTTCCCCCTCAACCTTACCACTAGCTCCCAGCAGGACCTCTGCCTCAGTCGGTGGACTTTCTCGATTGTTCCCGCGGTCTCTCGGGGAACTTTTATTCGAGGAAAACTTTGTCTTCTGGGTTAGGGCATATTCATCTGCGAACCTAGCAAATTCTGAGATGGACTTATTCAACTTCTCATTCAAATACATCCAGATCTCCTCCGGAACACAACCTTTAAATTCCTCAATCAAAATTAACTCCCTGAGACGCCCATAATCCTCGTCCACTATTTCTGCGGTGCACCAACGGTCCAAGAGCACACCCTTCTCATGGGCAAACTCGGTATACGTCTGATTCCACCCTTTCCGTAAATATCTGAACTTTTGTCTATATGCTTCAGGTACTAGTTTGTAACCCCGGAGAATGGCCACCTTTACTTTGTCATAACTCTCCTCCTCCATGGACAACGTCGCATATGCCCGTTGTGCCTTCCCTTTTAACACACTTTGTAACAACGACACCCACTGTGCTCTGGGCCACTTCTGATTCACTGCCACCTTTTCAAAAAGCAAGAAATAACTATCAACATCCGTCTCCTCGAATGGGTGTACTAACCTCAATGCCCGACTAACATCAAACCGCTCCTCTCGGTCTGACCCCTGACCACATTGCTCTTGCTTTAACATCTCCATCTCCAAGTCATGTTTCCTCTGTCTCTCTGCCTCCCTCTCCTTCTCGGCCCTTTCCTTCTCCTTCTCAGCTGCTTCCAGCTTTTTTAACTGAAGTTCATGCTCTCTTTGCTTCTCAGCTTTTTCCTGCTCCCTTTTCACCACTAACGCCCTTAGCTGGAGCTCCTGATCCCATTTCACCTCTAACTCCTTTAGCTGGTGCGCATGCTCCCTTTGTTTGTTGGCCCTTTCTCTCTCTCTCTCTCTCTCTTCCTCGGCTTTTTCTCTCTCTCTCTCTTTCTCGGCTGCTTCCAGCTGCTTTAACTTAATTTCATGTTCCAAACTTAATTTCTCCAACTCTAACTGAGCCGTCCCACTAGCTGGTACCTTTTCAGGGATATTTTCCAATACCTCAGCTGCAAACACATTCTTCTTGATGTAATACTGAGTTATGGCCCTTCGCACCTCCGGCTTTTTCATTGACAACCTCACCTCTGCGAGGTTTAACCCCTTCACCAAATTTACCAAGTCTGTTTTGGTGGCCGCCTCTAGCGCCTCCAGAGTCGGATTTTTATTAATTCATCCATGTCCATCTTTGCTGGTTTCCCACCTGGCTACCCACGTACCAGATCCAAGTTTGGACTTACAAGCCCGATTCACTGGCTCCCCAATTTGGTTTCAAATCTCGAGACAAGAACACCAATTTTTGTTACGAACCCCATAACTGGGTCACTTACCAGCAAAGATCGAGAGGTCCGTTGAAGTCTGATGGTACTATTTTTAAAAGTCTTTATTTATAAAGGTGCACAAAAATAAGATTAATACAGACATTCAGATAATATACGTCGTCAATACTCAATCTAAAAAACGCGGGTATAATAATAATCATCAATAAGCAATAGCTGTATCGTTTGTCTAGGGGATATTGTATTGTCCAATGGAAAGATAAAAGTCACTGTCCTTTCAAGCTGCAGCTCTTTGGGTTTAAGAGAGAGACGGTTTTAAACTTGCCAGGGTCTTTTATGAGGCCAATCCGTTGAGTCGGGGGAGTTGGTTCCCCGTTGTTAGTTCCAAGTCATTTTCCGTGGTACCAGCCACCAGCCCCCAGGCAAGGGAACCGAAAGCATGTGGCTTCCTTCAAATGGCTTCCCGCTATTACGGGATCGCTAGCGTTTCTTCTGGTGCGTCTGAGGGGCTGTTCCTACAGCCCCTCTTTTATCTTAACTCGCAGGGTAGTAGATGTCAATCAGGTTGGGGTGATGCAATCTCTCCCTCAACCAGCCCACTTTGCCCGAGGGCATTCACGTAGCAGAACATCTCAATCCACAAATCTGTCTCCAAGAGACAATGGCCATGTCCCGTAGCTTTACATTGCTATGGGGTGGGGGGGGGGGGGAGAAACGTGACATCCTGCACGTCTCCCCCTCATGTCTTGGGCCCCATGTTTGACTCAAGCCAACAGTGATCTGGCGATTCTCACAAAGGAGGGGGCTACGGACGTAACACTAGCACATGTGGTGGCACAGTACTTAAAAACAATTGTTTAATTGCAGAACAATGGTGTTGATTTGTGCGCTTCAGCACCATGTTGGGCAGCTGTTTTGTTATTGTATCAGGTGAGAGCTGCTCACAATGCAATCTTCTGAGCATGTTTTTTAAGTCACCAGTACAAAATGAAGCTTTTTTTAAATAATAAACAAACCACTAATCTTGTGACTTATTGCCAGTGTCTACCCAAGAACTGAAGCAAATATACTTCTTATTGGATTATGTGTGTACCAAATCAGGTCTCCTGGATAAAATTCCACTAAAAAAAAATGCACTCACAACCAAAGAAACACTAAAATTGGAATCAGATTTATTATCACAGACACATCAGAATTGGAATCAAAATCAGATTTAGTATTGGTGGCATACGTCGTGAAATTTGTTGTTTTGCAGCAGCAGTACATTACAATACATAAAATTAAAACCTATACATTGCAATAAGAAATATATATTTAAAAATTTAGTAGTACAAACTGAGTGCAAAAGATAGTGAGGTCTTGTTCATGGGTTCATTGTCCATTCAGAAATCTGATGACAAGTGGAGAAGCTGTTCCTAAGGCGCTGAGTGTCTGTTTTCAAGCTCCTGTACCACCTCCTCGATGGTTGTAATGACAAAAGGTTATGTCCAGGATGATGGGGTCCCTCATGATGGATGCTGCCTTTTTGAGCGCATCCATCATATTCTGAAATATGTTGTGAAAGTTCAATCACAAACAAAATAAAATCTTCAGATGTTGGAAATCGAAGCAACAGATTCTTCACACATTGTTGTGAAAGATTTTTTGCAGCATTACAGATCTGGTCAATCTGGTGTAGTCATGGACCTTTAACTGTACAAAGTCAGAGAAGGACATAAGTAACAACTGACTTTAGGTGCCACAGAGGAGAGAGAGACCGCAGAGCAGATGGAAATGTCTTCCATGCTTACTCAAAGTGGCTACATTTCTGGTCAATAATGTGCATGCCAGAAGGAAGATTTTATTTATCAGGGTTGCTTTGAAATGTAGCTGGCCTTCCATGAAAACAGTATGCCTTTTCGATATGTCAAGATGCTCAGCACACCATTGTTTACACCTGGAGAGCGAAGGTCCTCAATGGAATATAGATTTTGTAGAAAAAAAACATAGAAACATGTAAAACCTACAGCATAATACAGGGCCTTTGGCCCACAAAGCTGTGCCGAACATTTCTGTGGTGAACTGCATATACCTGTCTGGACATGCCCCCCCGCTGACTGCTCCTGTGGCTCCTCCCACAGATCCCTGTATAAAGGCGATTGGAGGCACTGCTCCTCCCTCAGTCTCCAGGATGTTGTGTGGTGGGCTCTTGCTGCTGACGCTGCTGACGGTGCTTTCTTCCAGTTAATAAAAGCCTATCTTGACTCACATCTCCGAGACTTATTGATGGTGCATCAATTTTATTAGCTGGAATTTTAAAACATGGAAAGTATTTTACGTCCAGAAAAATTGGACATTGATCCTCAAGCTCCAGAAGCAGCTCTTGCCTTTGAACTCTGGCTTGCATGCTTCCAATTATACTTGGAAGAGATTCCCGTGACTGAGCCTGCTATCATGCACAAAATCCTCCTCTCCAGTGTCAGTCCGAAGGTATATCCCTTATTAGAGACCTGCCGACCTACCGAGGGGCACTGGATGCCCTCAAAAGACACTACCTGTGGCCGGTGAACACTATCTACGCAAGACATTGCTTAGCGACGCGGCGTCAGTGGACCGGAGAGTCGAGCGCTGAGTTTGTCTGGGCCCTACAGACACTTGTGCGGGCCTGTGACTGCAGGGGACTGTCGGCGGAACAGCATGCAGAGCTCCTGGTACGAGACGCCTTCGTTACGGGGATCAGGTCAGTGTACGTGCGCCAGCGGCTGCTGGAAAATGCTGATCTTACCTAACGCTTGGCGATCGAGCTGGCTGACATGCTGGAGGCTGCTCTGAACAACGCTGATGCTGTCCAGCCACGCGATCTCCCGCCGGCCCTGTGGACACCACAGACCCCGCCACCTGCCGGCAAATTGACCTCAGCCGCTGCCAGTCGCGAGTCTGTGCACTCCCCGCAATCGACCACAGCTGCTGCCAGTCGCAAGTCCGCGCAATGTTACTTCTGCGGTCTCGAAAAGCACCCCCGAAAACGCTGCCCGGCCCGAGAAGCTACCTGCTCCAGCTGTGGAAAGAAGGGCCATTTCGCCAAGGTCTGTAAGTCTAAACCACGAGCGGGGTCGAGCAGTGCCTTGCCCGAGGCATGGGGGCCGCCACCTTGGTCACCTCCATCTTGCCTGCCCGTCTCGTTAGAGGCTTGGGGGCTGCCATCTATGTCGGCGCCACCTCGCCCCACCTCCAACCCATGGGTGCTTACTGGGCACCTAGACGGTGATTCAACTCTGGCCTCCATAACCCTTGACCAAAGCACCCCACACCAGCTTGCAAGGTCAATGATGGACATCCTGGTGGAGGGGCACAGGACTAGCTGCCTGTTTGACACGGGCAGCACTGAGAGTTTTATTCACCCGGACACGTTGCAACACTGCGGACTCGTGACACGGCCGGTAAGCCAGAGGGTCACCATGGTTTCTGGGTCACATTCCACAGACATCCGGGTGGGTTGTGTAGCGACATTGGTGGTGCAGGGCACAGAATATCGGGACTTTGCGCTACTGGTCATGCCTCAACTGTGCGCGCCTGTGCTATCGGGGCTGGACTTCCAGAGCCACCTCAAAAGTGTGACTATGGCATATGACGGGCCCCTCCCATCACTCACTGTCAGGAATCCTCAGTTTTGTGGGACTTCGTCATATACCCCACTACTGACCACACACACACACCCCGACCCTCACATCCCACCCAGCACCATGCCGACAGCTGCGCTACTGACACCACTTGCAGCCCCTCCACCCTCAAGATCCCTCCCCCACCGCTGTTCACCAACCTGATCTCCTACTGTAAACCTGTGGCAACTAAAAGCAGGAGGTACAGCGCGGGAGACAGGGCCTTCATTCAGTCAGAGGTGCAGCGGCTGCTCAGGGAGGGGATCATTGAGCCAAGCACAAGCCCTTGGAGGGCCCAGGTGGTTGTTGTTCGGACCGGGCAGAAAAATAGGATGGCCGTGGACTATAGCCAGACCATCAATAGGTTCACGCAGCTTGACGCATACCCCCTACCCCGCATCGTGGATACGGTCAACCAGATAGCTCAGTACAAGGTGTACTCGACCATAGATCTGAAATCCGCTTACCATCAGCTCCCCATCCGCCCAGAGGACCGCCCCTACATCGCCTTTGAGGCGGGCGGCAGGCTCTATCACTTCCTGCGCGTCCCCTTCGGTGTCACGAATGGTGTCTCTGTCTTCCAGAGGGAAATGGACCGGATGGTGGACCAGTGCCAACTGAGGCCACATTTCCCTATCTGGATAACATCACCATCTGCGGTCACGACTGGCCGGATCACAACGCCAACCTCCAATGATTTTTCCAAGTGGCCAAAGCCCTGAATCTTACTTATAACAGGGACAAGTGTGTGTTCGGAACCATCCGACTCGCTATCCTTGGGTATGTCATGGAGAACGGGGTCATTGGCCCTGATCCCGACTGTATGTGCCCCCTGTTAGAACTCCCACTTCCCACCACCCTCAGAGCCCTCAGAGGGTGCCTGGGCTTCTTTTCCTATTACGCCCCATGGGTCCCCCATTATGCAGACAAGGCCTGCCCGCTTATCAAGTCTACCACATTTCCCATCTCTGCCGAGGCCCACGTGGCCTTCAGCCGCATTAAAGGGGACATTGCCAAAGCAATGATGCATGCGGTGGACGAGACCATTCCCTTTCAAGTAGAGAGTGACGCCTCTGACTTCGCGCTGGCTGCTATCCTTAATCAGGCAGGCAGGCCAGTAGCATTCTTCTCTCGTACCCTTCAAGGCCCTGAAATTCAGCACTCCGCGGTGGAGAAAGAAGCCCAGGCCATAGTGGAAGCTATTAGGCACTGGAGGCACTATCTCGCTGACAAAAGGTTCACCTTGCTGACCGACTAGTGCTCAGTTGCGTTCATGTTCAGCAACCAACAGTGGGGCAAAATCAAAAATGATAAAATTTTGCGATGGAGAATAGAACTCTCCACCTACAACTGTGACATCCTGTACCGGCCTGGCAGACACAATGAGCCCCCTGATGCCCTATCCCAGGGAACGTGTGCCAGCGCACAGCTCGACCAGCTATACGCCCTCCATGCAGATCTTTACCACCTGGGGGTCACTCAATTTTACCATTTCATGAAAACCCGGAACCTGCTTTACTCCCTTGAGGACATCAGGACGATGACCAGGGACTGCCAAGTCTGCACTGAGTGTAAACCGCACTTCTACCGTCCTGAAAAGGCACAACTTTTCAAGGCCACCCGCCCCTTTGAGCAACTGAGTGTTGACTTTAAGGGCCCCCTTCCCTCCACCAACCGCAATGTCTACTTTCTCAACATTATGGACGAGTACTTTTGGTTCCTCTTTGCCATCCCTTGCCCCGACACCACTGCCACGTCCGTCATAAAAGCCCTGCGTCAGCTCTTCACTCTCTTCGGATATTCCTGCTATATCCACAGTGATAGAGGGTCCTCCTTTATGAGCGATGAGCTGCGCCAGTACCTGCTGGCTAGGGGCATTGCTACTAGTTGGACCACGAGTTATAATCCCCAGGGAAATGGACAGGTGGAGAGGGAGAATGCCACAGTGTGGAAGGCCACATTTCTAGCCCTTAAGTCAAAAGGGTTGCTGGTATCTCGATGGCAGGGGGTCCTCCCCGAGGCACTCCACTCTATCCGCTCCCTTTTATGTACGTCCACCAATGCCACCCCTCACGAGCGCCTCTTTTCTTTTCCCAGGAAGTCTGCCACTGGGACTACCCTACCGGCTTGGCTGACATCCCCAGGGCCAGTGCTGCTCCGGAAACATGCGAGGAGAAATAAATACTCCCCGCTGGTTGAGAGGGATCACCTACTTCATGCGAACCCCCAGTATGCCTACGTGGTCTTACCTGATGGGCGGGAGGACACGGTCTCCGTCCGCGACCTGGCGCCCGCAGGAGCAGCAGACCACTACCCCGAACACTCCATGGTAACTATGAACCCTGTACCCACCGAAGTGTATACCCACCTGACACCGCGCACACCAAACCCTACACAAACTCCTCACAACACTCCCATACCGGGCACCTCGCACACGCATGAGGGATCACTGACGCCTAATGGGCTGACACCTCAAGTCAGGCTGGAACCAGCACAACCACCGTCTCCGGTGCAATCACAGCTGGTGCTACGTAGACCGCAGTGACCGATTCGACCACCTGACAGACTTAATCTGTAAATATACTTGTAAGAAACTTCGCCCCATGGGGACTCTCTTTTAAAACAAAGGGAGGGGGGTGAATGTGGTGAACTACATATACCTGTCTGGACATGCCCCCTGCTGACTGCTCCTGTGGCTCCTCCCACAGACCCCTGTATAAAGGCGATTGGAGGCACTGCTCCTCCCTCAGTCTCCAGGATGTTGTGTGGTGGGCTCTTGCTGCTGACGCTGCTTTCTTCCAGCCATTAAAAGCCTATCTCAACTCATGTCTCCAAGAGTTATTCGTGGTGCATCAATTTCCTTCCCTGAGAAATTACCTCAGGTTACCCATAGCCCTCTATTTTTCTGAGCCCCATATACCTGTCCGGGAGTCTCCTAAAAGACCCTATTGTATCTGCCTCCACCACCGTTACCAGCAGCCCATTCCATGCACTCACCACTCTCTGCATTAAAAAAAAACTTACCCCTGATATCTCCTCTGTACCTACTCCCCAGCACCTTAAACCTGTGCCCTCTCGTGTTAGCCATTACCGCCCTGGGAAAAAGCCTCTGACTATCCACAGGATCGATGCCTCTCATCATCTTATACACCTCTGTCAGGTCACCTCTCATCCTCTGTCGCTCAAAGGAAAAAGGCCTGAGTTCACTCAACCTATTCTCATAAGGCATGCTCCCCAATCCAGGCACGTCATGAGGCATCTGCCAGTCTCGCGAGACCATGGATGTGTGCCTGGAAAATCTTGCTTAGTCTGTGTTGGTGGAGCAGTGTCTGTTGTGGCTGTAGAGGCCCACAGGGGGTGTGACAGTCTCGGCTGCAGCGACTGCATTTGAAGGCGGTGTCCTCCGGTGTCAGTGCTGTTTGTTCGGCGAGTGCGCTTTTCTTCAACAGCAAGCCTCAGCTTCTCTTCTCCTCTTTTTAGACCTCTGCGTAGTTCCAGCCTCCAGAGAGAGCGATCGCTTGCAATGTCCTGCCACCTCTCGACGTTCATGTTCAGCGACTTCATGTCTCACTTGCAGACATCTTTGAAGTGAAGATGGGGCCGCCCTTGTGCTCTCTTGCCAGAGGCCAGTTCCCCGTACAGCAGGTCTTTCGGGATCCTCCTGTCTGACATGCAGTGTACGTGGCCCAGCCAGCGGAGATGGCGTTGTTGAAGCAGGGTGAAGAGGCTGGGTATCTGGGCGCGGGCCAGGACCTCATTGTTGGTGACTCGGTCAGTCCATTTGATGTCCAGGATGTGTCTCAGACTGCAAAGGTGGAAGGTGTTGAGACACCGCTCTTGTCTGGAGTAGAGGCTCCAGGTCTCGCTGTAAATCAGTGTGCTGAGGACGCAGGCCCTGTAGACTGCAACCTTGGTGTGTGTTGTCAGCTTTCTGTTCTCCCAGACTCTCTTTGTCAGCCTGGTGAATGTTGAGGCTGCTCGTCCGATCCGTCAGTTGATCTCGGGGTCTAGAGAGAGATTGTCTGTGATGGTGGAGCCAAGGTATGTAAACTTGTGAACTACCTCCAGCTCGTAGCTGTTGATTGTATTGGCAGGGGGGGTGCCCAACACCTTGGCCCAACACGTTGGTCTTCTTCAGACTGATGGTCAAGCTGAAGTCCTGACAGGCTCTTGAGAAGCTGTCCATGAGGCGTTGCAGTTGCTCTTCAGAGTGTGTTGCTGATGCCACATCATCTACAAACAACATGTCCTTGATGAGTACTTCGTGAACCTTGGCTTTCGCCCTCAGCCGGGACAGACTAACAGCCTGAATCCAGGCAACATCCTTGTAAATCTCCTGTGCACCATTTCTATGGCTTC
The DNA here is from genome assembly GCF_030144855.1 of Hypanus sabinus. Taxonomy (NCBI): domain Eukaryota; kingdom Metazoa; phylum Chordata; class Chondrichthyes; order Myliobatiformes; family Dasyatidae; genus Hypanus; species Hypanus sabinus. Next base: position 74,529,014 of record NC_082719.1, read on the forward strand.
CATATCCTTCCTGTAGTGAGGTGACCAGAACTGAGCACAGTACTCCAAGTGGGGTCTGACCAGGGTCCCATATAGCTGCAACATTACCTCTGGGCTCCTAAATTCAATTCCACGATTGATGAAGGCCAATGCACTGTATGCCTTCTTAACCACAGAGTCAACCTGCTCAGCAGCTTTGAGTGTCCTATGGACTCATACCCCAAGATCCCTCTGTTCCTCCACACTGCCAAGAGGCTTAACATTAATAGTATATTCTGTCATCACATTTGACCGACCAAAATTAACCACGTCGCACTTATCTGGGTTGAACTCCATCTGCCACTTCTCAGCCCAGTTTTGCATCCTATCGATGTCCCGTCCCGCTGTAACCTCTGACAGCCCTCCACACTATCCACAACACCTCCAACCTTTGTGTCATCAGAAAATTTACTAACCCATCCCTGCATTTCCTCATCCAGGTTATTTATAAAAAAATCATGAAGAGTAGGGGTCCCAGAACAGATCCCTGAGGCACATCACTGATCACTGACCTCCATGCAGAATATGACTGGTCTGCAACCACTCTTTGCCTTCTGTGGGCAAGTCAATTCTGGATCCACAAAGCAATGTCCCCTTGGATCCCATATCTCCTTACTTTCTCAATAAGCCTTGCATGGGGTACCTTATCAAATGCCTTGCTGAAATCCATAAACACTACATCTACGGCTCTACCTTCATCAATGTGTTTAGTCACATCCTCAAAAAATTCAATCAGGCTCGTAAGGCAGGACTTGCCTTTTACAAAGCCATGCTGACTATTCCTAATCATATTATGTCTCATTGGATATTCATAAATCCTGCCTCTCAGGATCTTCTTCATCAACCATCATGAAGAAATCTAAGTTTTCAATTTGCGGACTTGGATCAAGGAATCATTTATGTAATTGAGCAGAGATTTCAGTATCAATCAGCCATATGCCTGTTGCTCCTTTGTGGGTGGTAGTGATTGGTGTGAGAGGAAGATCACACAATCAGCAATGGGTCAATGACTTTGCATGATTTTTAGAAGAGCTTCTCCTTCAAGGTGTCAATATTAACCATGCTGACAAATTTTTCAAAGAAATCCACAGACTTTATTTGTCACATACAATGAAGTGTGTGGTTTGCATAGAGCAGGGGTTCCCAATCTGGAGTCCGTGGACCCCTTGGTTAGTGGTAGGTGTCCATGGCATGAAGAAGTTTGGGAGCCACTGGCATAGAAAATGTGCTGGGGGCTCTCCACAAATGTTGCTATGCTTCTATCACAAACATACCATGCCCATAACCAACTAACCCTAGTTTGTATGTCCTTGGATGTGGAAGGAAACCCACATGGGGAGAATGTACAAACTCCTTACAGACAGTGCAGGAAATGGAGCCCCAATCTTGCCTCTGGCTCTGTGAGGCATTAAATGAAAAGATTAGCTATGTCACATGTAACATTGAAACATACAGTGAAATGCGCCATGTTACGAGGTTTACGCTGCGCAGCCCACAAGTATCGCCAGGCTTCTGGCACAAAAATGGCATGCCCGCAGCTCACTAACCCTCCCTGTGCGTCTTTGGAATGTGTGAGGAATCTGGAACACCCGGAGGAAATCCACTACTGAGCAGTCAGCTGAAAGATGAAGCTGTGGCTGCTAAGTAGAGGCACCCTCCTGGCAGTAAGCCGCCTGCCTCCTCTTGCTCCTGCTACTCTCAGCCTTTGGGTGATATGTTTACCAGCTGAGTGTCCTTGCTGCTCTTGCTCCAGCAGTGGCTGCTGTGTGCGATTTGCTAGACTGTGCACCATACAGCTTGTGTTGAAGTCCTACATCTATTTGGCATGTACTCCAGGTCCCCCAGGATTGAAGCACAGCTTCAGGAGATGAATGGTATTTTCCAGTATCACCCAGCATGTGGACTGCTCTTGACCCACAGATGTATCACTTTTTGGCAGTCTCAGTTGCTGAAAATGTCTAGCAACGCATTCTCCATCCGCAGGGTGGAGTCACGTTTGCGCTCCTAGAGCATGGCATTCATCGTGAAGGAATTCCTAATTCACAAAAAGTTGCACATTGGGAATGTGCATAAAAGGACCTGCTTATTAAGGGGAGCCTATAATGACAATGCGTGCAGTCTGTGGGTGCACTTTGTGGAAATCTAACAGAACGTAAATGTTTGTCTCTGAGCTGTGACCCAGTCTCTCGCTGAAATAATTTCTTTGCAGTAGAGTACCTGGGTGACCTCGGTGATGAGACAGAGATGTGCTAAGGCCACTTGGAAAGGTCCTGTGAAAGGAGGGTGATAGTCTCATTAACTTTGCCCTCCACATCAGATTAAGCATGAGAGTAGCGCTGCAGGATTTGACCCACAGAATGTCTCATTCCTCTATGATAACAGTATTAGAAAACCTGTGCCTGGGAATACCTTGTTCACCAAGGAAGGCCTGGTAGCATGTGGTGGTCCTAGTGGGCTCTCTGAGAGCAGACTATGTTATTTTCCTCTTACTTCCATGTAAATGACACTTCATGCCATAATCATGCCTTCAGTATTGCACTGCTACCAATGATGTAACACGGTTAGCTTAAACACACACACTGTGGACCTTTTATTGGCCTGCTGTGAACTTTGAAGCTGCTCAGACTAATGTCCATCAGTGTATGATGAGCAAAGCAATAAGCTGATGCATAACGTTCTTAGTAGCATTGAGTTTGTCCATCAGAATCACTGGCATATGCTGTGAAATTACACGAGGAAATCTGCAGATGCTGGATGCTGCGGATGCTGTGAAATTAGTTATTTTGTGGAACTGGTATCTTAGAATAAGTAAAATGATTATAAGTTGCAATTAGAGTTTGCAATTTAACAAATAGTGCAAAAGTAACCAAATATACAGTGCTAATGGTTTGGGCGCCACGATAGCGTAGCAGTTAGTGAGGTGTTCCGAAGTCTGGAGTTCAGTACTAGCACTGTCTGTGAGGAGCTTGTGCGTTCTCCTCGTGAACTCTGTGGGTTTCCCACAGGTGCTCCGGTTTGCTCCCACATTCCGAAGGCATGCCGGTTAGTAGGTGAATTGGTCATTGTAAATTGTCCTGTGATTAGGCTCGTGTTAAATGCTGAGCAGCGTGGCTCACTGGGCTGGATGGACCTGTTCTGTGCCATATCTCTAAATAAAAACTAACTTTTAGAAAATGAAAACAGAAGTTGAGGTCATATTCAGAAATCTGATAGTGGAGGGGAAGAAGCTGTTCCTAAAACATTGGGTGTGTGTCATCAGGCTCCTGTACTTTGAGTCTGATGGTAGCAGTGAGAAGAGGGCATGTTATTGTGTGGTGTTTTGAGTTGTCATTATGTCAATATGAACAAACGGCACATGAACTATTGATATTATTAGGAGGCACTGAAGCCTGGATTATGCACATGAGTGCCTTGTCTAATTTTGCAGTTGATATGCTTTCAGCTGGAAATAATTGTTAATACGATCTAATCTGGGGGAATAAAATAAACCTTTCACAGTCAGTGGCTAAAAATCAGGTGGTATACAATCCAATTTCTGGCAAAGTATTTATAAAAGCACCCTGTTTCAAGACACAATGTTTTTGAATTAACTGCCAAGAGTTTTTTATCCAACAACATATAATCTCACTGAGATGAAAAATTGCATTTCTGATTGCTGTCACTCAGAGTTGTAAGCAATATTTTATATGGGGAGCTGAATATGGTCTATCAATATTATTGGAATGATCGGGTTTCAGTTTTGGGGGTCTTCTGGAAGGAGAATAATATTATAATGTGCTTTATTTTCCAATAAAAATAACTGGTAACATATGGATTGGATTTCTTTTGGTTTGTCTAATTGTGGAATTTGATGTCTGTTTTGATCCATGCCTCATTTATTAGTTGGCTTAATGGTGATAATAATTGTATTTGTATGAGGTTCTTTGCTCAAACTTGATCATGCTTACCAATACAATAGTTTCACAAAATAAAACCAACTTAAGACTGGGTTAAAAGGAATCCAATGTAGACAGAATTGCAAAACCATGTACTTTATTCCTCAAGACTTCAGCAGTTTTTTGTGGACTAAGTGGAAAATTGTAGTATCTTTTCCACTTGTTCACCATTAAAACATTCTTTAATCTGCTTGCATATCTATTCTCAATGTTCTGTTTGCTTCTGTGGATATGTAGAATAAACAGTGAACTTTGAGTTATACTCATGCAGGCTCAGTGAATGGGTCCTCCATTATGTCCCCTCTAAGTGAGGCTGTGATATTGTCCCTGATTAATACCACAGCTCTCCTTCACCTTCACCTTTTACCTCCTCTATCTTTTTTTCCTTTTCTCAACCACATCTCTGTTATGGCTACATCATTAATGTATGCTCAAGGTTCATCACCCTTACCCATAATGCTCCTAGCATTAAAATAGCACACTTCAACCCGTCTGTCCCATTGTGTCTATTGTCTTTTTCCTGCCTGCTCTTTCTGATCATGACATCTACTTTCATCTCATCCCTCCACTTTATGACAAGCTAGTTTAAACCCTCCTGAGTAGCACTAATGAACCTCTTGGCCGAGATAATGGTTCCCCTCCATTTAAGGTGCAATCCGTCCCACTGGCGCAGGTCGCCCCTGACCCAGAACAGGTTTCAGTGATGCAAGAACCGGAAACCCTACCCCATGCACCATTTCTTCAGCCACTTACTCATCTGCTTTACCGTTCTGTTTCTGCTCTGACAAGCATGTAGCACTAGGAATAATCCAAAGATTACTACCTTCTGAGATCCTGCTTTTCAGCCTCTTTTCAAGCTCGTAATGCTCACAGTGCAGGATCTCTTACTCCTTTCCCAGAAAAATTGTGCAGTAATCTCAGGCTAAAAATAGCAAATCTCAGGCCCCCATTTATTGAAAATTTCAAGATGTTGCACTTAAAAAGATTGCAATAGGACACGACAGTCGGTGTATTTTATATAATAAAATCATGAGTTGGGTTTGAACATGAAAATGTTTGGGCAAATAAACGGGAGCAGTTGATGCCTTGTGCCTGTATTTTCAAAAGCTAGCACAGAACAGTTGTCAGATTAAATAAGTGCCAGTGGATTAGAGGTTAAAATTAATATGGATAGAAATTTGCTTAAAGGACAAAAAAACAGTAGAAATTAATGGGATTTTTTTAGGTTTGAGATGGTAATTAGCTTTGTGTCATGGGGATAAATATTGAGCCGTCAGCTGTTCGCAATTTACATTAATAATTTGGTTGAGAGGACAATGTAGTGTTATTAAGTTTGCTGACCATACAAAGCTGAGTTTAAAAGATAGGAAGTAGATGCAACCATATGTAACCTGGCCCCTCCAGCTTCCTCTGCCATTCATCAACGTGAATGGGTATCTTCTGCTGAAATGCCATCTCCCTGCACTATTCCGTATCATTGGATTCCGTTTACATCGAGAGATCTATAGGTTTTTCTTTAATGAGTTCATTGGCCAATCATCCACAGCCTTCTGGAATAGAGAATTCTGGATGAAGAGATTTTTCTTCCTCTCAGTCTACACCTTACTGTGAGGCAGTGATCACTGCTTTTACCCTCCTTTAGTAGAGGAAGCATCTTTCTTTCATTTCAGCTTGGTTAGACCTGTGAGAAGTTTGTACATTTTAATATGATCTCTCCTTATTTTCCCAAACTTTACTGAATGCCACCCTATTCCATTCAATGTTTCTTCAAATGGCAAGATCCTGGAGTAGTCGAGTGAATCAACGTTGCACTCCCTCTCGGGCAAGTGTAGCATATCTTAGGCAGGGAGATCAAAATTAATCAAACACTTCTGGTGCTGTGATCAGAACTTTTGTGGTCTATGTTAGTGATTTAAGCCTGGACCACTATTTCCAAATTTGCTAAATACAATAATCCTGTGAATCAGAAATAGGATTGTGTTAAATTGCAGCAAGATATAAGCAGATGAGCAGAATTGGTAAATGAGGGTTAATGTGGAAAAATGTGAGAAAAATACATTTTGATTGGAAGAAGAGGAGAGACAAAGTGGAATGAAGGACATCCCTCAACCGAGGTGTGGATGCAGAGAGACTGGAGGTATGTGTGTACAATTATTGATAGAGGCTAGAGAGGTTGAGAAAGAGCATGTACAATTTTGGCTATTATTAATCGAGACATACAGTCTAAAGCTGGGGAAGTTATGGCAAACTTTTAAAAAAAGACTGGTCTGGCCACATCTGGAATATTGTATTCAATTCCTTTTGCCACATCATAGGAAGGATATGATGGCTTTAGAGATGTTGCAGGGGAAGTGTATGAGAATGATTGCCAGGACGTGGGGCTACTGTTATGAGGCTAGATCAAAGAGGCTGGAGCTGCTTTCTCAAGAGGAGGCTAAATGGAGATTTGACTGAAGTGTTTGAAATAATGAGGGGCCTGGAAAGTTGTAGATAATGGAAGGCTGTTCTGTTTGATGAAGATGTTGAGATGATAGGCGTTACATAAAAGGCAAGAGAATTTAGAGTGAAATGAGGGAAAGCTTGCAAAGCATGTGGTTGGAATCAGACATGCATAGCCTACAGATTTCCACTGAGTTAGTCAATTTCTGAAGTGAGTTAAGATTACAAAGGAGGTATTAGGTGTGGGCAGAATAAATCTGACATTTATCTATAGAGACCACTTACAGTAGCCAGTTAATCTATCAACTTGTACATCTTTGAGATGTGGTTGGAAACTAGAGCACCCTGAAGAAACCCAAGCAGTTATGGGGTGAATGTGCAAATTCCACACTGGAAAATGGTTTGCCCAAACTGAGGCAACATCTAAAGTAAGTTGGACAGTTAATTAACTGTTTATTTGGAGCTAGGTATTATTTAGCATTCATTACAAATACTTCTCTATAATATTTTAAAATTAGCAGTTGGTTTATTGTTGTCTTTATTTTGGTTCTATTACAGTATTGGCAATAGATTGAAATCACTGTACGTCACTTAACTGTTATAATGCTAGCAGGCCAATTATAGACACCATTATGCTACGGTAATCAGGGTTGCCGCTGGAGACTTTTATAACTCCTATTTTGTCATTGAGTTTATCCCTCAAAACGTGCAGCAGCTATGAGTGAAATACAGTTACAGGTTAACGATTGTGTTGTCAAGAAAATATTTTCCGAATGTTTAAAAATAAAAAGCTTGCATAGAAGCAGCAATCTATCAGGCTGCATCCTTGGAAAATGAGTACAAGTTATTTGACATTTGCGATAGCAGTCTGATTCATAGCTTGCATAGTGGATCTTATCAGAAGCCTGTTGACGGTGTGATTTCATTGCAGCTTCTCTTACACTGACACTTTTCTCTTTCACCCTTAACCTTGCTGTGGTGCTGCTGATGGTGAATGAACGTGCTTCATTAAAATACGACCATAGCTCTGGAAAGACCTTCTTATTTATTTCCAGTTTTAGAAATTAGTAAATTTCCTCAATAAACCAGCTGTCACATTTCTGCTGATTATCCCTTTAATAGTGAGGCTGTTGTTGTTCTTTTGAACCTCCATTTTCTCCTAACATACTATTTATATTAAAAAATAGTGTTTTGTGGCTGCACTTGAGAAGTTGAATTAAACTCCTCTCAGCAAAGTAGCCATGAATTAAAACAATCATTGTAATTGGATGTGGAGAATAAAATGGGTTTAGTGTAGGGTAAGAGTAAATGGGAGACTTATGGGGGCAAATGGTCTCTTTCTGTTCTCTATCGGTCTATGTTTCTCTGACTCTGACTATCATATTGGAAATTGGATTGAAGCGTTAGCTGAATGCTAAGTATGAAATTTATTTCGGTTAAGGTTTCAAATAATTTCTTTAGTACTTCAACATAGAGTATTCTATATGCCTTTACAAATTAATTTTCAATTATATAAGCTTAATTGCAATGGGTGTTAATCATTCTGAATGTTGAGGATGAATTCACAGAGCTTATTATATTACAGCATCAGTTTTCATCTGTCTTCAAAGGTGATTGGTTTTGACATTGGAAAGTATCAAAACATTTGTTTGAAATGGAGGTTTTACATGTTGATAATACGTTTGTAGATTCGAGAAATACTTAAGCAGTATTCCTATTTCTTCAAGCTTTAAGTGCATTTATATTCCAATGGCGTTTAAATTATAACCATGTAGATGTATAATGTATTTTGATAAACAAGTAAACAAAACACAATAATTTCATGCACCATTATAAAGGAATCTTAAGTTATTATTTCATAGTATAATTTTGAGATTTCAGTGCACATTGATTGAATGCAGTACTTTAGGAGAAACCGAATAAAAGAAAGAAGCTGAAATAACGTTAGTCATCACAACCTAATATTTTATGGAAAATATTGGATGTTTATTGGAGTGTAGCTGCAGTTTGATATGAATCAATAAAATGCCAAAGCAATTCTACTTCTGTCATGTCAGTAAAATTTGAAAATTAAGCTTGACTAGTCTGGCATCATTATATGACCCACATGCTACTGTCGGTGTTGCTCTTCCCAGTACGTAAATATTGAGATTTCAGGAGGATAAATTTATTTTATTATTTGTTAGCTATTAATGCCAATGAATAGCAACCTTCTATAATGTACCAACTGGATACCAAGTTTTAGTTCACTGGGTGTTAGGGTGGTATAGAAACATAATTTTTCAAAGTCTCCTCTGGTAAAAACAACAGCAGTTTTTTGTTTCATCATAGTGAAAGTATGTGTAGTTTCTAAATGCAAACCAACAGTCTTCATTATTGGCCTGAAAGGTTTTCCCTGATATTGGATCAGGTGCTTTCAGAAAACAAAAACTGCTTGACTACTGCACACAAGTGGTTTCGTTATTTATTGAGAAGCACTGCTGTAAATAGATCAGGTTACTTTGTCTTCCGGCTCATACAGAAAATCCCAGCATTGTGGCCAATGTAGTTGCCTTTGAGGATGCAATTGGTAGAGCAGATAGAAGCAAACTTTGAAGTTCTGGTGTATTTGGATAAAAGTTGTTTGACAAGGTGCCATGGACATTTTGAGAAGGTATCATTTTGGAATTTTATAATTTGCTGGTATCTTGCTGATCTGAAAATTCACAATACAATTTGAAAACTTGGGAGGAAAATTTGCAGCTTAAAATTTAGAACGAAGAGTGGAAAACAGCTTGTACCAATGCTCATACTAAGTCAATAAACACTCGCCTTAAGTTGATACAGTACAAACGGTTAATGTTGACGTATATCACACCAGTGGAATTAAACCAATACAACAAAAACATATCAGACATATGTACAAAATGTACAGAAGCTAGAGGTACAATGTTTCTTTGTATGTGGCAATGTAGAGAGACTGGAGCATTCTGGGAAGAGGTAGGAGCTATAATCGAGAAAATTATTTCAAAACAAGTTTCACTGGACCCTAAACTCTTTCTGTTGGGTTTGTACCTAGAGAAACATAATTACAGTAAAAATGAACAAGCATTTATAGATCTCAGCTTACTTCATGCTAAAAAATGTATTGCACAATTATGGAGAAGTACTCATAGACCAAGCCCTACTCAGAGGATAAGGCAGATGTTATCAAGTCTCCCATCAGAAAGGATAACCTATATATTAAGGTCTAAACAGCAGATATTTGAGAATATATGGAGACCCTTCATTAACTATGTCAAGGATTTGGACTTAACAGAAGATTAAAAGAGTATTACCTTCTGTAGACAATGCAGCTTCCAAAATTTGTAGAAAATTTATATTATTTATTTATTGATTTTTGAACTGTATTTAAATACCTGTTAAATTTTACACATTTTCTATATATTACCACTTGTTGAAATAGGAGAAGCTTTTTTTTGTGTGTGTTGTTTGTTGTGTTAATACAGCAACTTCTGTATTTTCTGAATAATATAAGAAAGTATAGGAAGGTAAAAGCTGTATTTTGTGGTATTAAAATACAAATAAACACATTGTGGCAAAAAAGACCATGTGGTATTATATGAAATCATAAACACAAGAGATTCTGCAAATGCTGGAAATCCAGACTGATGCACCCTAGGAGACTGGAAGTGAACGATAGGCTTTTATTAACAGCGAAAAGGGAGCAGGACATGTCGAAGACTGAGGGAGGAGCAGTGCCCCAATCGCCTTTATACAGGGGTCTGTGGGAGGAGCCACAGGAGCAGTCAGCTGAGGGGCATGTCCAGACAGGTATACATGGTTTACCACACAGGCTAACACATACTAAAATGCTGGAGGAACTTAGCAGACCAGGTAGAAAAGAGTAAACAGCTGGCATTTGGGGCTCAGACCTTTATTCATCAGGACTCAAAATTTACAGATGAAGGGACTTGGCCTGAAACATCGACAGTTTATTCCTTTCCACAGATGTTGGCCGACCTGCTGTGTTCCTCTAGCATTTTGTATGTGGTATTGTGAATGGCTTATTACAGTAAGAAAAGAAATGATTCTCTTTCAGACTGGAAAGATGTACCCAGGGTCAGTTCCTCACTCTGTTATTTGTTATTTATATTAATAACTTGGATAGGATTGTAGGGAAAGGGGTTTTTGCTGCTGAGTGAAAATAGATTAAAGGAAAAATTGTGATGAGGACATTGTGATTTTGCAATGGGACATAGATTGAGGAAGAGCAGCAACGGAGCAAATCCGAAATGACAGGGTGCAGTAAGACAGATCACAAAGCACTCTAGCAGATGATTAGGACAGCTCAGCACATCATTGGGATCTAACTACTGGACCTGGAGACAATCTGCAATTCTCAATGCCTGCGGTGCACTCACAAAATCATTAAAGACCCATCCCATCCCGGACACTGTCTGTTCAATCTCATGCCATCTAGTCGGAGATACAGAAGCATCTTAGCCAAGGCAGAAAAACAGCTTTTTCCCAAGGGCTGTTGTGCAGTTGGATAATGCTACACCTCAGCTTGCCAATGGCCTTTAAGTATGATGGTCCATCAAAGTCACTTGTTGCATGTAAATATAGGATTTGTTAAAAAATTAAGTTGTACCGCATGCATCGTAAATATCTGTTTTGCATGGACTGTAGTAGCACTTCAATCTCGTTGTCTTGAGCAATGATACTAAAAGTCTATTCTATTCTGGTGCATGAAAATGCACTTTTGTAAGAGGGACCAAAATACATTATTAACCAAACTGAAATAGACTGTGTTAAGTATAGAACAGTCTTGGAGTCCCTAAGCATGAATCAAAAACAAAGGTCAGCTAGCAGGTGGAGCAAGTAGTTAAAAAGGATTTCTTATTTGTCATGTGTATATCAAAATGTGCAGTGAAATTGAATCAGCAAGCATTGTGCTGGGCTGCCTGCAAGTGTCATCACGCTTGTAGCACCAAAGTAGCATGCCAATTTCTCACTAGCCCGAATGATAGGTCTTAGGAATTTGGGAGGAGATTGGAGCACCCAGAGAAACCCACACAGTCACAGGGAGAACATAGATGCAGCGGCGGAAATTGAACCCAGATCTTACAGCTGGCACTGTAATAGCATTATGCTAACTGCTATGCTATGGTTTTAGTTAAAAGGGTATATGGCTCTTTGGCCTTTTTTGCAAAGGGATTGATGTTCAAAAATAGAGAGGTTTTTATACAATTGTATTTTTGAAGCCACACACAGAGCACTACATGCAAGTTTTGTTCTTGTACCTAAGATTAACATTACCCCTTAAATAAGGGGTTGTAAAACTTTTGATTGTGCTATTCTAGCTACTGAAAACTATTTTTAGAGTTAGCAATTTAGACAACGTTTCAGGGGAAGAAACTTCAACATTGAATGAGCAAAAATATTAGAAAGTTCTTAAAGTGAGATTTAACATTTTTAAATGTTTACCTCTATGTAGTTTCCATAAGACATAGGAGCAGAATCAGGCCATTCAGCCCATCGAGTCCGATTCATCATGGCTGATCCTGGATCCAATTCAACCCCATTTAACTGCATTCTTGTCATATCCTTTAATGCCCTGACCAATCAAGAATCTATCAACTTCTGCTTTGAATATACCTATGGACTTGGCCTCCTTCACAGTCTGTGGCAAAGCATTCCACAGATTCACCACTCTTTGGCTGAAAAAAGTATCTTATTTCTGTTCTAAAAGGTTGCCCCAATTTTGAGGCTGTGCCCCCTAGTTCTGGATTCTCTCACCAGAGGAAACATCCTCTTCACATCCACCTTATCTAGTCCTTTCAACATTTCATAGGTTTCAATGAGATCCTCACATATTCTTCTAAATTCCAATGAGTACAGGCCCAAACCTACCAAAAGCTCTTCGTATGTTAACCTTTTCATTCCGGGAATCAACCTCGTGAACCTCCTCTGGACTCTCTCCAATGATAACACATCCTTTCTGAGTTGAGGGGCTCCTTGAACTGCTGACAATGCTCCAAGTTCAGCCTGGCTAGTGCCTTATTAAGCCTCAGCATTACCTCCTTGTTCTTATATTCTATTCCCCTTGGAATAAATGCCACCATTGCACTTGCCTGTTTTAACACAGGCTCAACCTGTGAGTTAACCTTTTGGGAGTTTTCCATGAGGATTCTTAAGTCCCTTTTCACCTCTGATGTTTGAATTTTCAATCCCATTTAGATAATAATCTGCATTATTGTTTCTTTAACCAAAATACATTATCATACATTTCCTAACACTGTATTCCATCTGCCACATTTTTACCCATTCTTCCAATTTGTCTGTCCTGCTGCAATCACATTGTTTCCTCAGCACTACCTACTCCTCCACCTATCTTCATATCATCCACAAACTTTGCCAAAAAGCCATCAATCCTATTATCTAGGTCATTGACAAACAATGTAAAAAGTCGCTGTCCCAATACTGACTCCTGAGAAACACCACTAGTCACTGGCAGCCAACCAGAAAAAGCCTCCTTTATTCCCACTGGCCATGGCCTGCCTGTTATCCATTCCTCTATCCATGCCAGTATATTTCCTGTAACACCACAGAATTTTATCTTGTTAAGCAGCCTCATGTGTAACACCTTATCAAAAGCCTTCTGGAAAAAATAAGTAAATAATATCCACTGCCTCTCCTTTGTCCACCTTGCTTATTACTTCCTTGAAGAATTCTAACAGATTTGTCAAGAAAGATTTTCTTTTATAGAAATTATGCTGACTTTGATTTATTTTATCATTAGTCTCCAAGTACCCAGAAATCTCATCCTTAATAATAGACTCCAACACTTTCCCAACCACTGAAGTTGGGCTAACTGGCCTATAATTTCCTCTCTTTTGTCTTCTTCCCTCCTTAAAGACTGGAGTGACATTTGCAATTTTCCAGACCCTCAAGATCATGCTAGAATCGAGTGATTCTTGAAAGCTCATGACCAATACATCCGTTATTTCTTCAGCAACCTTTAATACACTTCACAGCATGCTAATACACTATCCGTCAATCCAACCAATGTGTTATCAGACCGGATAGCTGAAAAACTTCAACGAAGCAGAAAGTTGTATTGTACCAGACTTGGCGTTGTAGCAGCCAGTACAAAAAGATAATGCAGTCCATAATTAATGACTGAATTGAAGCATTATGAAATAATTCACCATCTTGTAGGGTTTTGGTATTTAGTGCTCTGATAATGATATATTGAAACATTAGTGCTCCCACACAGGACTCCTTCAAATTGCCATTTCCAACATCTTTTTGTGATTGGAAACAATTTTTAATTTAAAAAAATACTTCATTAAAGAAAAAAATCCCGCTATATGGTGATGTCAGCAAAACCATTGGTTAGTCTCATGTAACCAAACAATAATAGGGATCTCCTTGAACTATTACAGTCCTTGTGATTACTGTTGTACTATTGTACTTATTGGTAAGGAATCTCAAAATAGTCAGTTTTTAACAATGAAGTAAGTGTTACACTGAGAGCAAGAGCGCTTAGGAACAGGCCCTTCAGCCCATTATGCTGATGTTGCCAATCTATTCCATTAGTCTTCATGTGTATGTCTGAATGACCCTTAAATATTACTATCATATCTGCTTTATTGCGGAATGTAGTAGATGTAGTCCTGCACATCACAATAGTGTCTACTGCTCCTCATGAAGCATAACCTTTTGGAATTTATAGCACACATATCTGGGAGCTTCAAGATTCAATCACCAACTGGTAAGTGTCAATCATCTGACCTTCTCCATCCTGTGTCACGCAGAGCAATGTGGGCTGTGAACTGAAAGTGATGTTCTCACATTTCTTTGCCGTCCAATGACTGATCTAGGACACAAAGTCAGAATATAGTGTTCTTTAAGATGACGCTTAATCTTAAATGTTCCGTTTTCATTCGAAGTTTGGAAGTACACAAGGAATGTACATTTTGGTAAGATTTAAAAAATTAGAATGGAACCATACCTTTGCTAAAGTCAACATTTTGAAGTATCAATGATGACAATACTCATGATGGAATGAATAGCTCATTATGCCCAGTGTGATTTTATTTGCCATCCTCTATTTTCCATTTTGTGTGTTGTTACAGATCCATTAGTGCTCTATTGGTCACTTTGTTCAATATATTGGAACATTTGTTTCCATCGAGATGTCTGAAAATGTGTGAGCTGAATCCACAAAACTGAAGAAGATTTCATTGTGTGTAGTGCTCTAATAATTCAAGCTATATTTTCACTGTTGCTTTGCATGTGCAGCCATGAACAATAGACATCAATAACTGAATGGCAGTAAAGGATGTCAAAGATTGCTGCCACTGATGCTTGCACATATTTTAGCATAAATGAAAAAAGAGATACTAGATGATTTTTCTTCCCCCTACTCGCTTTGTCAGAGCCACTGATATCATTTCCAGGATAGTTATTAATTAATTGAATTTACACCAGTGAAAACTTGTGTTATTCCCTGTTCCTTTGCGCTCATTCCTGTGGTTTGTGATGCAATTGTGCACATTAGAATGTGCTGGTTGTTATTGCAGGGTAAATTAGCAACCATTTGAAATTGGCCTAAGTATTTCTGGTCACCATACAAGTCAGCACAATCTGATTGGTAGTCAGGCAGCTAATGAGACCGTTCAGTGTACAGTGGCTATGTCCACGTTAGCAGATAGAAATTTAATTTTAAAGGTGGAGCCTGTGCCAAGCATTTCCAACAGCACAAAGCAGTTGTCAAAGATAAATGTTCGTAAATCATAATTTAAGGGGAAAATCACCCTAACAAATTTTAAAGTTTTTAAAAAATTGTTTCTTGATTACATTAATGTTACTCAGTTGGAAACAAGTCATATTTGCAAAACCTAATTCAATGTTCATAAAATGGTGAAGTCTAATTTCAAGACTAATTTCTCGTTATTTTTAAAGTGTACATTTTACAATGAAGATAAATGCCCACCTCCTAAGAAGCAGCAGAATTACTTTTTGTCTTGTAATATTGTGGAAACAAATGAAAACATTGTCTATAGAATTTACTTTTAATCTGTGCTATGTGAATGTATTGTAAAAATATAACGGAAAACGTCATGTCAGGTGCGAAGGCAGCACTTTCCAGTCATTAGTTTGTAAGTCATACATATTGAAATTGTCACTGCATAGATAAACATTAACAGTGCATCTGTAGAATCTGTACTGTTGGAAAGCCAACTGAAGAGTACATATCCTTTATCAGTGATGCAATATATGATGATAACAGATTTCTAGGAGCTTGATTGATTCCTTTTCTTTTTTTGCTCTCAGAATACAGTCGATATAACATTTATATTAAAGCTCATAGACCTTATTGTAGAGAGTATATATTTGCAATATAAATCTATAAAAGTACTGAAGTATTATTTCTGTGCTACTTTTGCTTCCTGAAAAGTGATTGTTGTATCCAATTATTTGAGTGATATTTTGGAAAATTGGTAATACTGTATTTGACTTGAAGTGACAGACTAGTTCCTCTGATGGACCGTG
The DNA here is from genome assembly GCF_030144855.1 of Hypanus sabinus. NCBI lineage: Eukaryota > Metazoa > Chordata > Chondrichthyes > Myliobatiformes > Dasyatidae > Hypanus > Hypanus sabinus. Next base: position 74,544,949 of record NC_082719.1, read on the forward strand.
GGTACAAATACATTATCTGATAAACTAGATTGTTTCTTCAATAACAGGACATGTGTGGTGTGTTTGTCCAAGGTAACACAGAGGCTATTTTTGACCTAATTGGTGCAAATAACAGATATGGGCCAGGCAAGTATTATGACAAATTTCCTACCCTTGTTACAGCAAAGCAGTAATTTCCAATGCACTGCTTACTTCACTGATGTGGAGGTCACTGGATCCACATATCCTTATTGTTCATCCCTAAACATAGCATGTTTGTGCACGTCTGAGTTAGTTAAAAGGCAAACTTTTGCTGTAGGGCTGGAGTACAGTTTAACTAGAACTTTATAAAGACACCAGATTTCCAAATCCAATGTGTTTCTATAACAATCAGATGGAATCATTCCCAGTACTAATATTAGCTGTTTATTCAAAAACTTATTGAATTTAAATTGCCTGGCTGCAATGGTGCAATTCATTCTCATTTCTCTAGGTTTGAGTTAGTGGTTTGAGCGAAAAAAAAAAAGCAAAAAATGCTGGAAATATTCAGCATGTCAGGTAGCATCTATATAGAGAGAAAAAGAATTAACACTTTGGCTTGATAACACCCAGAGTATTTTGATTGAAATCAAACCTTTTTTAAGTTGCAGTGAAGAGGGATCATAGTGAAGAGCATGTTTCAGGATGAAGACAGAGTTGATGACTCAAAATGTGGTTGTAGGTTGTGGCAGAAATTGCAAGTGGAAGAAATCAAATGAAAATATCAGAGAGGAAAGGAGAACAATACTGGATTTGAACTAAAAACAACAGTACTGGAAATATGAAATGATAGAAAATGCTGCAAAGTTTTGAAGTGCTGAAGTAATCTTTTTGATTACCTAGAACATATTTAATCATTGGTACAACAAAAGTAGTATAAATTTACAAAATAAATCTCATTTTCATGGTGTGTCAAGAATATGAACATTAATACCAGGACAAAACACTATCTTTCATTGGAGGGAGGGGTGGGGTGGTGTTTGGAAGTCTAATTCTCTGATTAAACAATTCAATAAGCTTATTGATATTTACAGACACAAGAAAATGAAGTGCAATATGCAGTGAATTAAACTTGGGGTAAAACCTTGTTCCTTGACATATCCCACCGCCACAGTTGTGTAAATTAAGTTTCTAAGTCCATTGATCAGAGTGGAATAAGCCATCCTACCCAGAAAAATTCCAGCTTTCATCTGTGTTTATAGTAGTAGTAGGCAGCTGTCGTTCTCAGAGGATCATAGGTTTGTGCCTCTAGTGGACTGTGTCTTCCCCAGGGCGCAAACCTAGGTAGGAAGAACTGGCTGTTGTCCATGCAGCGGGTTTCCGTTCCCCACGTCATTGATGTAGTCCAAGGGAAGGGCAAGCGCCAGTACAGCTTGGTATCAGTGTCGTTGCAGAGGTTACCAGAGTGAAATTGTGAACAACATCAAACTGCCTTAGGGACCCCAGCCTCCAGATTTCTTCCTCGGGGTTTACTCCCAAAGCCTTTCCCATGGGTGGTTATGGCCGCAAGGCAGCGGAGGTTTAAAATCTGAGTTTTCCTTCTCCTGGGTGGGCTGCTGTCCAGGGCTGATGAGCCCCACTTGCCCAAAGTAACTGGTTTTGAGACACCTGTGGTCTGCCTTTGCCCCTTCTCTTGTCAGCAGAAACAGTTCCACCGGGCCTAGTAAGCACATGTGAAGGCCAAGAGTTGGACTAGGTTGTCAGAGGCTGTTAGAGTCACATGCCATTTGGAGCACTTTATAGATAGTGGGAGCTTATCCCCACTACCACTCCTGGATATAACAAACTTAGGAACCTGTGCTACGATAATTTAAAATGTAGATCAGCAATCCATAGTTGATCTCCATTTATAAATTTGAAGGAAGGGAGGGAAAACAGTTTAATTTCCAGCCGTTCATTATGTTTTAAAAGAGGTCCTGTCAGCAGTTACGGTTTTGACTTGCCAGAGGGAAAATAACTCTTATGTTAGGCATTAGGCCAATCTTTATTAATCCATTGGAAAACACAAGTGAGTTAGCTTTTAAGGAGAATGACAGAACCTCCTTCGGTACAGTACACCCTCAGAAAAACTCTGGAATGTTAGCACAAAGAAATTTATTAATAACTGTATTCCTGAAAACATCGGTAATATTACCACTGCCTGCAGTATTTCTTTTTAAACCTGAAGCTAGAAACAAATGCACTGGCATCTTTTCATGGTGATTCATGCAGTTTAGTCCTCTGTTGCTGGTACTGAACTTAACCATATTAGAAATAATGGAACAGTTAAGGTTTCTTCTACTTACTGTTTTCTACTTCTCTCCTTTCTCTTAGGTTTTACTGGGACTTGATAATGCTGATGCTTATGGTTGGAAATCTCATAATTATTCCAGTGGGAATCACCTTCTTCACAGAATCAACATCCACCATTTGGATTATTTTTAATGTTGCATCTGATACCTTCTTCCTTTTGGACTTGATAGTCAATTTTAGAACTGGAATTGTTGTGGAGGACAATGCTGAAATCATATTGGACCCCAAGGTGATCAAGTGGAAGTACTTGAAGAGCTGGTTTATAATAGATTTTGTCTCTTCTATACCAGTGGATTATATATTTCTGATTATAGAGAAAGGATTTGATTCTGATGTTTACAAGACTGCTAGAGCACTAAGAATTGTGAGGTTTACAAAAATCCTCAGCCTCTTACGATTGTTACGGCTTTCAAGACTTATTCGATATATACACCAATGGGAGGAGGTAAAGTACTTCTTTATTTAATCTTACATCAAGGCACCATTTCTAGATCTGTTATGGAACACATTCAGTTATTTTTCTGGGTACATGTATTGTGTTGACACAAAAGGATTTTGAGATGCGAACTGGGCAGGGTACAGATGAAAAGGTGGTTGTGAATTTAACCGTCCTGGATGCTGGTGAGCAATCTTCCTTGTGAAGGTGGTCACACATCGGTCGGATTGCTGTAGAGTATCTCATTCAAATCAAACCTTAAAACATCCCTAAGAGACAATGGAGAAGTGTCTACAGCTTTGTTTGAAGCTACGCCTCTTAATATTAAATCCAATTATGCCACTGCAATGAATGGCATTTTGAGCCTGGGCCGTTGAACTGAGTACGTATAAGGTTACAACAAAAATTCTGCAGTGAAACAGTGTGTAATGGGGGAGCTGGGAGCATGGGATCTTACCACAAGATGCAGACTATTGTTTGGCAAAAGAGAGCCCTTTAGAGCGCCAAGAAAAAAAATGGTCCTGTCTGGATCAGTACTGCTTGCTTTGCACCATTTCAAAAAGGATTATATTTAATGATTAGCAGCATCATTTTTTTGTATGATTGGGTTGCATTGAGCTTACATAACGTTTTCAAAAAATCTTGATTTCATTTCAGAAAGTCCCTTGGTTAGCATTTTCAGAAGGTTTCTCAATTTCGGCTATTTTTGTCAGTTCTCAGTGGATCTGAATTTCACACTGTGCCTGAATTCAATGATAATAGAAATTAATTTGAGAGATCTTGTGCAGAGGGATGTAAAAGGAAATATAAACATCAATCTGGTTCAAGGCAGATGTTTCTGCAATGAACACATTAAACAATATGGCTAATAGTACCTGTTCTTTCTAGTTCAACTTTTCGGATGCTGTTTTTTTTTTATTGACTTGTTATTCTTTAATTGGTATGAAAGTTGCTAGTCTCTAAAGTTTACGGGTGTCAGCATCTCTGAAGATGTATCCTGAGCCCAACACATTGATGCAATTATGAAAAGTGCTCTCCAGCAGATATATTTAGTTAGGAGTTTGAGGAGAGTTGGTATGTCACCAAAGACTCGAGCAAATTTCCACTGCTGTACTACGGAGAGCATTCTGACTATTGCAACACCATCTGATATGATGGTACTCATAAAAAAAAATCAGAAAATTCTACAGAGTGTCGTAAACTCAGCCAGCTCCATCAGGGCACTAGCCTCCCCACTATTCGGGACATCTTTATAACACAATACCTCAGCGAGGTGGCATCCAACATGAAGAACCTTCACATCCAGGACGTGACTAGTTTCATTACAATCATAAATGAGGTGGTACAGGAGCCTGAAGTCGCACATTCAACATTTTAGGAGCAGCTTTTTCCCCTCTGCCATCGGGTTCGGAATGGTCCATGATGCCACAAACTATTCTCTATTTGCACTATTTACTTATTCTTTATATATAATGCTTGTAAATCACAGTAATTCCTATATATTCCTTTCTCACTGAGTCCGCTATTGGTCCAGGCTGACCATGGATATTGTGTCCTAGCTGTCTAGATATGCAAGCCAGGACAGTGAACATGGAAAGTGATCTGTTACCCATGTAGCCATCTCCTTCCCTGTGCATCTGATGAACCCAGAGGAACGGCAGAAACTTATACAGCTTGGCACCAGCAATGTCGTAGGAGATGCCAGTCACTATTGATCTCAATGTAGAATTGCCTTACATGCTCCAGCTCCGGATTTTCCCTTGGGGTTTCCTCCTGAGGCCTCCCCCGTGAGTGGGTGTAGCTGCAAGACAGTGGAAGTTTGAGATCAGAGTTTCACTTCCTCTACATGAGCTGCCAACCACAGCTGGCAAGCTTCATTTGCCAGAAATATCCGGTTTTAAGGCACCAGTAACCCACCTTTGCCCCTTCTCCTTTCAGTAAAAATGATTATGCTGGGCTTAGTAGTTAAACTACCCATGAAGTCCAGGGGCTGGACTTGGTTGTCTGATGCTATTTGAGGTGCACACATTAGGAGCTTTTAATAAGTAGTGGGAGCTTTCCACCATTACTACCCTCTGTTATGACTACCTTAAGGAACCACATTGCACTGTACTGCTGCTGCGAAACAAATTTCAAGACATATGTCAATGATAATAAACCTGCATAGAGCATTCAGTTTAGCATTAATATGCACCCACTCTTTTCATTATCTAACAACATAAATGCATTACTATTTGCATTTTCACTGGTTAATGTCCATAAATATACTTTCATGTGACAAAATACCTCCTAATAATGTTTATGCTTGGCTACCATGACACAATTTGGTGGTCAGACAAAGAACAGAAGACCAAGGCAGATTATGCAAACAGCACAAAATATGTTTCCTAGAAATTTGTTAACTGTTGTTCAAACACTAAGCCAATCTTGACTAATCTGTAGTTGCAATTAACATATACTGTATTCAGTCTTGTGATACTAAAATCAATGTGCTGCATTGAAATGGTGTGGAGGTACATGGATAGATATATGACTGTGGCTTTGCGTACAGATTTGAGCTATTGGTTCACTACTGGCTAACTTGCAGAATGTGCAATCATTTATTTCTTCATGATTGGAACTATCATTGACCCTGAAACACAGGGCGAAGAAAGCTGGGTTAAAAACCCAGTTTCTGCGTGCAAAAGAGATGGGGGGGGGATTTGCAGCACTAATCAGTGAAGTATCACAGCTGCACTCAGAGGGGACATAATGGAAGTCTATGTGGATAGAATTCAAAAATTGGAACGGTGCAATCACTGACACCCTCCCCCACCCAATAGTCACTGGGACATTGAGGAAGAGATATGCAGGCAGATTCAAGAAAGGTTTAAAAATAATAGTGTTGATGTCATGGGGGACTTTAACTTCACTGATATAAATTGGGACCTTCTTAGTGCAAGCTGTTTAGTTGGAGCAGAATTTTTTAGGTGCATCCAGGATGGGTTTCTAAAATCAATGTGTAAATAGTCCAACAAGAGGGGAAGCTGTACTCCATCTGGTATTGGGGATTGAGCCTAGCCAGATAATGGACCTTCCAGAGGGTGAACAGTTAGAGAACAATGACCACAACTCTTTAAGTTTTAAGATAGCTAAGGATAAAGTTAAGCATAGACCTTGCAGAGAGTATTAAACTGGAGCAGGGCAAATTATGAGAGGGTTAGGCAAGAAGCAGGAGGAGTTGAATGGTGACAGCTGTCTTTGGGAAGTCTGCATCCAGCATGTGTCAAGTGTTTGGTGTTTGACAGCAACTGCACTGAGGACAGAACAGGTTCTATATGTTCAATTTGGAAGGAAGAATAAGGATGACAAGGTAAGAGAAATTTAGATCTTGAGGGAAGGTGCCAAGACTTAATATGTTAGGGCTTCAAAGTAAAGAAAGGATAAGATGGATAAGATGCTTTAGGTGGATAAGTCCCTGGAGTCTGATGGTATAGACCGCAAGTCATTGCGAGAGGCAAGAGAAGAAATTTTTGGTGCCTTGACCAATAACTTTGTAGCTACAGGGAAGGCCCTGGAGGACTGGCGATTAACTAATGTTGTTCCATTGTTCAAGCATGGATAATCCTAGAAACTATAGACTGGTGAGTCTCACATCAGTGGAATTGAAGTTACTGGAGAGAATTCTTAGGGATAGGATTTATGAGCATTAGGAAAACTATTGCCTAATTAGGGAGAGCCAGGGTGGCTTTGTGATGGGCAAATTGTGTTTTACTAACTTGATGGAGGTTTTATACGAGGTGACAAGGTTGATTGATGAAGGTAGAGCTGTGGATGTAAGGTGATTGACAAGGTCCCTCATGGGATGCTCATCTAGAAGATTAAGATGCTTGGGGTCAAAGGTGAATTGGCTATTTGGATTCAGAATTGTTTTGCCCATAGAACACAGGGTAGTGATGAAAGGGACTTACTCTTCTTATTCTTTCTGGACGTCTTATATTAATGGTATTCCACAGGGATCAGTACTGGGGTCTTTGTTGTTTGTGATGTATATAAATAACTTGGATAAAAAAGTGGATGGGTGGGTTAGGAAGTTTGAAGATGATACAAAGATTGATGGTGTTGTGGATATTGTAGAAGACTGATAAAGAATACAGCAGGATATCAATCAGTTGCAGATATAGGCAAAGAAATGGTAGATGGAGTTTTGCCTGGACAAATATGGAGTTTTCCCTCTTGATAGACCAAGTGTAAAGGGACAGTACACTGTTAAGGGCAAGACCCTTAATAATGTTGATGAGCAGAGGGATCTTGGTGTCCGAGTTCATAGCTCCCTAAAAGTGGTTACGCATGTTGGTAGAGTGGTTAAGAGGGTATCTGGCATATTTGTCTTTATTAGTCGAGTTCAAAAATCAGGAAGTTATATTGCCGATTTATAAGCCTCCAATCACAAACGAGAATCTGCTGATGTTAGAAATCCAAGAAACACACTCAAAATTCAGCAGTCTTGCTGAAGGGCCTCGGCCCAAAACATCGACTCTACTTTTTTCCATTGACTCTGCTTGAGTTTCTCCAGCATTCTGTGTGCATTGATTCATAAACCTCCAATTAGGTTGCATCTGGAGTATTTTATACACTTCTGATTGTCCCATTATAGGAAGGGTGTAGAGGCTTTGGAGAGGGTGCAGAGTGGGTTTTCCAGGATGCTACTTGGATTAGAGATCATTTACCATAACAAGAGTTTGGATAACCTTGGGTTGTTTTCTCAGGAGCGATGGAGGCTGAGGGGAGATCTGGTAGGTGTTTATAAGATTATGAGCGACATAGATAGAGTAGACTGATAGTATCTTTTCCCCAGGGTTGGAATGTCTAATCAGGGCATACATTTTAAGGTGGGAGGGGGTAATTTCTAAGGAGATATGAGAGACAAGTTTTTTTACACAGAGGGTGGTGGATGCCTGGAATGTGCTGCTTGGGATGTTGGTGCCGGCAGGTACATTGGGGACTTTTGGAAATGTTTAGATAGGCTCATGAATGTGAGGAAAGTGGAAGGATATGGACATTGTGCAAGCATCAGAGATTAGTGTATTTGATCATTTGATAACTAAGTTATTTGGCTTGGCGCAACGTTGTGGGCCAAAGGTCCTGTTCCTGGACTCTACGGTTGTATGTTGACAGGCTGTAGAAGCCCCATAGTTGGGTATATTTAAAGTATTGGTTGATAGTTTCTTGATTGGTAACAATGTCAAAGGTTACAGAGAGAAGGCAGCAGAATGGGATTGAGCGTGGAAATACATCAGCCATGGTGGAATGGTGGTACAGACTCAATGGGCCAAATGACTTTATTCTACTACTTTGTCTTATGGTTTTATGGATTAGACCTTGGGTTCCTCCATGCCCCATTGAAATTTCTTGGATATTACCCAATGGATGTATCTGGACCTGCATTTAAAGTGGATCTAGGTCCATTATTGCCAGTACAATACATCAGGAGGAATGTTCCTGTCCATTGTTTTGTGAATACTCAGCATCAGATAGATTGATAAAGCAGTGGTCTATCTCTGTCCTTCCTTGCACTTGTAGCCATGGTGGTTTAAAGATGTTTGCAACATGCTAGCTTGTCCTCTTAAACAATCTCAAAGCCCAGCTGCTACATCCGGAATAGAGTTTCTGTTTCCTATCTGGCATACAAGCACTCTGCTGAGCTCCTTATATTGTACATTTTGCATGGCTCATCTATCTTTGGTGAATTGTTCAAATTAATTTTGCATTGAAATTGTGTCTCTCACAGGATATCAAGAGCCTTCACAACTCATTCACGTGAATTACGCAGTTAAACAGAATTGATTTTTTTTTAATGCCTGTTTCATTTCAAAACCTGTCAGTTTTGAAAATGACGGCTCTGTTTTTAAACATCAGTTCATGCTTCCAGTGTGTGGTTGTGGCGCTGATGTGATCCTGGCATTGATGTTGCCAGCTTCCTCAAATGCCACTCCCTGATCTCTCTGCATTTGGAAAGGCAAGACCTAACTAGACATGGCTTTGGCATAGAAATAGTGTTGCACGAATTTGATTGAACTTTTTGAAGAGGTGACCAAGAAGATTGATGGGCAGAGCAGTGGGTATTGACTGTGAGATCTTAAGTAAGGTCTTTGCCAAGGTCCCATGTGGTAGACTGGTCCAGAAGGTAAGATCCCACAGGATCTAGGACGACTGAAGCAATTGGACGTGGAATTCGCTTGGTTGGCAGGAGTCAGAGGATGGTAGTGGAGGCTTTTTTTCAGACTGCAGAACTGTAGCCAGTGAGGCGCCTCTCAGTTAGGTCATGGGATGAATGGCCTAATTCTGCTCTTACATGGAGTGGTGCTGGGTCCCCTGCTGTTCCCCATTTATATGAATAATTTGCATGAAAATGAGTGGATTGTGTGGTGAAGAAGTCATTTGTGGAGTGTAATGGCCTTCATCGGTTGAGGCACTGAATGTTGGGATGTTTTGTTGCAGTTGTACAATACATTGGTGATGTGGAATATTGTGCTTTTGGTTACCCGGATTAATAAAATCATTATTAATCTGGAAAGAATACAAGGAAGATATGCAAGGATGTTGGTTGGACTCAAAAACATGAATTATAGGCAGAGATTGAACATAGATTGGCAGGATACTTGGAAGTGTGCAGGAGCAGAGGGATCTAGGGGTACATGTCCACAGATCCCTGAAAGTTGCCTCACAGGTAGATAGGGTAGCTAAGAAAGCTTATGGAGTGTTAGCTTTCATAAATCGAGGATAGAGTTTAAGAGTTACGGGGTAATGATGCAGCTCTATAAAACTCTAGTTAGGCCACACTTGGAGTACTGTATCCAGTTCTGGTCGCCTCACTATAGGAAGGATGTGGAAGCATTGGAAAGGGTACAGAGGAGATTTACCAGGATGCAGCCTGGTTTAGAGAGTATGCATTATGATCAGAGATTAAGGGAGCTAGGGCTTTACTCTCTGGAGAGAAGGAGGATGAGAGGAGACATGATAGAGGTATACAGCATATTAAGAGGAATAGATAGAGTGGACAGCCATCACCTCTTTCCCAGGGCACCACTGCTCAATGCAAGAGGACATGGCTTTAAGGTAAAGTGAGGAAAGTTCAAGGGGGATATTAGAGGAAGGTTTTTTATTCAGAGTGGTTGGTGCATGGAATGTACTGTCTGAGTCAGTGGTGGAGGTAGATACATTAATGAAATTTAAGAGACTACTAGACAGGTATATGGAGGAATTTAAGGTGGAGAGTTATATGGGAGGCAAGGTTTAAGGGTCAGCACAATATTGTGGGCCGAAGGGCCTGTACAGCGCTGAATTGTTCTATGTTCTAAATTAGACTTTTACTCATCTGAGACAAGCAGACTGCAGAGTGACCTTCTAGCGGTGTGAAAAATCATGACGGGCATAGATAGGATGAATGTACAAAATATTTTTCCACCACGAAAGGGAATCAAAAACTTGAGGGAATGGGATTAAGGTGAGAGGAAAAAGATTTAAACAGGACTCCACACAAAACGCAGTGCATGTAATGAATTGCTAGAGAGAGTGGTTGAACAGGTACAACAACTACATTTAAAAGACACTTTGACAGATGAATGAATCTGAGAGAAACATGACAAATGGGTCTAGTATTGATGAACCTCTCGGATGGCATGAACAAGTTGGTCTGAAGGGCTTGTTTCCTTACTGCATTAGTCTAGGACCCTCTGATTCTATGACTCCAAGTGAACGTGCTGCATTTTGAGGAGTTAAACCAGGGGGAACGTGTATTGTAAATGACAGGGCATCCGGACTCTCCTCGTGGCACAAGGCCCAGTTTCTATTTCTGGAATTTTACCATGAAAGTGATGACAGACACTGAATAGACACCATTAATATTCGGACAGGAATATTCAATTGAAATATTAATGATGGAAAGATGCGCATTTGTGCATTTTCCAGCATTAATATCTGAGCATCTGTACATAACAAAGAGGGTCAATACTAGGTCAGTTTATCTCTTTTAAAGATATCAGAGAAAAATGCAATGAAGAATTTGAATGACAGATCATCTTGCTTAAGTTAAGAATGGCTCAAGACCAGGAAATTCGAGTAAATTTTTCAATGAGACTGATGCAGTGGAGGTAACTGAAAAGCTTGCTAAGGAAAGGTAAACACGAGGAAATCTGCAGATGCTGGAAATTTAAACAACAACACACACAAAATGCTGGTGGAACACAGCAGGCCAGGCAGCATCTATAGGGAGAAGCGCTGTCGACGTTTCGGGCCGAGACCCTTCGTCAGGAAAGGTAAACATTACTTTTAGAATCTTGTGTTGTCTTTGGATATTTTCTCCTGCTGAACACCAGCACTTCCAGTGATCATCCAGTCCCTGGGAAAATTAATTATTTAAAAAAATATCAGTGAATGCAGCTTCCTCTATGCAGATGGATTAATGGATTGGTGGCACAACCGTTAAGTGGTGAAATGAAGCCTGTGTCTCCTATGTCCAGTCATGATAATGGTGGAAAGGGAACCATATGTAATGAAGAATTTGAGCTCAAGGGAAAAATGTGCTGTTAGTCCTTGCTTACCAATATTGGTATAACCATTCTGAAATGATAAGTGATGTGTATAATTTCATGTACATTTCTGGTTCAAGCACAACATGGTAGCATAGTGGTTAGCACAACACTTAACAGTACAGGCGGCCAGGGTTCAATTCACACTGCTGTCTGCAAGGAGTTTGTATGCTCTCCCCATGACCATAAGGGTTTCCTCCAGGTGTTCCAGTTTCTTCCTACAGTCCGGAGATGTACCAGTTGGTAAGTTAATTGTCATTGTAAATAGTTCTGTGATTAGGTTGGGATTAACACAGGATTGCTGGGCAGCATGGCTGAAAGGGCCTATTCCATGCTGTGTTTCAATAAATAAATAAATTGTTTTATTTTGCTGTTAAGAGCATCAGTCATTAACAAGAAAGAATCTGCAAATGTTGGAAATCCAAGCCACACACACAAAATGCTGGAGGAACTCAGCAGGGAGGCAGCACTTATGGAAAGGAATACAGTTGACATTTTGGGCCAAGACCCTTCAGCAGGACTGGAGAAAAAAAGATGCAGAGACAGAGTTGGGGGGGGGGGGGGAGAGATGAAGAAACACAAGGTGATAGGTGAAACTGGGAAGGGGAGGGGTGAAATAAACAGCTGGAAAGTTGACTGGTGGAAGTGATACAGGGCTAGAGAAGGGTGAATCTAATAGGAGAGGATAGAAGACGGTGGAAGGAAGAAAAATAGGGAGGAGTACCAGAGGAAGGAGATATGGTAAGAAAGGGGAAAAAGGATAGGGATTAGAGAAGGGGAGGAGGGGCATTACCAGAAGTTTGAAAAATCGATGTTCATGCCATTAGGTTGGAGGCTACCCAGATGAACATAAGGTGTTGTTCCCACAACCTGAGTGTGGCCTCATTGCAACGGTAGAGGAGACCATAGATTGGCATATCACTATGGGAACGGGAAGTGGAATTAAAATGGGTGGCCTCTGCGAGAGCCCGCTTCTTCTGGCAGATGGAGTGTAGGTGCTCAACACAGTGGTCTCCCAATCTACGTCGGGTCTCACCGATATATAGGAGGCCACACCGGGAGCATCAAACACAGTAGATGACCCCGACAGACTCACAGACAAAGTGTCACCTCACCTGAAAGGACTGTTTGGGGCCCTGAATGGTCGTGAGGGAGGAGGTATATGGGTAGGTGTAGCACTTATTCCACTTGCAAAGATAAATGCCTGGAGGGAGATTAATGGGGAGTGAAGACTGGACAAGGGAGTTGCGTAGGGAGCCTTCCCTGCAGAAAGCAGAAAGTTGGGGGGAGGGAAAGGTGTGCTTGGTGTTGGGATCCTTCTGGAGATGGTGGAGGTTACGGAAAATTATATGCTGGACGCGGAGCTTGGTGGGGACAAAAGGAACCCTATCCCTGGTGGGGTGGCTGGAGATTGGAGTGTGGGCAGATGTGCGTGAAATGGAAAAAATGCAGTTGTGGGCGGCGTTGATGTTGGAGGAAGGGAAGCCCCTTTCTTTGAAAAAGGGGGACATCTTCATTCTGGAATGAAGCATCAGCCATTACCCTGATTCCATGACCCATCACGTTGTATCTCTGGGCACTGAGGTGGTTCCCCGAATCAGTGAGGCCAGTGTAGTCAGGGAATTCTGCATCTCCCAGAGCTAAGTGGTGTCAATATGGGGATTCCAGGCATTATGAACCTCTACCTTAAAAATTCTATTGACTTGAATCTTGCATGACAAGTGCGTTCTAAATGCAATTCACATACGTTTGTTTCTTTGGATGCTGATGTGTGAGTTGCAATCCAATTATTATGTAGGTGTACAAAATAGTATGCCCTCCACCATGATGTGACGTGGGTTGTTTAATACTTTTCTGATGCACTTAACTTCCTTACCCTGCATGAAATCCTATCAGTATCCAAAAACTAGATATATGCATGTTTAGAGAGGAAAAGGGCTTGTTAAAGTTGGTGAAGAATATCACTATATATTGGGCTGAGTCCCTTCATTATTTTGTGTGTGTTGCAGAAGATTTCTAGTGAGTGCAGAATTTCTTGTGCCTCCAGTCAGCTCGTCTTGCCGTTTTTGAAATTGGTTTCAAAAAGCAGCAGGGATAGAAGGAAATTGAACAGTCAAGTCCTGGCTTTGGCACAGGAGTAGCCATGATATGCATGACCAGATGTAGTGGTCAACTGTTTGTACTTTAAATGAGTGAGGAGTTTTTCCTGTCTAGCCACAAGAGTTCAAAACCTCTGTGGCAATTATTCTTCATGTCTCCTTGATGGCTAGAACTCAAATTGGAACTAAAAGATGGAAAATCAAAAAAGAAATGGTGGAAATTTGAAATAAAATGCAAGATCTTGGAAATATTCTGGAGTTCAGTCATCAACAGTGGGGCGAGGGGCAGGGTTAATGTTTTCATCAAATTGTGCTGGAAGTCCAATCTGCCTGTTTTTAATGTTATCAGAATGTAACAAAAATATTTGATTCACTATGCTACAATTATAGCATGCGAGTTGTGATGGCATGTTCAGCATTTTGTGCTTTTTGAATCTGTTGGAAAATCATGGTGCCTTGAATTCCTGTTTATATACTGCTTCATATCTATTTGAAGATGAGTCATTGCATTGCAGAGAGGCATCTGTGTACTTGTGCTGATATCTGGTGCAGAATGGAACTGGCGTTAATAATCTGATTGCTGATGACTGTTTATTGTGTGGGGAGAAATTATTCAGGAAGCTGGTGAATACTTAACCTCTGGTCTGCTGTAGTAACAATGGAATTTAAATAACTAGCAATGGTATATAACAGTATATAACAGTGAAATCTGTTAGGAGGGCATTATCTTGGAGTAATCCCAGAATTGTTCCCCCATGTTGTTCTGCCATAATGTTTCTGCAGATACAAACTTTAGATGTTCAGTCGCAGTTTATGACCTAAAGCAGATGAACAGTCAGATATTAATCAGCATTTCATTCAGATCGAGGGCCCACAACTGAAACCAGATACTGACTGGACTGGTGATAGCTTCAAATGATTGTTTCATTTACGATTATCTTAGCAATTCTTCTTTTCTCCCCCTCCACTGGATTCCTCTGGCCTGGTTGACTCAAGGTAGTGCCCAAATCCAACATTTGCATTGACAGGTGACTTTAACCTCTCGAGGTAGAGGCTATTCTTCTCCAGTCCAAGCTGGTGATGTTAAGTGCTCAGGGTCAGAATTAGGTTTGTTGTCACTGACATGTCATGAAATTTGTTGTTTTGGGGCAGCAGTACAGTTCAACACATTAAATATTATAAGTTACAATAAAATAAAATAAATAATGCAGAAGAGGAATAGTAATACAGTGAAACAACCTTGAAATGCTGAAGGAACTAAGCAGGTCAGGTAGCCTCCGTGGAGAGGAAGAAACAGTCAACATTTTGGGCCCAGACCCTTCATCTGGATCAGTGAAGAAGTGTTCATGGACCATTCAGAAATGTGAAAATGGAGGAGAGAAGCTTTTCATAAAACAGTGAGTGTGCGTCCTGAGGCTTCTGTACCTCCTTTCTAATGGATGGTGAGGGTCCTTAGTGATGGATGCCACCTTCTTCGGGCACAGCCTTTTGAAGATGTCTTCAATGATATGGAGCTGGCTGAAGCTCCATCCCTTGAGCAATTCTGTGTATTCACACTCCATGCTAGGCTATAGTGTAATCAGCAGGAATGCCCTTCACTGTAGATATGTACAAATTTACTAGAGTCTTTGGTGATATGCCAAATTTCCTCAAGCTCTTAATAAATTAGAGCCACAGTGTGCCTTCTTTAGGATAGATCCCCTGAGGTGCTGATGCACAAGAACTTGAGGCTACTCATACTTTTCACTGCTGATCAATGAGTACTGGTGTGTGTTCTCCAAACCTCCCCTCTTCGAATTCCATAATCAGTTCCTTGGTCATGTTGATGTTGAGTGCAAGATTGCAAGACAAGTCAGAATCAGGTTTAATATCACTGGCATATGTTGTGAAATTTGTTGTTTTGCGGCAGCAGTGCATTGCAGTATAAAATAATAAAAACTAATAAATTACAGTAAAAAGTATATATAGTATAAAAAGAAAATTAAAATTAAATAAGTAGTGCAAAAAGAAAGGAAAAAATACTCAGATCGTGTTCATGGGTTCATTTTCCATTCAGAAATCTCATGGGGGAGAGGAATAAGCCGTTCCTGAAATGTTAAGTGTGTGTTTTTAGGCTTCTGTACCTCCTCCTAGATGTAGCAATGAGAAGAGTGCATGTCCTGGGTGATAGGATACTTACTTAATGATGGCTGCCACCTTTTTAACGCAACGCTGTTTGAAGGTGTCCTAGATGCTGTGGAGGCTAGTTGCCCATGAGGTTACAATTTCCTACAGTTTATTCCCAATCATGTAAGACCAAAGAATTGATCATGGACTTCAGAAAAGGTAAGACGAGGAAACACGCATCAGTCCTCCTAGAGGGGTCAGAAGTGGAAAGAGTGAGCAACTTGAAGTTCCTGAGTGTAAATATTTCTGTGGATCTAAACTGAACCCAACTTATTGACGCAGCTACAAAGAAGGCATGATGGTGGCTATATTTCACTAGGAGCTTTTGACGCACATGATGCATGAGTATGATTGATGCCCTATTGAATCTGGTGGTAACTTCCAACTACAGCATGCCTTTGAACACCTGTGCCAGTTGGTTGGCACAGGTTTTCAGAATACTGCCAGATGCATCATCATCCATTCTGATGGAGACCAGCCAGCTGGATGCTCTACAGTCTGGTGTGTGAACCATGAAATTGGCGATTCTTCAACACACAAATCACAGCTCATGAATCAGCATTGGTTTTGAAAATAAAGTAACAACGAGCACTTGAAGGGGGCCTGAACTTTTCCTTGAACTCTTAGTAGCTTTGTGAATGTGATTATAATTACTATGTTGTGGGCAAAGTGAGAGATGGGAAGATGGATTTTTGCACCCGTTTGCAAAGTGATGCAACCAAACATAACTCACACGACCATACCAGACTTTCTTGGTGCCCTTTTGTGGAATTCAAAGAAAGCTGCTGCTGTGGTGGAAATACCAATAGGAAGGTACAGAAGCACTGACGGTCTGGCTGCATGGTCTCACAGTAATTGAAAACTCCCGTGCACATCGCCTTTGTTGCTGCACGGCTTAAATCAGGAATAGGTATTCATTCTATGCTCAGGTCAACAAATTAATGAAAATGTTACAGAGATCCAGTGCTTTATTTCGCAGACTTATGTCATTAGCTTTATTTTTATTTAGGCTGGTGTTGGAAATTCACTGGCATCTCCATATTTGATGGCTGCCAGTCACGCTGTCACGTGGCAAATGCCAGGCATTATCGTAGCACCTGAACCTGAGTCATAAGGCAAAGAAATGGAACCTTTGGCTTATCAGGTCCATGGCCACCGTCAGCCACCCACTTATACTAAACCTGCAATAACCTGATGTTATTCTCCCCTCATTCTCATCATCTCTCCCTGGATTCTGCCAGTCACCAGCAAGTTACTTTTCCAATCAGCATGTCTTTGGTATGTGGGAGGGGGCACATGTAATCACAGGAAGACAGAACCAAAGATCAGGATTGTACCCAAATTACTAGAGCCCTGAGATTGCGTCTGACCTTTCTCTCTATAGATGACTGCTTGTCTCCACGGATGCTGCCCGACCCGCTGAGTTCCTCCAGCGTGTTGTGCGTGTTGCTTTGATCCCAGCATCTGCAGTGTGCTTTGTGTTTGCAGCCTGATGCAGCCTGAAGTGCTGAGTTTCCCTACCATTTGTGTGTTAGTTTTTAAAATGTATACCCTTGCTGCCTCTGGTTCTTTTCCTGTCACCTTAAATCTGTAGTCTCAGGCTGGTCACAAGAAATTAATTCTTTATTGCCTTAGGGCTTTTATTTATTTCAAATATCTTTCTGATTTTCCTCTTTAGTCTAGGGTACACAATTTCAGCTTGTCCACTTCTTTCTTACACCTAGTCCTTTATCTTTTGCTTTTTGGTCATTGTTTTTGGAACATGATGTAAGATGGAAATATTCTTCAGGTCAAGCAGCACTGGCAAGGGGGAGAAATGGTTAACGTTTTAGATCAACAACTTTCCGTCTGAAATGGGAGCTATCAGATTGCTGGAAAAAAAGGGATGGATGAAGTTGTGCAGCTGGTAGTGTGTGCTTCATGGCCTTAGTGACCCAAGTTTAATCCTAACCTTTTGTGTTTATATTTTGTGTTATATTCCTCCTTGAAAATATAGTGACCTTCTTCTGAATGTTTGACTTTCTCATTTTCACATGCAAAACATGTGAAGGCTGGTAAGTTATTTGACTACTGTCAATTATTGCCCCTCATGCACAGAATCTTGCGGAAAGAGAGTTGATGAGAATGCCAGGGAAATGAAAAGAGCGAGATAAAATCGGTGTAAAAATAGGTGCCTGCTTGTCGACGCTTCGGTGGGCTGAAAGGCCTGTCTCCAAGTTGTTTATCACTGACAGTAGATATGAAATAAGGCTGTGATTTGGTGATACTATGGAGAGAGTCAGAGGTGCAGCTGAAAAACAGTTGCAAAGACATTCCTGAAGGGGATGGAAACAAAGAAAGATTTAAATACTGGAAAAGGTTGGGGGGGGGGGGGGGGGGAAGAATGCCTAAATACTGGAAATGTGAGACTGACCGAGCAACGATCCTCCCTGTGGCTTTCAGTATGATCATTGCATTCTACCATCTCCTTCATAACATGTCACGCGAGCACAATTGACTGGACATGTAAATCGGAGATGAAACGGATGCCAAGAGAAGGTGGCTGTGATCATTTGCTTGATGGTTTTGACTGAAGATACTTGCGTGCTACTTCCTCCACTGTGAAATCAGCAGGTTAGCATCACTTTAAAAAGGCGACCACACCTCATTCGCACAGCAAATCAGTTGCAGTGTGCCTTAGTAAGCAGCTGACCTTCTACACTAATAATCTGCTCTGCCTTCTCTACTTTGGTAATAATAGAACAGAACTGACTGCGTCACGAGCTTTATATTCTAACTTTAGAATCTCACAGGCAGTTGCAGGCCAGTTGGCAGAGTGCAATGACCTCCGGTTTATGTGATTTAAGGAAGTGATATAAGCTGGTGAGGTAACTGGCTGACCATTCCCTTTGCACTCAGTCCTCAGAATCAGAATCCAGTTTTATATCACTGGCATATGTCATGAAATACGTTGTTTTGCGGCAGCAGTCCATTGCAGCAGGTAATAATGAGAAATCTGTATATATAGTTAAATTAAGTAGGTAGTGCAAGCTAAGAGCAAAAGGAAATAAATAGAGAGGTAGTGTACGTGGGTTCATCATCCATTCAGAATATTCACAAATATGATGGCAGAAGGGAGGATAGTGCCCATGATGGAGCTGGCTAAGTTTACACATTTCTGCAGCTTTTTCTGATCCTGTGCAGTGACTCCTCCATACCAGGCAGTGCTGCAACCAGTTAGAATGCTCTCCGCGGTACTTCTGTAGAAATTTGCTAGAGTCTTTGGTGACATACCATGTCTCCTCAAACTCCACATGAAATATAGCCTACAGTGGACCCAGGATAGATCTTTGGAGATGTTGACACCCTGGAGCTTGAAGTTGATCACCCTTTCCACTGCTGTTCCCTAATTTAAGACTGGTGTGTGTTCCCTCAACTTCCCCTTCCAGAAGTCCACAGTCAGTTCCTTGGTCTTACTGCTTTTAAGTGCAAGGTTGATGTGTGACAGCACGCAACCAGCTGCCTATATGTCTCCTCATCACCATCTGAAATTCTGCCAACAATAGTAGAGTCATTGGCAAACTTATAGATAGCATTTGAGCTGTGTCTAGCCAGAAAGCCAGAGATTGTAGAGCAGTGGGCTAAGCATGCTTCCTTGAGGTGCAATTCCTTGATTGTCAGCGTGGAGGAGACGTTATTTCTGATCCAGACCATCTTTGGATGGGAAATAATGTATATTTAAATAAATAACGGGATGGTATTATAAAGCAGGATTATAAGGATGCTAATGATTAATCCATCCATTAATAGTGATTAACAGTAGGAATGATAGTTAAATAGAAAAGGGGCTGCAAGATGATTAAAATACGTATCTTGCAGTCAGTACAACTGAATTATTGAAATTGAAACCTGCTATGCCAAAGCATTAGCAAAATATAACATTGAAAGACTAAAAGATTATCCTGATCCTTCAAACTACAATAAAACTTGCCTTTGGGATCTTCAGTTAATTCCTCAGATGAAACTGGTGTATTCACCTCAGTTGTTATCCATAAAGGGTCAAATAAGCTTCCCATTGATTCCAGTTGTATATTTAAGGAACTGTTGCCTGATTCAAGTGTATGTGCTTGTTGCCTAGCAATAGCCCTGCGAAAAATAGTGGAGACTACACTGAAGGCAGAAATCAAGTGGGCAAGCTGGTCCTTTAAAGTGCTACTTGGAATTACCCACACCTCTCTGTTCACCACTGTCATTCATTGTGTTGATAGTGTTTTTTTTCCAATACTGCATGATTGAAGCTTAACATTTCTGGAATAGAATATAATTGTGGTCATTTTCCGAACAAACTGCACCGTTCTGTAAGTTTCCATCCTGTGGGTGTCGTACCCTTTATGGCAATGTGTGGGAATTAGAGTAGTACAGCTCAGGAGCTGGCCGTTTGGCCCACAGCGTTGTGCTGAACTAAATAAACCCTAATCTAATTCCTGATGTTTGCACATACATCCCCGAATTGCTGTCAGTCTACTGGCACTCTCTTGCTTGTTCTGGGTCTGAGCTGAAAGTCATTGAGCCATCACTTGCACACTGCTGATTGCACAGTCACGTGTGAGACCCTGGTCATTCAGTGCACAAGTTCCATGCAATAGTATCAAACCTACTTATAATATCTGTGGTTATGATGCATTGTCAGATTTGCAAAATTCTGCACATTTTCATTGCAAGATAAATCTGGTCATAAATCAATTTGATTTACCTGGTTCTAAGTAATGCCTCTGAACTCTGAAGTAAATTTTAGAACTGAGGAATTGTCCTATCTTGATTTTCTGGAAAACACTGGGAAGATTGTCAACAGAAAGGCCCTTTGTGATGAGAGAGGCTTCCATTGCCATAATGAGATTAGGTGGTGATGGAAACAAGGGGGGGGGGCAGCAGAGTAAAAGGGGCCTGCTGAAACGGGGCTGGGTGGGTAAACAAAAGGCAACAATGTCCAAGGTGTCCAGATTGGACAGACTTGTTTAAATGCTCAAAGCACTTAAGGAATGAGGATTTGCTCTCTAAAGGCTTGAATCAAATTCTAGTGAAACAAGAGTCCTAAAACACTTTTGAAAAATGGTTTGATTTTATACATTCTTCAACAAACTTAAGCACTTTTAACAACCATTCTCTTCCATTCAAATCAAGAGATTTGTGACTATCCTTGGTGAAAAATTCTTTGCTCTGTTGTGATGTGTATAACTTTAGAGCTTTTGCTTACATTTTCTCTCCTTAGTAAAGTTCATGGGAATTCAAACACTGGAGTGCAGGTGATTGACTGCCTGGTGGTGATCTGCTGACAGAGCCCTCATTGTCTTGCACATCTGGAAATTTGGAGACTGCTGACACAAGATGTACTACTAACATGTTTCTAGATAGTTGAGTGCAAAATCAAACAAGTGTATCCCACATGTTGACCTTCCAGATAATCTATTGACTATATGTGTTTCTTTTTGGTCTTACTTGAATTGATGTGACAAATCATTGCACAGTGACTTTGACGTTGAAGATGAACATATGGAAAGCTAGCAGTAGTAGTAAGTGGTTAAGCTGCTACACAAACATGAATAAATACTCATCCTTATCCGTTGCCATGGCCCAAAGTTGTGGCACATAGAATAGTAAACAGAAGGCTCCCAATTATAAGATATACATTTCTTCAATAGGTTACTGCTCTGGAATTACAATTTTCCTAATTTGTTTTTTTATTTTCAACTGCATTAAATCCAGATTTTCACTGGATAGTCAGCAACTTAACATGTAAAAGAGCAAGCTACTTAGAATTTAATTTACAGCAGTGGCAGAAAATCACATTAATCAAATTAAAAGAGCTCAAATGTGTCACAAGCAAGTATCAAGCTTAGGCAGATTGGTTAGCTATATGTTGGCTCCTAGTGTTAATATCACAATTGTGGTCATTGACTTCAGCAGATTTGACAACAATGAAAAAAATACAAATGACACTAAACTCTACAACTGCATTAACCAATCAAATTCCACAATTCCCTTTGTGTTTTCACTCTGAGCACTACAGAACAGGAACAGACCCTTCAGCCCATCTAATCTGTGCTGAACTGTGATCCTCCCTAGTCCTATTGACCCACACCTGGACTACAGCCCTCCATACCCCTTCACACTTCACTCTGCGCATCATTTTCTGCTTCTAGCATTACATTGTTCTGTTCTTTATGCTTCATGCTCTTAATGTGTACTAAGCCACTCATTCCTGCCCAGTCTGTCCCTGTGCATTTGCACTTTGGGCCCTACCTTAACTGTGTGTTCTTGCAGTTGCATTGAGTTTCAGAGTGTTCTTGCAACTTCTCCTTCTCCTGTGGTGTGAATGTGATGCATTTTCACCAAGTTCTCTTTTTTTACACAGTTCGGTTCAGGCGAGTTTCGAAAAGACGCACTCTGTGTATGTTAAAGGAGTGCCAGGTAGATTAAGGTGTTAATGTTTTTGCTCAAGTTTTTTGATCCCTGAAATGGACATCTGCTATAAAATATCTTCATTTTGTCTAATTGCTCAAACAATTATTTAGCAACTCATAAACAGGTAAAATCCTGCTTTGACTTATTTACTTATCCTCCGCAGGCTCAGGGTTAAAAGGTCCCTCCCGTGGCAAGTTGGATCAAATACAGTCTGTGGAGGCTTTATCTGTATTGACAAAAATTTAGACATTCAATAAGTGGTTACTGATGGGAGGCATCTGTTCAACCCTTCGGTCAACATAATATAACAATCAGACCAATTGGACCCATTGCATGGCTCAGTTATGCAAAACCAGATGAATTTCTCATGTTAGATTTCCATCTTTACCTGGCAGGATTGGCCTACAGGAAAAAGGGCAATAAGTTAAATAGGGTGCTGAAAAGATGCACACAGTTGTTGCCTTGGATTGGAGGAGTAGAGTTATGAGGAGA
This sequence comes from Hypanus sabinus, assembly GCF_030144855.1. Taxonomy (NCBI): domain Eukaryota; kingdom Metazoa; phylum Chordata; class Chondrichthyes; order Myliobatiformes; family Dasyatidae; genus Hypanus; species Hypanus sabinus. The sequence goes on from NC_082719.1 coordinate 74,567,463, forward strand.
GATTGGATAGCTGGATCTCTTTTCTCTGAATAAGGAGGCTTAGATGTAGCAATCTTATGATAATTATAGTTAGGGTAGGTAGCCAGTGTTGATTTCTCATGATAGCAGTGCCAAAAAAATAGAAAGCATAGGTTAAAGGTGAGAAGGAGAAGGCTTAATGGGACAGATCCAAGAGTACTTTGTATCTGGAATGAGCTGCCAGAAGAAGTGGTAGAGGTGGGAATAGTAGCAACAGAGAATAGGTACTTGAATAAGCAGATTAAACAAATATGAAATTAATGTGGGATTTGTATGGATAGGCCTCTTGGTTGGCATTGATGTGTTGGGCCGAAGGGCCTGTTTCTGCGTTGTACAGCTCAGACTTTGATCATGAGCCAATCCATAGAAGTTTAATTTTCATTCCCTTAAGATATTGCTGGATTCTGCAATCTTGCAGGAAATGAAGTTGTGACATATTAAATATCACTGTCGAGCCACAGATTAAATTACACACTGAACGCTAGAGAAAGTAGGACCCAAGGGGACATTGCTTTGTGGATCCAGAACTGGCTTGCCCACAGAAGGCAAAGAGTGGTTGTAGATGGATCATATTCTGCATGGAGGTCAGTTACTAGTGGTGTGCCTCAGGGATCTGCTCTGGAACCCCTTCTCTTCATGATTTTTATAAATGACCTGGATGAGGAAGTGCAGGGATGGGTTAGTAAGTTTGCTGAAGACACAAATGTTGGAGGTGTTGTGGATAGTGTGGAGGGCTGTCAGAGGTTACAGCAGGACATTGATAGGGTGCAAAACTGGGCTGAGAAGTGGCAGATGGAGTTCAACTCTGATAGGTGTGAAGTGGTTCCTTATGATAGGTCAAATATGATGACAGAATATAGTATTAATGGTAAGACTCTTGACAGTGTGGAGGATCAGAGGGATCTTGGGATCTGAGTCCATAGGACACTCAAAGCAGCTGCTCAGGTTGACTCTGTGGTTAGGAAGGCATACAGTATATTGGCCTTCATCGATTGTGGAATTGAATTTAGGAGCTGAGAGGTAATGTTGCAGCTATATAGGACCCTGGTCAGACCCCACTTGGAGTACTGTGCTCAGTTCTGGTCGCCTCACTACAGGAAGGATGTGGAAGCCATAGAAAGGGTGCAGAGCAGATTTACAAGGATGTTGCCTGGATTGGGGAGCATGCCTTATGAGAATAGGTTGAGTGAACTCAGCCTTTTCTCCTTGGAGTGAAGGAGGATGAGAGGTGACCTGATACAGGTGTATAAGATGATGAGAGGCATTGATTGTGTGGATAGTCAGAGGCTTTTTCCCAGGGCTGAAATGGTTGCCACAAGAGGACACAGGTTTAAGGTGCTTGGGAGTAGGTACAGTGGAGCTGTCAGGGGTAAGTTTTTTATTCAGAGAGTGGTAAGTGTGTGGAATAGGCTGCTGGCAATAGTGATGGAGGCGGATACGATAGGGTCTTTTAAGAGAATTTTAGATAGGTATATAGACCTTAGTAAAATAGAGGGCTATAGGTAAGGCTAGTAATTTCTAAGGTAAGGACATGTTCGGAACAACTATGTGGGCTGAAGGGCCTGTAGCGTGCTCTAGCTTTTCAGTGTTTCTATGTTTCTAACCTCAGCGAGTTATACATCATCTGTGGAGGAAAATAGACAATAAACTTCAGCGTGTAGTCCCTTCATCGGGATTGGATTCGAGGGCTGAGTTACCAGGGCAGAAGCTACTCTTCTCTCCATGCACACCATCCCAACTTGACCACATAGTACTTGATGCTTAACTTCCTGTAACTATATGTATATAGCATTGTGTAGCCATCTTTGCTGCACAAATTCCAGAGTTCAAGTGACAGACCTGGGCACACTGGTAGAAGGAAACTTGTAAAAACCCATATTCTGAGAATAAGTCAATGAAAGGATATTGTAGGTTCTCCTAAAGCTTCACTCCTCCCATCCAACCAAGGTCATTCATAGAGTCGGTGAAGGCTGTAGGCTTATTGAGGGGTGCTTTTGGATATGCATTGTGTATTGCTTCTTAATTACAGTAAGGATATTGTGCCTTTCATGGTTTGTACCTGTGTTGTCATACCATGAGTTATTCAGAGGGAGAAAAATAACTTTTTTCTGCAAGCTACAGATTCTCAGATATTTTGGGGGCATGTTGCATCATCTGGAAGGACGGCAAATGAAAACAAATACTTGCGTGCGACTCTAGGAACCTCTCATGTTATTTCTGCAGGCTGTGGGCTCTGAATATAGCATTGTCACTAGTGTCAGTTGATACTGAAATATTTTGTCATTAATTTTGTTCAAAAGTGACATTGATGTAATGTTTTGCACCTTAAAGATTCCAGTGGGGTTCCTTATATAATGATGAAAATTAATTCTCTGCATCAGTGATATTAGAATTGTTTCTTAATGTGTCACCATCTAGTTATTAATTATTTTTCCACTTGAACTTGTGGCCTAATATTATTGTGCTTATAATATTCACCGTCTTTATTTTATAAGTCATGATCCCTTGGTCTTTGGTCTAATTTCACAGTCATCTTGGTCGTTTATATTATATGAGCCTACGTGCTGTTTTTGTGGAAGGCTATTTGACTTTGTAGGCATCGAATAATATATCCACACATGAATTTCCAGTGGTAATGATTGGACAGTGATCCGTGTTATCCGATATACGTCATTAGAGCCACATTGGCCAGACTACTCTCTGCATCAAATCCCCCCTCAGATGAATACTGAGGCTAGTAATAGAGTCAAACAACATGAAAGCAGCTCTTTCAGCGCACCACATCCATAGCAACAATCAGTACCTATCTACCCGATTCCCATTTACTAGCACTTGGTCCATAGCATTGGTAATCCAAGTACTTGTGTGGATACTTTTTAAAGGGTTGTATGTGTCTATGTGATTCCACTACTCAGGCAGTGCGTTGTAGATTTCAATCACCCACTGAGTGAAAATGTTCTTCCTCAGGTCCTCCTCTTATTTAGGGGTTATAGCATGTTAACAGACACTTCTGGCCCAGCGAGCCTCTGCTGCCCAATTACATCCATGTGACCAATTAGCATACCAGAAATATACCTTTGGAATCTGGGAGGAGGAAACTCACATGGTCACGGGGAGCTCATTACAAATTCCTGACCAACAGTGGCAGAATTGAACCAGAGTCGCTGGGGCAGTAGTCACGTTATGCTAACTGCTACGCTACCATTCAGTAAAACTTTTACCTCTTGCCCTAATTTGTGCCCTTTAGTTTTGGAATCTCTGCTGCACAGAAGTTTGCTACTCTCTGTACGTAATTTTCCAGATAGTTGCAATCTGCTACAATCCATGTCAAGGTGAAGCACAGTGAAATAAATATGGGCCAAGGAATCAGACCAAGGATTTTTTGGCTGCTGACATACAGGAGATCAATTCAGCCCATTGGATCCATGCTAGCAGCAACTAGAGTAATTCCCTCAGTACCACTCCACCTAGTTTGATTTCCTTGCCCAGCAACTTGCTCCTTCAATGCCCCTTTAATTCTTCTGTCATTTACCAGCAGCAAGGGGTAGTTTGCAGCAGCAGGTTTACTTACTGGTGTATCTTTGGGAAAAACTAGATAACCAACTGGGAGCCCATGTTGTCATGAGCAAAACATGCAAACTCCACACCAGTGACAAGTGTGGGATCAAACTTGGCTCACTGGAATTAGAGCTGTAGAGCAATACAGAAACAGGCCTTCAGCTCAATGAGTCCATGCCAACCACAATACCCTCTAACTGGTTATAGCTTCCTGCATTCAGCCAATATCCTGCTGAGCCCTGCTCCTACCACCACTCCCCATGTACTTAAAAAAGTGCTTCTTAAATAATACTATTGCATCTACCTCAACCCACTTTTGAGAGCTCATTATGTTTACTCACTACCCTTTGTGCGGAGAAGAAGTTGCCCATCTTTTCCATCTTGCGCTAAGTTTATGTCCCTAGCTTTTGTCTCCCCTACCATGGGGAAAAGCATCTTCCTTATCCAGGCCTCTCATAATTTTAGACCTTTCTATAATATTGCCCCGCCTTCCATGTTCCAAGGAATAATGACGTAGCCTGGCCTATAGCTCAGAACCTCTCGACCTGGCACCATGCTCAGATGCACTTTTTCCATGTTAAATATTTCTTTAAACAGAGTGACCAAAACTGTACACGGTACTCAAGTTTGACACAAGTTTGACTTTTGATGTTACATTACTTCACTCTTATTTGTGTTGGAATCCTTTTGCTAACTGATCAAGATCTCCTTGCAATTTACAATAACTTTGTTCACTACCAACAAGACATCATTTTGTGTCATCTGCAAACTTTTGAGCAAACCTCATGCAGTTGCATCCAAATCATTCGTGTAAGTAAAGAACATGAAGAGTCCCTGCACCCGACAGCACACTTATCACTTGCCCTCCATTCCAAGAGACAACCTTCAGCCACCACCCTGTGCCCCCTAACTCTGAGCCAATTTACAGTCTTTCTAACTAGCCCACGCTGGATTCCATAGGATATAACCTTTCAGACCAGCCTACTATGCTAGAACTCATCGAAGGTCTTGCTAAATTCCAGATAGACAATTTTCAGTTCCCTACCCTCATCCAACTTTTTGGTGACCTCTTCGAAATCTCTGAAGTATGACTTTAGTGAATAATGAGACTAATGCCTCACTACCGTGTCAACCTAGACTGCCACCATATCACTGTGGTTATAGTTTAGTGGATGAATTATCTTTTGATATCTATGATATTATTACCCATAGCTTGATCTGGTCCATCCACATCGAGGTTATGGCCAAGGAATCACATAAATGTCTCTATGTCCTGAGAAAGCTAAAGAAGTCCAGCATGTTCTTGATGACTTTCATTGATTGTTATAGATGCAGCACAAAGACCATTTCAGCTAGATGCACCACTGCTTGATGTGGCAACTGCTCTGCCCAAGACCACAATAAATTCGATAGAGCTGTGAACACAGTCCAGTCCATCACACAAACCAGCCTCCCATCCATTAAATTCATCTACACTTCCTGCTGCCTTTGGAAAACAGCGAATTTAATTTAGGACCACTCCAATCCTGGTCAGTTCACTCTTCACCATTGTTCCATTGGGCAGAAGATACAAAAATTTGAAAATAAAAAAAACTTAAAAACTTCTATCCCATTGTTATAAGACATTTGAATAGACTCCTTGTATGCCGACAATAAAACCTGGTCTCTGGATCTGCAATATCAAGGCCCTTGCATCTTACTTATTTAGCGGAACTGTGCTCTCCCTGTGACTGCATATTCTGCATCCAATTACAGATATTCCCTTTGTACTACATTGTTGTAATTATGTTTGAAATAATTTGTCTGGATGGCATGCAAAATAAAGCTTCTCACCGTATTCTAGTAATGTGACAAAACAAACCAACTCCAGTCTGTAATCTCTAATTTGTAAAGGCAAATCTTAAGTGGGTGTGTGTGGGGGTGGGGTGGGGGGGGGGGAGAGGGTGAGAGAAGGAGAGAGATGAAACCAAAGATGACATCACATGTTTGCGAAAGTAAATGTTACTTTAGATTTGGAGACACGTGTACAACACTTCTATTTCTTGTGTTTATTTACAATAATGAGTTATGGAAGAGTTGAGTGAAACAGGTTGGAGTCATATGAAAAGTCAAGGAGGCATGCAGCAAGAATGACAAAAATTATATGAAAAATATATGGAATGTGTAAAAGTCAACTAGAAAAAGGAATACTTTAAAGTTTGATTTATGTAATACCTTTTAAATAACTTGGCACTAAATTTTGTTTTGTCACTAAAGTGCTTACTTGGCAGTCTTCTGGGATAAGTTGTAGAAGGTGACATTTATACTCAACTGTGGTTTCTTTGTAGGATTTTTAAAAGCTAATTATAAGAGCATAAGACATTGGAGCAAAAATGGGCAATTCAGCCCATCAAGCCTGCTCCACCATTTCATCATGGCTGATCCATTTCCCTCTCAACCCCATTCTCCTTCCCTTTCAAACTCTGACGTTTCAAGACTCTGTCAACCTCTGCCTTAAATACACTCAATGACTTCACATCCACCTGTGGCAATGAATTCCACAGATTCATCATTCTCTGGCTAAAGAAATTCCTCATCTCACCTCTATTCTATGGTTGTGATCTCTGATCCTGGACTCTTCCACTAAGGGAAACATCCTCTTCCCCATCCTCTCTGTCTGGACCTTTCAACATTTGATATGTTTACTTGAGATGCCTCCCTCATTCTTCTATATTCCAGCAAGTGCAGGCCCAGAACCATCAAATAATCCTGATATGATAAGACTTTCAGTCCTGGAATCATTTTTGTTAAACCGCTATGAACCATCCCCAACATCAGCAGATCCTTTCTAAGATAAGGGGCCCAAAACTGCTCTCAATTCTCCAAGTGAGGCCTCACCAGTGCCTTATAAAGCCTCAGCATCACATCCTTGTTTTTATATTCTAGTTCTCTCAGAATGAATGCTCACAATGCATTTGCCGCCTTCACCACATTTGGTACATTTGACTTTAACTTCTCCCTCTCAGATTGCAGGGTGAATTCTATCTTGTTATGATCACTAACTCCTAAGGTTCGTTTACCTTAAGCTCCCTAATCAAATCCAGTTCATTACACAACACCTAATCCAGAATAGCTGATCCCCTAGAGGGGATCACAAGCTGCTCTCGTAGGCATTCTACAAATTCTCTCTTTCTGGGAATCCAAAATCAGCACCAACCTGATTTTCGCAATCTACCTGCATATTGAAATCCCCCATGGCTATAGTAACATTGCCCTTTTGACATGCATTTTCTACCTCCTGTAGTAATTTGTAGTGTATGTCCTGGCTACTGTTTGGAGACCTGTATATAACTCTCATCAGGGTCTTTTTATCCTTGCAATTCCTTAACTTTACTCACAATGAATCTACATCCAATCCTCTGTCACCTCTTTCTAAGGATTTAATTTCATTTTTTACCAACAGAGCCACACCACCCCCTGCCTACTTGCCTGTCTTTTCGATTCAGTGTGTATCCTTATATGTTAAGTTCCCAACTATAATCTTTTTTCAGTCATAACTCAGTGACCCCTGCAGCCTCATACCTGCCAATCTCCAATTACACTCAAAGATCATTTACCTTTTTCCATATACTGTGTGCATTCAAATATACCACCTTTTCAAATTTGTTCCCTTATTAAAATGCAACTAATTCCACTGACTGCAGTTTTATCCTAACATTGCCTATCCTTCCTGATAGTCTCACTACACATTGCACCTGTTTGTAAACCATCTGTCCCATCCTCAGCCCTAACACTCAGTTTCACATCACCATGCCAAATTAGATTAAACCCTCCCCAAAATCTGCCCACAGGAATATTTATCCCATTTGGAATAAGGTGTAACCCATCCCTTTTCCATAGGTCATACCTTCTCCAGAGTAGATCACAATAGTCCAGAAATCTGAAACCCCGACCCCTGCACCATTTTCTCATTCACACATTCATTTGCCGAATCATCTTATTCTTTCTCTTACTGGCACGTGGCACAGACAGCAATCCAGAGATGACTACCCTGGAAGTCCTGCTTTTAAGCTTTCTACCTAGCTGCCTAAATTCACTCTTCACAAACTCCTCCCTTTTCCTACCTATGTCAATGGCGCCATTATGTAGCAAGACTTCTGGCTGCTCAACTTCCCTTTAGCTCCTATCTTTCACCTTCTCGTTTTCCCATATGAGCTGAAGGTCATTAAGCAGCAGCTGCAGTTCCTTAACACATTCTCTGAGGAGCTGCAGCTCAGTGCACTTGGAGCAGATGTGGTCATCCGGTAGACTGGAAGTCTCCCCAAATTCCCACATCTCTCACAAAGGAGATAACACATCCCCTGAAGTCATTCTAACTGCACGGACTATGCACTAGCAGACAAGGAATGAAGCTTGAAGAAGAAGGAACTCTCCAAATAGTTGCTTCGCCCAAGTTTGTTCCTACTAAAACCTGATGAGCTGAAGTCTAATACTGATCCACTCTCACAATGGCCACATCAACAATAGCCACTCTGCTTGTCTCTGCCCTTCTTTATTGTTCTCTTGCTAATAAATCATGATTTGGTTGTGCTGATGGAAAATAGAGAATGCCCACAAGCAACCTGTGGGTTACCTCTTCTCTCACTTCTGATTCAATTGGGCTGCCGGAAATATGCCGAAAGCCCATGCAAGCTCCTTTTTAAGTTCCAGTCACGGAGCTGTGAGTTTGGGCATATGAGATAATACCAGAATAAGCCAATAATCTGAGAAGTGCAGAGTAAATGCCATTTCTCTCTTAATGTTTGAGAAAAGAATTGTTGGACAAAGCCAGACACGTGAATGTGGGAAAAGTAAAAATTGTGTGGATCGCCAGAAGCTTTGTTCCAGGGTTGAAACACCAGGGGGCATAGTTTTAAAGTGTTTGTAAGTAGGAACAGAGGGGATGTCGGGGTAAGTTTTTAACACAGGGAGTGGTGGGTGCATGGGATGTACTGCTAGCAGCGATGGTGGAGGCAGATACAATAGAGTCCTTTAAGAGACTCTTAGATATGTATATGGAGCTTAGAAAAATAGAGGACTATGCAGTAGGGTAATTCTAGGCAGATTCTAGAGTAGGTTATATGGTCAGCACAACATTGTGGGCCAAAGGGCCTGTAATGTGCTGTAGATTTCTATGTTCTACTTCAGGTGTGCCCAGAGCCAGTTTGAACATCACAATATTGTAAGCTTGATTTTCCTGCACTCTCTTACTACGTGCACGTTCTTGTTGTTCAGGTCATTTAAAGTACTTTGAGCATCTCCCTTTTGAATACACGCTTCCAGCAGGGAAACAGATTGAAAATTGGTGTTGTAAGGCATAAGAAGCCAGTGGCAGTGTAGTCTGGCTCACTGCCTCCAGAACAGCCAAAGAAGATTACATTTCTTATAATAAATTAACAACAAAATTAGGCCAGAGGGAGTGTAAGCAATTACCTTGCATTCATTTGGACAAGGGATTAAATTTTAAATCCTCCTCCTCCTCCACACCACTGTGATGCTGGAAGGCATGCTTCCAGTCATCTGAGCCCATGCTGTAGATCTGACTCCCAAATCCCTCTGCCCCCATATCTCACACACTTGAGACCTGCTTCCTTAATCAAGATTATGATAGCTTGGCATCCACTTCTGTCTGTTTTCATATCCATACCGTGGCTTTGAGCTTTGTGTAATGTTTTTTAAGTGTTCATTTATTCAAATATACTCATCAATACTCAGTTATTGTACATGACTAACAGGATGCTTCTTAGAATCTAGAATTTCAATGGAGTAAAAGACTGGAAATTGAAGCTTTCCATCAATATTTATTCCTGTCAAAGAATTTCCCCAAATTTGGCCAGAAATATTGATTCTCCCACAGCAGGTGGCAAACAATAAACTTGTGTGTTTCTCTCTATGTGGAGAAGGTTCATCTCCAGGAAAGTTCTTTGGTCTGCCTTTTATTAATAAGATCCTGTTGGTACTAACAGATGTCAGGTGAGAATGGCATACTGGTCACGACATCAGAAGGTAAGTGTACCAATCCTGTTCTTGCCACTTGCTCAACGAGAGAGTGCTGACAGGCGGTATAGGTGAGAGTATTTATCCTTAGAAGAACCCCTGGCCTACTTCATCATACTTTTAATTGAGTCAGGCTGAGCATCAAACAATGCTTCATCCCTTCGGATGTATACTATAGTGAGAGTCAAGGTTATTCTGAACATAGGCAGGAAGTCACGGTGTTCTAAGTCAGGCTTCTGACTGTGAACCAATAGATCAAGAATAGCTTGAAAGCAATAATGAGTATTAGACAAACAAAGGAACATTTATGGGGAAAAAGAAGAATTTGCCTATAATGAAAACAATGTATCTCATGGAAAGTAGGTTTTAAAATTTTAATTAAGCTCTTTGTTTGAAAGTGAAAGCTTATAATAACAAAATCTGAGCCAGCTTCTGTGACGTTCTCCTTAAATTTTGCTGGGCAGCAAGCTTTTAATATTTTCCTGGTGCTGCCACTTGGCCTTCTGTCTGGTTCCACATGAGAAACCAGTTCTGCTGAAGGTGATTTGTTCTAGTCAGCAGTTTGTTCCTGTCATGCGCACTGTCCTTTAATAAAGTCAGCACGTGGCAAGGCATGCCCCGAGAGGCTCAGGCTTTATTTGCATGTGATATCATCTATGTTGTGACTTATCAGTAAGTCTCTGCGGAAAACGAAGGATAGATTTGGAGAGTTTCCTAATGCTTCCGAATGCCTGGCCTTCTTGAAGGTTTTTTTTAAAACTCTATTATTTCCTTTTTTTTTGGCATGGTATTTTTCCGCCTTGCTTTTCTTCAACATATTTTTCTTGAAAGCATTACTTTACTCTTTCAATTTCATTTTGCAATTCTGTGCTGTAAAGTGAATTAAGAATGATCGTTGGTCTATCTTTTACTCATCAAAACACTGGACGGCTGTGTCCGAACTTTCTTCTTGCTGCCTTTTGGGTTGAGGGGATGCTTATTATTAAGAGACCCCAACGTACCACCATTCATACTGGAGTGGGGGCATATTGTTTAAGAGATTCAATATGGTAATAGGCCCTTCTGGCCCAATGAGCCCACGCCACCCGATTATAGCCATGTGACCAATTAATCTTCTAACCTGAAAATCACAGCAGAGCAATTTGTCCTGCCAACATTTTGAAGTTTTGTTTTCCTGGATCCTGCTTTGATTCTGTAGTCATATAACTTGCCTTATCAAACTTTGCTTTTATGTAGGGCTAGCTCTTTTACTTGATTTCTCCCTCTGGAAGCAACATATTGTTCAAATGGAATCAGGTTTAACATCATTGGTATAAGTTGTGAGGTTTGTGGTTTCGTGGCAGCAGTACTTTGCGATACATAAAAATTTTAAGTTATGATAAGATGTATATAATGTGTCTCTATATGTTATATTTGAATTAAATTAGTGCAAGTAGAGAGCAAAAATAAATGAGGTAGTGTTCCTGCGTTGGTTCAAAGATCTGATGGCGGAAGGGAAGTAGCTGTTTCTGCACAGGCTCCTGTAACTTTTCCCCAGTGCTAGCAATAAGAACAAGGCACGAGCTGAGTGATGGGAGTCCTTAGTGGTGGATGCTGCCTTTTCGAGACATCTGCTTTTGAAAATGCCCTCTGTCGAGGAAGCTATTGCCCATGCTGGAACTGGCTGAGTTTGCAACCCTATGCAGCTTTTATCAATCCTGTGCAGTGGCCCCTCTCGGCTTTAAGTTGGTGGTAAATCTTATTATCTGGCTGGAGCCATTACGCAGGAAGAGTGAGAATGTGTGTGGAGATCCGAGTCCGCCCTTCCTCAGCACTATTTCTGTGTGGACCAACGAACTCATTCCAGTGCTGTTAGATCGCACCTCTTATCATGAACTAACAATCTGATTATAGATGAAAGGATCCTTGCTGTCTCATGAATTCACACTCTTCTGTAGCTGTGCGTAATTCACAATTGTGCAGTTCATTTTAATCCTCAATGATTAATCAAACCAATATTAAATGCTGGATGCCTTTTGTGCACAGTTGACCAAGAAGTGTTGCAAAATGAACTAAACTCATTATGTGCATTGCAGTCCTGCTGTTTCACAAAGGCAAAACTTCCTTGAATGCTTTCATAATGTTTTAAAAATTCCTGATATAAGTGACATTTGCATATTTCACCGGATTCAGAATAAAAGACTACAGCAAATCCTTTTGCTCATAAAATAATTAAAGCAAAATTTGCTTTGCTGGCTGAAGCTATCTGCTTGGTAATATATGTAAATAACAGTAATTTTTTTATTCTTGTTGAGTCATCCATTTTGGTGCAAAGCTGGAGCTAGGTATCTTTATTTGGAAACCACAAGTCTGCAAGCAGGATTATCTCAAGAAGTATAAGAATTGTTAAAGTTTTGAAAACTTGAAGTAAGGGAACGCACACAAAATGCTGGTGGAATGCAGCAGGCAAGGCAGCATCTATAGGAAGAAGTACAGTCAACGTTTTGGGTCGAGACCCTTCATCAGGACTAATGAAAAAAGGAGATAGTAAGAGATTTGAAAGTGGTGGGGGGGGAGACCCAAAATGATAGGAGAAGACAGGAGGGGGAGGGATGAAGCTAAGAGCTGGGAAGTTGATTGGCAAAAGGGATACAAGGCTGGAGAAGGGGGAGTATCAGAGGACGGAAGGCCTTGGAAGAAAGAAAAGGGGAGGGGAGCGCCAGAGGAAGATAGAGAACAGGCAAGGAGTGATTGTGAGAGGGAAAGAGAGAAATTTTTTTTTTAATTAAAAATCAGGGATGGGGTAAGAAGGGGAGGAGGGGTATTAATGGAAGTTAGAGAAGTCAATGTTCATGCCATCAGTTTGGAGACTACCCAGCCGGTATATAAGGTGTTGTTCCTCCAACCTGAGTGTGGCTTCATCTCGACAGTAGAGGAGGTCATGGATTGACATTTCGGAATGGGAATGGGATGCGGAATTAAAATGTGTGGCCACTGGGAGGGAGATCCTGCTTCCTCCGGTGGACCGAGCGTAGGTGTTCATTGAAACGGTCTCCCAGTCTGCGTCGGGTCTCACCAATATATAAAAGGCCACACCGGGAGCACCGGACACAGTATACCACACCAGCCAACTCCCAGGTGAAGTGTCACCTCACCTGGAAAGACTGTCTGGGGCCCTGAATGGTGGTGAGGGAGGAAGCAGAAGTGAGGGAGAGGTTTTGTGCCATAAAATAGAAATACTGGATGTGCACCATGATTTGAATTCCAGCACAGAATTATTTTGCAAACATTAGCAAATGATGCTTCTTTGAAGACATTATCTGGGTAAGCACTCTCAGGTTTGCCCTGGTAATCTGCTAATGTCATTGCTTTTGTAGTGCTCCCTGCAGGCTTAGAATACAAGCAAGGACAAGGTGGGAGCGACTAGAAAAGAAGCTAGTATTTTGTAGGTCAGTCAGAATGGTTTAGACCCAGAGGGCTTATTATAGGAGGTAAATTACTGTCTCCAACATCTGAATTGTGATCTCTCCAGATTGTAAAGTGTACTAAGACTGCAGTGAATTGCATCTGTTGCTTCATGCAGGGATCAAACATGGACTTTTGCCTAAACTGGCACACTGTTGAAGATGACTCTCTACTTCAACATCCCTGGCTTACTCAAGGCAGCAGAGACTGATCTGTTGCAAACTGAGCTTACTGTGTGAGTGGTTGCTCTTTACTCAGGCTGGCCCTCCCATCAACATTGTTCGCCAGTTTTGCACCCTGGAAAACAAACCGGTCTACTTTTAGAAAAGACTGTTACCTTACAGAAAGATGGCTCCAGGACAATATCCATGTACTGTACATCAATCTTCAGGCTACACCACTCAGGGACTTGGGCTAATATTATTTTATGACTTTCTGAGTTGGACCATAACTATATGCATTTTGTGTGACTGTCGGTGCCGTCTTTTGCACCTTGGCCCCTGAGGAACGGTGTTTCATTTTGCTGCATGTGTATGGTTGAATGACAATAAACAAACTTCAGCTTCAACTTGAAATGGAAAATAATTTGCTGATGGGTCCCAGAGGAGGTGAGACCAGTCAGGGTTGCAGTCACTAAGAAGTCCAAAGTCATGGTGTGCTGAAGCAAAGTCAGGGCACTATTGAAGTTACTTTTAACATGTTATAGTCAGAGCTTCCAGATCACTATGTGCCAAATGTTTAGGACCACTGGGTTTCTCACTGTTATGAGGAAGCAGCTTCACAGGTTTGGTAAGTGAGACAGAAAATACCGACTATGAACAAACACATTAACTACTTATTTACAGACAAACGGTAAAACATTCGACCAAACATCTAAGCCACCCTAAGTTACAAAAATGATAATACTAAACATTCAGTAACACTTCAAGCTCAATTGGTACCTCATTAAGTCTCCCCAAGTTACACAACTACAAAACTAAGGATTCACCGGGTACTCAGCAAACTGTGCACGTGGGCCCTCCTGTATCTGTAGCACGTTTTCCCAGTGGTTCCTCAGAACTGGTCATGACCTCAGTGTGAAAGTGAGCCCCTGAAGACAAAGGAAAGCCGGTGAGTCTCTCGCACCTGCTGTTTCTGCACCCCGGAGGTGCCACGAACTAGACACAGGTGCCGTGGCGCACAAAGCAGCCAATGGCAGAGAGCTGCTGCATCCTTCAAACTGGTCACCCGACAACCGGCATGGTGGAGGTGGCCTGTGATCAGAAAGTAAACCAACCCTTGAGACGTTTCACTGTATAGACTGTTCATGTTTACCCCAGGGCAAGCTCTCAGAGGGTCTCGCACTTCATGGTTATCTATGGTTGTCACGAGCCCCAGTCTGAGCCACTGTAGTAGCAGCAGGAGGGCAGAGGCATTCTTGGCCATGGTGAGGGGGCGAAGTTTACAGCCTGGAGTGCTTCACGCATAAGCAGTGAGTTGGTCTGTGCCGGCGCCAAAAGGCTTTGTCGTCATGAAAGTTTAAGTGGCTGATTCTCAAAATGCCCTGTCATTGTTTGTCAATGACCATATCATATGGAGTTCTTTACTATTATTGCCTGACACTCAGTAGCAAAGTTATTGCTGTCCATAGTGAAGAAACATTTTGGTGACCATAATTGACCTGAAAATAAACTCAACCAGGTACTGAACAACAGTGCTGCAGCAGTGTATTCCTACAGAGGAGGAAACCTGCCACATCTTTACCTTGCAAAGTCGTCACACCCTGCCTTGAGACTCTGTCATGTGAGGTGGGTCTTAAGAAGATCCAAAGACATTGAGGAAACCCATCCATTACATGCAGGAGAGCAGTCCTGACCAGAACCAGAATTTATTAATCTGTGCTTGTCTCCTGGAGTGCAGTCTCAACTCTGAACAATACTCTCTTTCGCTCAAGCAAGCAATGACAGTTCTTTTGCCAATTGCACAGACTTCCCTGCACCAACCTGGCACTGCTGCTTATATTTGGTTGACAGGAACATGTGAAAGCCTCCTCCCATAATCATACAACGAATCAGCTTGTTTCACTTCTATGTGAATTGTTGTCACTTGCCCTATTCCATTGCAGAATCTACTTTAAGTTGCAGACATCCACGCATGGACAAATTCTTCCCAACTCTTGTACCCAGATTCCCAGAGGTGGAGGTGGACTGATAATGGCATGTCCACATGAGAACAATCTTGGAATTCCTTCAGTGTAAAACAAGACACAAGTCTGGAAGAAGTTTCCTTACAAACCTCAGTGAAAATAGGCCTGATAAAGTAATTACATATTACACTACACTACACAACACAACTTTAAAAAAAAACTTGTATTCACTCAGATGAGATAAGACAGTTTAAGCAGACTTAGCTTTTTCTTTCTTCAGTCTTAAAAATGAGATGTGATTTTACTGAAACATACAAAGTGCTTAAGTGCAAAAAGCAAACTGCTGGGGGAAGACTGTGGGTCAGGCAAAGTCTTTGGAGGGAAAGGGACAGATGACATATGAGTCGAAACACTGCATCAAATCTATCCCGATCAGCTGATTACCTCTTGGCCTCCAATATGTTTCCATTTTGTGTTCCAGATTCCCTCATCTATGGTTTCTTGAGTCCCAAAATTCTTAAGGCATTTGACAAGGTAAATATAGGCTGGTCTATCCAGAGCTAGAACCTGGAATCATAACTTCATAGTGAGGAGTGGATCATTCAGTAAAGAGATATGTAGAAATTTCCTCACTTGAATAGCAGTGAAACTTTAGAATTTGCCGTCCAGCAGAGCTTTGCAGGCTCAGTCACTGTTTATTGAAGACAAAGATTGCTGTTTCTGTATGTTCAGGAATTAAAGGAAAGCCGAGTTCAATCATGATCTTGTTGAATGTCAGAGGGGCCAAATCATCTACTTCTGCTTGCTGTGTTCTTACGTCTACCTTCTGGTACTGAGCAATTCAGTGTGCCCTTGTACATAATTCATGAAATGCAGAACCAAGTGATATCGATGACACATTTAATCAAAATCAGGTATATGCCATGAAATTTGTTGTTATGTGACAGCAGTACATTGCAACACAATAATAATAATAATAATAATAACTCCTTTACAGTAGCATTGGAGAGAGATAGGAACAGACAAGTTAGAAATGCATTTAATTGGAATAAGGGGAATTATGAGGCTATCAGGCAGGAAATTGCAAGCTTAAATTGGGAACAGATGTTCTCAGGGAAAAGTACGGAAGAAATGTGGCAAATGTTCTGGGGATATTTGTGTAGAGACACAATGAGACAGGGAAGTTATGGTAGGGTACAGGAACTGTGGTGTACAAAGACTGTAATAATTCTAGTCAAGAAGAAAAGAAAAGCTTACAAAAGGTTCAGAGAGCTAGGTAATGTTAGAGATCTAGAAGATTGTAAGGCTAATAGGAAGGAGCTTCAGAAGGAAATTAGGAGAGCCAGAAGGGGCCGTGAGAAGGTCTTGGTGGGCAGGATTAAAGAAAACCCCAAGGCATTCTACAAGTATGTGAAGAGCAAGAGGATAAGACATGAAAGAATAGGACCAATCAAGTGTGATGGTGGGAAAGTGTGTATGGAACCGGAGGAAATAGCAGATGTACTTAATGAATACTTTACTTCAGTATTCACTATGGAAAAGGATCTAGGTGATTGTAGTGATGACTTGCAGCAGACTGAAAAGTTTGAGCATGTAGATATTAAGAAAGAGGATGTGCTGGAGCTTTTGGAATGCATCTTTGGATAAGTCGCCGGGACCGGATGAGATGTACCCCAGGCTACTGTGGGAGGTGAGGAAGGAGATTGCTGAGCCCCGGCAATGATCTTTGCATCATCAATGGAAATGGGAGAGGTTCCGGAGGATTGGAGGGTTGCGGATGTTGTTCCTTTATTCAAGAAAGGGAGTAGAGATAGCCCATGAAACTATAGACCAGTGAGTCTTACTTCAGTGGTTGGTAAGTTGATGGAGAAGATCCTGAGAGGCAAGATTTATGAACACTTGGAGAGGTATAATATGATTAGGAATAGTCAGCATGGCTTTGTCAAGGGCAGGATATAATTTTAATGGTAAGACTCTTAGCAGTGTGGAGGATCAGAGTGATCTTGGGGTCTGAGTCCTTTGGATGCTCAAAGCTGCTGCGCAGGTTGACGCTGTGGTAAGAAGGCATACAGTGTATTGGCCTTCATCCATCGTGGAATTAAATTTAGGAGCTGAGAGGTAATGTTGCAGCTATCTGGGACCTTAGAGTACTGTGCTCAGTTCTGGAGATTTACAAGGATGTTGCCTAGATGGGGAAGCTTGCCTTATGAGAACAGGGTAAGTGAACTCGGCCTTTTCTCCTTGGAGTGACGGAGGATGAGAGGTGACCTATTAGAGGTGTGTAAGATGATGAGAGACATTGATTGTGTGGATAGTCAGATACTTTTTACCAGGGCTGAAATGGTTGCCACAAGAGGACACAGGTTTAAGGTGCTGGGGAGTAGGTACAGAGGAGATGTCAGGGGTAAGTTTTTTACTCAGAGAGTGGTAAGTCCGTGGAATGGGCTGCTGGCAACGGTGGTTGAGGCGGATACGATAGGGTCTTTTAAGAGATTTTCAGTTAGGTACATGGAGCTTAGAAAAATAGAGGACTGTAGGTAAGCTTAGTAATTTCTAAGGTAAGGACAAGTTCGGCACAACTTTGTGGGCCGAAGGACCTGTATTGAGCTGTAGGTTTTCTATGTTTCTAACTATATATTACACTAAGTATAAATAAAAAAGAAAATTGCATTACATAAGTAGTACAGAAAGAGGGGGAAATGCTGAAGGGTTCATTGTACATTCAGAAATCTGAAGGGAAGAAGCTGTTGCTGGAATATTGAGTGTGTGTCTTCAGACTTCTCTACCTCCTCCCTGATGGTAGCAATGAGAAGAGGGTATTGATGCTGCCTTTTTGAGGCATTGCCTTTTGAAGGTGTTTCGAGCTTGTTAATTAGAATGAGGGCATAATTGTTTTAAGTGCTGAGCTGTAATCAGCAGCCTGATGTAGGTATTGATATTGTCCAGGTGATCCAAGGCTGAGTCGAGGGCCAGTGAGATTGCATCCACTGTAGACCTATTCTGTCAATAGGTCCTTGCTTAAGCACGAGTTGAATCTAGCCACGACCAACCTCTCGAAGCACTTCATCACAGTGGATGTGGTAGTGGTTGAGGCAGCTCACTCTGGTTTTCTAAGACACTGGTATGATTGCCTCTCTTTTGAAGTAGGTGGGAAACTCCGGCTGCAGCTTTGAGAGATTGAAAATGTCCTTGAACACTCCTGCCAGTTGGTTGGCACAGGTTTTCAGAGCCCTACCAGGTTTATTATCACTGACATATGTTGTGAAATTTGTTACAGAAGGACAGTGCAATACATAAAAATCACGACGTTGCAAATAAATAAACAGTGCAAATGGAGAACAGTGAGGTAGTTTGCAGGATTACGTGGACCAGTCAGAAATCTGATGGCAGTGTGAATGAAGCTGATCCTAAAATGTAGGATATGGGTCTTCTGCTGAGTATTATGACAATTCACCCTGTACGCCCCCTTTGTTCCTTGTATATTCAGGCTGTGAATGCAGTCATGCTGATGGGTGAACTATGGCTGTGAAGGTCAATGCTGAGAAGCTCAGACTGCTGTGATGAGCCAGCTGACTGATGGGACACTTTTGTCATCCCGAGAGAAGCCCGCTGATTTATTCTCTCTGGGCTCATTGAAATTCCTCTAGGTCAGGGATCAGATGGCTTTGAATTCTGCTGGAGGACTGTCACAGAAATGTTGTCAGCACCCCAGTGCTCTTTGTATTAGCTTCCAAAGGCAGCAGCTTTTACATAACTGGCAGCAATCTGAGTAAGTCAGTTAGGGACAGTAGAGTGTCCAGCATGGCTGCTTCCTGTCTGTGGTTTACTGAAAGCTGAGACAGCAGCTACCTACTCTGCTCCACGATAGTCTCCATTGCAAGAGACTTGAAGTGGCCAGCTTGGTCGAGAACAGGTGGAAGCTGAGAGCAGTGAGTTGAGACTAGGTGAAAGTAAAATTCAAGGGTTTCAGAGGATAGTAAATAAGCTTTCCATTGTCTACAAATCCATAGTCCTTTATTCAATGTAGGCAGGAGGGTAGGTAAGGTGTTGGAATGCTCCTCCTGTAAGATAAGACCATAAGACATAGGAGCAGAATTAGGCCAATTGGTCCATCACATCTGCTCCGCCATTTAATTATGGCTGATTCTTTTTTTTCTTCTCCTCAACCCCAGTTCCTGGCCTTCTCATCATAACCTTTGATATCATTTCCAATCATGAACTTATCAATCTCTGCCTTAAGTACACCCAATGACCTGCACAGCTGCATGTGGCGACAAATTCCACAAATTTACCACCCTCTGGCTAAAGAAATTTCTTTGCATCTCTGATTTGAATGGACACCCCTCTATCCTGAGGCTGTGCTCTCTTGTCCTAGACTCTCCCACCGTGGGAAACATCCTTTCCACATCTACTCTGTCTAAGCATTTCAACATTTGAAAGGTTTCAATGAGATCCTCCCCCCCTCCCCCATCCTTCTAAATTCTAGCAAGTACATACCCAGAGCCAACAAAAGTTTCTTGTATGATAACCCTTTCATTCCTGGAATCATCCTCGTGAGCCTCCTCTGGACCCTCTCCAATGTCAGCACATCTCATTTTAGATGAGGAGCCCGAAACTGTACTCAAGGTGAGGCCTCACCAGAACTTTTATAAATCCTCAGCATTATGTCCCTGGTCTTGCATTCTAGACCTCTTGAAATGAATGCTTACATTACATTTGCCTTCCACACCACTGATTCAACCTGCAAGTTAACCTTTAGGGTGTTCTGCACAAGGACTCCCAAGTCTCTTTGCATCTCATATTTTTGGATTTTCTCCCCATTTAGAAATTAGTCCACACATTTATTTCTACTACCAAAATGCTTGACCATGCATTTTCCAACGTTGCATTTCATTTGCCACTTTCTTGCCCATTCTTCTAATCTGTCTACGTCCTTCTGCATTCAAAGGGAAAAGAGGTTCTGTATAGTGAGTGTATGGAGTTAGGAAAGAGGCTGAATAACAGGACCTCCAAGATAATAATCTCTGGATTACTCCCAGTGCCATATGCTAGAAAGAGCAGGAATAGCATGATAGTATGAATGAATGTGTGGCTAAGGCGGGGTGCAGGTTTTGAGGGTCTTGGATCACTGGAACCTCTTCTGGGGCAGGGGTGACCTGTACAAGAGAACTGGGTGCTCATGAACTGGAACGAAACCAATATCCTGGTCAGGAGGTTTACTAGAGCTACTTGGATGGGTTTAAGCTAGTTTAGCAGGAGGATGAGATCCAGACATCAAGTCAGAAAGTAGAGGAATGGAGAAGAAGGTCGATGTCAGGGCCACTAAAAACAGACAAGAGCGAAGTAATAGATACACTGGGATAGATAGTTTGAGTGTGTGTACTTCAGTTTTGTAGTGTTATGGTTAAAGGTGATGAACTCTTAGCATGGATTAATACATGAAACTATGAGATTGTGGCCAGTACAGAGACTTGGTTTAGATTGGAACAGGAATGGGTGCTTAATATCTCAGGAATTTGATGTTTTAGAAAATATAGTGAGGGAGGCAAATGAGGTGGGGGAGTTGCACTACTACTCAGGGACAATATCACAGCTCCACTCAGAGGGGACATAATGGAGGGCTTATTGTCTGGGTCTATGTGGGTAAAAGTCAAAAGTAGGAAGAGTGCAATCACTCTGATGGGATCATATGACAGACCTCCCAATAGGCATTGAAACATTGAAGAACAGATATGTAGACACGTTAGAGAAAAGTGTGAACGCAATAGGGTTGTTGTAATGGGGACTTCAAATTCTCTAAAATAACCTGGAATGTTGTTAATGCAAATAGATTAGATGGGGCAGAAGTTGTTGGTTACAGGAGAGTTTCTTAAATCAATATGTAGATAGTTCAAGGAGAAGAGCAGCTGTACTAGACCTGGTGTTGGATAATGAGCTGGGCCAGACAACCGATCTTTCACTGGGTGAGCAGTGAGGAAACAGTGATCACATCTCCTCGAATCAGCTGTAGATAAAGGTAAGTACGGACCTTGCAGGAGAGTATTAAACTGGAGCAGGGCAAATCATGAGAGCATTAGGTAGCAACTGGAGAGAGTTGATTGGGATCAGCTATTTTTGGGTAAGTCCATTCTGATATGTGGAGGGTATTTAAAAAAATAACAACTGCGCAGAGTACAATTCCAGTCAGAAGGAAGGACAAGGATGGCAAGGTAAAGGAACTGTGGATGCCACGGTAGCGTAGCAGTTAGTACAGCGTTATTACAGCTTGGGGTGTCGGAGTTCGGAGTTCAGTTCTGGTCCAGTCTGTAAGGAGATGCTGTATATCCGCTCCGTGAAATGCGTGGACACACCCTGCATGCTCTGATTTCCTCCCTCGGTCCAATGACATGCCGAGTAGGTTAATTGGTCATTGTAAATTGTCCCGTGGTTAGATTAGGGATAATTGGGGTTGCTCGGGCCGCGTGCCTCTTAGGACCAGAAAGGCCTAATCCGTGCTGTGTCATGGAAAACAAAGTTCGAGGGAGGTGATAAATTTCTTAAGAAGCAAAAGGAAAAGCACGCGAAGTTTAGGAAGCAAGAATCAAACGGAGCCCTGAAGGATAATAGCGCAGCCAGAAAAGAACTCGAGGGAATTAGGAAAGCCAGGAGGGCCATGACCATTCATTGGCAAGTAGGATTAAAGAAAATCCTAATGCACCAGGAGTAACTGGAGAGGGTAGGAACACTCGAGAATAAAGAGAGGAAGATTTGCATTGATGTGCAGGATGTGGCTGAGGTGCTTAATTAGCACTTTACGTCAGTATTTCCCACTGAGAAGGAAGTGGAGGATAGGGAGATGGGTGCTGAGTGCATTGATGTACCAAGGCATTTTGAGGTAAAAGAGGAAGTAGTGTTGGGTGTCTGCCTACTCTGGCCAGCATCCCACAGTCGGCCACCCTCTCACCTGGGCCAGCATGGGATCGCTCACCTGCTTGCTGTGCAGCTGCTGGTCAACGGGAGGGAGGTTTCCCTTGCTGATGGTCAGTGAGGAGGAGGTTTCCCTTGCTGATGGTCAGTGAGGAGGAGGTTTACCTTGCTGCTGGTCAACGGGGAGGTGGTTTATCTTGCTGCTGGTTGGTGAGGAGGTGGTTTACCTTGCTGCTGGTCCCTGAGGAGGTGGTTTCCCTTGCTGATGGTCAATGAGGAGGAGGTTTCCCTTGCTGCTGGTCAATGAGGAGGAGGTTTCCCTTGCTGCTGGTCAATGAGGAGGAGGTTTACCTGGCTGCTGGTCAATGAGGAGGAAATTTACCTGGCTGCTGGTTGGTGAGGAGGAGGCTTCCCTCGCTGATGGTCAGTGAGGAGGAGGTTTACCTGGCTGCTGGTCAATGAGGAGGAGGTTTACCTGGCTGCTGGTTGGTGAGGAGGAGGCTTCCCTTGCTGATGGTCAGTGAGGAGGAGGTTTCCCTTGCTGATGGTCAGTGAGGAGGAGGCTTCCCTTGCTGATGGTCAGTGAGGAGGAGGTTTACCTGGCTGCTGGTCAATGAGGAGGAGGTTTACCTTGCTGCTGGTCAGTGAGGAGGAGGTTTTCCTTGCTGCTGGTCAACGAGGAGGAGGTTTCCCTTGCTGTTGGTCAATGAGGAGGTGGTTTACCTTGCTGCTGGTCCCTGAGGAGGTGGTTTCCCTTGCTGATGGTCAGTGAGGAGGAGGTTTCCCTTGCTGATGGTCGTGAGGAGGAGGTTTCCCTTGCTCCTGGTTGGTGAGGAGGAGGTTTCCCTTGCTGCTGGTCAATGAGGAGGAGGTTTACCTGGCTGCTGGTCAATGAGGAGGAGGTTTCCCTGGCTGCTGGTCAGTGAGGAGGAGGTTTCCCTGGCTGCTGGTCAATGAGGAGGTGGTTTCCCTTGCTGTTGGTCAATGAGGAGGTGGTTTACCTTGCTGCTGGTTGGTGAGGAGGAGGCTTCCCTCGCTGATGGTCAGTGAGGAGGAGGTTTCCCTGGCTGCTGGTCAATGAGGAGGAGGTTTCCCTTGCCTCCGCTTGCCTCTGTTCTCACTGTGCTGCGTCCGGCTGCTGCGGGTTGTGCGACACTGCGGTGGACCACTCTGAGACCAGGGGTGGATATTGCTCTGCTCGCCGATTCCGCTTCCTGGTGCTGCCCTGCTGGAGAGCCATGGCTTCGGCACCGAGGTGTAGTGTTGCCTCCTGGCACATCCACACGGGCTCCCCAGTGGGACAGCAAGTCCAGGACAATGATGCAGGACTGCTGGACGTTGGCTAGCCTCACCTCGTGCTCCACTGTGTTTATCCCCACTGTGATATGCGCAGCCACTTCTTCCCTCTCATTACCGCACAGTCACTGGTGACGGTAGCCAGTTGGACCACTGTTATTATCACCCAGGATGGGTAACTGGTCCGCATTGGAGAGGACACCTGGATGGACGATGGTGATGGTTGACCCTGTGTCCACCAACACATGACATCAGATGCCCTCCATCGTGCATTCCAAGTATAAGCCTTTTTCTTCACCCAAGTGACCCACCCGGAGAGGAGACAGTGGAGGTCTCGGGTGGCGTTGCCCGCATGGCGTTTCCCAATCACTGCTCTGTACTGTGGCATGGTGCAGTGGGGCAGTCCCTGGCCACATGGCCTGCCTCGCCACACAGGTGGCAGTGTTCACTCTGTGGCACATGGTGTGTCTGGCACAGCGCTTGTTGTACCTGCCTCATGGCCTTCTCATTGTCAGTGTCCTTCTCCGCCTCAGTGACTCAAACCCAGGCTCGTGGCCTGCATGGCGATGCTGGAACACCTTGGGAGGGTGGGGGGGGTGCAAAAATTCCTTCTGCCCTCTCGGCCTCGGCCAGTGATAGTGATGTCAAGCGTTAGGTTGAGGAAGGCCCACCGGGCATCTCCCTCCAGAACCAGGACAAGGTGCACCACATTGTGGGGCCCCACCCATTCTGCCATGTGACAAGCTTAACTTGTGGCAGGTGAGACTCCAGATGGCTGGTCCTGTCTTATCTGTGGAGCTACGGGGTGGACCATGAGGTGCAAATCGTTGAAGCCCTTCGCTCTTCCTCATGCTCCGGTGGTGTCTGCCATGGTGCCCATCCTCCCATGGCTGCGCCGTCTTGGACTCCCCCGTCTGGGTCGCGAGGGAAATGGGAAATGCACTTTGTGTTGTCCCCCAGATTGAGGAGTGTGGGTACGCTTGCTCCATTGGGGCTCCAAGAGAAGGCATGATGCTCGGTTTCCAAGTCCTCCCTCTGGGTCCTGCCTTCATGATCCCAGCCTGGGGGTGCAGGGGAGGCATACTGCTTAACAGCCATTGATATTCCAAAACAGACCAGGCACTATGATCCAGATAGAGACCACACTCGGTTGAATACGGCCGGGAGAGGTGATTATTACCCACCCCGGTTACAATCAGGGTGACCCATCAACACACATGTGAATAACTGTATAACCCAAGCTAAAATGTAGCAATAACTGATCTTGAACATCCCACCAGAATCCCATGAAAGCATTTAAACTCAAGAGCAGTAGATAGTGCTAGTCATTAGAAATAGGGGGGCGGCTTGTCAATCACTTCCCCCCCACCCACCCACCACCGCAAATCATCACACTACAAAGATTGTGGTTTCGTGGACAGCAGAGAAGACTGGCAAATGATAGAGTGGATGTAGATCAGTTACAGATATGGGTGGAGAAATGGCAGATTGCGTTTAACCTGGACAAGTGTGTAATGCTGCACCTTGGCAGCTCAGATGTAATGAGAGACTCTACTGTTAAGGGCAGGACCTTCGCGTCTATGTTCATTGCTGCTGAAAGTGGCTACGCTGGCTGATTGGTTGTTGAAGAAGGCACATGGTATGTTTCTCCTTATTCGTCATAACTTCCCCCAAGAATTGAGAACTTGTGTTGTAGCTTTATTTAATTTTTATTTAGGGATACATCATGGCAGCAGCTCCTTCCAGCCAAGTGAGCCTGCACTGCCCAATTACTAATTATCTACTAACCTGTCTGTGGGGGCAAACCAGAGCACCTGGAGGATACCTACCTGGTCATGAGGAGAACGTACAAACTCCTTACACAACACAGCGCACTGGCACTGTAAAGAGTTACGTTAGCTGCTATGCTACTAAACCATCACTGTAAACGCTTGTTAGATGGCACCTGGGGTATTTACTTTTGATTCTGGCTGCCCCATTATAGGAGGGATGTGGCATGTCTGCAAAAGGTGCAGAAGATGTTTATCAGGATGTTGCCTGGTTTAAAGGGTTATGCCATAAGGAGAGGTTGGACAAACGTGATTTCTCTTGAGCAGTGGGTTGAAGTGAGATCAGAATCAGAACCAGAATCAGCTTTAGAATCATTGGTTAATGTCTAGAAATTGTTGGTTGTGGCAGCAGTACATTGTAATTCATAATAATAAAAATACTATAAATTAAAGTAAGGTCTATTTAAATAATTAGTGCAAAAAGAGAGCAAAAAAATAATAGCATTTGGGTTCGATGTGTATTCAAAAGTAGGGTGGCAGAGGGAAAGAAGCTGTTCTTGAAAGTTTGAGTGTGTCTTCAGATTCATATACCTCCTTGTAGATGGTGACAATGAGAAGAGGGCATGTCCTGGGTAATGGTGGTACTTAATGTTGGATGCTGCCGTTTTGAGGCATTGCCTTTTGAAGAAGTCCGCCATGCTGGGAAAACTGGTGCCGTCATGGAGTTGGCAGAGCTTGTAACTTTCTGCAGCCTTTCCCGATCCTGTGCAGTGGCTCTCCATTACCAGACGGTGATGCAACCAGTTAGAATGTTCTGCAGAATCAGAATCAGATCCTGTTTACTATCACCGGCACGTGACATGAAATTTGTTAACTTAGCAGCAGCAGGTCAATGTAATACGTAATCTAGCAGAATTAGAAATACTGTATTTTTTTTAAAGTGAGGTAGTGTCCAAAGATTCAATATCCATTTAGGAATCAGATGGCGGAAGGGAAGAAGCTGTTCCTGAATCACTGAGTGTGTGCCTTCAGGCTTCTGTACCTCCTACCTGATGGTAACAGTGAGAAAAGGGCATGTCCTGGGTGCTGGAGGTCTTTAATAATGGATGCTGTCTTTCTGAGACACCGCTCCCTAAAGATGTCCTGGGTTCTTTGTAGACTAGTACCCAAGATGGAGCTGATTAGATTTACAACCTTCTGCAGCTTCTTTCGGTCCTGTGCAATAGCCCTTCCATACCAGACAGTGATGCAGCCTGTCAGAATGCTCACCATGGTACAACTATATAAGTTTTTGAGTGTATTTGTTGACATGCCAAATCTCTTCAAACTCCTAATAAAGTATAGCTGCTGTCTTGCCTTCTTTATGACTACATCGATATATTGGGACCAGGTTAGGTTCTCAGAGATCTTGACACTCAGGAACTTGAAGCTGCTTACTCTCTCCACTTCAGATTCCTCTGTGAGGATTGGTATGTGTTCCCTTGTCTTACCCTTCCTGAAGCCCACAATCAGCTCTTTTGTCTTACTGATGTTGAGTGCCAGATGTTGCTGCAGCACCACTCCACTAGTTGGCATATCTCACTACTGTAACCCTGTTGTCTCCACCTGCGATTCTACCAACAATGCTTGCATCATTAGCAAATTTATAGATGATATTTGAGCTATGCCTAGCCACACATTCATGTGTATATAGAGAGTTGAGCAGTGGGCTAAGCACACACTTCTGAGGTGCGCCAGTGTTGATCGTCAGTGAGGAGGATATGTTATTACCAATCCGTTCATGGTCTTCCGGTTAGGTAGATGTAACCATGGTACATCTATAGAAACTTGCAAGGGTCTTTAGTGACATACCAATTCTCCTCCACCTCCTCATGAAATAAATATTATAATATAAATGCAGCTAAAATATAAATATACATAGTTCAATAAATAATGAAATGTAACAAAAATGGATGGAGGTCTGGTAAGATTATGAAAGGCATGGACAGAGTAGCGATCCAGTATCCTTTTTCCCAGGTTCAACATGTCTAGATGGCTTGCAATGAAGGTGAGAGCAGGTAAAATCAAGGGAGATGTGTGGGGCAAGTTTTCTGATATGGAGAGTAGTGGGTGCCTGGGATGCACTGCCAGGATTGGTGGTGGAAGCAAATATGACAGTGGTATTCAGGCTGCTCTTAGATAGGCACGTGAATACACAGGAAGTAGAAGGATATGGACCTTGTATGTGCAGAAGGAATTACTTCAGTTGGGCATTTGATTACAAATTTACTTAGTTGAACACAATATTATGGGCTGCAGAGCCTGTCCCTGTGCTGTACTGTTCTACATGGCAGGTTCCTCTTAATTCTTATTCAATGCTGTCCATGGAAGTAATAAACCTAGAATGCTTACCGATAAATGGTTTGTTTAATATCACATTATCTTCGCAAAAAATCACATTATTTAAATTGCTGTTCTTGATCCATACTTGACACTGCAGATAAAATAAGAAGATCCCCTGCTGCAGCAACAAATCTATTTACTGCTCAGAATAAGTAAGTTGTCTTTCAAATGGTACTGTCATTTCTCTGAAAAGGTGCATGTGCAGTGAGGCAAGTTTGCTTTTGCAACTTGCAAGTTACTAGCCACCTTTGGGAAGTTGCACCACATCACTGGATTTTACCATGAAGACCACAGAATATCAGGCTGTGTCTTCAGCTATGAGAGCCAGTTTACACAATCAAAGGAATTGCACAGGCTGTCAGCTTTAACCTTTGCTTATGCCTAAGGAAGATCCATAGCATAACTTGCATTTAGCATAATACCAGCAGCTAAAGACTTTGAATTATTGGACTTCAGCCTTTCTGGATGATTGTAGATGTTATATGTTTTGCTACTTGAACGGATGCCTCAAAACCATGCACTAAGGTTGATTACAAAATAAATGAGTGACACGCTACAGGCACCCGTGGTGGTACCTCAACCTTTTGCAATTTATGTAAATGGCTTGGATGAAGGCACTGAAAATATGGTTGTTCTTTGTGGTTGACACATAAATAGTAATGAAATAAATTGTCAAAATGGCATGAGGAGGGTAGAAATGGATCTAACATAGAATATAGAATAGTACAGCACTGTACAGGCCCTTCAGCCCACAATGTTGTGCCGACCCTCAAAACCTGCCTCCCATATAACACCCACCTTAAATTCCTCCATATACCTGTCTAGTCGTCTCTTAAACTTCACTAGTGTATCTGCCTCCACCAGTGATTCAGGCAGTGCATTCCACACACCAACCACTCTCTGAGTGAAAAACCTTCCTCTAATATCCCCCTTGAACTTCCTTCCCCTTAACTTAAGGCCATGTCCTCTTGTACTGAGCAGTGGTGCCCTGGGGAAGAGGCGCTGGCTGTCCACTCTGTCTATTCCTCTTAATATCTTGTACACTTCTATCATGCCTCCTCTCATCCTTCTTCTCTCCAAAGAGTAAAGCCCTAGCTCCCTTAATCTCTGATCATAATCCATACTCTCTAAACCAGGCAGCATCCTGGTAAGTCTCCTCTGTACCCTTTCCAATGCTTCCACATCCTTCCTATAGTGAGGTGACCAGAACCGGGCACAGTACTCCAAGTGTGGCCTAACTAGAGTTTTATACGACTCTTAAACTCTATCCCTCGACTTATGAAAGCTAACACCCCATAAGCTTTCTTAACTACCCTATCTACCTGTGAGGCAATTTTCAGGGATCTGTGGATATGTAGCCCTAGATCCCTCTGCTCCTCCACACTACCAAGTATCCTACCATTTACTTTGTACTCTGCCTTGGAGTTTGTCATTCCAAAGTGTACCACCTCACACTTCTCCGGGCTGAACTCCCATCTGCCACTTCTCAGCCCACTTCTGCATCCTATCAATGTCTCTCTGCAATCTTCGACAATCCTCTACACTATCTACAACACCACCACCCTTTGTGTTGTCTGCAAACTTGCCAAACCACCCTTCTACCCCCACATCCAGGTCGTTAATAAAAATCACAAATAGTAGAGGTCCCAGTACAGATCCTTGTGGGACACCACTAGTCACAACCCTCCAATCTGAATGTACTCCCTCCACCACGACCCTCTGCCTTCTGCAGGCAAGCCAATTCTGAATCCACCTTGCCAAACTTCCCTGGATCCCATGCCTTCTGACTTTCTAAATAAGCCTACCATGTGGAACCTTGTCAAATGCCTTACTAAAATCCATGTAGATCACATCCACTGCACTACCCTCATCTATATGCCGGGTCACTTCCTCAAAGAACTCTATCAGGCTTGTTAGGCACGATCTGCCCTTCACAAAGCCATGCTGACTGTCCCTGATCAGACCATGATTCTCTAAATGCCCATAGATCCTATCTCTAAGAATCTTTTTCAACAGCTTTCCCACCACAGACGTAAGGCTCACTGGGCTCTATTACCTGGACTATCCCTACTAACTTTTTTGAACAAGGGGACAACATTCGCCTCCCTCCAATCCTCCGGTACCATTCCCATGGACACCGAGGACATAAAGATCCTAGCCAGAGGTTCAGCAATCTCTTCCCTCGCCTCGTGGAGCAGCCTGGGGAATATTCCATTAGGCCTCGGGGACTTATCTGTCCTAATGTATTTTAACAACTCCAACACCTCCTCTCCCTTAATATTAACATGCTCCAGAACATCAACCTCACTCATATTGTCCTCACCGTCATCAAGTTCCCAAGTAACTTAATCTAAATAGCTTAGGTTATGGGGCAAAGATCTGACAAGCAAAGTATAATGGGGAAAATGTGAAATTTCCCTTTTAGCATGAAAAATGGTAAAATAAACATTATTCAAATAGAGAGAGCGACTGAGATGCAGAGGGAACTGGCAGACCTGCTGAGTAGTTTGTGAGAGGCATGAATCAGGCGCAGGAAGTAATTAGGAGAGCTGACAGAACATTATTGTTTACCGCCAAGGGAATGCAATACAAAATAAGGGAAGTTACACTTCAGTCATACAGGAACTTGTTGTGACCACATCTGGAGTATTATGTAACGATGTACAGTGTTCGTATTTGATAAACCATGTTAATGTAAATGATTTTGTGGTATTTACAAAGCTTTTAGGTGAATGTGTAGGGAATAGAGAGATACAGATCATGTCCAGGCAGAATGGATTAGTTTAATGTGGCATCATGCCTGCACAGATGTTCTGGGCCAAATACCCTGTTCTCATGCTGTATGTTGGAGGTTTATTGGGCACAAATCTGGAATGGACCAGTAATCTTTACAGGCAAGGCTTGCATTTAGAAGACTTATCGACCATTGAGATGGTGGCCTGACTATGCTTGTACCTGTTGGAGCTGAGAAGAATAAGTGCAATTTGATTTAAACGTATTTGATCCACATATATCTTGATAGAATGAATATGGAGAAAATGTCTCCTGTTGTGGGACAATCCAGAAATAGGAGTCATATCAGATTTCAGATTTGGACTTATTTTCACTGAACTTAGATTATGTGAAAGTAGCTGTTTTGCAGCAGTAGTACAGTGCAAAGACATTGAATTGCTTATAAATTACTTATATTTTCCATTGAGGAAAAAGCTAGTACAGTGGTGCACTGGGTAGAGCAGTTGTGCTACAACTCCAGAGACCCTGGTTCAGTTCCAACTTGCATCACTGTGTGTGTGTATGGAGGGGTGGGAGAGGGGAGGAAGGGCGTTCACACGTTCTCCCCGTCACCACATGGGTTTTCCTCAGGTGATTCAGTTCCCTCCTCACATCCCAAACTCATACAAGTTGGTTTACTAATTGGCTGCTATATATTGTCCTGGTTGTGGTTGAGTGGTGGAGTCTGGTGGGTGGAGGTGATGGGAATGTGGGGAGATAGATCATAGATAGGGCAGACGCCTGGTGTCTTTGCGCACCGAGGTAGCATAGCAGTTAGCGCAAAGCTGTTACAGCTCAAGGTGTTTCAGAGTTCGGTTCTGGCGCCATCTGTAAGGATTTTGCACGTTCTTCCTGTGAATTGTGTGGGTTTCCTCCACGTGCTCCAGTTTCCTCCCACAGTCCATTGATATACCAATTTGTTGGTTAATTGGTCATTGCAAGTTTCCTGTGATTAGGCTGGAGTTAACGAGCTACGTTGCTGGGGGTGTGGTTTGTTGGGCTGGAAGGAACTGTTCTGTACTGTACTCTAAATAAAGACAAATAATGCAAAAGCAATAATGAGGTAGTATTCATGGATTCATGGACCGTCCAGAAATCTGATGGCAAAGCTAAAGAAGCTATTTTAGAATCATTGAATGTGGGTTTTCAGGCTCTTTTTACTTCCTCCTTGGTAGCAGTAAAGAAGAGGTGGCATACCATTGTCAATTCAGAAGTGATGAAATTTACTTTTCCCTCTTGAGGACTGAGAGTCTTTGGAACTCTTTCACAAAGAGTGGCGGAAGCAGAGTATAAATGTTTTTCAGACAAAGGTAGATTGATTCATAATGTATAAGAGTGTGAAAGGTTGCTCATAGACGGGAATACAGAAGGTGAAAGGTTATTCATTAACTGGAATACAGACCTGCAGGTAAAATCGAACCAGCTATGGTTTTGTTATATGATCGAGCAGACTAACGGACTGTCTGGCCTACTTCTGATCTAGTTTGCAGATTCATGTTCTGGAAGCTGGCAGATCTGAGTGCGCACTTTGTTAACAGGTGAAAGATGTCATTCCATATGCAAGAATCTTTAGCTGACACTACTAAAATGCTGAACAGTGATAAAAGAGAAAAAGAACATTGCTCTAACAATGCTTGTCATTTCCAGTGTCAGCATTTTGTTCTTTACATTATCTCTAAAATGCGAGAAATAACTTGTGTGCCTGGCAAACTGTAAAGTGAAGGGAACATTTGGAGGACTGAGTTACGAATAGCTAATCAGATATGAACTGTTTTGTATTTCAGTTAAAAGTTAACTCCATCCATTCATAGTGGAATCCTAATTAATAGAATACAGTGTTTCTGGCATCTGGTACTCTGTTTTCTCCAGTTTTCTAGGTTCTGTTGTACTTGATCATAGCATATATCTCTTATCTTTTCAAAATAATATTTCATTTTTATTTACTGTGACATTGCCCATTTTGCACACGATATTCTTCATGAAATGTAAAGGCCATGACAACCCAACTAATCTGTTGTTGATAAACAGATGTGCAGTCCTTAAAGTTAATTAAAGCAGGCTGATCACTTTCACTGACTTGACATCTGAAGGATACATCTCTGTAACCTCACTTCAGACCTGAGCCAATGCAACTACTTAAGTTATGTGCTCTGTTCTTAGGATGGAGCACCTGCCCTTGACCTCACTTGGACCTGCCAGCACTTCCAATTGAACCATCCTGAGAAGCATTTGAAAACTGACCATGCATGCTGACTAAGCACATATGTCAGCTTCCTAAAGGGTCAGCAATATTCCCTCCATGATTCATATGCCCATCAAGCTAGACAGAAGACTGGGTTAAGTCTGGTAATCATTCTAATAAAATATTAAATGTATTTTGTGAAGGACAGGCAGAAGCATGATCTGGAACTGATCTACTGTGGACATAATTGATACACCTTAGAAAGAAGACAACATTGAAAGCAGTTGGGAACCTTGCTGACACAAATTAAATTTTAACATTCTTGATTTTGTAATGTCTGTAGGTGGGTGTTATAAAATATCTCAGATTTGAATGTACCTTATCCAAAGCTATTCCTCCAGTATCCTCTCCCAGGGTATTCTGATTGGACAGCCCCTCAGAATTGAGGATCACCTAGTTTTGTGGGTTTTGAGATGGCTGATGATGCTGCCACAGGTGAGGAATGCGTGTGCAAGGTAGGGCACTTCTTCACCATTGGACTTCAGCATGCTCTCAGTGAAAGAACTCAAGGTTCGTCAGGCCGGCCTGAACTACGCTCCTCCATTTTAAGCATTCCTGGATTCCCAGGAGTCTGCAAGAATATTTTTAAGGAGTATCTGAAAACAGCCTTGACTATTTCCTCTTTTCACCCAAGTATGTTCTATGTTCCCTGTAACAGTTGATGTAATGAAGCTGGAGATAGCGTGTCTGGTTTGGGAGTCTGCTTTCGGGCATGCAAATCGTGTGGCTTGCCCAAAAGAGCTGACACCAAGTAAGTAGGCGTTCTGTGCTGTGGTTGTTGGCCTGGGAGAGGACAATGACATCATGTAGCTTATTCTGCCAGTGGATTTGGATTATCGGATGTAGTTGGCCCATGTCCCTAAAGCACGTGGAAGGCATGAATGAGAAATCATTTGTTTAATGCTGGGTATGAAATCATGATCTCAAAAAATTCTTTTCCACTCTGGCCAAGATTTGTGTTGTTGCGCTGGATTTCATCATTAATGTCTTCCCCCATTGAGAAGTTGTTCCAAAGAAAAATGATGTGTTCCGCTTTTTCAAGGGCCTATTATGAATGTATACGTTTAGCGGGAAATTCTGTGCTTGATGGAGTTTTTTCATTTATCAGATGAGCAGCATAAAGCTGTAGTGAAAGAGTCCACTTGGAGCTTGGACTCTGAATGAATCTTTATCTGCATTAGAGCACAGGCTGAAGATGCTTCTGAATTTCTGTGGAAGCAGGTATGAGAAGAGCGCTGCACAGTTCCTGAGACACTGTCAGAGTCTAACAGGGAGTGAGGTCAAAAAGAGCCATGTATATTGATTAGTGTGGCTCCTTTTACTTCTCTTGGAATTGACACATGGTGAGGATCATGCCCCCTGTTCCTCTGGGTGAACAGAATCCACGCTGTGATTCCATCTCTGGGGAGGACCCAGCAACGTGGCAGACATTCGGGAGTCTGATGGGTATTCCCGCTGTCTGTCTTGTCCCTTTACACAAAGGTTGTTATGGCTACAATGTCAGCTTCTTCATGGAAGCTGAAGTTACAGATTTGTCATTTAATTTTATAACTGTCAGATTTCAGAACTTCACTTGCTGCTGAAACCGTGTTGATTATGAGCTGGCAAAGGACTTTCTCGATACCCTGGTCTAGGGAGAAAGGGTGAGGTAGGGTTGTTGTTGTTGGAGAAGAGCCGAGAGCTAAAGAAAAGAAGAGGAGTACTTTGGAGGAGATAGGAAAGAATGCAGCCAAAAGGCAGGATGCAAGAACTGGTGAGGGGGAGGGGTTTGGAGTCGGAGATTTGGGGGAGGTTGTGAAGGGGCTCAGACTTTGGGGGGACAATGAAAGATTCAAGGTTAGGAAGGGCTGAAGATGAAAATCGTCAAGGAAATGATGGGTTGAGGGGTCAGTGTGTGTGGCAAGGAAGAGTAATAAGTGCAGCAAGTAGGAGGCACAGTGGTATGGGTGTTTTAGCCTGTGGGAGCTTATATACAGTATTCAGTATATATGTGAGTGAGTGTGTGCTGACACCAACACGTATCTACTGAAATGTACAATGATGACCTTGCATCAGAAGCTGTCTACATTCAGCATGGACCCATTTTGCACTGAGTCAAGATCTTCTCTTAGATTGCTTAGAATAGTTATCTCAAATTAAATAACTTATTCATAGGCATCTAAAGGTATAAATAGAAGTATTAAGCAGACAAAAATCAATGATTACAATCAACCATTCTCACAAATTTTATAATCATTATTTCACTTCCATGTCATCATAGTGCAGTAAAGATAAAATTACAGGAAATTACTTTGGGCTATTATTTGTCCTGACCTAACAGAGTGTTACTGGGTTTCAGTGCATTAATGAAATATTTAATTATAGTTTAGAAAAAGCGACTGTCAAGTGGATAAGTTGCTGCTATTGTGTACAGCACAATAGCTACAACTAATTGATGTAAAAGTCCAGTCACTTTTTTTGAAGTCAGAAAATACCACCAACCAACCGCAATATGCTGCCATTAGTTATTTTAGGAGGATTGCATTGCAAGTCCTTTCCAAGCAAGGCATGCAAATTAGCACTTATTCAAGAGGATACACTGGGCCAGACTGTGCACAAAATGATTTAGTTTCTGCATTCTTTTCCACACACTCTTCCTGGGCCTTTAAAAGATCCATACAGTCAATCTGGAGGCCCAGCTGCTACAGGCAACCTTTACAGTGGGGCTGCCCATAACAGGTAACTGGGCCTCAGGTGGTAAATTCTGAAGCCATGCTCTTTGAATGGTTCTTCACCATTAAAGACTGATTTAATATTTTCAAGAGACTGATAACTGAAACATTAAAAACAATTTATGTAGATTTAAATATTTAATCAAACAAAAATTATTTAAAACACATTTGCTTGAATACTTTATCTCTACAAATGAATTAAAAAAACATAGAAAATTCAAACCACCATCCTGCATTTATCTTTGTGGGAGGCTCCTACAAGTTTCTGTTTTTGATGGCAAGTGCAATTACCACTATTTCGACAGTCTCCTGTTAGTTTCCACACAGTGCTCCTGAGAAGGGACCCAAAATCTGGGTCTGTCATTATTTCCATGTAGAAACCTGGGCAGGAACATTAGGCATTGAGTGTTGTCTCACTGTGGGTGAAAGCCCATGAAGTATTGACTGGACCTACTGACAAAATTTTCTGACATTCTCCATGGTAATTCTTCTTGGAAAACCCCTGACAAAGTGATACTAGTTTTTCTTTTGAGAACTTTTGAGTGTTGTCTCTTACAATTTTCCAGGTGTTTTTAGCCATTAGTATATCTTCAGGCCTTTGTTGGCAGAATAATAAAGGCATCAGATTCATCAAGACAACTTGTGTCCAGAAGCTAAAATCTTTGTCTGCTTGCTCTTGGCAGTCAGCTCCAAATTATGGAGCACTCTTTCATGCCAACAGATGACCAAATAGAACATCTCTGATCGATTAGGCCTTTCTGAGCTTAGAGAAAAAGCCCGATGAATATTTTCTTGATGAAATATTGGCAAGAATCGTTCCTTACCTTTGTGTAATGGTATTGGCAGATACGCTAAACTAACTTCCAACTCTCATTTAGAGTTGATTGAGTTATCATTACTTAATGTATGTAATAAATTTCACCAGTGTAAGAAAATGGCAGATTTGCAGGTGAAGTGTTACCTCACCTGGAAGGATTGTTTTGGGCCCTGAGTGGAGGTGAGGGAGTAGGTGAATTGGCAGGTGTAGCACTTAGGCCACTTGTAGGGATAAGTATCAGAAGGAACGAATGGACCAGAGAATCACAGAGGGTGCAATCCCTGTGGGGGGGGGTTGCTAAGGATATGTTTAGTGGTAAGATTCCTTGGAGTTGGTGGAAATTGCAGAAGATGATGTGTTCGATGCGATGGTTGATAGGGTGGTAGGTAAGGACAATGAAGTCTATGATTGGTAAGGTGGTGGGAAGTTGGGGTGAGCGCAGATGATCAGGAAATGGAGGATATGTGGGCGAGGGCAAACTCTATAGTGGAGGAAGAGAAACCTTGTTCTCTGATATCCTGCAGAGGATGGGCGCATCCTGGGCAGAGATTCAGCCGAGGCGAAGGAACTGAGAGAAGGGAATAATATTTAGGTTGGGAAGAGGTTTATAAAAGATATTGGTTGTCAATTTGAGATTGGGATTGAGAAAGTCGAGGGAGATGTCAGAAATGAACCAAGTGAATTTAAGGGTGGAAGTTAGAGATGAAATTGACAAGCTCATCATGGGTGCATGAAGCAGCACCAATACAGTCAAAAATGTAGTGGAGGAAGAGTTGGGGATTACTACCAGGGAGGGCTTCAAACATAACCAACAAAGAGGCAAGCAGAACTAGGGCCCATGCTGATGCTCATGACTACCACTCAAGTAGGAGAAAGTGGGAGGAACTGAAGGAAAAATCATTGAGTGTGAGGACCAGTTCTGCTAGATGGAGGATGCGAGTAGATTGGTTATTTTGTTAAGAAAGAACCAGAGAACTTTGGGGCCTTCTTGAGGGGGGAATAGAAGTGTATAGGGACTGAACATCCATGGTTATAATAGGATATAATAGGTTATAATATGCTACCATGTCATGCCCATGATGTATGAGGCCTGAATGAGACAGGGAGGTGAGTGATGGAACTAAGATGGAATTAACTTTATCTATGATAGCACTGCAGTTGATGGGATATTTCATTTGAAAATTTACTGATTTTGACAAGATGTAAGATTGCTGAACTAACAGGAATTGAAAGTTACTGGGAAGATCAAGAGCATGAAAAGTGTTGTGGATGTAGATCCTTTAAATGATGCTCAGCAAATCATTTTTCTGTGATACCTTTCCCTCTATTGATGCTAATTGACCAAGGGTGTGTTAGTGTATTGATTTTGTTTTAGATTTCTATGTCATTTTTATCTGTATACTATGATGACGCAGACAATAACTTCCGAAGTGATCTGTACGAATATAAATCTGAAATTGAAAAGTGAAAGATTTGTGTGCTTACTAAGCTTGGTTGGTCTCCTCAATGAATCAATCAAACCTAGTTTACTTGCCAAGCTGTCTATTTGTATTTCTTCCTAAATGCCAACTGGTAAACAGGTTTGCAGTTCGAGTATTGAATTGGAAAAATATTTATGAACAAGGTTGATTTAATTTGTTATCATCTCCATTTTGTGGTTGCAGGTAAAATTTAAATGATTTTTTAAAGTTTTCATTCTGTAAGATTTATTCTTCCCATCCTCTGTGCAGGCTGATATTAACAGGATCCTTGTTTAACCACCCATTAAGGTGAGCCAGTGATTTCATTGGTTTCCACCCTCCTCATCACAGTTTTGCTCACAGCCAGTAATCTGTTTATTAGGAATTTGTAGATTGGAAGGATGCTGAAGATGCTTCACCTGCTGTTCTGTGATATAATGTCATCCATTTTCTTTCCACCTGAGAAAGTCTTGCCGTGTTGCCTTTCCAGAGAGTTTTTCAGCATTCACAGGGTTGAGAAGTGTAACGTGTGCAGGTGAACTAGTCACGGTCTTCAATGTTTTCAATCGTGCTTCTCCTCATTAGCCACACTCATGAACTGAAGACCAGACTGGCAGCTGATGAACCAAACCTGGCCCTGAAAATCCACTAATCCACATACTCAGCAATAACCATTTTAGTTATGGGGTGGTGGCCTCCTCATGGAGGTAAGCATATGTAGTAATGAGTGTCACTCATTTTCCCAGTACACAGATACAGAGATTATACACTCTGTTGTACTGAAAGAAAAGGGGGAGTGTATCAGTGTTTGTCGGATGGTGCTTTTCAGTGATATGGTGGTTAAGATTAACATAGAAACATAGAAAACCTACAGTACAATACAGGCCCTTCGGCCCACAATGTTGTGCCAAACATGTCCCTACCTTAGAAATTACTAGGCTTACCTATAGCCCTCTAAGACCTCTTAAACAATTGAAAATTTATGCTAGCTATACCGTGTGGGTGTGAAGTATGCATATAATGAGGTAAGAGTATGTGAGGGTGGGTTGAACAAAGGACTATTAAAGATTAGCTTTATTTGTCACATGTGCATTGAAACATTTGAAACAAATAGTGAAATGTGTCGTTTGTCTCAAATTAAATCAGCAAGGATCGTGCTCAAGTGTCGTCATACTTCCAGTGAAACACAGCATGCACACAGCTTACTAGCCCTAACCATACATCTTTGGAATGTGGGAGGAAACTGGAGCTTCTAAAGGTCACGGGGAGAATGTACAAACTCCTTGCAGACAGCGGTGAAATCAAACCCTGATTAGTGACCGCTTCCACTGCAAAGCGATTGTGTTAAATGTTACGCTACCGTGCCACGCCCATGAGGTATGAGGCCTGATTGAGAGAGGGAGGTGAGTGATGGAACCAAGATGGAATTACCATTATCTATGGTTGGTACTGCAGTTGATGGGATATTTCATTTGAAAATTTACTGACTTTGACAAGATGTAAGATTGCTGAACTTCTAACAGAACTGCACCCAGGCCCTGTTGAAGGGTCTGAGCCTGAAATGTCAACGGTTTATTCCTTCCCATGGATGGTGCCTGACCGCCTGAGTTCCTCCAACATCTTGTATTAGACTCGGCTCCTGACATTGTCCTCTCCTTTCTTCCTTTTGCAATAAGCATTCCAATGCTATTCGGAAAAATTTGTAGTCCGTTCTCCTCCGTATAGTACTACAGTCTGGATTGTCTTCTGAAAAATTACTTCCTTTCAGTCATAAATCATTATACCACCAAGTGGTGTGTACTGGAAATTGGCTGTAAGTGAATTTTAGTAAATCATGCTGTTGGTCACTTTTGGATTGCAATCTTCATATTTGAACAGCTCAATTATTAGTACTTTTATTTACTCTAGTAATAATACCAGATCTATGGTGCCTGTACTGATCAGATTCAGTGCAAAAAAATCACATTTTATTGTTTATTCTGTTAAAATATTTTCTACTTTTGTAAATTATTAAATTTCCCTATTGGTCTCAATATTAAATAAGAACAGCAAATGCTGGGAATAATCAGCAGATCAGATAGATCCACAGAGAGAAATTGAGTTAACCTCTCTGGTTGATGATTTTTACACTAGAATATAGAATAGATAAAAAAAAACAAGCCAGAATATGTAGCGAAAGGAAGAAGTAAGTAAAAATTTATGAATGGTGGAAGGTGAGGGAGAGTAAATACCAAATTGAAAGCAGTTGGGACTTTTTACTAGGGACAAAATTTTGGAGGAATTGAAAACATTTTTTTTTAATCACAAATTTCTGAGAGAAGGTAGAGATAAAACTACCAGAAATGTTGCGGATCTGAAATTGATAAACTCAATGCTGCAGGCTTGTTTTTCATTTCATATAAGGTGAAGATACAACATCTTGCTGGGTGGAAGGTGAGGCCTAATGGAGTGGTTTAACTTAAGGACAGAAAGATTGATGTGGGAACAAGATGGAGATTTGAAGACCTGGGATAATTGTGGGGTAATGCTTGTTGACTGAATGCACTGTTCCAATGTTTTGTCTCTTCGATGGGAGAAAGACTGCATTATGCAGTTTAGCAAATGCAAGGAAAGACCTGCATATCACTAGTCCAAGTGCAATGTGTATTTGTTGCCCAGGATTGCAGAGAGGACAGACTTAAAGGTGAAGCTGTTGTACCCTCTTCCATTTGCACTGGAAGTTCTGAGGGGGAGAGAAAGGATATCAGTGGAGGCTAAAGAATGAATTAGGGTATCCAGATCCCTTCGGAATACTGAAAAAGGGAGGAGATTATGCTTGCACTGATGACGTCAAATGGGAGGAGTTGGAGGATTTTGAATCATTATTTACAATCAATATCTTCCATTTACTCAGTCGTACCTGCAGATG
Organism: Hypanus sabinus; assembly: GCF_030144855.1. Classification (NCBI taxonomy): domain Eukaryota; kingdom Metazoa; phylum Chordata; class Chondrichthyes; order Myliobatiformes; family Dasyatidae; genus Hypanus; species Hypanus sabinus. Next base: position 74,607,886 of record NC_082719.1, read on the forward strand.
TTTTCTACTATATATCATTTCCATGCACGCAATAGGACTTCTAAAATAGAATCAACAGGAATGTAATGATTGTTCAATGTCCTTTAGATTCAGAATCAGGTTTATTATCACTGGCATTTGATGTGAAATTTGTTACCTTAGCAGCAGCAGTTCAATGCAATACTTAATATAAAAGGAAAAAAAAAAATAATAGTACTAAATACAGTGTATGTATATTGAATAGATTAAAAATTGTGCAAAAATCATGAAATAATATATACTCAAAAAATGTGCTTTATAAATCCAGTATCATTACTTTAGTAACATAATACTTAGGATAATATCAGCATTTTATACTATATTATACCTGTATCACTTTTAAACAGCTGTCGGGGAAAATAAAAATGTTGCTTTTAATTCACTATCTCAGAACATTCTGAAACATTCTATTGCCCCAGAAATATATTTCAAAGCCAAAGAACCATGTCATCCAATGTGTATGATACCACACTTTTTTGTAAGTGATCAGTTATTAGTAATTATTAATACTATAATAAGCTTCACATTCCTACTGTGCAAGGAAGGCTGAAGCATGTACATTATAAAATTACAGCATGGAAACAGGCCATCTCGGCCCTTCTAGCCCGTGCCAAACGCTTACTCTCACCTAGTCCCACTGACCCGCACTCAGTCCATAACCCTCCATTCCTTTCCTGTCCATATACCTATCCAATTTTACTTTAAATGACAATACCGAACCTGCCTTTACCACTTCTACTGGAAGCTCGTTTCACACAGCTACCACTCCCTGAGTAAAGAAATTCCCCCTCATGTTGCCCTTAAACTTTTGCCCCCTAACTCTCAACTCACGTCCTCTTGTTTGAATCTCCCATACCCTCAATGGAAAAAGCCTATCCATGTCAACTCTATCTATCACCCTCAAAATTTTAAATACCTCGATCAAGTTCCCCCTCAACCTTCTACGCTCCAAAGAATAAAGACCTAACTTGTTCAACCTTTCCCTGTAACTTAGGTGCTGAAACCCAGGTGACATTCTAGTAAATCTTCTCTGTACTCTCTCTATTTTGTTGACATCTTTCCTATACTGAAAGCTATTGAACTATATAAAATTTTGTTACAGATGGCAATTATATAGAGAGACAGAAATATATGATATGATATGCTCCAATGTCTATTCAAAATAGATTTTTCACCTTGTGGCTTCGAGGCTAAAATTTGAAAACTTATTTTTATCTTCCCATTAGCTTGACCAGACTTGTGATATTTACCCTGCCCTATTCCTGTTGCACAATGTTGATTTTCAGTTCTTTATTACACTCTTGTTGTCTCTGTCGGCTTATTTAAATATGCTATCATATGTCATTGAGTCGGCCTGGCTACCTTGTAACACTAAAGAGACCTGTCTGAATTTTGCTTCCTAAATCTCTCTACTTCCTTCTTCCCCTTGACTGAATGTTCCATTTCTCTTGTCAACCGTGGTTCCTTTACGCTCCGAACTTTTCCCTGTCTCAATGGGATAAAACCTAACAAGAACCCCTTACAAACAGCAATCTCCATGATTCTGACGTATAATGCTGATGTATTGGCAAAACAAAGTAGTGGATACAGTGTAATCAATCACGGGTAAATACCTCCCTGTCATTGAGCGCATTTACATGGAGCACTGTTGCAGAAAAGCAGCATCCATCGTTAAGAGCACCCACCACCCAGGCCGTGCTCTCTTCTGACTGCTGCCATCAGGAAGGAGCTATTGGACCCTCAGGTCCCATGCCACCAGGTTCAGGAACAGTTATTACGCCTCAGCCATCAGGCTCTTGAACCAGAGGAGATAACTTCACTTGCCCATCACTGAACTGTTCGCACAACCTATGGACTCACTTTCCAGGGCTCTTCATCTCATGTTTTTGATGTTTATTGCTTATTATTACTATTTCTTTTTGCTTTTGAGTACTGTTGAGTGTGGTCTTTCATTGATTCTACGGTGTTTGTGAATATTGGCAAGAAAATCAATCTCAGAGTTGTATATGGTGACATATATGCACTTAAGTAATAAAGTTACTTTGATCTTTGAACTTCAAACATTATTACCAAGTTGTTGATACTGTTTATCTTCCTGCTGAAGTCTTCACTTACAGTATATTAAGTGCCATTGTCCAGTTTTCTTTGTCAAGTGTGTTGGACATAGTAACAGTTTGAGGTTAAGGTAATATTGCAGCGATAGTGTCAGGTACCTGCAGTTTGTACTTTGTTAGCAACACATGCCAACAAATAGTACAACTCTTGCGTTACCAGGTGTAGACTGACTGGTGGCTAGTGACATGTAAACCACACAGTTCAACAAGAAAAAGAACAAGCTACTTCATTGACAACCTCATCACAGCGTCAACCAGGCGGTTACTGATATTCTAAAATTTAAGTAAGATAAAGGGTAGCTCACCTTCAGATCTATAAAAGCTTTTGCAAAAGGGTTTGAAATAAGTTAGAATACTCACTGCTTCTCCAGATTGGTGTAGGTGAAACAGCATATAAAAAAAACATTTTGCACGAACAATCAAATGTCTAGCATTATTCACTCATTGGGCAAATCTTCATCCTAAGATGATATATTCTGTTATTTCTATTTGGAAATGAGTCACATATTATATAGTAGTTTACTTTTCTGAAAGTCAAAAACATTTGGATCCATTTGTTGGCTGATGCAATTGAAAATATATTTACTGGTGGAAGTAAACCGTTATTGTAATTTAACTATATGCATGTACTTTATATAACATATTGTATATAACCATATAATTTATATAGAAATGAGACAACACAGTGGTACACTTAATACAAATACACACGATAACTTACGAAAGTAAGGATTAAATCTACAAATAAATCACACATAAATAACAAACTAAAGTGCATTAATATTAAATATTGTACTGGAACAGGTTAACCAGTGACACTTCGAATCCAATGCAGCAGTGAGTTCAGAAGCCTAATGGCCTGAGGGAAGAAACTGCTTTTCATCCTGACAGTTTCATGTTTTTATGCATCGTAGTCTCCTGCCTGATGGTAGGAGGTCAGAGGATGCTAGCTGGATGGGTGGGATCCTTAATGATACTAAGGGCTCTGCGTACGCAGCGCTCTTGATAAATGTTCCTGATGGATGGTAATATCCAGAACGTAGGAAACATTTTTTCATAAACTATGTTCTATAGAAGGTTAAAAATTTGTCTTTAGCTTGCTTATTAAAGGGCAGCCTGTGCAATTAGGTGTTAGATGCAATTGACAGTTTGGGAGTGTCACATCTGTTATCACATTTCTGCCAGGGCAGAGGTTATAATTTATTTTAAATGTTGATTAGGGCTGGTAATTTTCATTCGGAGTAGGAGAGTTGGTTTTGAAATGAAATGATTTACTTTTGTCTCAGGGAGGGTTTAGTCTGCAGATCAGCCATTTAATTTCACCAAGAAAATTATTATGCTATATAGTGAATAAAATGTAATTTATTTTTTCTAATTTATATTTAATTAATTACATACTTAGTGAAGCTGATATTGTTTAACGTTACTCTCCTGAACATTTTACTGGTTGTGACAACAAGGCACTATTTTTTTTGAGGTTACAATGAGATTCACCAGCATGTCTATTACACAGAACAGATAGGATGGAGTGAGAATGAAATGCACATTATAAGTAACGGCTGACTCGTAGCTCCAGGTCACATTTGTGGACTAAGCAGAGGTGTTCAATAGGAGATTCAGTCAATGCACATTAAACCTGTAGCTCTCTCACATGTAGGACAGCATATTGTGGACATAGAATGTAGTACAGACAATCGGAACAAGTTGATATGAATCAGCTGCTTTATCGGGAATGAAATATTTGAGATAGTGGCAGTTAGAAAGGAGGAGCTAAAGGGCTGGAGGGGTAGGTGCTGTAGGAAGTGAAAAAGTAGAGATATGAGCCAATGGATTTGGTTGAAAAAAGTGGCAAAAATGTAGTGCTGATAACCTACTGGAGCCGAAAACTGCAGAAAATGATCTGCTGAATGGAAAAGCTGGTGAATCACAATCAGATTTATTATCATTGATATATCATGAAATTTGTTGTTTTGTTACAGCAGTACAGTGCAATGCATAAAAATAACTATTAGTTAAAATAATAAAGAAACTAATAAATGGCGTGAAAGAGGATTCGAGAGGTAGTGTTCATGGTCTGTCCAGAAATCTGATAGCCGAGGTGAGGAAGCTGTTCCTAAAATGCTGAGACTGGGTTTTCAGTCACCTCTTCCCCACTCCCCTCCTAATGGTAGTAATGAAAAGAGGACATGCTCCACATGCTGAGTGTTCTTAATGATGGATACCGCCTTCTTAAAGCACTACCTGTTCAAAATGTCCTCAGTGGTAGGGAGGATTATGCCCGTGGTTTTGCTGGCTGAGTCTTCTAAAGCCCTCTGCAGGCCCTTCCTATTGGTCTCTCCATATCAGGCGGTAATGCAACCAATTTGACGGCTCTCCACTGTACATCTATAGAAATTTACAGGAGTCTTCAGTGACATATCAAATTTTTCCAAACTACAGTATACAGTAACTGCTGACTCCTAAGGAATTATAGGGTGAAAATGGGCACAAAGGGGAATGCTGTCCTGTTTCTGAGATTAGAGAGAAAGGCTAAGAGCAGAGTGTGGAAATGGAATGAGTCCATTTGAGGGCTGTATGGTTGGGAAGAATTAATGATTGAAGGTATATCTAAAATAATGTTATGGAAGGTGAAATTGTCACAACAGATGCCACAAAGGTGGAGAAAGTTGGATGGTGAGAAGAAGAATCAGAAAAGGTGAATCAAGAATAAGAATAAGAATGGATTTGTGGAAGATTCTCAACTCTGGATTTGCCTTTCCAGTGGAGACAGAGGTTGAGAATGGAAGAAAAAATTCAGAATTGGACCAATAAGACCAGGATGGAGATTAGCAGCAAAGGAGATGAAATTTTCTAATCACAAATGAGAAGATATGCAGATGCTGGAAATCCAAATTTAATCAGCCCGAAATGTCAGCTGTACTCTTTTCTATAAATGCTGCCTGGTCTGCTGAGTTCCTCCGGCATTTAGTTGAAATTTTCTAATTCAGGCACAAACAGGAAGTATCCATATGGTAATTTAAAAATGAAGGAAAAAAGTTGAAAATCAAAATATTTCACAAAGCTACATTCTGTGAAGTGACTTGCATAATTTAGAGAGGATGAACAAATGGAAATTACATCAGAGAGAAGAAGGGACTTCTCCGAGTTTGTTAGTCCCCTTGAAGGGAAGTGGCAGTGAAGTAAACGATGATATCAAAATAAAATTCGTTGATGTTGGAAACATGAGGTAGAAACAGGAAAAGTTAAAATGACCCAGGAAACTCTTCTCTTCAAACAATGCAACGGTATCTATTTAAATGAATATATGAAAGTCAAAGTTGCCCTTGGTTTAATGTCTTTTTCCTAAAAAGTGACATTTCCTACAGAGAAGTGCTTATCTCTGGATTGAATTTGTCACATACCATTGTCTTGAATATCCTTGTGACTAATTGTGATTTTGTTAGCACACAGTTCTAAAGTTTTAAAGTTCTTTAAAGAACAGTTTTAAAGTTCTTTAAAGAACAGTTTTAAAGTTCTTTTAAAACTTAGAATCTTTTAAAAAACTTAGAATCTTTTAAAACTTAGAATCTTTTAAAACAGTTTTAAAGTTCTTTAAAGAACAGTTTTAAAGTTCTTTTAAAACTTAGAATTCCATGCAGAAAATATTAACACTTACAATGTCAATGCATATAAATGCAGATGCTGCCAATGAAGATGGGTGAAACAGAAAAGCCTGAACTGAATGTATGAATATAAATGATGGTGTACTGTCCCAATTGTTTGTGACTTTGCCAAGGATTGCAGATGCTACATTGTTAACTACTGTATGATAATAATGTGCTTTACAAGGAGAGATCATTCAAAGCCAGTAGAATTCAATGCCAGCATTCAAAAACGTGAAATCAGAAAAGATAGAAATATTTTTAGAGTGATTCTCATCAAAATCACATCTTCTTTAACTGTTAGACACGTGAGAATTTTCATATGTTTAAGCAATTCAATTTAAAATTATAATTTTATTCAACCATACATAATTTAGTAGCTCAATGCCTTGTAATAAAATGATATCCAATCAGAATTTAACATGAAGGTAAAACTTAATAATGATTTTCTAGTGGATTTACATGTTCAGAGTGGGAATAAATGATCCTTTGCTCATGGAAATCAGGGATTTGTGAAATATCCACAGTACGATATTACCTTGAAGAATGCTTTTTGTAGGATACCTGTATTTATTTCAAGAGCTCAAAAATTCTGTAATGTGAAGAAACAGTACCATCACAATTATAATGGTTCTTTAATATCCAACAGTTAAAACATGCCCAAATGCATTAATATATAACAAATATAAGAATGTCCAATATGTTATGAGTGACTGGTTACCTCAGAGTCTCTCAGCTCAAAGGTTTGTGTGTCTAAATCCCATCCTAGATCTTATGAAAATAACCATCTTGAATGACCTTTCAGTGATTTACTTGGGGAATGAGATGTTGGAAGGACTGTTTTGTGCTTATGCATTATTTAGACTTCTGTGCTGCTCAAGTGCAAGGCAGAAGCAGTACAGTAGACTGAGTGTTCAGGTTGAAGAGCAGATGTGCAAAGTTAGCTGTTTGAGAACATCTTTCTCACTCCACAGAAAGAATCAGAACAGGTTTAGTATCACTGACATGAGTCATGAAATTTGTTGTTTTGTGGTAGCACTTAATTTTTGTAACATTAAGTTATAAAAATAAATATATAATGCAAAATAAGAATAATGAGATCTTGTTCATAGACTTTTCAGAAATCTGATGGCAGAGGGGAGGAGGTTGTTCCTTAAATTTTGAGGGGCCTGTACCTTCTACTCAATGATAGTCACAAGCAGATGGCATATCCCAGATGGTGAGGGGCCTGCCTTCTTGAAGCACTGCCTCTTGAAGATATCCTTAATGGGTGAAGAGGGATAAAACCTGCTGAATCTTCAGCCCTCTGTAGCCTCTTGTGATCCTGTGCTTTGGAACTGGCATAACAACCACTTAGAATGTTCTCCTCTGTACATCTGTCGAAATTTGCAGTAGTCCTTTGTGACATACCAGTCACATAACACGTCTAATGAAGCAGAGCTACTGGCATGCCTTCTTCATAGGCTAGGCTCAGTAGATCCTCCGAGAGTTTGACACCGAGGAACTTGAAGCAGTTCATCCTTTTCGCTACTGACTCATGAGTGAGGACTGAGTTCTCACACCTTCCCCTTCCTAAATTCCTTGGTCTTGTTGAAGTTGAGTGCAAGGCTATTGTTTAAAGGTGTTTGAGGAAGCCGACACTGAAGTAAATTTATGATTTTGATGCTGATCCCTTGCTGAATTCTTTCTATGTTAAGTACAAGCTAATTTCAATTATTAATTATGCCTTTAAGTCAATAATTTTTTGAAGATGTTTTATTCATTTTCATTACTGTTTTCAATCGCGTGTACAGGTATTATACTAAAGAAATGACTGAAACTTTCATTGACTTAGAAAGTTCTTTGATTGTGGAAAGCAATAAAGAAAATACTGATATATAAAAGCAAAATTTTGTGTGCTGGAAATCTGAATATAGTTTAAAATAAAAAAAATAAAACCTGATAGATGGTTGACAAAGAACAGAGTGTCTTTGCTTTAATGATCAGAACCTTTGGAAAAGGCTTTTTGCTGAATGATTAGTTCATCACTGATGATGACTTTGCAATGGTGAACAGAATTTCCTTTCCTAACTCTGACTATATATGCTAGATTTTAGAAAGAAACCAAAGCCTCTCCATATATATATAAAATTCACATACAGAAACTTTATTCCATAAAATTATTACTATTTTTATGACAATCGTTGCTGTAATCTAAATTATTCCAAATATTCAAAGGAAAAACATGAGGAACTCAGAGTGTCAGACAGCATTTGTAGAGTGAATTGGACTGGTTGAGACCTTTTACGTGGTCAAGGTGAAGGATCTCGACCCAGAAAGTCTGTCCATTTTTGCAGATGCTGCTTGACTTGCAGAGCTCACTGTTTTTGCTTCAGATTCCAGCATCTTGAGTCTTCTGTGTCTCCAAATGTTCCAGCTCAATTACCCTTTATAAAAGGGGTTCCCAACCTATTTGTGCAATGGACAATTAAGCAAGGAGTCTATGGAACCCCTGCTTTAGAATATCAATAATGACATATGCTGAAGAAGCCTTGGCTTAAATCCTGATTTCTTTGTTTTATCCTTTCAGATATTCCATATGACATATGACTTTGCCAGTGCTGTGGTGAGAATATTTAACCTCATTGGAATGATGCTTCTGTTATGCCACTGGGATGGTTGTCTCCAGTTTCTAGTTCCATTGCTTCAGGATTTTCCCCCTGATTGTTGGGTGTCCCTAAATGGTATGGTTGTAAGTATTGTTATATTTTTTATGTATATTCCTAAGGCTTTCTTAAGAAGTGGTCCTGAGCCCAAAGGCAAGCATATTTTGAATTACTGCATGAGAACTGAGATTGTCTTTTGAACTCTTTCAAAATTGCTACTTAATTTTCAATTCTTGAGTTATTTAACAAAAACGTTGTCTTACCCTCTGCCAGGTTACTTGTGGCATTAGTTAACTTCTTCAGGAGTACATTATTTTTCCTTGGTTCGTGTACTATATAATCCATCTGTGCATTTCCGCTGCTCTTAAACTGGCCCCGAGGACAATACATAACAGGCAGTGTATAGAGAAAACCAGGAAGGACAGAGTAAAGAAAGCAAAAAAAACCCACTAACAAGTCAAGCAAGTGTTTTAACACAAGAAGTGTTATAGGCAAGGTTGATGAGCTATTAGAATACTTAAGACTTGGACTAGCAGCTGTGCTAAAGGGCTTAAACATACTACGTGTGTGAAAGTAAGCATTTCTGGGTACAGCATTTCCAGGAAGGAGAGAGAAGGATAAAGTCAGGGTGACAGAACAGAGCAAGGGTCATGTAATTTTCTAAAGAGAGACATCATCTTGTTCAAAGATTGAATCAATTTTGTTAGAATCAAGAAACTGAATAGGATTGGTTACAAACCCCAAGTATGTACTATGGAGACTAAAATAAGGAAATGAAAGAGCAAGTCTCAAGAAAATTTCAGTGAGAAATTACAAAGTAATAGACCATTAATTATGCAATTTAAGATGTCCTAACAGACTGGAAGAAAGCAGTGAAGGGGATTGAAGAACGGTTAAAAATATGAATTAAGTACTTGCTTACTAGGAGACAGAATGAAGCCATTCAGCCCATTGAGTAGGTGCCAGCTCACAGAACAGAAGGATCATCTGTACCATTTCCTCTCACTATATTTCCCAGTTTATTCTCTCCCACCGGGTCATCTACTCTTTCTGAGTTTTTTTGCCTTTTGCTTATAGGATAATTTACAGTGACCTGTTAACCTACCTTTTGAGAGGTGGCAGAAGCACACCATGAAAAGAATAATGAACAGGATATTGCAGACTCTGAATACAAATAGACCGGTGAAATAGGCATATGGAAGCTAGATGCACTTTCACGTATATCACCTGACTGATGCACTTTGTAGAAAGCCACAGACAGAAACAGCTCAAGACTTGTATAGCATTCAAGAACAGAGGGATTTTGGGAGAAGGGTTGGGGTGGTACACGGAGGAGGATTATTCACAAAACTTTGAAAGTGAAAGGTCAGGGTAATAAGATATTTAAGAAACCAAGGGGGATATTTAGTCTTGTAAATAGACTCCGAAGGTAAAAAAAAAGGTCATGTACAACTTTTTATACTTCATTGTAAGTCACCAGGTATTGCACTTCGGGAAGAAAATCTTGGAAGATCTTAGAGGAGGTTTGTCAGAATGACATCAGGATAAGTACCTCCAGATATGTGGGAAGATTGGAAAAGCTGGGAAAGAAGAGATTAAGGGGAAACTTGATATATTCAAATATGTGAGGGATTTTGACTGAGCAAGTAGGATAAAACTACTTTCTATGCAAAATATATCTAACTATCAGAGCATTTTGCAAGTTTATAATGGAGTATCACATGATGTAGGCAGTTAAATCATCTAATACCTTTCTTGATTTTTCTCCTGCAGCCATTCAACAATATGTAATTTAAAATAATAAGTTAAAGTATTAAGCAAGAGAGAGTTATTAAAAATGAAGGAATTATTCTAGTTTTTACATGATTTTACCTTAGTAATACTATTTATTCTGCCTATGTCACCAAAATGTATCAAACACCATGTCTAAAAATAATATACTTATACTACAATACTATAATTTGAACAAATTAGAGAAAGCATAGGACAACAATTCATTTGTCAAACCAATCTTCTTATTCAAATGAAATGTAAGTTCTGTCCTAATATACCGTATTTGGTCTTCTGCCTGCTCTGGATCTTTACGTTGCTAACTACTGACAAGGCATCAAACTTCTCGACTTTACTACTCCTCTCTCCAATTCTAATCTCACTCCTTCCAAACACACTGTGCTCCACTTTGTCCGCACTAACCCTAACCTCGCCATCAAACCCGCAGATAAGGGGGTGCGGTAGGAGTCTGGTGGACTGAACTCTACCTTGCTGAGGCCAGGTGACAATGCTCAGACATCTCCTCTTACTTCACTCTTGAACAGGACCCCACTGAGCACCAAGCCATTGTCACCTGAACCATCATCGAACTTATTAACTCTGGTGATCTCCCATCTACTGTCACCAATTTTGTAGTTCCCTGATCTCACACAACCTGTTTCTACCTCCTTCCCAAGATCTATAAACCCGCCTTTCTAGGTGCACCTATTGTTTCCTGCCCCATTGAACTTACGTCTGCATATCTTGACTCTGTTTTATCCTCCCTTCTTCAATCCCTTCCTACCTACATCCACTTCCTTCAAACCAGAGGTGTAGCAATGGGCACCCACATTGGTCAGCCATGTGGAACAGTCTATGTTGCAAGCCAAACATCTAAATCTCTCCCCAACTTTTCTTACACTACATCAACGACTGCATTGGTGCTGCTTCCTGCACCCATGCTGAGCTCATCAACTTTGCCTCCAACTTCCACCCTGCCCTCAAATTTACCTGGTGCATTTCTGACACCTCCCTCCCCTTTCTCGATCTCTGTCTCTGCAGACAGTTTATCCACTGATATCCACGAGTGTCAGGCCACTCGTCTGAGTGCTACTGGTACCATATAACCCAGTACCACCTGTCGCATGGCCGGGTGGTCGGCGACCAAATCCACTCCCCCACCAGGCTTGCCTGGTGAGGAGGGTGGCTAGGCACCCTGCAGGGCGAAAAACAAGACTTGTCAAAGCGTGGATGAACCCTCTCGTAGGGTCAACGGCCATCCAGCAAACATGTGTCGTGAAGCGCAGAAAGGGCATCCCTTGCATCAAAGCTTGGTCTGGCCATTCACTGCAACAGAACTTCCCCCAGCCGTCTTGCACCCCACCATGCCACTGGATCTGGGAGGGGATGTCGAGAGGGTGGGTCTGGACCTGTGCAAACCCCTACTCACCTAAAAATCCATTCACGCACACGCAGTTTCTTTCTGAGGAGTGGAGTTCCCCACTAACTGACTAAAAGGGACTATCATCATCCTATGGGATGGATAGCCAGAAGAAGATCCACTGATATCCTTTAGAAATCCACTAAATCTCATAGCAACCTGAACTATACCTCTCCCCACCCTGTTACTTGTAAAAATGCCAGCCCCTTCTCGCAATTCTTCCATCTCTGCTTCACCTGCTCTCAGATGAGGCTTTTCATTCCAGAACTAATAAAATGTCTTCCGCCTCGAAGAAGGGGACTTCACTTCCTCCACCATCAATGCTGCCTTTACCTGCATCTGTTCCATTTTACACACGTCTGGCCTCATCCCATCCACTGCCAACCCATCACGGATCAGGGATAGGGTTCTTCATAGTCCTTGCCTACCATCCCACCATGCTGGCTGGTGATGTAGTGGCATCAGCGCTGGATTTCGGGGCGAGAGGTTCCGAGTTCGAATCCGGCCGGCTCCCTTGCACGCTCTCCATCCGTGCCTGGGTTGAGTGTCGAGCTATCACCTCGACCTTGTTTAAAAAAACTTGGAGAGGGACGGGCTCCACCAGCTTTCAGATGTCCAAGATATGCCGTATGATGAGCAACCACCAAAAAGATCGGTGCAAACACACACACACACACCTTTCTGCTTTCCACAGGAATTTCTCCATATGCAACTCCCTAGTCCACTCTTAGTGCTACACTTGCTCCTGCACCTTCTCCCTCACTGCCATTCAGGGCCCCAAAAAGTCCTTTCAGGTGAGGTGACACTTCACCTGTGAGTCTGTTAGGGTCATCTACTGTATCTGATGCTCCCGGTGTGGGCTCCTGTATGTTGGTGCTAGTTGATGTGGATTGGGAGACCACTTCACCAAGAACCTATACTCAGTTCGCCAGAAAAACTGGAATCTCCTGGTGGTCACCCATTTGAATTCTATCTCCCATTCCCATTCTGACATGTCAGCCCATGACTGCTTCCATCCATCGTTGCGATGAGGCCACACTAAGGTTAGAGGAGCAACGCCTTATATTCCGTCTGGGCAGCGTCCAAACTGATGGCATGAACAACAATTTCTCGACCTACTGATAACTGACCCTCCCCTTTCTCCTTCACCATTCCCTATTCCCATTTCCCCCTCTCATTTCATTGACTTACTTGCCCATCAACTCCCTCTGGTGCTTCTCCCCCTTTTCTTTCTTCCATGGCCTTCTACACTCTCCTATCAGATTTCCCCTTCTCCAGCCCTTTATCACTTTCACTAATTAACATTCGAGCTCTTTTCTTTACCCCTCTCCCACTCCCGGTTTCACCTACTACCTGCCAGCTTGTACTTCTTTCCCCCCCCCCACCCCTCCACCTTCTTACACTGACTTCCTATCTCTCATTTCCAGTTCTGCTGAAGGGTCTCGGCCCGAAACGTTGACTGCTTACTCTTTTCCGTTGATGCTGCCTGGCCTGCTGAGTTCTGCCAGCAGTTTGTGTGTATCAACGTATCAGCTATTTGAGATTGAGGGAAGGTTTGGCTGATTTTCTTCTAGAGATCACAAACAGTTGAACAAGACTCACTTTTTTTTTAATCCACAACACAGCTGTTCACACCTGTAGTTTTTCCAGCTCCTCGAGTATCTCAGGAGCTCTTTTGCACTGACTGCTCCAGGGGCCCATGTTCAGTCCTGACATTGACAGCTGTCCACGTTGAGACTGCATAGTCTCCTTTTCCCAAGAGGTCTGAGTTTCCCTGTCATGTTACAAAGACATAATCAGCCACTGAATATTACCCCTAGTGCAAGTTAGTGCCTAAAGAATCAAAAGGGAGATTATGAGTCCATGGGAGAGAATAGATTATGTTGCAAAGCAGAGTGGGAAAGTGATCATTCTTTTTGGATCCAATATAAACCCAATAGGTTCAGTCGTCTCTGTTTAAAGGCTCCATCAGCCTTTAAATCCTATTAACTTTCATTTCATTAAGGCACAGTTTATACCACTGTCTCAAAATCTTATGTAACAAATCGCACCCTAGATTTTTTTGTACTTGTAAACAGCGATGCAGTTATTTAAATTAAGTCATTGTTCTAATTTAATGCAAGCAAATAGGATGGGAGTAGATGGACAGAAAGATTGGCATGGAAAGAGTGTGCTAAAAGGCTTCTCTAGTCTGTATGACTATGACTCCATTGTGCTGTCTGGGAACAGGTAAATACGCCATTCGCCTGGTCTCAGTCTGAATATTAAATATTTAATGAGATTCCAGTATGATAATACCAGTAAAGGAGGAGCAGTGTTGGAAGCTTTGGCAGCTCCTATTTTGACTCTGGAATTGGTTTTGAGTGTCAGATGAATCCTACACTGTGCACTTACTGAGTACTACTTCTGTAAACTTCAATCACTTGGGGTATCATGACTGGTTGCATCATAGCCAATGCCCAGAAATGGAGAAGTCTGCAGAAAGTGGTGGATACAGCCCAGTCTATCCCAGGCAATGACCTCCTCTTCACTGAACACATTTACAAGCAGCATCCAACATCAAGTACCCACATTATCCAGGCCATGTTCTCTTCTCACTACTACCATTGGGCAGGAGGTACAGGAGCCCTGGGTCCCACACCACCATGCTCAGTCATCATCAATTTCCTGAATCCGTGTGAATAACTTCACTTAACTCAACTCTGAACTGATTTCACAAGCGACATCACTTTCAATGACTCAGCAACTCATGTTCTCGGTATTAATTATTTAATATTTACTATTATTATTATTATTATTACTATTTGTATTTTTTTTTCAGCTCAAACTGGTAAAATCTGAGGTGTGGTCATAGCCAAGTAAACTCATTTTACAATTGCTAGAGACAATTCTAGTGGTGTTTATTATTGTGTCATTCTGGAGATTTACATAAATTTTGCTGTGTAGGCCTAACTGTTGAATGCTGTTGTGTCAGGACTTTGGAATGAAACCAGTTATTGATATTACTATCTGACAATGTGTGTCTGTTCACGTTCCATAGTCTTGCAATTACCTCTTTTAATTCAGCATATCTATGGTGTTTCTCACTTAGTGATTTCTATTGTCATTTGTATTATTATTTCATGTTTGCATAGTTTGTCTGTTTTGCACATTGGTTGTTTGTCTGTACTTGTTTATATATAGATTTTCATAAATTCTGTTGTACAACTTACTTTTCCTGTAAATGCCTGCAAGAAAATGAATCTCAAGGTAGTATGCAGCGATATACAGTACGTACTTTGATAATAAATTTACCTTGAACCACAGATATGAAGTGGAGCATTCTCTCTGAACAACTTCTGCCAGTGCACTTGTTTGTGCCACAGATCCAGTTGGACACTCAGTCTAATGCTAAGTCCTGAAGTGCAGCATTGAATATTGCTTTCCACAGCAGTCTGAATTATCTTTAAGGGAAGATGTATATCACCCTGCAAAGGCTGTACACACTGCTGTTCTTAACAACACTTGAATAGCTGAATGTAAAAAGTGGATTAGATACCAAGGGCTTGCACCAGGGCATTTTTGAGTAACATCACATTTTAATTTGAAAGATGCTATCTCAATAAGTCAGGGTGCTATCCACCCCCATGTGTACCAGTACTTAATGAATTCTCATGATTTCTGTTCCTCCCCAGCTTCCTCGAATCCCTGCTGGAGCACTGTTGTTGACACTGAAGTAGTTTGAAGGCAGCTTTATACAGCAAGTAGTTTGATAAACAAGTTCTCAGAAGTCAGAATTAAATGTGTGTGGAAATAAGCCACAAAGGCTCAAAAAGTAACCCCTGGGGTAAAAGGGCAAATCACTTTCTATCTGCCAACTTCAGGAATGGCTGAAAGTCTATTAAGGGGTAACCTTAATACCCCACAAGGATTCTGTAATCAAATATTCAAAATTCACATTTTTATTTCATCTTCTAGCCTATGTCTTAGACATCTGTGAAGTACCTGGTTGGAGATAAAATTTCCATAGAGAAATTCAAGAATGTTTAATGTCATTTTCAGTACATAATTGTAAATGAGAATGAAATAATTGTTACCCTGGCTCCGATACAGCACCAAAAAAATCTACAATAAGGTAAAGAACACAATAATAATATAAAAACAATGTAAATCTAAATACATAAGTGAGCTTGTATACATAGATTAACTTTATATCCATAAAGAGGTGCCAGGCATAGGAGTATCAGTACACAGGGTGACTGAAAGGAAATGATAAAGTAATGGTGGTTGTGGGGGGTAGGTCCATAGGTGGAGATGTTGATCAGCCTTACTGCTTAGGAAAGGAACTGATTTTGAGACTGGCGGTCCTGCCATGGATACTACATATCCGCCTCCTTGATGGCAGTAGGATAAACAGTCCAGGAGCAAGGTGGGTGGTATCCTTCATGATGTCACTGGCTCCTTTCAGGAAACTTTCTATATATGTCAGTAAAAGTGGGTAAGCTGGTGCCGGATATGTGCTAGGCAGTTTTGACTACCTGTTGTAGAGCCTTCCGACCTACCACAGTGTAATTTCATTACCTTCCAGTGACACAGCTTGTTAGCATGCTCTCTGTGCACTTCTGCAGAATGACATGAGTATAGATGCGCAAAATCCATTTCTCTTCAGACAGTGGAGACATCGGTGAGCTTTCCTGAAAGTGCATAATGTGTTCCAGGCCGTGAGCATTTGTGTGAGATGTGCACTCCCAGCAGTTTACAAGTGCTCATAGTTTTCACTGCTGTGCCACCAATATAAAGAAGCCCATGAGTGGTGTGAGTTCTCCTACAGTTGATCACAATCTCCCTTGGAAGAGCTTATTTGCCTGGCACCAGGCTTCAAGCTCTTCCACCTCCACTCTGTAGCCATCTCGTCGATAGTGATGAGCCCCACCACCATTGTGCCATTGACAAACTTGTTGCGTGGCCTAGACTAGTCACTGGTTCGAGCCTCAGCTGAGGCAGCGTGTTTGTGTCCTCGAGCAAGGCACTTAATAACACATTGCTCTGCGATGTCACCGGTACCAAGCTGCTTGGGTCCTAGTGCCCTTCCCTTGGACAACATCGGCGGCATGGAGAGAGGAAGGCCTGCAGCTTGGGCAACTGCCGGTCTCCCATACAACCCTGCATCCTGGAAACTCCAGGCACAGATCCATGGTCTCTCGAGACCGACGGATGCCACCACTATGTGATTACTTGATCCTTAAACTCAAAACCGTATGTAAAATTTGATGACAGTGGACAAAACTGTCATTTTTTGAGTGATTCTGCAAACTGAAGATTATTTATTTGTTTCACTGCTGTTTAGCTGTACATCTGCCAGGTGAGGTGTAGGAGTGTTGGATTTCATGCTGCCAGGCTCAGGAGCCATCAGGCTCTTGGACCGGCTTTACTCACCTCAGTGCTGAATGTACTCCACAACCTGTGCACTTACCTTTGGAGACTGCAGTTTCATGTTCCAGGTTCAGGAACAGTAATTACCTCTCAACCTTCAGGCTCTTGAACCAGACGTCACTCGCCCCAGCACTCAACTGTTCCCAGAACCTATGGACTCACTTTCAGGGACTCTTCATATCGTGTTCTAGATATTTCTTGCTTATTTATTTATTTATTGTTAATAATTATTTTTTTCTCAGCTCAAGCTGGTAAACCCTAAGATACAGGCATAGCCAAGCACACTCATTTGTCAATCGCTAGGAACTTTCAGACTATTCTAGTGGTTAATACTGTGGCTTTCTGGAGACGTGCATAAATATTTCTGTGTAGGTCCAATTGTTTAATGCTATTGTGCAGTGTCTTTGGGATGATACCACTTGTGGATAATACAATCGGGGTAATGTGTACTCTGTCCATATTCCAAAGTCTTTCAATTTTCTCTTTTAATTCAACACATTTCTGGTGTTTTTCACTTCTTCCTTTTTTTAAGTTATGTGTGTTTGGAATGTGATTATTATTATTATTATTATTATTATTATTTATTTTCTTTTTGTATTTGCACAGTTTGTTGTCTTTTGCACTCTGGTTGTCTCCATATCTTTCATTGGTTATTATTCTCTTATGGATTTACAGAGTATGCCTGTAAGAAAGTAAGTGTCAGGGTTGTATATGGTGACATATACTGCATGTACTTTGATAATAAATTTACTTTGAACTATGCTTTATTTGTTTACTCTTATTATTTGCACAGTTTGTACACTTTGCATATTGGATGTTTGTCGGTCTTTGTTGTGCGTGGTTTTTCATGTTTCTTTGCCTGTGGATGCCTGTAAGAAGATGAATTGCACGGTTGTATATGGTATACATACTTTGATAATAAATTTACTTTGACTTTGAGCTATTACATATCCAGAGTATATTAAAATGATAAACTGATTTTTCTCATCTTTTCTATTTCTCCAGTTTTAAAGTTTTTAAGAACTAACCTGAATGTCATATAGTTACTCCTTCTCAATTTATCTCCATATGATATTCACTTATTCACTTCAGCCATGTCAATGGTGTACTACAAACATTTGTAAATTAATGCCATTAGTAGCTCATCATAGATTATTACATGATGTGCCATACCAGCTGAGAAATGTCAGCCAATACCTAGGTGTGTTGTGTAGATTATTATTGTATTGAAACACTAAATTGGCTTACAATATCCAACCCTGCTGGATGTCCTGTTACTATAAATCTCAATATTGAGAGAGCATTGTAATCTGAGTAAATTCTGTTACTTATCACTCCTTTACTTCAGTGCTTGTAACTGCCTTGCGGAATATTCTGTTCTATGTTTCCTTGAAAACATTCTATTGAAATCTTGCCCAGAAACAAACATCTCTTAGAGATGTATTAACACATCAATTGACAATGTAATAAATTTAAAATATATTTTTTGTATGTTCTAACAATAGATAAATAATGAATATTTGCAGAGTTTATCAAATTCATGGGAATTATTGGCCCTGAGTATGATCACACGTGATTGAAGTGCTGGACATTAAAGACCGGGTCCACTATTCAAAGATGAGTCGTTCTTACCCTCGGTCATTAGGCTCTATAATGAGTCAACCTACAGCTGGGGAAGTGATGATCCCCTCGTGTTAGACTGTTTGTGGTAAAAAAAAATTTAAACTTCTCTTCTAATATTTATATCTGTGCACTTATAATGCTACTGTGACACTGTAACTTCCTTTGGGATCACTAAAGTATCTATCTATCTATCTATTCAGTTAAATTATTAAAGAATTCTCCAATGTCAAGTCAGCAATTGTTCTTATTCGTTTGTGAGATATGGGGAACACTGGCAAGGCCAGAACTTATCGTTAAATCCCAGTTGTCCTTTAGAAGCAAGTGCTGAACTACAAACTGAAAACACTGCAATCCATCTGTTAAAACTTTTTCACAGTGCTGTGCAGAAAGGACTTAAATCTGGTGACAACCATGTAATGGCAATATTTCTACATGCCCACATCCCCATCCCTATGGATGATAAAGTTCATAGGCTTTAGAAATTCTGTTGAGTAATTCAGGCAAGTATATTTGTAGTACATTTTGAAGATGCTACATACTGCAGCCATGGAACAGAGGTGGTGAAAGGAATGCATCTTTAGGTTAGTACATGACATGCCATATAAATTGGACTGCTTTGATGGCACAGTGGTAGAAAAGGCATTGTGTTATCATGAGGTATGTCACTAAACATAAAACAACCAGTCTCATATCTGTATTTGACTATAAGACGTAGGAGCAGAATTAGGCCATTTGGCCATTGAGTCTGCTCCACTATTCCATTATAGCCAGTTCTTTTTTATCCCTCTCAATCTTATTCTCCTGTTTTCTGTCCATTACCTTTGATGCCCATACTAATCAAGAACATAGCAACCTCCACTTTAAATATGCCTATTGACTTGGCCTCCACAACTGACTGTGGCAATGAATTCCACAGATTCACCACTGTCTGGCTAAAGAAATTCTTCCTCATCTCTGGTCAAAAGGAATGTTCTCCTATTTTGAGGCTGTGTTCTCTGGTCCCAGACTACCCCACTACAGGAAATATACTCTATCTAGGCCTTCAATAAATTTCAATGAGATCCTCCATCATCTTTCTGAACTTCAGTGAATACAGGCCAAGAGTTATCAAAGTCTCCTCATACATAAACCCTTTTCATTTCTGGAATCTTTCTTGTGAATCTGTTCTGGATGCTTTCCTATGTCAGCACACCTTTTCATAGATAAGGGGCCTAAAATTGTTCACAATACTCCAAGTGCCGTCTGACCAATGCACTAAGTCTTGTATTACATCCGTGCTTTTGTATTCTAGTCCTCTCGACATGAATCTAACATTGCATTCGCCTTCCTTACCACCGCCTCAACCTACAAGTTAACATTTAGAGAATCCTGCACAAGGACTTCCAAGTCCCTTTGCACCTCCAATTTCTGAATTTTCTTACCATTTAACAAAATAGTTTGTCTTTATTTCTTCCACCAAAGTACATGACCGTACACCTCCCTGCATTTGGTTCCATTTCCATTTCTTTGCCCATTCTCCTAATCTGTCTAAGTCCTTCTGCAGATTCCCTGCTTCCTCAGCACTACCTGTCCTCCAGCTACCTTTGTATCATCCACGAAGCCATCAATTCCATCATCCAAGTCATTGACATATAACGTGAAAAGAAGCAGTCCCAACACCAGAGCACCACTAGTTACTGGCAGCCTGAAAACCCTCCTTTATTCCCACTCTTTGTCTCCTGCCAGTCAGCCAATCTTCTATCTGCAGTGTTTACGTGTATGCTCAGATTGAGTTTCTGATGATATTGGTGATGTGAGGGTCTTGTTGACAGTAATGCCTTCAATGTCTGAGTAGTTAGTCAAGTCGTCAAATTTATAGTCATTTCGACCACAAATTGCTGGATTAAACTTTGGCAAAGGTGCTGAATGTTATGCAAATTTTAATTATTCATTTATAGAATATTTGCTTTAAAATAGTTTCTGGTCAGATATTTATGTGGTTTTTTGTGAAAGATAAATCCTTCTCTCACGGCTTCTGTTACTATCACTGTTTACCTAAAGGAAATTACACATTTCTAGAGATAGTGGACAATGTTACATATTTCTCCCCTTAATCTATTTCCCCATTCACTTGTCCAGACTCAAACAGTGAGGTGTAGCACACTTAACGATGCCATTAACCATGCTTCATAGAGCATCATCAGATAACAGCTTAGTTTCATCCCAGGAACATAGGAGCCAATTATACAACTTCTATAAAATGGAATTAGCTAATGAAGCACAAAATGAGGAAATAGTAAACTTTGCTAAGACTAATTTTGGGAGGCACAGTGGCAAGGCTACTTGAGCCACTACTTCATAGTGCCAGAGACCCAGGTTCATTGCCAACCTTGGGTGCTGCCTGCACAGAAAATGCATGTTCTCTCTGTGATTGTATTGGTTTCCTCTGGGTTCTCGGGTTTACTCCCACACTGGAAGTGTACAGGCTGGTAGATTTACTTCTGCAAGTGGCACCTTGTATGTACTGTGTATGAGGCGTAGAATCAGAAGTGAGTCAATGAGAATGTCGGGAGAAAACAAATGGGATTAATGTAGGAACAGCAGTAATGAGTGATTGATGGCTATTGAAGACTTCATAGACAGGCTTATTTGCTCAATGACTATATCTCTATAATTTGTGAAAAATTGCATGTTTCTAGCTAAAGTTGATGTTTGAAAGGGTATTACAATGAAAATGGTTGCTTATTAAATAATGGAGCTATTCTGTAGTGAACATAATTTCAAGAATTTAGTTGCAGCAAGGTCATGAAAATTAATTCTCCAGTTTTTTCCCCTTTATGCTTCCTTCAGCACATTTTGGTAATGCTAACTGCACAGTGTGATAAATATACTCTGTTAAGTCATAGAGAATCTGAATGCTCAAAAATAAAACGCAAGCATTTGCAACAGCATGGATATGAGCCCTTTCATCCACCGAGTCAGCACTGACCATCAACCAGAACATTTGCATCTGATCATCATGTCAAGATAACTGAAGCTTAATGACAATTTGTAAAAAGTGTCCCAATCAGTTTTATAGCCTATTTTATCATCCTTATTCCCAAGCAATGGTGCTGCTTAACTGGAAGATTCAGCAGCTCTGTGTTAATTGGATTATTTGAATATTTTAATTTCTAGCTTGGTCCAATGGTCAGCTTTCCTTGTTTCTGACATTGACCAGGTTTATTCATGGTGACCATTTTTCATATCCATTCTAATTGTTCAGCCAGAAACAGACTGATCCATGATACTACCGTCATTAAAGTCACAGATGAAATAGACTCAATGGTTTTCTAATTTTTGTTGTTTTAAAAACTATTTAATTATAATAGCATACATTGTCATATTGTAACCTTATCAGAATTTATACAGTTGAAACATGCCTTGCCAACCTTTATACTCAAGGTGCCAACCAATAAAGACAAGCATGTAATATGCTTTTTTCATCACCCTAGCCACTTGTGTTGTCACTTTAAGGGAGCTGTGGGCTTACACCCGAGATCCCTCTGTAGTTCACCACTTTGAAGGCTTCTGCCATTTACTGTATACATTCCTCTTGCGTTTGACTTCTCAAAATGCCACGCCTCACACTTAACTGGATTAAACTGTTTCTCCAGACAAATTTGCAACTGATCCATATCAACTCTTCATATCTCTACCAGTCTATGTGTAATTGTGTCAGAGTTGGAGAGTAGTGCAGAATGGAGACAGGCCCTTTGGCCCAATTATTCCATGCTGACAATGGTCCCCCATATTTGGCCAATATCCTTATGACCACCTCCTCTCCAGGTACTTATCCAAATATCTTTTAACTGTTGTTAATTGATGAGTGATACAGAGCATGAGTACTGATATTTTAAAGGAAAAGCATAAGTAAAGGATATGAATGCCCAATGCAGTACACTACATTGGAAGACAAATGGATGTTACATCTCCTTGGGTTGCATGGGAAGTCTCCAACCTGACCCCAGCTCCAGTCACATCCTCCCCTCTCTTCCGTGTTTTGCATTTCCTAGGGACCACTCACCTCTTGAATTGTTAATCCACTCTTCTGTCCCCATTGACCAATCTCTGTTCCACAGCACCTTCCCTTGCAACCAGAGGAGTTGCAACACCTATCTATTGGCCTCTTTTGTTTCAGCCACCCAACTACCTAAAAATCATTAGATAAAGAGTAATTCACTAGTATTTCCTCCAATCCAGAATATTGCATTTCATGTTCACTGTGTGCTCTTCTCTATAGTGGAGAAACAGGTCTTTCCAACTGTGGCCTCCTTCACTGACATAGTTAGGCCCAATATTTACTAAATAAGCAACTTAATAATATAATCCATTGGCCCAATAAGTTCCCTGACCATTGTTCACACCGAACTAGCCCCAGTTTCCTACAATTGGACCACATCCCTCGGTGCCCCATATCTCCATGTAAATATTCAATTGCTTCTTAAATAATACTATTGCACCTGACTTTCTCATTCTATATATTCAGCAAAATTTGTGTGAAAAATTTGTCCCTCAGGTCCCTTTTAAGTCTTTCCATTCTCATTTTCATTCTCTTTCCATTCTTCCATTTTGTGTGTGTTACTTAAGAGGGATTGGCATATCCTGTGATCAGTTCGTAGTCATCTTTATTTCAACAGACCTCACCACTTCCATCACAGACCTCATACGTTTTTAGTTTGAAATTCTTTTCTTCCCCCAAAGTAAGCAGTTAATCAATATGCATCTGATAACACTAGAAAACATGCACACTTTATTCCACCAGGAAAATGATAAAGTTATCACATTTGTTGTTAGAGTTGGGTACTGTTAAATGGGTTAACCTTTCTGGGAATATTTCAACTTACTTTCAAACAAAAGGATTATGATAAAAATTGGATATGTTTATTTAAGTAAATATATTTAGGTATGAAAAAGTGGCTAGATTTGCTGGTAAGGTTAAATTATATCTGCTTTACAAAACAATAGAAGGCATTATTGAATATTTGATATTTGTCATGAAAAGCAGCCACACAAGATATAGCTAGAGGGGTATGTAAGTCATTGCTTCTGACCAGAATTGTAATCAGGTGTTTTCTGTAATTCCTGTAATATTCCACTGTGTAACTGGAGTCAAATGCCAGGATTTTTTAATACTTGCAACAAAATACATTTTTTTTAAACTGGCTTGCAAGGGTTCTAAATTGCCATTTGGTTTATTTTATAGCACCACTTTGCTACAATAACGTAATTCTATTAACATGACATGAAGTTAGGCTGGTGTGGCAAATGTGCAAAAACAGAAGTAAAGCTAACGTCAAAGAACATATCCTACTTTGCCCACTGATGTGGTGAATTGAGGCATTGAACTTCAAATAACGCAAAATAAATTAACTGTCATATCAGCATTTTATTACTAAACCCATCTATAAATATTTCTTTTCATATTAGCTATATGCATATATGCAACAATTTTATTTATTTACATATATAAATGAGACATGTACGTTTGCCATATCATTTTTTATATAACAGTATATAAAATAGATCCGGTGGCATCTGTTTTTCTTGCACAAATCATACATAAATGCAGTATACCCTGGCTGGATCCTTTAATATGTGAGAACCAGCTCCCAAGGGGAATTTGGCGTTGGTACTTTGTATGCAAAGTCACTCATGTGTATGTTGTTTTCTCGGTGATAGTTGCACTCTAATGACACTGCAAATAATGTATGGGTGATTTAGTCCATTTTTGTCATATCGTAAATAATGCGTGCAACCATCTTAATTGAATATACATGAGCAAAACTAGAAACATGTTCTTCTAAGACTATCTATTAAAGAGGCTGCATTTTGACATCAATGTCCTCACATCATCAGCCAACTTCAGCTTTCAATGCTCAGCATAACTGAAACCTTGTCACAGGTTGCTCCATCACTGCCTGTAGGTTTTTGTAAAATAAATCCCATCAACATTGCAATTTCTTCTTCCTAATTCATCCCTTACCACACACTGGTGTGAAGACACACGAGGCTTAACTCATCATGGCAGACCACAACATGGAGATTCCCCCAAAAGCACAAAATTGTCCAGACTTCCCCCTCTCACCATTTTCCTCACCTCATTGGCAGAAATGTAACTGCTAAGGGAAGGAGTATCTGTAAGATCTGACATTTTTCTCAGTGATCTGTGTAAAAACCTGTGCTTAGAAGCTGTAAACCAGGTACAATACTGTGCAAAAGTCTTAGGCGCTTGTACTGTATACAGCTAAGATGCCTGAGACCTCTGCACAGTACTGTAGTAATTTTATGTATTGTACTGCAGCGCTGCCGCAAAAAAAAACACATTTCATGTCGTGAGTGATAATAAAGCTGATTCTGATATGGGTCGCTATTGAGGACTGAGACTGGGAAGGGGGCAGGCAGCAGGGAATCATGGTTTGGAAAAAGGGAAGGGAGAGCAGAGGGAGTGGGAAGCGCCAGAGAGACATTCTTTCATGGTCAATAAACAAATTGTTTGGAAGCAATTGTCTGGTGTCTCAGGACTGGGTATGTCTTCTCCTGCACCACCCTCTGCCCATGGCACTCCGTTTCCAGCTGTCTCACACCCCTCCTGTGGCGGTCCACCCTCACCATTCACAATATCCTTTGCTCCCGCCAGATTACAATCTTACTCTCTGCTCCACATTAACAAATACAGCGCTGTACAAAAGTCTAAGGCACACTTTTATTTTTATGTATATAAAAACTTTTGCACGGTACTATAGGGACCTGTTCAACTACATGATTCTGTATGCAAGTTATCATAGTGATTTTCTAACACATTTTGTCCAATTCCGTAGGTTCTTGAAGATTATCCAATTGAGGATTATTGACTGTATACATATTCAGTTCATCAAAAGAGGATAAAATCCAAATACCTTGATACCTAAGCAGGCAATTTAATAAATCATGCATATGTATCTTTGCATTGTCTATTAACAATTTAGGTATCAGTTATTACTATTTGTGCACGTGTTTCCCAGTCTGTCTTTATACGTGCATGATTTCGTACACTGATAAGGGTGAGATTCTATAAAAAGATTAAACAGTAAGCAATGCAGCTGATAGGATATGGAGCCAGATGTAAAAATAGAAATACAATGATAGTAACAACATGATCTCTGAATTTCTGAATCTGTAAGCAAAAAAGCACAAAAAACAGCAGAGTATAGCAGTCTCTGAAGGCCAGCTAATCCTGGTCGGTTTGAAGAAATGTTAGTCGTCTAATGTCACAGCAGCCAGTGATCCATTACACTTCTAATAATAAAATGAAAAATTAAATCTTCCAGAAGTTTTTGCTGACTGAGTGTTCTTTTTCTCTATGCAGAATGATTCATGGGGGATGCAGTACTCCTATGCACTGTTCAAAGCGATGAGTCACATGCTTTGCATTGGCTATGGAGCTCGGGCACCAGTGTCGATGTCTGATCTCTGGATAACCATGCTGAGCATGATAGTTGGAGCTACATGCTACGCAATGTTTGTTGGCCATGCGACAGCTCTCATCCAGTCCTTAGACTCATCAAGACGACAGTACCAGGAAAAGGTAGGTGTCGCAAAGAGATAACAATATCCTACTACATGGTTTTCTAAATAAACAATGCCAGAGTTAATTGTTGAAGAATTTCTCTAGTCAGCAGTTGCTGCTCGATTATCAGGCATGCAGAATCTGAGACATATAATGACAGTTGTTCACTCAAGGTGAAATTTGCATCGTCATTTATTTCCTGTGATGACCTACTGGGGCTGAAAATGACTCTACTCAAGTTCAGAAGGCTCTGAGGTGGCTGCTTTGGGCATTTAAGGATTTACATATTCTAGAACAGGTCATTAGTTAGTGAGGTGGTGCACTCCTTCAGTGATTAACGTCGGACTTTTGCATGCTCCTAATGGAGAGCTTGAGGTTCTCAGTATCAAACAAATGACTCTTTCCCTAAACACAAGAGATACTGGAAATCCTGAGCTATAATGTAAGGGGTGATCTAAATGAAACCTACTAAATTTTGAAAGACAACGTTCAGGGTGAATGTGGAGAGGATGTTTCCTACAGTGGTATTGTCTCGGACCAGAGTACACAGCCTAAGAATAGAGGAGCGTCCTTTTAGAACAGGGATGAGGAGGAATTTCTTTTGCCAGAGAGTGGTGAATCTGTGGAATTCATTGCCACAGGCGAGTCTTTACATATTTTTAGTGGTGGAACAGAACTGATGAGCTGAATGGCCTAATTCTGCTCCTATATCTTATGTTCTTAAAATGCTGGAGGAACTCCGCAAGTCATGCAGCAACTATGTAGAGAAATAAACAGTCGAAGTTTTGGGCAGAGACCCTTCATCTGGACTAGAAAGGAAAGGGACAAAAGCCAGAAGGAGTGGTAAGGGGAGGTAATCATAGATCAGGTGATGGGGAACGTGAGTGGGCAGGGGAGGAGGGAAGAAAGTTAAGCTGAGAGGTGATAAGTGGAAGAGGTAAAGGGCTGAAGAAGAAGGAATCTAAGAAAAAGACAGTAGACCATGAACTAAAGGGAAGGAGGAGGGTAACCAGAACGCAGAATGGAAAAACAAGGTGCAAGAGAGGTATAGTTACCAGAAATTAAATAAATCAATGGCTACCCAGATGGACTGTGAGATGTTACTTCTCCAGCCTGAGTTTACCTCATTGTGGCAGTAGAGGGGGTCATGGACAGACATGTCAGTATGGGAATGGGGAATAGAATTGAAATGCGTAGTCCCCAGGAGATCCTGGTGTTTTTTTTTGTAGTGGACTGAGCAAAGGTGTTTGATATAGCAATCTCCCAATGTGCTTTAGGTCTCACTGATGTAGAGTGGCCAGATACTAGGAGACTAAATACAATAGATGACCCAGCAGTGTCACCTCACCTGGAAGGACTGTTTAGCTGAGAGAGGAGGTGTAGTGGAAGGTATAGCACTTGTCACACTTGCAGTGATAAGTGCCAGGAAAGAGATCAATGGGAAGGGATGAGTGGACAAGGCAGTCATGTAGAGAGTTCCTTCCTATTTTGTCAGTCATGGAGCAGCGAGACCATGATGACATTGAACCTTTTCAAGAAAGTTTTTAAAGTTTTGTCTTTGATTTTTATCTTCTGTTTTGCATGATGAAGCTTGGAGTAGAGAGTCTATTTCAGGAGTCTGATCTCAGGTATGCATGCAGAGTGATCAGCCAATGGATCAGATCATTGTAGCTGGCTGAAAGTTGATGGAAAGTACATTATGTAATGCTCAATTCAAATTCTGTCTCACTGGGAAGGAATCCAACATCTAGTCATACAATTTGGGTAAGATTTGTCTGGCACTATTTGTCTCATTTCTTTATTCTCAATCAAAAAGAATTACAATTTCAAGAAACTGATTGATTGCTACCTAAATATTGGCATTTCAAAGCTCCTGAAATCACAGTCAGCACATTGTGGTAGTTGACTACAATCTGGATCCCTCATGATGTGCATTGGAAGAGCATGTACTCATAACAGATCCTTACTGCTTATGTTGGGAATGTGCACCAACAACTTGGATCAGCCACAAGCATAACCTCAGTATTTATTTCAATAGAAGATGCTAATTACCAGGATTACTTGAGCAATTTTCAAATTGTTTGAGTTTATTTATTTCATTGGGTTTTATCTTTTTGTGTTCGAAAAAGGTTTTCAATACTTTGGAGAGTCTTTAGAAGTTTTATTATTTCAGAATACTGTAAATGTCAGAAATATTCATTATTTTTGAAGCTTTAACATAATTCTGATGTGCTGAAAAAGTGCTCTCATCTATTCTGCGGGCTGGATTTGTTCTCGCTTTCCTACGTGATTGCGATTACCTTGCAGGAAATCTTGTCTTTGCACAAAGCAGGTGAAGTTGACTTCTCTCTGTATGTTGCTGTTGGGGAACAAGCAAGGTAAATCTGAGCATTTCATATAGGCCAGCAATAAGCAAGGGTAGCTCACTTCTACAGAAAATTTTTGAGCCATTAGTAGAGTCGTAGAAAAGTACAGGACAGAAACAGGCCCTTCAACCCATCTAGTCCATGGCAAGGTATTTAAACAGCCTGCTCCCATTGGTTTGCACCAGCAGCATAGCCCTCTATACCCCTGCCATTCTTGTACCTATCCAAACTTCTCTTCAACTTTGAAATAGAGCTGGCATGCGCCACTTGTGCGGGCAGCTCGTTCCACACTCTCACAATCAGCTGAATGTAGGAGTTTCCCCCTCATGGTCCCCTTAAACCTTTCACCTTTCATCCTTAACCCATGATCTCTATACACTTCATAATTTGTATACCTCTTTCAACTCTCCCCTCAATCTTCTACGCTCCAAGGAATTAAGTCCTAACTTATTCAATCTTTCCTTGTGGTGTAGCATCTAAATCAATCACAGTTCAAGCATTCAGAAACTGTGTGGGAACTCCATTTCAGCAGTAATCGCTTGAAAGGACTTTGATGTATTTGATGTGCTAAATAGCTGAAGTGCCTTGAATTTTTATATAAATTATAAGCAGGTGGTGTACAACAGGAACAATTCATCTGTTGCAGAGCTTGGATTTTAATAATAAAATAGAGCAAAATGACTGTGTGGTGGTTCTGATGAGGGAGCAGTGGGCTAGGGAGGAAAATAGTGCTGCTGTTGATTCGATTAGGGTGGAATTCCTGGGGAATTATGATGTGATCATTAAGGCAGCAATCTTGCTTGTTTTACAACAGTGGGTTATGTATATAGTTTCAGGAATGGAGTTTGGACGGAAAGCTGACTGCAACACACACAAAATGCTGGAGGAACTTGGCAGGCCAGGCAGCATCTGTGGAAAAGAGTGAACAGTCGGCGTTTCAGGCAGAGACACTTCTCCAGTCTGGAAGAAGGGCCTTGGCTCAAAACCTCAACTGTTTAGTCTTTTCCAAAGATGCTGCCTGGCTTGTTGAGTTCCTCCAGCCTTTTTGTGCATGCTGCTTTGGATTGCCAGCATCTGCAGATCTTCTCAGGTCTGTGCTGAACGCTGGTGCATTAACAGAGTGCTTTTCAACATGTTGTTGAGACTGCCATGTTTCAGGATCTTCAGGGTTGTATAGTTTTGCCCTTCAGTAAACTATTCTGATTGATACTCTTTCATCTCTAGAGCCTTGAAGAATTTCTATTGAGCTTCCCTGTGCTTTGAGGGGTGGGTGCTTGCAGGCTGATTCCCCATCATGTTAGCTGAGACTAGCAGTAGAGGTCCTGGGTTAGGAATGAAAGTTGAAACATATAAAGGGAATCTGAGCAAGAATTTTGTTCACCCTGGAGAGTGGTGTGAGTGTGTAAACTAGCTGCCAGTGGAAGTTGTAGAAATGGGTTCAATGTTAACATTGCAGTGGTTTGGATAGGGCCATGGATAAGTCAGCGATGAAAGGCTACGGTCCAGCTGCAGGTAGATGACCAGGCTGGTATGTACTAAATCGGCTGAAGGACTTGTTTCTGTGAGGTTCTATGCTCTACAACTCTATAATATTACCAGAAAGAAGGCCTTACAAATTGTCTGAAGGATAAATGAAGGTTTCTTCATAGATTTTACTTAAAAAAAACATGTTGCGAGTATTGCAATGTACACTTTGTCCCCTATTTTAAAATTGTAATGGATACATTCAAAACAGACAACTGATATTTGGTGGACGGTATCAATTTGTTGCCTAAGATCTAATAAGTGCATCAAATGAAGAAGTGAGCGTAAAGGCCACTTGACCAAGATGTATTTTCATAATCCTCAGGAAATTATTTTCCCAGCATTCTGCTAATTAGTTATACAGTGGACACCAATTGCATGTCGCTAACACACACAAAATACTGGTGGAACACAGCAGGCCAGGCAGCATCTATAAGGAGAAGCACTGTCGGCATTTCAGGCCGAGACCTTTCAATTAGTCCTGATGAAGGGTCTCGGCCCGAAACGTTGACAGTGCTTCTCCTTATAGATGCTGCCTGGCCTGCTGTTTTCCACCAGCATTTTGTGTGTGTTGCTTGAATTTCCAGCATCTGCAGATTTCCTTGTAATTGCATGTAGCTGCTGGGATTAAATCTGAATTACCAGTAGGTAAAGAGCAGATGGTCTTAATAAGAATCATATTAGCTCACCGATCTTTGTGAATAGTAAGGCACAACTGTAATTGGCGGCCAGTAAAAAGAATTAAATAATAGACACTAATCATAACACTGAATTAAATATTTGTGTGAGGAAGTCAAAAAAAGTCACCGGTTCAGAATATATGCTAGATATAAACCTGAAGGTCAGCATTGTGTTAATATTTTACAAGAAAATAATATTATCAACATAAAATATTTTGCTCTATTTCTTTACAGGAGCAGAATGTGCTTATTTGATCTCATTATAATTGCCGATCAGTAAGCCCAGGCGCTATACAACAATTAATTAAATAATTAATATCATTA
Organism: Hypanus sabinus; assembly: GCF_030144855.1. Classification (NCBI taxonomy): domain Eukaryota; kingdom Metazoa; phylum Chordata; class Chondrichthyes; order Myliobatiformes; family Dasyatidae; genus Hypanus; species Hypanus sabinus. Next base: position 74,638,990 of record NC_082719.1, read on the forward strand.
ATTTAGATAGAGTAGTGGGATGCAATCATTGAAATTATGTGGTGCCAAGAAGCTAATATAGTTTCTCTTATTTTCCAATGTTTAAGTGAAATAAGTTCTGAATATTAGTTATTTCAACTGGATCATTTAAAAACAATGAACTGAAGTGCTTAAACAAATGTCAGAGTATAAAAATTGTCATATGACAATGTAAATACTGCTGTTGTTTCATCAATTCATGTTGCTTACTCGCCAATTTGTTTATTGATTTAAGCAAACTGTGAAGTTTTAAACTCAGAGATCTTGTATGTCTTATCCAATATAGATATCTATGAGTACTCTCACTAAAGTGGGGGTGGGTATTATACTGTAGTTACTTACTCTTCAGAGAAAGTTCAATTCCTTATTTATCCTCCCTGGTGTTTTTTGGTGCCAATACCTACCATTTGAGCCTTCCTTATCAGGGAGGAGATATTTCCAGCTGGCAAAGTAGTTCATACACAGTTCACTTGTTTTTAGTGATACACGTTTAAATCCAGACAAAATTTTAAGACATTTAAAACTCAGAGGTTTGCTATCTTATAAAGGATTTCCTAATTACAAATGGTTTTTAAAACACAAAGAATTTCCAAAACACGGATGCAATTCCTATATTCTAAAAAGACCTAACAACAAGTGCAGATGTATGAATTGTCCATCGCCAAAGTCAAAGGTAGAGGAATGGATACTAGTCACCCTGTCTTTCTATCATTCTTAGGCAATGTTTGTGGATGATATGAAGATAGGTGGAGGGGCAAGTAGTGCTGACATTGGAGAAGATTCAGAGGAAGTTCAAGAGAATGATTCTGGGAATAGGAGGGTTAATATATGAGGAGCATTTGTTGGCTGTGCTCCTGTACTCACTGGAATTTAGAAAATGGTGGGGGGTGGGGGTCTTCATTGAAATGTATCAAATGTTGAAAGGCCTAGATAGAATATCGACATGTAGAGAATAGTTCATATAAGAGGGAGTGTAAGAACAGAGGGCACAGCCTCAACATAGAGGACATCCACTTACAATGGTGATGAAGGAGAATTTCTTTAGCCAGAGAGTGGTGAATCTGTGGAATTCATTGCCACAGACAGCTGAGGAGTTAAGGTCATTGGATATATTTAAGGCAGACATTTATAGGTTCTTGATTAATCAGAGTATGAAAGATTATGGGGAGAAGACAGAAGATTGAGGTTGAAAGGGAAAATGGATGAAATGATGAAATGATGGGTCAAATGGACTAATTCTGCTCTGACCTATTATGGTTTTATGGTCTTCTTGCTGTTCTTTACCATTCCTAACAGACCTGACTGCTCTCAACAATTTGATGTGCAAAGTGATAGTATCAATTTGGTCTGCAAGATTCCTTGAACTAAATAACTTAATCAGTGTTGTCCAAGTTGAAATAGATCAATTAACATAATCTCTTGGGCAATTAGCCCAAGTGTTGTGGGCCAACATCCTGTGTTGTATAGACAGTGCTGTTTGTTTGCAAAAATGTGCTTTTAACTTCAGACTGATTATTGCTTGCCACTTCCATGAAGTACTGAAGACCAGAATCAGGTTTATTATCACGGGCATGTGACGTGAATTTTTTTAATTTAGCAGCAGCAATTCAATGCAATACATCATCTAGAAGAGAGAGAAAAAAAGTAAAATAAATAATAACAATAAATAAACAAGTAAATCAATTACATATATTGAACAGATTTTAAAGAATTTGCAAATACAAATACTGTATATTAAAAAAGTGAGGTAGTCTCCAAAGCTTCAAAGTCCATTTAGGAATCGAATGGCAGAGGGCAGGAAGCTTTTCCTGAATTGCTGAGTGTGTGCCTTCAGGTTTCTGAATCTCCTACCTGATTGTAACAGTGAGTAAAGGGCATGCCCTGGGTGCTGGAGGCCCTTAATAATGGACTCTGCCTTTTTCAGACAGCACTCCCTAAAGGTGTCCTGGGTACTTTGTAGGCTAGTACCCAAGATGGAGCTGACTGGATTTACAACCTTCTGCAGCTTATTTCAGTCCTGTGCAGTAGCCCCTCCATACCAGACAGTGATGCAGCCTGTCAGGATGCTCTCCACGGTACAACAAGTTTTTGAGTGTATTTGTTGACATGCCAAATCTCTTCAGACTCCTAATAAAGTATAGCCACGGTCTTGCCTTCTTATAGCACCTGTCTCACTGTCAGAAGTTAAAGAATATTAGTTTACTCAAAAACAACTCTTTGATCTCTAGAGGTTTTAACTGCTGTGTTGGAAAACAAAGATTGGCAAAATGAAACCCCTGTGACCCTGCACAGTGAACATCTATTACAGTAAAAATCTCTATTTATGATGTCAAGAAACTATTGAATGGGAAATGCAGGGATCTCTTGGTTATTTGATATTTTCTCTTTAGATGGCTCACAGTCTCATTAATAATCTGCTAACATTATTCCATTAAACTAATAAGAACACAAGAATAAGATGCAAGAATAAACTATTTGCCTTCTCTGCCAAAGACTGTGATTATGGTCGAACCTCTGCTTTAAGACTACTTGCCCTATCCCCAAATCACTTGGTTCTCTTGATGTCCAAAAATCCATGGATTTCGGGCATTGTGATTGCCCAGATACCTCATGGAAGTCCATCGTTTCTTTGGCATTAGTGATGTCAGAGAAGGCCCTTGATTTATCGCAGATGAACTCAGCTCTGGCACTGAACAGAATTGAGAGTGCTGATCTAACACTGAGCCAACATGTTGGTCTGGAACAAAGCTGTAGGTATCAGAATTTGGGGGGAAGCATTTCAATTGTGGGAAGTCAAACAGTGGAAATAAATGGATTCCTTGCAGTGTCAACATCTCATCTTCTGACCCTAGAAATTCTTTGCTAAAATAAGATTTGCTTACCTCTTTGCTGCTCTTCCAAGACTTTGATTTCTAGAGCCATGCTTGCCAATGCCTTCAGCTCAGCTGTGACCAACAGAGAGCACCAAATTGGAGCAGTGGAGTTGGGAAGTCTTTTTTTTCTGTGGGGTAGTTATTTAGCTGAAGAATTAAATGGGAACTATTTATTCCATTTGACACTATACTACTGCAATTGCTGGTGTTGTCTGCAGGGCATTTCAATTGCAGTATCTCAGTCTACATTTTAAGAATGTGATTGATTTGAAAGTTGCTTCAGTAGTTAACATTAAAGCAGAGGGGAAGGATGTAACTAGAACCAGATAAAGAGTGTCTCCTTGCAAGTTCTAATAGTGGGAATTAGGAGGGTTCAGAGGAATCACTGAGGGGTTATCTGATACCTCTCACCTCCTACCACATGATACTGAGACACTCCTCATCCTTTGGCAATGTCTCCTGCTCTCTGGCTGCACTTCCAATGAGGACTCCAACTGTCGCTACCACTGCTGCACCTCTTCCAAGTGCAAAGTTGAAATGCAAGGTTGGATAACAGCATAATGTAATACTGCAGCAGAGTTGTACTGAAATACTAGAACCTTTGCTTTGCAGAAACATTCAGAAAAAGTTTACAAGCTAAGCCAGGAGATGCGTTTTAGGTGGCTGTTCCCAGACGCTGAGCCAATTTTGGGACCAGAGCAGTAATTTCCCTTTCTAATGTTGTGTTTCTGTAACTAAACCCTCATGAGAGATATCTTTAAATACTGTCTGGATTTCGACTTGAAAAATATTTGTGAACAGTAGTTGGGTACTTCAGTTATGCCTACCTTTTATAATTCCATTGTAGATCTCATTTAGAAGCTGTGAATATGTATGGAATTCAACCACACTTCATTATTGGTCCCAGGAATTTCCCTCTAATAGGTGTAGTGTTCCTGTTTCTTAATTATTGGAATAGTATGTGATATTTTCCCATCAAAAGCAATGCTTTGCCAGTGCAGAGAAGGTGGGAAGATTGTAGTTTAAGAATCCAAATATTAGAACATAGAACATGTTCCAGCACATTAATCAGCTCTATGTTCACCTCACATTCACCAAGCTCCCTTTCACTGGTCAATACTGAAGCAAGGTATTCATTATGGACCTACACTATCTCCTCTGCCTTCAGGCATGTTTCTTCTCTTATCTCTGATCAATGCTACCATTATTCTGATCATCATACTGCTCTTCAAACATGTAAAGAACTCGTTCGGGTCCTCCTTAATCATACTCACCGAGGTCTTCTTATATATACTTCTGGCTTTCTTATGTCCTTTCTTAAGCTCCTCCTGGCTACTTTAAGAGTCCTTTCTGAGCCACTTCCTAAACTTTAAGTATGCTCCGTTCTTCTTCTTGACTAGAAGTTCTAACTCTCTGTTTCTCCTGTCTCAGTGGAACAAACCTATCCAGAACCTCACACAAATGCCCCCTTCAATCACCACAGGTTTCCATTGTGTATTGAAGCACACATTCAACAAGTCAGGGACACCAGCTCCCCCTCTGCTATTAGATTTCTGTATGAACATTGAATCCATGAACTCTGCCTCACTACTTTTTTCTTCTCCATTTGCACTACTTATTTAATTTATAATTTTTAAATATTGTGGCAAGCATTTGGTCTATGATCACAGACGAGAAAGCTCATTTAACTCAACAACCATTTTTTATTGTGACAAGCACAAAAACAGGCCAGGCGTTATGACCCGGGGAGAGAACCCACTGGGGAGGTGATCAAACACCCCAGTTATAGTCAGGGTGACCCACAAACACACATGCGAATAACCGTGTAACCCAAGCTAAAATGTAACAATAAATAAACTTGAATATCCCACCTAAATCCTGCAAAAGCATTTTAAAACTTGAACAATAAATAGTGCTGGCCACTAGGAATACTGGGGTGGCTGTAGATCACCATCCCCCGCTCCAGAGCATTACAATATGTATTTACTGTAATTCAGTTGTTTTTATTAATATATATTGCAAAGTACTGCTGCCACATAAAAACATATTTCATGACATATGCCAGTGATATTAAACCTGATTCTGAGTCTTTCTGTGTACATCTGATACTAATTTACGTTCCCAAGTCCAATCCCGATAGCATCATAAATGGCCCTATGCCATACCCTCCCTATCCACCGACTCTTAAAATCCTGAGACGGAAACCCGCTGCTCTTGGGAAAGTTCTGTTCTTCGAGTGCTATCATTTCTTCAATTCTGCAATCTTGATTTTATAATTTAGTTTTCTGACTCATTTGTTGTTCTATTTCTTTACTGGTTATTTCCTTATTTTAATTTCCCCTTTGTATAGTTTTTTGATCACTTAGTTTCTTTTCAAGTTCTTTAGTATTATAAATTACTGGTTTATCTTAATTTTCCAAAATGATTTTTGTTTACAGTCAGACTCTTCATATTCTTTTTGGTCATCTCAGCCTTTAAATATTTCTGGTTGGTATGTTTTCTCTTTCGTTTTATTTCTTGCTGCTTTACAATATCATGTTATTTATTAATTAGCACTTGTCCTTTAAGCGGATTATAGTTCTGATGAATTCTAATGATTACCATTTTAAGTATTTCCCACTGTCTTCTTTCTCTTCGTCTATAATTAGGTTCTCCCTCATCCATTAATTTGTTTTTAAGCTTGGGGCACAAACACCAACTGAGCAGTTTCGGCATACTGCCTGCAGATAATTACCTGACCTGGAGGTAAATCTGCTTAAAAACAATAAAAAAAACCTTGAACCCGTCTTGAAAGTTGAAAGGGCTTGAGAAGAAAAATGCTAAAAGATTGTCCCAACTGGAAATACAAACATGAGATAAGCATGAAATTAGAGATTGAAAAAATAACAAAGAATTGTTTGAAAGGCATTACTGGAAGTGAACAATAAGTCAATGTCAATCCTAATGTTAAAGAAAACCACAACTAAATACATAAAAGTATCAGGATATAGGAGAAAATTAAAGAATTTACATTGAAGTAAGTTGCTGAAATATAGATGCACAGGAAGTGTGAAGCAGAGTCCTATGCTGATATTTTTGCTTATAAAAGATTGAAATAGAGATAAATACTGATAACAATGAGTGACATGCAGCAGATTTTCCTACTTCACATTGCAGAAGTCTTTATATGTCAGATTTTCACAGGATTATTGTCTTAGCTCCCCTAATACTTAAAGATGGCTGCTATCAAAATTACTTCAGCCTGGTTAGTTTGGCAATAAATTCAGGATTCACCTGTTCTGTCCAAACAGAGGAGCATAGCCATCTCTGAGGGCTGGTGGTTAAGATGGTAATGTCCATGTTATTAATCACACTTTTAAGAAAGCAGCACATTTGGATGTTGGTTTAATATCAGAATCCTTCAAAATACTTGTTAGTCTTGTTCGGGGCTTATCCGGTGAACTGTTGGAAGCTTCTGAGATTGTGGCACCGATCTGCCATCTGTATTGTTGCATTAATCTTGTACGTACTGGTTTATTAAACCAATACAAAAATAAAAGTTAGGAAAATGAACTCTGGCTGAAATTCAGTTTGGTTTATGTTCCATTATTTTATAACCTTCAAGCTTTTAAAAACATCCCAAAAACATTGTTTTTCATAATTTGTCCTGAAGTGGGATTTGGATGGTTGAGAAATACAAGCTGTTTGATAGAAGTAAAAGTGGATTCATGATTCTGGCATTCTTGCCATAAAGGGAGTACAAAGAAGGTTCACCAGATTGATTCCTTGGATGGCAGGACTTTCATATGAAGAAAGACTGGATCGACTAAGCTTATACTCACTAGAATTTAGAAGATTGGGGGGGGGGGATCTTATTGAAATGTATAAAATTCTAAAGGAGTTGCTCAGGCTAGATGCAGGAAGATTGTTTCCGATGTAGGGGAAGTCCAGAACGAGGGGTCACAGTTTAAGGATAAAGGGGAAGCCTTTTAGGACCGAGATGAGGAAAAACTTCTTCACACAGAGAGTGATGAATCTGTGGAAATCTCTGCCACAGGAAACAGTTGAGGCCGGTTAATTGGCTATATTTACGAGGAAGTTAGATATGGCCCTTGTGCCTAAAGGGATCAGGGGGTATGGAGAGAAAGCAGGTACAGGGTTCTGAGTTGGATGATCAGCCATGATCATACTGAATGGCGGTGCAGCCTCGAAGGGCTGAATAGCCTACTCCTGCACCTATTTTCTATGTTTCTATGTCTGATCTGCACAGAAAAGGAACTACAAATGCACTGAGAATGTTCGAGTACTCAGAGGCCTTGGCAGAGTGCCATGCCCTCTCTTGTCTCATTCTGAGATGCTGTCCAATAACACCGCTGTTTTTCTAAAACAAATAGAATACATACTCTTAGGTCAACAGGAATATAGGGCCAATCACAGCAACAAAGTGGAAGAAATAGAATCTGGAAAATCAATAGCAGATTTTAGGGAAAACAACCATCGTGATCTTTTGTATAATCTGTTGCTATCCCTTTCCTTCAAACAGCACGGCTTCCAATGTCACCTTTATCTGAACCATCGGAAATATGGGTTTCTATCTGACCATTTAAAATTGCTTATAAGTATTCTGAATCAATCCTTGTGTAAGTGTTCCAGTCAGATCCTGCTGATTTGAGTACCTCAGCTAATTTCCCAAACAAGTCAATAATTTACTGTCAGTTGCATGACATGCGTTTCCAAATGTCTTCTGGAAGAATATACGAGTAAATCCATAATTATCACCTAACCTAAAACGTTTGTTGTCCTTTCAAAACATTCAGTCAGATGTGGCTGTCTCTGCCCAACTAAACATTCTCAAGATGTTGAGTGATTCCATGCTTAGTTTCATTTCCCAGCATATTTCCCAATAACATATTAGGTTGTTTTCTAAAACTCCATTATTTAAAAACTCCTTTCTTAAATAATGGAGTTTTACAATCTAAAGAAATCATATCTAAGTCAAAAGATTTCATAGCATTGTAGTTAAGTTACCTGCAGTATTCTCATCATCTGATTCATGTGATTTGTCACACTTTAACCCAATGATTTTCATTTAAATATTGTTATTTTTCTTTAGTTTAGAGAATTCATGTACCTGATGATCATCAGTTTCTTCGGGATACTATACTCTTCCCCTGACAAAGTAATCATATAATCACAAAAAAAGTCTATTACATAAATCAGCATCGCACAGGACCAGGACCTTTAATCCATGATGTCACTGCAGAACTTGTTTCCAAATTATAATTTCCGATTTTCCTTGTTTTCAGTTACAAGGTCAGTAATTTTTGTGGGGGAATGGAGTGTTGTCACTTTGCACTGAGCACATCCTTTATCCCAAATGCCCAAGAAAGAAAAGGGTTGATTTTATAATGCCTTCTCATCCTTTCTGTAGCTGACTTTATGTGCATGCTCCTTTATGCTGTTCTAACTCCCTCTTCTAGTTACAAGGATCTGGTAAAGTTTAGCTTTATTGTATTTTTATTTCTCCTTTTTCACTTCATGATATCCCAAACCTCATTAGCCATCCATGGATTCATTTTTTGTTAAGAGCTCTCACCCCTTCGGGCTATAAACTAGTTCTGTATAACATTAAGTTTTTTTTTTGGATGTCTTTGGACTAATCAACTTTGTTTTTGCCCACAAGTAGAGTTGCTTAATTTATCCTGGATGTTCTCTGGGTCATGCTTACTCAAACCCTAACAGCGACAAAATTTTAAGGATTTAAAAGCTGTTTACCTCCTTTAGCTAGAGGAGATTAGGTCTCCTGACAGCTGAATCTGTCAAGTGCCTCAAGCCAAATAAATTATTTTTTTTGTTTTCTCCAAGTACTGATGAATATATAGCACAAATCAGTTCCATCTACATGAATCGTGTGACTGTCTTCAACTGAAATCGACTGTTCAGTCAGCGACTGTAGGCTTACCTTTGTAATACTAAAACAAATGGGCCGTTCACTGCAGACTTGTGGGATCTGAGGAATTAGAACTGGAAATGCTTCTGACAACTAAAAAGTGGCTGGTAATCTTGAAGAGTGGAGCTATATATTATTTCATTCCATTGAACCCCAAAGAATAAAAATAAGGTGGCAGTGGGGAAAGATGGGGGTGGGATTCTATAAAGAGAAGTAATCCTCCTTCCAAGATTCCTTTCGAGGCAGTGATAATTCATGCCTTTGTCTCTACGCTATTATGCGATAAGTACTATCCTACTGGAACTGAGCATGCCCTTCACCATTTAGCTTTAAAACTTAGCACCTTCTTCTAGTTATATAGAAAACATCATTAATTGGTTTGATTTCTATTTATTCTCTATACATTCAGTGGCCACTCTATTAGGTATGCCTGCTCATTAATGCAAATATCTAATCAAGTCAAGTCAACTTTTATTGTCATTTCGACCATAACAGCTGGTACAGTGCATAGTAAAAATGAGACAACGTTTTTCCGGACCATGGTGTTACATGACACAGTACAAAAAACTAGACTGAACTACGTAATAAAAAACAAACAGAGAAAGCTATACTAGACTACAGACCTACACTGGACTGCATAAAGTGCACAAAAACAGTGCAGGCATTTCAATAAATAATAAACAAGACAGGAGGACAAGGTGTCAGTCTAGGCTTCGGGTATTGAGGAGTCTGGTAGCTTGGGGGAAGAAACTGTTATATAGTCTGGTCGTGAGAGCCCGAATGCTTCGGAGCCTTTTCCCAGACGGCAGGAGGGAGAAGAGATTGTATTAGGGGTGCGTGGGGTCCTTCATAATTCTGTTTCCTTTGCGGGTGCAGCGTGTAGTGTAAGTGTCCGTGATGGCGGGAAGAGAGACCCCGATGATCTTCTCAGCTGACCTCACCATCCGCTGCAGGGTCTTGTGATCCGAGATGTTGCAATTTCTGAACCAGGCAGTGTTGCAGCTGCTCAGGATACTCTCAATACAACCCCTGTAGAATATGATGAGGATGGGGGGTGGGAGATGGACTTTCCTCAGCCTTCGCAGAAAGTAGAGACGCTGCTGGGCTTTTTTTGCTATGGAGCTGGTGTTGAGGGACCAGGTGAGATTTTCCGTCAGGTGAACACCAAGAAATTTGGTGCTCTTTGCGATCTCTATAGAGGAGCCGTCGATGTTCAGCGGGGAGTGGTCACTCCGTGCCCTCCTGAAGTCAACAACCATCTCTTTTGTTTTGTTCACATTAAGAGACAGGTTGTTGGCTCTGCACCAGTCCGTTAGCTGCTGCACCTCCTCTCTGTATTGCTGACTCATTGTTCTTGCTGATGAGACCCACCACAGTCGTGTCATCGGTGAACTTGATGATATGGTTCAAACTGTGTGTTGCAGCACAGTGATGGGTCAGCAGAGTGAACAGCAGTGGACTGAACACACAGCCCTGGGGGGCCCCCGTGCTCAGTGTGATGGTGTTGGAGATGCTGCTCCTGATCCAGACTGACTGAGGTCTCCCAGTCAGGAAGTCTAGGATCCAGTTGTAGAGGGAGGTGTTCAGGCCCAGTAGGTTCAGCTTTCCAATCAGTTTCTGAGGGATGATTGTGTTGAATGCTGAACTGAAGTCTATGAACAGCATCCGAACGTATGTGTCTTTTTTGTCCAGGTGGGTTAGGGCCAGGTGGAGGGTGGTGGCAATGGCATCATCTGTTGAGCGGTTGGGACGGTACGCAAACTGCAGGGGGTCCAGTGAGGGGGGAAGCAGGGTCTTGATATGCCTCATGACAAGCCTGTCGAAACACTTCATGATGATGGATGTGAGTGCAACGGGAAGGTAGTCAGTGAGGCAGGACACTGAAGACTTCTTCAGCACAGGGATGATGGTGGCAGCCTTGAAGCACGTTGGAACAGTGGCGCTGCTCAGGGAGATGTTGAAGATGTCAATGAGAACATCTGCTAGCTGGTCTGCACATCTTCTGAGCACTCTACCAGGGATGTTGTCTGGTCCAGCAGCCTTCCGTGGGTTGACCCTGCACAGTCTCACGTCGGCCATGGAGAGACACAGCACCTGGTCATTCGCAGGAGGGGTGGACTTCCTCACCGCCACATCATTTTCTGCCTCAAACTGGGCATAGAAGTTATTCAGTGCATTTGGGAGGGGGGCAGCACCTGCACAGTCAGAAGATGTTGTCTTTTAATTGGTGATGTCCTGGATGTCCTTCCACATGCGCCGCGTGTCGCCGCTGTCCTGGAAGTAACTGTGGATTAGCTGGGCATGTGCACGCTTTGCCCCTCTGATGGCTCGGTACAGTTGGCTCTTGCTGTTGTTAAAGCTGCCTTGTCACCTGATCTGAAGACGGAGTTGCGGGACCTCAGCAGCGCACGCACCTCTGCGGTCATCCATGGCTTCTGGTTGGCGTGTATAGTGATGGTCTTGGACAGAGTAACATCATCCATGCACTTGCTGATGTAGCTGGTCACTGATGCTGTGTGGAGTCTAAGCTGGTGGAGTCACCATCGGTTGCAGCCTCCCTGAACATGTGCCAGTCAGTATGCTCAAAGCAGTCTTGAAGAGCAGAGATGGCTCCTGCTGGCCAGGTTTTCACCTGCTTCTGAACTGGTCTGGAGCGCCTGACGAGCGGTCTGTATGCTGGGATTAGCATAACAGAGATGTGGTCTGAGCATCCGAGGTAGGGGTGGGGCTCTGCCCCCATGTGGGCACAAACTGCATAAAAGCATACATATGTGGTCGAAAGATTTTGTTATTGTTTAGACCAAATAACAGAATGGGGAAGAAATGTGTTCTAAGTGACTTGGATTGTGGAAAGGTTGTTGGTAGTTTGAGTATTTTAGAAACTGCTAATCTCCTGGGACTTTTTTTAAGCACAGTAGTTTCCAGGATTTACAGAAGGTGTGTTTAAAAAAACTAAAATAACATCCTGGGATTGGCAGTTTTGTGGGGAAAAATGCCTCATTAATGAGAGAGGTCAAAGAATAGCCAGACTGGTTCAAACTGACAGGATAGAGACAATAACTTAGATAATCACACAATACAATAATGGTGTGCAGAAGAGCATTTCTGAACACCTTGAAGTGAATGGGCTCCAGTGCCTAATGCAATAGCCACTGAATGCATGATCATGGTCTTCTGCTGCAATAATCCATCCACTTCAAATCTGACATGCTGTGCATTCAGGATTGCTCTTCAGCACACTAGTGTCGTAATGCATGATCACTTGAGAAACTGTCGCCTTCCGAGTCCTGACGAAGGTTCACGGCCGGAAACGTCGACTGTTTACTCTGTTCCATAGATGCTGCCTGACCAGCTGAGTTCGTCCAGCAATTTTATGTGTTGCTTTGGAATTCCAACATTGGCAGATTTTCTCATGTTTGTGTCACATTGAACCAGACTGGCCATTCTCGTCTGACCTTTCTCATTAACGAGGCATTTTTGCCCACAGAACTGCTGTTCACTGAATCTTTTTTGTTTTACGCACCATTTTCTGTAAATTGTGGGGAACGTGTGTGATAATTCCAGGAGATTGGCAGTTCCTGAGATCCTCAAACCACCCCATCTGGCACCAACAATTACTCTATAGTCAAAGTCACTTAGATCACATTCTTCCCCATTCTGATGCTAGGTCTGAACAATAACTGAATTGCTTGACCATATGCTTTTATGCATTGAGTTGCTGCTAAAGCTCAAAGTTCAAAGAAATATTTATTATCAGAGAACATACATGTCACCATATTCAACCCTGAGGTTCTTTATTTCCCTGCGGCAATACTTAGCAAATCTATAGAATGATAACTGTAAACAGGATCACTGAACAAACTGTGCAAATGCAAATGCAAATAAATAGCAATAAATAATGAGCATGAAATAACAAGTCCTTAAAGTGAGACCATCAGCTGTGGGAACACCAGAAATAGAATGAGTGCAGTCATTCCCTTTTGTTCAAGAGCCTGATGGTTGAAGGGTAGTAACTGTCCTTGAACCTGCTGCTGTAAGTTGTGAAGCTCTTGTACCTTCTACCTGATGGCAGCAGTGAGAAAAGAGCATGGCTTCGGTGCTGAGGAACTTCGATGATTGATGCTGCTTTTCTGCAGCATTGTTTCATACAAATGTGTTCGATGGCTTGCAGGGCTACACTCATGATGTACCGGGCTGAATCCTCTATCTTTTGTAGGATTTTCCACTCAAAGCCATTGGTGTTCCCATACCTGGCTATAATGCAGCCAGTAAGTACACTTTCCACCACACATCGATAGCTACGTGTTTGGCTGATTAGATATTTGCATTAACGAGCAGGCAGACAGGTGTACCTAATATAGTGGCTACTGAGTGCATAATCCACTTCATTTATCTTGCTCAGGGGAAAAAAAATAAAGCATGATGTACAGTATCTTAAATTAACCAGACAGAATGATTAATCAGTGTAATATATTGTACTTGTGCATATCAGTGATTTTTGACTTGATAGTACCTTGACATCTTGATTAGGACTTAAACACTTGATCGGTGACCTTGCTGGATGTTAATTCCCGCTCCCTCTCATCTCCATGGCAGCCACAGGGTGTCATGAGGAGGTCTCTTTAAAAAAACCAATCCATTTTCCAGGGATCAGCAGGCAAATGATGAGGCAGCTGTGAGCTTAGCAAGCAGTTAGCATCTGTGAAACACAGTGATCAGCTTTTAACGCTATTCTCGGGGAGCCAGCCATGATAACAATCTCTTAAAGACTGTATGTCCCAATGTTATCAGAATAATTGCAACTTCCAACCTGGCACCAAATATGCTTGAAGGTCCATTTTGCAAGCCTTAATTTATTAGTGTTTCATTCCTTAATTTGCAACTTTAAGGGTCAGTTTTGTAGAGGGAAACAAAATTAGGAGGGGTATATGCAAGCGAGCTTTTTCCTCTGAGATGAGGGGGGCAGAGTAAAATTAGAGGTCATGGGTTAAGGGTGAACGTTGAAATGTTTAAGGGGAACATGAGGGGAAACTTCTTCACTGGTGATGAGTGTGGAACGAGCTGCCAGAGCAAGTACTGCATGCGAGCTTGACTTCAACATTTGAGAAAAGTTGTGATTCGTACATGAATGTGAGGGGTATGGAGGGCCATGGTCCGACTGCAGGTTGACGGGAATAGTCAGTGTAAATGGTTCTGTGCAGACTAGATGGGCCAAAGGGCCTATTTCTGTGCTGTATTTTTCTGTCACTTTATGACTCTATTCAAAATCTCTTGAAATTCACCCAAAAAATCCTAGATGAAGTAATCTTTCAGAATGTTTTATGGCTATTAATTTAGGAGTTAGGCTTCTTTTGTTTGCAAAAGTCCTCCTGGAGGAAACAAAAGAAAACACTGGAAATTCTCAGCAGGTCGGGCGCCATGTAGAGAGAGAGAGACAGTCCACTTTACTGGTCAATAACCTTAGATCTGAATTGAAATAGTGAGGAAGCATGTGGAAAGAGGGGGAGATGTCAGTGGAGAAAATTATCCAAGAAACATGATTGATTTCTGTACCAACAGGTTAATAAATGATTGCTGCTGTTAATCGTGGGGAGGATAGTCAAAGACTACAGGATGTTATTGATCTGTTGCAAAGACAGTCAGAACAATGGCAAATATGAGGTGATGCACTTTGGGAAGACTAGTAAGTGTACGGCATACACAATGGATTGTCAGACTCATACAGTGTATTGAGAAACTGAGGGATTCTTGAAAGGAATTCCAAACATCCCCGAAGATGACAGTGTAGGTAAATAAACTGTTGAAGGTAATGTACAAGATACAAGTCTTCTTTGGCCCAGACAAAGAATCTAGGACAGGGAGGTTATAGGAGCATGGAGTTAAACAGCACAAGATGCGTTTCATCTCACCTCATCCATGCCTACCTTTTTGTACTACACTAATCCTGTTTGCCTGATCTAGTTCCCTATCCATCAATGCCTTGTCTATTTAAGTGCATATCTAAATGTCTCTTAAATGTAGTGATTATATTGGACTTCCTTTGACAGTGAATTCCATACTTCAACCACTATCAGTGTAAAAAAAACTTGCCTCTCAGATTGTCTTTAATACTTCTTCTCTCCCTAAGCATATACTCTCATGTTTTTGATATCCATACCGTGGAAGAACAATTCTGACTATCTATCCAAACTATGCCCCGTATAACTTTATATAGTTATATGCCCGATACCAAATGTCCAATAAAATTTTGGTTAGGCCGCAGTTGGAATCGCATGTATCATTCTAGTCACGATGCTATAGAAAAGATGTTGTTGCACCGGAGATTCACCATAATGTTGCCTTGGATGGAAAGTTTCATCTATAGGGAGTGATAGGATGCATTAGATTTGTTTTCCATGGGGAGAAGACTGAGAAGCCTGGACTGGCTCAGGAATGGAAGAGTTTTCCCCATAGCAGATGTATCTGAAACAGGTGGATATAAGTTTAGGCTAAGTGATAAGAGGATTAGAGTAATCAGAAACAGGCTCTTTGGCCCACCTAGTCAGTGCTGAACTATTAATCTGCCTAGTCCCATTGACCTGCACCAATACAATAGCTCCCAAATCGCCTTCCATCCATAATTATCTAAATTCCTCTTAAATATTAAAATCAAATCTGCATCCACCACTTCTGCTGGCAGTTCATTCCACACTCTCATGATCCTCTGAGTGAAGAAGTTCCTCGAGTTTCTTTAATAATTTCAACTTCACCCTTTACTCATGACCTCTAGTTCTAGTCTCACCCAAACAGTCTGCTTGCATTGTTTCTATCTATACCGCTCAAAATTTTGTATTCCTCTATCAAATCTCCCCTCATTCCTCAATGCTCTTGGGACTAAAGTCCTAACCTATTCAACATATCCCAATAACTCAGGTCCTTAAATCCTGTCAGCAACATTGCAAAGCTTGTCTGCCCTCTTTCAATTTTTTTGACATCTTTCCTGTAGGTAGGCAACCAAAACTGCACCTAATACTCCAAATTAGCCCTCACCAAAATCTTTTACAGCTTCCACCAAACATCCCAACGCCTGTATTCAGTACTTTGATTTATGAAGTCCAAAGTGCCAAAAGTTTTCTTTATGACCCTATCTATCTGTGACGCACTTTTAAGGAATTATTAATATGTGTTCCCCGATCACTCCATATTGTTGCACATCTCAGTGTCCTACCACTCACCATGTAAGCCTTATCCAGGTTTGCCTTTCCACTCCTCTCACTTGTCTGCATTAAATTGCTTCTGGCATTCTTTAGTCCATTTTTCCAGCTGGTGCAGATGCCGTTGTATGCTTTGATAATTTTCCTTGCTCTCCACTGCACTCCCAATCTTCGTGTCATCTGTGCATTTGCTGATCCAGTTTATCACATTATCGTTGAGCTCTTTGATATGGAGAACAAACAACAATGGACCCAGCACCGATCCCTGGGGCACACCACTACTTACAGGCCTACAGTAAATGAGGCAACCATTTACTACCACTCTCTGGCTTCTCCCATGAAGGCAATGTATAATCCAATTTGCTACCTCATCTTGAATGCCAAGCAACTGAGCCTTCTTGACTAACTTCCCAGTTAGGACCTAGTAAAAGTCTGACCTTGTCAGAGCATTCTGACAGGCTGCATCACTGTCTGGTATGGAGGGGCTACTGCACAGGAGTAAAAGAAGCTGTAGAATGTTGTAAATCTAGTCAGCTCCATCTTGGGTACTAGCCTACAAAGTACCCAGGACATCTTCAGTGAGCGGTATCTCAGAAAGGAAGTGTCCATTGTTAAGGACCTCCAGAACCCAGGTCACTGTTACCATCAGGTAGGAGGTACAGAAGCCTGAAGGTACACACTCAGCAATTCAAGAACAGCTTCTTCCCCTCTGCCATCCAATTCCTATATGGACGTTGAATCTTTGGACACTACCTCATTTTGTTTTAGTATACAGTATTTCTGTTTTTGCACGTTTTTTTAATCTATTCAATAAATGTAATTGATTTACTCATTTATTTATTATTATTATTTATTTTTTATTATTTTTTCTCTGCTAGATTATGTATTGCGTTGAACTGTTGCTGCTAAGTTTACAAATTTCCCATCACATGCTGGTGATAATAAACCTGATTCAGATTCCTTACTAAAGTCCATGTAGATAACGTCCTCTGCCTTGCCTTCATCAACATTTCTGATAACACCCTTCAAATTAGGAGAGATCTGGGGGGATCTTTATGGCACAAAAGGCAGGTAGAATCTGGAAGGCATGCCTGATTGGATGGTGGAGCCAGGTACCCTCACAATATTTAAGTAGTACCTGAGTTGGCAAGACATAGAAGCTTACAGACAAACTGCTGGTAATTTGAAATAGTAGGGAGCGGTACTTGATAGCCAGTGTTGGTATTGTGCACTGTGGGATTTTTGTCTCTGCTGAATGATTCTATGAGCTAGAGAGAACAGAAAATCTAAAGAACACGGTAGTTTATTATTGTCACATGTACTGAGTTACAGTGAAAATCTTTGTTATGTATAGCATCTAGCATATCATTCCAAATGCTGGAACTCTTTCTTTTAAAGTTTGGAGAATAGAAGCCTACCCAATTTATACAAAGTGTTATTTTGTTTCTTTTCCTTTCCTCCAGTTATCTTCTTCATAAACAATTATACCTGTTGTCTGCCAATCATAGACATTCTCTTTGTTCTCCCCGGTATTTCTATTCTATAAAACTTAATATACTTTTGTCGTCACACTTTTTTTCAATTTTGTATGAGACATATTGAGCCGAACGTTGATTCTGCACCTCTTTCCACAGATGCTGCCTAGCCTGCTTAGTTTCATGCTTCCAGCATCTTCTGTTTTTTATTAACCTTAGCTTCGGAATATAAACTGGCACCAAGATGTTGTACATGTCTTTAAAAGGACTGAAGACCGCCAATACAATAACCATATAACAATTACAGCACGGAAACAGGCCACCTCGGCTCTTCTAGTCCGTGCCGAATGCTTACTCTCACCTAGTCCCACTGACCTGCACTCAACCCATAACCTTTCATTCCATTTCTGTCCATATACCTATCCAATTTTACTTTAAATGACAATATTGAACCTGCCTCTACTAATGTAATGTGCATTAAGTGTAGATTTTTGCTTAGTCATTTAGACCTCTTTGAGCCTTCCCTGTACCCATTTAGAATTATTGCACCTTTTAGAAACATTGCAGGAGGCATGAACTGGGACTGCTTTGGTACCTCAGACCATTTGGTGTTTCAAAAAGAAGGCAAGCTTGTGCATGACCCAGTGTTTGACATGGATCAGGGAACAACTTCTGTTATCCATGCAACAATTCAGCCATCTTACCGCTTACCAACCAGCTCTTCAAAGCAGTCTCCTGGCCAAGATTTAGACAGTACTGAAGGAGTTCCTCAGGGTGAGCAACTCACACAAAACACTCTAGGAACTCAGCAGGCCAAGCAGCTTCTATGAAAATAAATAAATGGTTGATGTTTTGGGCCAAGATCCTTCAAAGGAAGGAAGGTGGAGAAGTCAGAATAAGAAAAGGTGGGAAGGGGTAATGGAATTCCAGCTAGAATGTGATAGGTGAAGCCAAATGTTTGGTGGAAGGGGGATGAAGTAAGAAGTTGGAAAGTGACAGGAGAAAGGGTAAAGAGCTGGAGAAGAGGAATCAGGGTAAGATTGGCAAGGCAACAAGTTCTAATTGAATTATTTATATGGGGTCACATGATTGATGGTGATCTGTAATTTTGGAAATGTGACAGTTATCTGAGGTTTTATCATATAATTTTTCTGTTTTTTTATTTAGTACATCACTATATAATGTGTGAAAACTTACTTTCTCATGCCCAGTTAATAACGCCTATATCCCTTTTGTCTAGAATTCAACTGTGGCTAGTAGCACCAGCTATGCCATATGGTAGTGATTGTGCATTCTCCTGGCTTATAATTTTCATTTCCATTGACTTCTAGGAAATTACTTTATACCTTCATAAATTGGAATAGAAAAAGCATCTGCTATTATGTGGTGTGTCTACCATTACTGTCCAGGGATAAATTTCTAGGCAACTTTAATTTTGTACAGTCCATAAGCTGCTCCTTGTCATGTGTTATGAATCTGAATGAGGATTCTGTTACATTTGTCTTTCATTGATAAAATGTAGCCTGCGAGGATATTCAAACAAAGCACCCTGATTATTCTTGGTGAGTTAAGAATACTGTACAGTAAGAGTGTTGTCTTGGTGGAAGAGACTGGCAGTATTTTATTAACATTAAGTGTGTTTTTGTTACAGAGTGGTCCATGGATTAGACTAGTGCATTGTAAAGAAAGCATTCTAGTTAGAACAATACAGCTAAGAAAGATCAAGAAAATATGTGCATTATATTCTATCATAAGCCCAATTGTCCAATAGTGCAAATGAGACTTGTCCACTTGATGAATTTTTTAAAAAATTTTAAACAATTTTAGGTAGTGCTTCATAGCTGATAGGAAATGCTTTTAAATATTTGTTAACAAGGGCAATTTATTGCAACTAACAGCTAAACTAATGTACTAATGGGTCATTTTTTGGCAAAGATTCACATAATCATTGATTTAAACCTTGCAGCTATTGAAAATAAAGTGGACTCTATTGGCTGCCAAATTTGAATTGATCTTCTCATAGGCTATCTTTGGCCTGTGGTCATAATCATGCATCAGTGCCCATGGATCAGTGGGAAGGGTAGCAACATTTGTACATCCTATTCTTAATCCTCAGGCTTCAGATCTGTGCCATGGATCCTTCATTACCCCAGAATACACTTGGCACCTTGTAGGAAATAAATTGATGTGTTGATATTAACTGGATTGAATCCAGTCCCTTTCCTACTGTCATTCATTCTGCAGTCCACAGGTGTTCCAGGAAAGAAAATGAAACCTTCTGGGCACAACGTAAATGACTCCTTTCCTTCTGAATGCTGTTTGTGGATCTCGTTATGAAACGTGGCCACAACAGATGGGTTCATTAAATCTATCTGCATGATGTATTTTAAAAAGACAGTTATAATTGTGAATTTTTTAGATAGATAGATAGATACTTTATTGATCCTAGGGAAATTACAGTGTCACAGTAGCATTATAAGTGCACAAATATACTAATTTACAAATGTTAGAAAAGAAGTAAGGGAAGATTAGAAGAGAATATTATCGATCTATTTAAATGTTCCGGTTGTTCCTATACATCGTCCTCATCTTCCCTATGATCTAGCCACTGTTTTTTTTTTATAATCTGTCTTTACGGTATTTTGTGACGTGGATTAGCAAGGAATTTACTTGCAGTAATCTTCCTCCTGGATTAATGTAACCCTCTGATACACAACTCACTTTGGTTTGGCAAATACTGCACAAAAGTGTAAGTGTTTCCATTAGATTGCATTCTCTAATGTGTTTGCTTATAATTGTAGAAAAATATGAAGTACAGAAAAGAATAATGCTTTTTATAACCAGAGGGCAAAATACATATGAAACAAGATCAAACTATTATCTATTATGCTTAAATTATCTTCATAAGAAAGTCATTATATATACAGAAACATACTTAATAAAAAAGTTCTGACTCAAAATGCCAAATATGATCTTTAATAGTAGTGTAAAATAATATATATAATACAAAGTGCTTAACTTTAACTTTATTATGATCCCTTAACAAAAGTGGCACGATGACTGTAATAAGAAGTTTGCTTCTAGTATTACTTGTTTTTCCATCAAAAAATACATTTTCTTCAGTCAATTTCCAGATAAATTAAATAATATTACAGTCATTAAATTCAATTAACAAATGTAATTAAATATTCATTTACCTTTTGAGCAGAACTGGACTAAAGTGGCATACTCCCATCAGAACCATTTATTGCAACAAACAGAAAATGCTAGAGGTCAGGTCTCAGCAGGTCAGGTCAGATTGCCCAACATCAAGGGGAACTGAGAAACCAAGGAGATGGCAAACAGTCAGAATACAGCTATCACCTTAAGACAGGATTTGTCCTGTTTTGAGGACTTATGATGAAGAGGCATGATAGATGGGGAAGGAAATAGTTAATTTGGAATGTTTTAATGTTTGCTGACCATGAAGTTCAAAACTAAAACAAAGATCTTAAGCCCTATCCAATATAGATAGCTGCAGGTGCTTTGATGAAAGGAAAATTGTACTGTAGCTACCTACCCTTCAAAGACCAGTTTCCTTCCCTGTTTACCCGCCATTGTAAGTTTAGCTGCCAGAGCCCACTATTTGACTGGTGCCCCCTTACCAACTAAGTCACTTAAATACAGTTCATTTATTTTTGGTGATATATGTTTAAATTTAGATAAAATTCTTAAAACACATTTAAAACTCACAGAAGATTTTCATCTTATAAAAGATTTCCAAATTACAAATGATTTTTTAAATACAAACGATTTTCAAAGAAAAGGTACAATTCCAGTAAGCTAAAACTGCATACCAACGAGTTGCAGATGAACAAATCATCCGTGGCATTAATATTTTTTAAGTTAAATACTTTTATTGAAGGAATGACACAATATAAAATACATAATGGATTACATTTTCCTCCATTTTGCTTTTATATCTTACCCCTAAACAAACCTCCCTTCATCCTCCCTCTACGAACATACAATGGCAGCTAATGTATTTACAATACAACAATTCGCAAATAAAAGTATGGACACTTCCCAGCCATACCCCCACACTAGTTCAAGATGAAGACCCACACACCGCGGCATATACTAAAGGTTTCCAGTTCATCTGTCTTTCTGTCATTCTTCTTGATATTCTTCAACCAATCTTAATAAACCTGACTGCTCTCTTGCATTTTTTTCTATCACAAGACTTGCAGACATGTGACATTGTTTCATATACTTTTCACACAAATGCTCTAAAAGCTTCTGGAGACAACATTTCCAGATACCCACAATTAATACTGTGAAGCTGCCTCTTTAAGTGCACAGACCTTCCAACAATTAATAGATTAGCCATCTGATGTGCTAAGTGTCAGTATTAATCTAGTCTGCAAACTTCTTTGAAGGAAATAATTTAGCCACATTGTCTGGTTTATTAATAGGCATCCGTTAGTCTCAGAGACCACGGATTTGCACCTTGGAAAGTTTCCAGGGCGCAGGCCTGGGCAGGGTTTTATGGGAGACTGGCCGTTGCCCATGCTGCAAGTCTCCCCTCTCCATGCCACCGATACTGTCCAAAGGAAGGGCAAGGGCCGATACAGCTTGGCACTGGTGTCGCCACAGAGCAATGTATGGTTAAGCGCTTTGCTCAAGGACACAACACACTGCCTTAGCTGAGGCTCGAACTAGCTACCTTCAGATCACTAGACCAAAGCCTTAACCCCTTGGCCACGCTACAACCCCTATTAACATAACCCCATTGTCTTACACTGCATCTCTTAACCAGTTAGCTTCATGTTGTGGACTAGCATCTGTTCTCCATGGACAGAGCTGTTTATTTGCAAAGCTGTCTTTTTAACTTCAGTCTGATTACTGCTTGCCATTTACATCCAGAACTGAAGACTCTTCACACTTATGACAAGAAGCTGGATAAACTTACTCAAAAACAATGTTTTGATCTCTAGGAGTGTCAGCTGCTGTGTGTAAAGCTAAGCATGGAAAAAAAAGACCTCTGCCCTGGACAGTGTCTATCCCATCATAATTAAGAGCAAAATGAGCAATTGAAGGAAGTGAACTCAAGTTTAAAAGCAAATCGTTAAATGCAGGATGAGAACCTGCAATGTCGGTTGTCCCCTTTCTAAGATGGAACAAGGAACAACTTCATTCAGCATATACTTTTAGGTGTATTAAAAAGTTGCTGTGGTGTGTTGGTGCTACCTGTCATAAAAACAGCAACATTCAACAATTATGCAGATGAGGAATTATCTAAGAATAATGTTATAAGTACACATTTGGAATAAAGTATGCATAAGTACATAAATGCATGTATTTATAACGTAAGTAGCATTATAAAAAAGTGGTTTATAATGTTTACTCTGCAGTGCAATAACTGGGGTTATAGATAGTGTGAGGCGGGGGCTAGTTAGAATGGTCGATGAGATTAATTGCCCAGTGTAAGAAACTTTTAAGATGGCTTTAAGTTTCTGCACTTCCTGGAGAGACCTTTTGGAAAAGGCAGGTTGATGGGTGGGTAATGTCTGCAAAGACTTTTTCTATCTGCTTCTTTCTGCTGACATACAAGTCCTGCAGTGATGGTAGACTGCAGCTAATGAGAAGTAGCAACAATTCGTTCGGCAGTTGTTGAGATCCAATCAGTAATATAACGATTTCTGAGATACACAGGCCTTCATGCATTCTTGGAGCTTGATTTTGTTATGTTGAAAGTCGTTCTCTCAGAAGAGTGAGTACCAGGATTTTCAAAGAAAATGCGCTGGAAGTGTTTGTAGAAGAGCTGAAGGTGAGGAGGGCACTCCCAATCCTCAAAAATATCTGGAGAATTGCCAAATTCGGTGCTTATCAGATTGAGCCAGGTTTTCACCCCGAGTGTCTTCCCAACAATGTTGGTACAGGATAGCAAATGGGGTGCATTGCCTTACTGTTTCCCACTCTCTGCATTTGTGACAGCAGCCCTTCACCATCTTTCCCCCATTTCTTGGAACAATTTCTGAACCATCATCAATTCCTTTACATCAGGTTGACAGAATTTTGTTTTGACGAAAAGTTGACTCTTTTTCTTATACTACAAATAACGCCTCAGCTGTTGAATGCTCCCAAGTATTTTCTATTTTTTTTTCAGTTTACTTGGATCTGTAGTATTTTAGTTGGAATCATTTTGCATTCCTATTTCAAACAGCCTATATCTGTTCACTTCTTCTGTCTCACCAAACCTGGACAAGATTCCCTCACTTGGTGGTCTTCGTCTAATCAGTGACTTTTCTTTAGATGTGTCCTCACCCCACAAGTCAAGTACCTGCTTGCTATACAACACCAACTCATCCAAGTATATATCTGAATGTGTCCATGACCAGTGTAAGGCTGGCATGCTTCGTTTGTCCTTGTCAATGCAGCCTTTTCTTTTATAACCACAAGAAAACTGAGAGGAACAAGACTGACTGGGATTAAACAGCAAGACATTGAAATACATGGCTCTTGTCAGAGCTTTGCATGCTGTGATTTCAAAGCTGCGACCTTTTGCACAGGGTCTGGATCTCTTCATTGAATATAAAGGAAAATAAATCTTTAGTTTGACTACCGCCTCTTGCATGAAACTGTACCGAATCTGAATTATTTCAGTTTTCTGGGAGTTTCTCAGTATCATAGGCCATCCTTCAAAGAGAAGATATTTTTGAAAAGAAAACATGTTACACAGCCCTCTTAGTCCTGAGCAAAGAGTGGTACAAAGGATGGTACTGTTGCTGGGAGGAGTATAAATTGCAGATCATTGCACCTCTCTTGAGAGACCATATGCTGCTTTTGGAGGCTCAGTCATCTGAGGAGGAAGACATTGAGATTCCTTCTCTAAATTGAAAGCCTATTTAAATACAAACATGGGCATTCTACTGATCTCAAAACCAGCCTCACACATCTGCCCATGGGAAGCACTTCTTTAAATAGTTCTTCCTCTCAATCCCATAAATCTCGCAAAGCAGACCTACAATGTTTTGTTGATCTCTTGGTCCATGAAGATCCTAGGGCACAACTTTAAAATAAGTGGAGATGATTATCTGGCTCTAGGCGGTGGGACTTAAAGACACAAACTGATAGAGGAACTTCAGCAAGTCAGGCAGCATCTATGGAGGGAAATTAATAGTCAATGTATTGGACTGATGAAGTGCCTTGGCTCAATATGCCAACTGTTTATTTTCCTCCGTAGATGCTGCCTGACTTGTTGCATTCCTCCTGCATTTTCTATGTTTAGCTCAAGATTTCCAGTATCTGCAGAACCTCTTGTGTCAGTGTTCCCTAAATCCTGCTCAGGCATCTTTCAACCGGCGAATACATCCTTAATTTTTATCACCTTTTAGTTTTAATTTTGATTTTGAGCATTTGCAGCTTGTTTATTTTTCTCTAGATTACCCCTTTCAATAGCTGTTTAATAAGCCACTAAGAAAATCAATAGTTTCACTAATTTAGGTGTGAAATTAGGGGGGAAACAGCAACATTTTTGAATCAGTAAAACTTGTGATTTAAAACTGACTTATCAAAAGCAAATACTGTAAGAGCTAAGACATAAATATATTGCAATCTCTGTGAAGATTTGATGTGCATCATCCAAAGACTCTGGTGTAGATTCTTGCCTTCTAACCTAATAGTCGTTAAAGAGAAGAGGAATAATCTTCTGGACTCCTTATGGGAAACATCACTGACTAGTCCATTACTTTCCAGAGTAAATTGTGGATTTAACATGACAAAAACAATAACCCGCAGATTATTTGAAAGAGTGAATTGTTTACAACTTTGTTCTTGGAATGTAAAAGATTGAGGAGAGATTTGATACAAATTAAAAACAGACAGAAAATGCATGCTAAAAGGGCAACATCACAAATGTCATGGGGTCTTCAATATGCAGAATGATAGGGAAAATCAGGTTGGTGCTGGATTACAGGAGGGGGAATTTCTAGAGTGCGTTTGAGATGGCTTTTTAGAGCAGCTCGTGGTTGGTCACATGAGAGGATCTTCTATTCTGGACTGGATGTTGTGCAAAGAACCAGAATTGATTAGTGAGCTTAAGGTAGAAGAACCATTAGGGGAAAGTGATCATAATTGATTTATATTCACCTTGAAATTTGAGAAGGAGAAGCTAAAGTCAGATGTATCAGTACTAGAGTGGAGTAAATGGAATTGCAGGGGCACGAGAGAGGAGATGGCCAGAATTGATTGGAAAAGAATACTGGCAGGGATTATGGCAGAGCAGCAATTTGGAAGGTACAAGATATATACATCCCAAAGTGGAAGAAGTATTCTAAAAGAAAGATATCACAACTATAGCTAACAAGAGAAGTCAAAACCAACATGAAAGTCAAAGAGGGGGCATATAATGGAATAAAGATTAATGGGAACTTTAGAGGATTGGGAAGCTTTTAAAAACCAACAGAAGGCAACTACAAAGTCATTAATATGTAAAGATGGAATACAAAAAGTAAGCTAGTCATTAATATTAAAGAGGATACTAAAAGTTTCTTCAGATACATAAAGTGTAAAAGACAGGCGAGAGTGGATATTGGACTGCTGGAGAACGATGCTGGAGAGGCAGTAGTGGGAGACAACGAAATAGTGGATGACCTGAATAAGTGGAAGTTCCAGGTGTCGGGGACATGAAGTGTTTGAAGTTGCCATAACTAGAAAGACAGAAGGTTCTTGGGAAACTGGAAGGTCTGAAGGTAGATGTCACCTGGACCAGATGCTGTACATGTACACCCTAGAGTTCTAAAACAGGTGATTGAAGAGATTGTGGAGGCATTCGTAATAATTTTTCAAGAGTCACTATATTCTGGAATGGTTATGGAAGACTGGAAAATTGCAAATCTCACTCCAAGAAGGAAGGGAGGCCAGAAAAAAGGAAACTGTAGGCCTGTTAGTCTGACATCAGTGGTTGGAAAGATGTTGGAGTTGATTATTCAGGATGAAGTCTCAGGGTACTTGGAGGCACATAATAAAATGGGCTGCAGTCAGCATGCTTTCCTCAAAGGAAAATCTTGCCTGACAAATCTGTTGGAATTCTTTGAAGATGTAACAAGCAGGATAGACAAAGGAGAATGGGAATAGAAGGGAGCCTTTTCTGACTGGCTGCCGATGACTAGTAGTGTTTCACAGGGATCTGTGTTGGGAATAATTAATTTTATGTTATATGTCAATGATTTGGATGATGGAATTGATTGCTTTGTTCCAAAATGTGCAGATGACATGAAGATAGCTGAAGGGGCAGGTAGTTTTGAGGAAGTAGAGGGGCTACAGAGGACTTAAGACAGATTAGGAGAACGGGCAAATAAATGGCAGCTGGTATACAGTGTCAAGAAGTATTTGGTCATGCAATTTGTTAGAAGAAATAAAAGCATAGACTATTTTCTAATTGCAGAGAAAATGCAAAAAAAAAATGAGTGGCAAGGGGACTTGGAAGTCCTTGTATAGGATTCCCTAAAAGTTAATTTGCAGGTTCAGACTGTGGTGAGGAAGGCAAATGCAATGTTAGCATTCATTTCAAGAAGACTAGAATATAAAAGCAAGGATATAATGTTGAAACTTTATAAAGCACTAGTGAGACCTCACTTGGAATATTGTGAGAAGGTTTGGGTCCCTTATCTTAGAAAAGGTGCAAAAACTGGAGGATCACAAAAATGATTTCAGGATTGAATGGCTTGTCATATGAAGAGTGTACGATGGCTCTGGGCCTGTATTCACAGGAATTCAGAAGAATAAAGGTTGACCTCATTGAAACCTATCAAATGGTAAAAGGTCTTGATAGAGTGGATGTGGAAAGTATGTTTCCTATGGTAGGAGAGTCTGAAACAGGGGCATTCTTTTAGAGTGGAGATGAGGAATTTCTTTAGCCAGAGGGTCATAAATCTGTGGAATTCTTTGCCACAGACATCTGTGGAGACCAAGTCTTTATGTATATTTAAGGTAGACGTTGATAGATTCTTGATTGCTCAGGTGATGAAGGAATATGGGAAGAAGGCAGGAGATTGGGGCTGAGAGGAAAATTGGATTGGCTATGATTAAATGGTGGAGTAGACTCACTGAGCCAAATGGCCTAATTCTGTTCCTTTACCTTATGGTCTGATGATGGACGTGTAAAATTATGAGGCGTATAGATAAGGTGAATTCAAGCAGGCTTTTTTCTACTGAGGTTGGTTGAGACTGAAACTAGAGGTCATGGTATAAAGGTGAAGGGTGAAATGTTTAAGGGGAACATGAGGGGGAGCTTTTTCATTCAGAGGGTGGTGAGAGTGTGGAATGAGCTGCCAGCGCAAGTGCTGGATGTGATTTAGAGTTCAATGCTTAAGCAAGGTTTGGATAAATATATGGATGGGAGCGCTACGAAGGGCCATGGTCTGGGTGCAGGTCAATGAGTCTTGGCAGTTTAAGAGCTTTGGCATGGACTGGAGGGGCCAAAGGCCTGTTTCTATGCTGTACTTTCCATGACTATGACTCTATGCTGAAATTTGAAATAATAGCAAAATTCTGTCATACTCAGCAGTTCTGGTAAGCATTTTCAGAGGGAGAGTAGAGATAATACCTAACATGTTGCCTCATGTTCCCCTTAAACAGCTCACCTTTCACCCTTAACCCATGATCTCCAGTTGTAGTCTCAACCAACCTCAGTGGAACAAGCCTACTGGCATTCACCCTATTGCTCAAAGGTGCATTACCCTCAATCAGAATTAGCAATAAATGAACTTAAAGATGCAGAGAAATGGAGTGCTCCAAAGATTAAATAAGGAAAGATCTGTGAGTTATACTTTGAAGACAGCCAACATTAAATGACAGAAGAGATGACAGTCAGAACATCAACTGCGTTGATGTGGTGAAAATACAGAATAATGGTCTAAAATTTATGAAAAGAATTCAATGAAATGTTATAAATTGGATTAAAAATGAGGGTGCTCATTATCTAAAAAACACAAAATGCTGGCAGAACTCGGCAGGCCAAACAGCAACTATGGGAGGAGGTAATAACAACGTTTCGGGCCGAAACCCTTCATCAGGAGTGAAGTAACATGGGATGGTCGAGGGGGGGGGGATAAAGTAGAGAGCTGGGAAGTGATAGGCTGGAGGGAAATGGGCTAGGGGGAAGGTGGAGAATTATGGGAAATAAAGGAGAAAGAAAAGTAGGGCTGGGGGGGGAGAGGTTATAGTGATGGGGGGGAAAGAGAGAGAAAGAGAACCAGACTAAAATAATAGATAGGGATGGGGGTAAGGGTGGGGGGCAGGGGTATCAACGGAGGTCAGTGAGTTGGATGTTCATGCCGGCAGGAAGGAGGCTACCTAGCCGGGAGATAAGGTATTGCTCCATCGACCTGCGTGTGGCCTCATCTTGACGGTAGAGGAGGCCATGGACAGACATATTGGAGTGGGAGTGGTCTGTGGAATTGAAGTGTGTGGCCACAGGGAGATCCCGCCACTGCTGGAGGACCGAGCGCTGGTGTTCGGTGAAACGGTCTCCCAGTCTGCAGCCGGTCTCCCCAATGTATAAATGGCCACATCGGGAGCACCAGATACAGTATAATCACTCCAGTAGACTCGCAGGTGAAGTGGTGCCTCACCTGAAAGGACTGTCTAGGGCCTGGGGTGGTGGTGAGGGAAGAAGTGTGGGGGCAGGTGTAGCACTTCTTCCGTTTGCAGGGATGAGTGCCTGGAGGGAGGTCCGTGGGGAGGGATGGGGGGGGGATGAATGAACAAGGGAGTTGCGTAGGGAGCGATCCCTGCGGAAAGCCGAGAGTGGGGGGGGGGGGGGGGAGATGTGGCTGGTGCTGGGATCACGTAGGAGGTGGTGGAAGTTACGGAGGATTATATGTTGGATCTGTAGGCTGGTAGGGTGATAGGTGAGGACCAGGGGGACTGTATCCCTGGTGGGCTGGTGGGGGGATGGGGTAAGGGCAGAGGTGCGTGAAATATGGGAGATGAGATGGAGGGCAGAGTTGATAGTGGACGAAGGAAAGCCCCTTTCTTTAAAAAAGGAAAACATCTCCTTTGTCCTAGAATGAAAGGCCTCATCCTGAGAGCAGATGTGGCGGAGGTGGAGGAATTGAGAGAAAGGGATAGCATTTTGCAGGAGACAGGGTGGGAGGAGGAATAGTCTAGGTAGCTGTGGGAGTTAGTAGGTTTGTAGTAGACATCGGTGGATAGGCTGTCTCCAGAGATAGAAACAGAAAGAAATAGAAAGGGGAGGGAGGTGTCGGAAATAGATCAGGTGAATTTGAGGGCGGGGTGAAAGTTGGAGGCAAAGTTAATGAAGTCGACGAGCTCAGCATGCGTGCAGGAAGCAGCACTGATGCAGTCGTCGATGTAACGTAAGAACAGAGGAGGACAGATACCGGTGTAGGCTTGGAACAGGGATTGCTCCACATGGCCGACAAAAAGGCAGCCACAGCTGGGACCCATGCGGGTGCCCCTGGCTACACCTTTAGTTTGGAGGAAGTGGGAGGAGCCAAAGGAGAAATTGTTAAGGGTGAGGACTAATTCCACGAGGCGGAGAAGAGTGGTGGTAGAAGGTGACTGGCTGGGTCTGGAATCCAGGAAGAAACGGAGAGCTTGGCGACCTTCCTGGTGGGGGATAGAGGTATATAGGGACTGGACGTCCATGATGAAGATGAGGCAGTGGGGGCCAGGGAACTTGAAATCTTTGAAGAGATGTAAAGCATGTGAAGTATCATGGACATAGGTGGGTAGGGATTGAACAAGCGGAGATAAAACAGAGTCGAGATAGGCAGAAATGAGTTCAGTGGGGCAGGAGCAAGCAGAGACAGTAGGTCTGCCTGGACAGGCAGGTTTGTGAATCTTAGGTAGGAGGTAGAAACGTGAAGTGCGGGGTGTGGGAACTATAAGTTTGGTGGCCGTGGATGGGACCTCTCCCGAGCTGATGAGATCGGAAATCGTTTGGGAGACAATGGACTGGTGCTCCCTAGTGGGGTCATGGTCCAGGGGTAGATAAGAGGAGGTGTCAGCGAGTTGTCGTTGTGCCTCTGCTATGTACAGGTCGATGTGCCTGATGACAACAGCACCCCCCTTATCAGCAGGTTTAATGGTAAGGTTGGGATTGTTGCGGAGGGAATGGAGAGCAGAGCATTCAGAGGGAGTAAGGTTGGAATTGGAGCAAGGGGTGGTGAAGTCGAGACGGTTAATGTCCCGACGGCAATTAGAGATGAACAGATCCAGGGTGGGTTAGAAGTCCATGAGGAGGAGGAGGGTTGGAGATGGGAGAATGGGTCATCGGTGGGGATGGAAGAGTCCCTACCGAAGAAGTGGGCTCGAAGATGGAGCCGGCAGAAGATTTTCTTCCCCACTGACATGGTTTCCTGGCCCTCGGGGGCTTCAGCTTCCTCTCACCCCCACCCCTTCCCCGCTGACTCCACCAGCCTCCCACCCCCCTCGGACCAGAGCTCTCAACCTTGCCGGGTCTTCACCATCCCCTCCGACCTTACTCTCTCTCAGGCTGAGCGCTCTGTCCTTAGTAAGGGCCTCACATTTGTCCCCGTTTGCCCTCACCTCAGTGAGTTCCGCGTGCGCCAGGACCTGGAGCTCTTCTTCCGCTGGCTCCGTCTTCGAGTCCACTTCTTCGGTAGGGACTCTCCCACCCCTACTCTACTTTATCCCTCCTCCCACTTCTTATCCCCCCTTGGCCATCACATGTTACTTCACTCCTGATGAAGGGTTTCGGCCCGAAACGTCGTTATTACCTCCTCCGGTAGATGCTGCCTGGCCTGCTGAGTTCTGCCAGCATTTTGTGTTTTTTATTTATTTCCAGCATCTGCAGATTCACTCGTGGTGCTCATTATCTGTGGGTTCCAAAGGTTGTCCTGGCCAGGGTGGTAGTGGGGATAAACTCCCACTACTTATAAAGTGCTCCAAATGGGCTGTCTCTACAGCCTCTGACAACCAAGTCCAACTCTTGGCCTTCACATGTGGCTCAGCGACTAGGCCCGGCGGAAGAGCTTCTGCTGACAAGAGAAGGGACAAAGGCAGACCACTGGCGCCTCAAAACCAGCTGCTTTGGCCAGATGGGACTCATCAGCCTTGGACAGCAGCCCACCCAGGAGAAGGAAAACTCTGATTATAAGCCTCCGCTGCCTTGCGGCCATAACCACCCATGGGAAAGGCTTCAGGAGTAAACCCTGAGGAAGAAATCCAGAGCCGGGGTCCCTAAGGCAGCTTGATGTTGTTTACAAATTCACCCTGGCAACCTCTACGACAACACTGGTGCCAAGCTGTATCGGCCCTTGCCCTTCGCTTGGACTACGTCAGTGACATGGAGAGGGGGAACCCGCTGCATGGGCAACGGCCAGTTCTTCAAACCTTCCCGCCCAGGGTTGCGCCCCGGAGAGGACCCAGTCCACCAGGGATTGACGGCTGCCTCCTACTACAAGTGTACATAGTCGGCAGATGAGGGGTTGTCCTGCAGTTCATAAGTTCCTGTAAGAATATCATGGGCAAAAAATATTCAGGGAAAAAGTAGGACTATTAAGGACAGTAGCAGCATCGTGGATCAAGTATCACCTTTATTTGCCAGATACATTTACATGTATTAAGAATTTGCTGAGATGCGTTGGTGTGACATGCAACAAAAGCAACAACATTCAACAATTATGTGAATAAAGTATCTTATATTAATATAAACTTACAGATTAAAATACAGATATAAAATGTGCATTCATACTATCATGTATTTACAATGTAAACAGCATTATAAAAAAAAAGTGATTTTAAGAGTGTTGAGCCAGAAAGTGCAGGTAAAGTCCTAAATGAATACAGGCACTTCCCTTTGGTACCAAAAAATAAAATGGACTTTGAAGTTGGAGGATTCATTGAAGGGTGAGGTAATATTCTAGTCCAAGTCTCCATAAATAAAGAGGAGGTACTTGATGCATTGGCAGCTGGCAAGGGGCATAAATCCCCAGAACCAGGTGAGGGAGGTTTACTCCAGACTGCAATGAGGGGGCAAGGAAAGAGATTTCTGTGGCTCTGGCTGGGATTTTTTAATCTTCACTGGCCACCAGTGGGATACCAGATGATTGGAAGACAACAAATGTGGTCATCCTTTCCAAGAAGGGAGGCAAGGAAACATCCCGTAATTAGTGACGTGTGAGCTGACTTGCTATTTTGAACACAAACAAGAAAAAAATTGCAGCTGCTGGCAATCCAAGCATCGCCCCTCTCTGGTCTTCTGCCTGCTCTGGATCTTTTCATTGCCAACTGCCAACAGGACATTAACTGTCTCGATTTTGCCACTCCTCTCTCTAATTCCAACCTCACTCCTGTTGAACGCTCTGCTGTCTACTCACTCTGCACTAATCCTATCCTCACCATCAAACCCACAGATAAGTTGGGTGCTGTAGTAGTCTGGTGGACTGACCTCTACCTTGCTGAAGCCCAGCAACAATGGGCAAATACCTCCGCTTCCTTACCCTTGAATAGGACCCCACTAAGGACCACCAGGCCACTGTCTCCCAAACCATCACTGACCTTATTAGCTCTGGGGATCTCCTTTTACTGCCACCAACCTGATAGTTACCAAACCCCACATCTCCCATTTCTACCTCCATCCCAAGATCCACAAACCTGCCTGTCCAGGTAGTCCCATTGTTTCAGCTAGTTGCTGTGTTACTGAACTCATATCTACATACCTCGACTCAGTTTTATCCCCCCTGGTTTAGTCCCTTCCTACCTACATCTGTAACACTTCACACACTCTTGATCTTTTCTCGTTCCCTGGCCCTGAGCATCTTGCTTTCATCATGGAAGTCCAGTCTCTATACATCTCCATACCCCACCAGAAAGGCCTCAAAGCTCTCCATTTCTTCCTGGACACCAGACATCAGACCCAACCAGATCCGCTCCACCACCACTCCCCTCTGCCTAGTGGAACTTGTCACTCTTAATTTCTCCTAGCTCCTTCCACTTCCTCCAGACCAAACGTGTAGCTCTTGGTACTTGCATGGGACCCAGCTAAGCCTGCCTTTTTGTCAGCTGCGTGCAACAGTCTATGTTCCGAGCCTACACCATTGTTATTCCCCCGCTTTTCCTACACAATGTCGACAACTGCTTCGGTGTTGCTTCCTGCACTTATGCGGAGTTCATCGGCTTCATCAACTTTGCCTCCAACTTCAGCCCTACCCTTTAATTTACCTGGTCCATTTCTAACACCTCCCTTCCCTTCCTTGATCTCTGAGTTTCCACCTCTGGAGACAGCTTATACACTGATGTCTATTATAAAACCACTAATTCTCAGAGCTACCTGGACTATATTGTACCTCTTCCCACCCTGCTACTTGTAAAAATGCCACCCCCTTCTCTCAATTGCACCATCTCTGCCGCATCTGTTCTCAGGATGAGGCTTTTAATTCCAGAACAAAGGAAATGTCCTTTTTTCTTCAAAGAAAGGGGCTTTCCACCCTCCACCATCAAAGCTGCCCTCAACCTCACCTCTTCCATTTCACCTACATTTGCCCTCACCCCCACCTCTTCCATTTCACCTACATTTGTCCTCACCCCCATCCTCCTGCCACCCCACCAGAGATAGGGTTCCTCTTGTACTCACCTATCACCCCATCAGACTCCACATTCAGCACATAATTCTCTGTAACTTCTGCCAACACCAATGGGATTCCACCACCAAGCACACATTTCCCTACCAACAACCCCACTTTCTGTTTTCCACAGGGATCACTCCCTATGTGACTCCCTTGTCCATTCATCCTTTCCCACTGATCTCCCTTCTGGCATGTATCCTTGTAAGTGAAACTAGTGTTACACCTGCCCCCACACCTCCTCCCTCACGACCATTCAGGGCCCCAAACAGTCCTTCCAGGTGAGGTGACATTTCACCTGTGAGTCTGTTGGGGTCCTATACAGTCGACCCTCCTTACCCCCGGGGGATTGGTTCCAAGACCCCCCGGCGGATACCAAAAAACGCGGATGTTCAAGTCCCTTATTTAACTTGTCTCAGTGTGGTGGTCTTTAGGACCCAGCGGAACCCCGGACTTCATTTAACTTGTCTCAGTGCGGTGGACGTTAGGACTCGGTGGTGCAGCTCTGAATCTGCTGTGTTTCTGTTCACGAAAATAATCACGATCACCATTGAAAATAAGGTCAAAGTAATAAAGTGATCGGAAAGCGGTGAAACGCCATCGGTCATTGGAAAAGCGTTAGGCTACAGTCGGTCAACAATTGGAACAATTTTAATGGAGCATCTGAAAGGCCCTGCCCCGATGAAAGCTACAATTATTACTAAGTAATGCAGTGGTTTAATTATTGAAATACGTATGTTTCTTAAGTATCTTATATGCATAGTAAGGTAAAATATGTACTATATACGAAGAAAAACGTTTGACTAACTGATGCTAAATAATACCGGATGTACCTGGTCTGATTTCAAATTCGACTTAAAGACGGACTCAGGAACTGAACTCATTCATAACCCGGGGACTACCTGTACTTTTAAGTCATTTCTAGATTACTTATAATACCTAATACAATATAAATGCTATGTAAATAGTTGTTATACTGTATTGTATAGGGAATATTGACAAGATAAAAAGTCCATACATGGTCAAACAACGAGTGCTGGAGAGAGAACGTCCAGGTTTTCCCAATCCACAGTTGGTTGAATCTGCACATGTGGAATCCACGGATAAGGAGGGCTGACAGTACTGTGTTCACTGCTCCCAGTATGGCCTGCTGAATATTGGTGAGACCTGACGCAGATTGGGAGACCGCTTCGCCAAGCACCCACCCTGCCAGAAAAAGTGGGATCTCCCAGTGGCCACCCATTTTAATTTCACTCCCCATTCCTATTCTAACATACCTATCCATGGTCCCCTCTACTGTCGCGATGAGGCCACACTCAGATTGGAGAAACAGAACCTTATATTCTTTCTGGGCAGCCTCCAACCTGATGTCATGAATATCGCTTTCTCGAACTTCCAGTAATGCCCCCCCTTCACCATTCCCCATCCCCTTTTCTTCTCTCACCCTATCTCATCGCTTGCCCATCACCTCCCCCTCTCTTTCTTCTGTCCTCTTTCCCCCTTCTCCTGCCCTGTGTCTCTTTCACCAATTGACATCACTACTCTTCACTTCACCCCTCCCCTCCCCCAC
This sequence comes from Hypanus sabinus, assembly GCF_030144855.1. NCBI lineage: Eukaryota > Metazoa > Chordata > Chondrichthyes > Myliobatiformes > Dasyatidae > Hypanus > Hypanus sabinus. The sequence continues at coordinate 74,674,643 of NC_082719.1, forward strand.
CCAGTTTTACCTATCATCTTGTGTTTCTTCCTCTCCTCCCACCACCTTCAAACTCTGACTCCTCATCTCTTTTCCTCCAGTTCTGCTGAAGGGTCTCGGCCCGAAATGTCGACTGTACTCTTTTTCATAGATGCTGCCTGGCCTGCTAAGTTCCTCCAGTAGTTTGTGTTTAGTATTTTGAAAGGTATTTGAAAAAAAACATTGAGGGGCATGCTTATATTTGTTTGGAAAGACAGGAGCTAATGAGAGATTGCCAGCATAGCTTCATCAAGGGAAGATAAGAGTAAATTTGAATAAGCATCAAAGTCAGGCCTTCATGGACTTCAATAAGGCTTTTAACAAGGTCCCATTTGATCCAGGGAAAATTGTGAAAATAGATCTGAAATTGGCTTGACAATAAGACACTGACAGTGGAAGCATAGAGTTGATTTGTGATTGGGTTCCTGTGACCAGTGGTGGATGCAGGGTTTTGAATATATGTGGATGTTTTGAATCTCAATGAAAGAAAGTTTACAAAAGACAAGAAGATTGGCAGAGTTGTTACAGTGTGGAGGGCAGACTTAGACTTATGGGGTGATATTAACATGTGGGAAAAAAAGCAGAAAAATGGTAGATGAGGTTATCCAGATAAACATGAGGTAAAGCTAAGACAATTAGCCTTCCCTCATGTTTCCCTGCAATGGAGAGGCATGATTGAGATCCATCAAATTATAAAGGATAGAGGTAACTGGAGAAAACTTTTTCCCAATGTTGGAGGACAATAAAACTAGAGGATATAGATTTAGGTAAGGGGTAGGAGATTTAGAGTGGATTGGAGGGGGATCTTTTACACCTAGAAAGTGATGAGTATCTTGAATGCACTGTAAAAGAGATTGGTGGAAGCAGAGTGGCTCACAGCATATCAAATGTATCCAGACAACCACTCCAGTTGCTAAGCTACAGAAAGCTATGGGCTAAGTGCTGGATGATGGGATTAAAATGGGTGGGACCCAAGCAGTGATCATGAATCTTATTGGCTGATTGCCATATTTCTATGCTACCTGATTCAGTAGCACAAGAGCACCCCTGGGTAAAGTCAGATGTCAATGGAGCTATAATGGATTTCATCTGCATCATAACTCTCTTCAGGACACACAAGGGTAAATGAACATTTCAATACTCAGTAACACCCACAGAATGCTGGAGGAACTCATAGGGTCAGGCAGCATCTATAGAAATGAATAGATAGTCAATGTTTCTTGTCAAGGCTCCTCTTACAGTCCTGAAGAAGGGTCTTGACCAGAAACATTGACTATCTCTTGATTTCCATAGATGCTGCCTGACCTGTTGAGTTCTTCCAGCATTCTGTGTGTGTGTGGCTTTGGATTTCTTGTGTTTATTATTTCAAAATTCAGTTCCCTTTCAGACAGATGTCTTTTGTGAATTTCCCTTTTATCACTCTCTGTAGTTTTGTGATATAATCTCACAGTAATAAAACAGTTTCAAAGTGATAGTGTTAGAGATTCTGAAACTAAGAGCAGCTTACATGCTGGAAATGTTTCAGATAGATAGATACTTTATTGATCCCAAAGGAACTTACAGTGTCACAGTAGCATTACAAGTGTACAGATATGCAAATATTAGAAGAGAAATGAGAAATAATACATTACCTGATGTACAAGATTTACAAGTTGAAGGTTACAAGATCACATCCCCAGTTTATAGGTTGACTCATTTCAGAGCCTGAAGGCTGGGGGTGAGAATGACCTCATACAGGGCTCTTTGAAGCAGCACAGTTGTCTTCGTTGTTTTATACCCCAGTTACAATTATTCTCCCAGGTACTGAACACAGCTGGCAGTAATCACAGCTATGATTCAGCCTTTCAAGTGCTGGGTGTGCAAAATACTGTTGATATAAAAGAACATAATAGCAGTAGCTGGAATACAGAGAAGAGAAGAGTGTTTCTTCTTCAATGTGTTCTGAATCCTAAGAGCAGCCAGTTGTGCCACGAATCTGTAATAACCTACATCATCCCCTGCACACTACAAATTCATTAAAACATGACTGCCAACTAACAGTTTACAAAGCACAATCGGCAACTCAAAAATGTTGTCAGTCTTTTCCCTGAATGAATTGTCTGTCATTGCAACTGTATAATATATATGGAATGGTTCTTCCATTCAAACTAGAGCACTTGTTTTGGGAGCAACAATTTATGTGTTCATTTTTGTTTTGAGAGACTGGCCAGTGGATCGTATAACCTGTCCTTTATGATAGGTTGAATATAATTAGAGCCTCAATGCTAAGGTTATTGACCTGAGAGAGGGTGATTACATTTGCCTGCTTATCTTGCCAATGGATCTGAAGGATCTCAGGGAAGATGACTTTGGGACTACTCGAGTCCCACGCTGCCAGGTCGTTGCCCTGCAGCTGTCGGACTCTTGGACGTGCTTTACTTGCCACGGCAACGAACAGGCTCTGCAGCTGTGCACTCAGTTTCGGGGACTCCGTAGTTCATATTCCATGTGGTTTTGTTCACTTTTTCTTTACTATTTGCACAATTGGGTCAAGGCGCTTCAGCACCGAACAGGCTCTGTGGTTGTGGCCTGCAGTCGCCAGCACTGAACTGTCTGTGTGACTGTGGCCTGCAGTCGCCAGCACTGAACTGGCTGTGTGGCTGTGGCCTGCAGTCGTCAGCACTGAACTGGCTGTGTGACTGTGGCCTGCAGTCGTCAGCACTGAACTGGCTGTGTGGCTGTGGCCTGCAGTCGTCAGCACTGAACTGGCACTGTGGCTGTGGCCTGCAGTTGTCAGCACTGAACTGGCTGTGTGGCTGTGGCCTGCAGTCGTCAGCACTGAACTGGCTGTGTGGCTGTGGCCTGCAGTCGCCAGCACTGAACTGGCACTGTGGCTGTGGCCTGCAGTCGCCAGCACTGAACTGGCACTGTGGCTGTGGCCTGCAGTCGCCAGCACTGAACTGGCTGTGTGGCTGTGGCCTGCAGTCGTCAGCACTGAACTGGCTGTGTGGCTGTGGCCTGCAGTCGTCAGCACTGAACTGGCTGTGTGGCTGTGGCCTGCAGTCGTCAGCACTGAACTGGCTGTGTGGCTGTAGCCTGCAGTCGCCAGCACTGAACTGGCTCTGTGGCTGTGGCCTGCAGTCGTCAGCACTGAACTGTCTGTGTGACTGTGGCCTGCAGTCGCCAGCACTGAACTGGCACTGTGACTGTGGCCTGCAGTCGTCAGCACTGAACTGGCACTGTGACTGTGGCCTGCAGTCGCCAGCACTGAACTGTCTGTGTGGCTGTAGCCTGCAGTCGCCAGCACTGAACTGGCTGTGTGGCTGTGGCCTGCAGTCGCCAGCACTGAACTGGCTGTGTGGCTGTAGCCTGCAGTCGCCAGCACTGAACTGGCTCTGTGGCTGTGGCCTGCAGTTGTCAGCACTGAACTGGCACTGTGACTGTGGCCTGCAGTCGTCAGCACTGAACTGGCTGTGTGGCTGTGGCCTGCAGTCGCCAGCACTGAACTGGCACTGTGACTGTGGCCTGCAGTCGTCAGCACTGAACTGGCTGTGTGGCTGTGGCCTGCAGTCGCCAGCACTGAACTGGCACTGTGACTGTGGCCTGCAGTCGCCAGCACTGAACTGGCTGTGTGGCTGTGGCCTGCAGTCGTCAGCACTGAACTGGCTGTGTGGCTGTGGCCTGCAGTCATCAGCACTGAACTGGCTGTGTGACTGTGGCCTGCAGTCGTCAGCACTGAACTGGCTGTGTGGCTGTAGCCTGCAGTCGCCAGCACTGAACTGGCTCTGTGGCTGTGGCCTGCAGTTGTCAGCACTGAACTGGCTCTGTGGCTGTGGCCTGCAGTTGTCAGCACTGAACTGGCTCTGTGGCTGTGGCCTGCAGTCATCAGCACTGAACTGGCACTGTGACTGTGGCCTGCAGTTGTCAGCACTGAACTTGCTCTGTGGCTGTGGCCTGCAGTCGTCAGCACTGAACTGGCTGTGTGGCTGTGGCCTGCAGTCGTCAGCACTGAACTGGCTGTGTGGCTGTGGCCTGCAGTCGTCAGCACTGAACTGGCACTGTGACTGTGGCCTGCAGTCGCCAGCACTGAACTGGCTGTGTGGCTGTGGCCTGCAGTCGTCAGCACTGAACTGGCTGTGTGGCTGTGGCCTGCAGTCGTCAGCACTGAACTGGCTGTGTGGCTGTGGTCTGCAGTCACCAGCACTGAACTGGCTGTGTGGCTGTGGCCTGCAGCATCAGCCTCCTGGGCTGCTTTCACGCGCTTCAGTGTTGAAATGGTTCGGTGGCTGTGGTGTCATGTTCGGGGACTCTGCAGTTAATGTTCTGCGAGTTATTTGTTTGCTTTTTGTTGTTTGCCTAGTTTATTTTGTTCTTCACATATTGGCTGTTTGACGGTCTTTGTTGTTTGAAGTTTTTTAAAAAAGAGGTTCTATTATGTTTCTTTGTTTTGTGGATGCCTGCAGGAAGACGAATCTTGAGGTTTAATACTGCTAAATGCAGGAAGGTTGTTTCTGATGTTGGGGAAGTCCAGAACAAGAGGTCACAGTTTAAGGATAAAGCGGAAGCCTTTTAGGACTGAGATGAGGAAAAACTGCTTCACACAGAGAGTGGTGAATCTGTGGAATTCTCTGCCACAGGAAACAGTTGAGGCCAGTTCATTGGCTATATTTAAGAGGAAGTTAGATATGGCCCTTGTGGCTAAAGGGATCAGGGGGTATGGAGAGAAAGCAGGTACAGGGTTCTGAGTTGGATGATCAGCCATGATCATACTGAATGGCGATGCAGGCTTGAAGGGCCGAATGGCCTACACCTGCACCTATTTTCTATGTTTCTATGTATGCATATTTTAATAATATATCTACTTTGAACGTCAAGGTTTTGCTACAGATCTTTTGATCATTGTGGGGCAGCATTGAGTGAACAGAGCAGGGTAGTAGAGGAACATTGGCATTATCTTGTCTACTTCCGTGAAAAAGCAGGAAAAAACTAGGAGATCAGTCCCTGGCTGTGTACATACACAAGCATGTCTGCCACTGTAAATCAATGTCTGAGGCTGGGATAATCTCTGCTCTGGAGTGAAGGTGACAAACACTGGTTGGCCTGTAAATTTCTTGAGCTGGCTGCTTGTTGGAAGTGAGGTGCAATGCTGTAATGGGAAACACTGGGAAGAAGATTGCTATGATAATGCACCCTCTTCTGGAACTGGGTCGTGTTGAACTCCTTGGTTCAGCAGATGCTTTGCAAGTCATTGTGTAGCATTTTATGGAATGTAATGAATCTCTGAAAGCAGCAAAACTTTCTTTGGAATTCTCCATAATCCCTCTTGCTTGAAGTCAGAGTCGAAGGTGTCTGTGAGTTTAGTAAAGGCTGAACTCAGCACTTTGTGCTGCCTATTTTGAGAAGAAGGTCCCACTTTAGGTACGATTGTAATGAAAAAGTGCTGTTGTTGGAGGTGGGCTCATTTCATTTCTTCTGGTCAGGAAGTCCATCTGCCATTTCTAACCAACTTAATCAATTCGCGTTTGAAATATTAAACTTTTAATTGTTGCGATAATCACCCTAGCGATAAAGGAGACAACAAGCTCCAACAATAAGTTAAATTATTGATAAATTTGAAAGTAATTAATTGCAGCTGTAATGAGGCCCCTGTCTGTGTCCATGCCTTATCTTCTGTTCTCTCACATTACAAATGAAGCATCGCAGGTGATGCTGAGTGTATAATTACTTTTTGTACATACTTCTATGACTCATTTCCTTTTTTAACTTCTATTAATTGAAAAGTACCAGGAAGCTTGTGAAGTGCGTGAGGTTAAAACACCATGTATTCTACCTGAGGGAAGTGCTCCAGTAAAATGTCAGCAAGCAGCTAAGCAAGTAATTTTGTTGCCAAATGAATAAAAGTTGGTTTGAAAATTTGTTAGTAGCAGCCAGATACCCACCTGCCAGAGATAGGGCCAGAAAAGCAGCCAACATCATCAAAGATGCCTCCCACTTTCGATATTCTCTCTTCTCCCCCTCTTAACTGGCAGAATTAGAATTGGGATTGGTTTATTATTGTTCCATGTACCGAGATGCAGGGAAATGCTTTGGATATGGATATTTCAATCTGCTTGTGATATGGAGAGCAAGCTGTTTCCATGCAGTAGGCTCCTCATTTCCATGCAGTTGATGGATCCAGAGGAACGGCAGAGACCGATACAGTTTGGCAGCAGCAGCAGCATCACAGTTATTCTCAGCATTGAACTCAGCGTAGGACTGCATTGAGGACTTCAGTTCCGGACTTTTCCTTATGCCTTACTCCTGAAGTCCACCCCATGGGTGGGTATAGTCACAAGGTAGCCGAGGTTTGAGGTCAGAGTTTTCCTTCTCCCAGATGAGCTGCCAACCATGACTGGTGAGCCCCATCTGCCCAAAGCTACCAGTTTTGAGGCATCAGTAACCTACCTTTCCCCTTCTGTCAGTAGAAACAGTTCTACTAGGTTTAGTAGCTAGGCCACATGTGAAGCCCACGAGCTGGACTTGATTATCTAAGGCTGTTTGAGAAGCATGCTATTGGGAGCATTTAATATACAGTGGGAACTTGACCCCTGGCTTCTTCCTCTGGCTATACCAACCTTAAGGAACTGGAAAGGTTTTGCATACCATTCATACAGATCAGACTATTAGACGATGCGTCGAGATAGAACAGGATAAAACAATAAACATGCAAATCAGAATAGAACGTGTCCAGAGAACATCCAGTGCAGGTAAACAATGAGGTGCAAAATCTTAATGAGATAGACTGCGAGTTTAAGTGTCCAACTTAATGGATGAAGGAGCTATTTTAAATGTCTTATACCAGTAAGGCAAAAACCGTCCTTGAGTCCAGTGATCCATGCTTTCAGGCTTCTGCCCAGTGGAAATATGCTGGCTGCTTTACTGATTAAAACAAATCCTGAGAGCACGTCCCACCGGGCTCAAGTACAGCTTTTAGCCTGCTGTTTTGTAACAGTTGAATGGACCTCTTGTATGATAAGGTGAACTCTTGCACCTTATAGACTACCTTGTCATGACCTTGCACCTTATTGTCTACCTGCCCTCCTTCTCAGTGACTGTAACATTATATTCTACGTTCTGTTATTACTTTTCCCTTGTATTACCTCAATGGCATGAAATGGTCTGTACGAAAACGTCAGCACCCTGAGTTCCCTGCTGTCCAATTCTCTATAAAAACATGCTTCTTCTGTAATTCCACTCAGTAAGGTGTACACCCTAGAGAGGACCTGTAAGGCAGGGGGCTTCTGCTTTCTAGGCCTTGCACATCTTCCATACTCTGTGGCAGCAGATTAAACTGTTTTTGGCCTCTCAATCACAATTTTAAGGCATTGAATACTTGCTGCTATGTCTACTTATGGGGAGCGTCAGAAATGTAGGCCATTGATATGAAATAATCATCCAACAACTTACAAATTTAACAGACTTCTTTGTAGGAAGTGTGATGAGAATGTGTAGCTCTCAACCACAGAGCGTGATCTTGGTGAATAGTATTGACAAGCTGAAACAGACATGGTGAACATACTAGGAGGAAGGGATTCCTATATATTTTGGAAGAAGGATGGAAGGAGGCTCGAATGGAGCACAAACACTGACATGCCATCCCTGTGCCAAATGATTTGTTTCTGTGAGGTACAGGTACAAATGGAAAAGAAAAGGCAAATGCCAAGGCCTTTTATATAATTATGCAACAGAGTGCTCTATATTTCTCCTTCTGGATTTTAAAGTTAAGTGGGTCAGTCCTGTTGATGGTTCTCGCCCTGAAACGGTCACAATATTCTTTTCCATAGATGCTGCCTGGCCTGTTGAGTTCCTCCAGCATTTTGTGTGTTTTGCTGGCAAGAATCTTGGCTGGATCCATTCTTGGACTCAAGCTTGTAGTGGACATGAGGGTCTTCCAGAATTAGGGCTTTGCCAATGCCTGTATGATTTAATAAGCTGTGGTGGATGGAAGAGTGGCATGTTAGACTACCTCGCCAGATTCCTTTGGACCACTTTGAGCCAGTTACATCTCCAGTACAGGCCCTGAGCCAGATCTTGGGATTTGAGGCAGTAGCATGCATAATGTTATGCAAGATGTGAAGCATTTTCAGTGATTTATCCGTTCTCAGCCACAAGAAAAAAAATTTTAAATGATTCCTTTCAAAGCTTACTAAACATTAGAAGATGAATATTCCTACGGTAACTGTTAATCATTAAGTCCGTTAATCATCCGATCTCATTACCAAACATTGAGTTCCTCCAGCATTTTGTGTGACCAAACATTGTAACAGATTTCCACAGAGACCATTTGAAAATTTGCTGTTGTTGTTCTAAAGATGTTTCAGAAATATTGCCTCCCACCAGGAACCAGAGGTGCTGTCAAACTTAGTGTGTCAGAATGTAAACACGCTTATTATTTCATTAACTACTTATGAGTTATTGTTCTTCATCTGTAAATTGCTGTAAATTCATGTGAATGAAATAGAGATATATAAGATTTTAGTTAAGATAAAACCTTTTGTAAGTAGTAAACCTGACTTCATGTAGGAATGTTTCTGGAAAAACAGGGCAAATTTAGGTAGAAGAAAAGTCTATCCTTTGAGGACAATGTTGGTTTGTTTATGTCTGAGTGGCTAAAGGCTGATTTATACTTCTGCGTCGCATCTATGCCGTAGGTATTGCGTACCCTACGCCGTAGGGTGATGCACACCTCTCCAGAAAAGTTACTCAGGTGTCACGGCGATGCAGACCACAATGACTGTGACTGGTCTGCTTGGTAGCACCGCATTTCCTCCTACGCATTTCCAGTTGCTGCTTCTCCACCATGTCTGTAGGCTGTGCATACACCGAAACGAAATAGATGAACCAAATCGTCAAATCTACCTGCTGACACGTGGAAATGCTTGAAATACAATTCCTCGTCCATGTCTCTCATGAAGAAACTCAACACAGTGGCATAGACACCCCACCGCCAACTAGCGTTTTGGCGCACACCAACGCATGCTCACTACGGCATAGAGCGACGCAGAAGTGGAAATCAGGTCTATGGCGTAGGCTGCAGTGTAGCCCGTACGCACAAGTATAAATCAGCCTTAAGTGGTAAGTTACTAGGATCAGTGAGAGAAATGGTGCAATTTAGGATTGAATATAGGTGGCTCATCTTGGGAAAGATTGGCTTGTTCCTTTCTGGAACGATGTGAGTCAAATTGTGAATCTTTCTTGCCTTTTATAAACATCTTCACTCAATTGTTGTGGTCCCAGCAAACAAATTAACATTTTATTAAAATCATTTTGAAAATGTAGTGGAATTTTTCATGATCTCTGGTTTGCTAATCACCTTACCACCATTCCCAGCTCTTGTTCCCTTACCTTGTCCTGCTTCAGCTGCTGACATATTGCTGGTCCATTCCCTTGGTATGCAATGGTAGAAATACGGCCTATATTGTGTTGGAAATCTTTTTTTAAGTCTGCCTGATTTCATTTGGAGGGAGTTCACCTTAAAAGGATAGATAGTGTGGTGTTATGATTTTACTCCTATTTGTATTATAGACCTTTGAGGGGAAACTGGATGGTTAAGAAGGCATATGTTGTGCTGGCCTTCAGTAGTGAGGGCTTGAGTTCAAAACCTTGGAATATTGTATTCAGTTCTGGTCACTTCATTATAGGAAGGATGTGGAAGATTTAGAGAAGGTGCAGAGGAGACTTACCAGGATGCTGCCTGGATTAAGGAGCATGCCTTCCGAAATTATGTCCAATGGACATTACGGGAAAAAAATTAGCTCTGAATCCTTGCCAGAAGGGTTTAATAGCCATCATTTATAATATTATCATGAAAATACAGCCAGGAGTATCAGAAAAAATTAAGAAGGAATAGGAGAAAGAAGTTCACTGTCTTATACCCACTGAGCAATGGGAGAAAATTTTACAACTAGTCAATTCTTCTTCTATTTGTGCTAAACATACCCTAATACAATTTAAGGTTGTACATAGGGCTCACATGTCCAAGGATAGACTTGCTCGATTTTATTTTTATGTTAATCCAACCTGTGACAGATGTCATTCTGAAGTCGCTTCATTGACCCACATGTTTTGGTCTTGCCCCTGTTTGCAAAATTATTGGAAAGATATTTTCGGTATTATTTCAACAGTTCTGAATATCAAATTGCAATCGCATCCTATTACTGCAATTTTCAGTTTACCGATGGTGGATAATAGTTGTTTATCTCCCTCAGCCCGGCGGATGATTGCATTTGTTACATTAATGGCTAGAAGATCTATCCTATTGAACTGGAAAGAAATTAATCCTCTAACTATATTTCAGTGGTTTTCTCAAACTATTTCTTGTTTGAGTTTAGAAAAAATTAGAAGTGTTGTCTTTGACCCTTCAGTTAAATTTGAAGAAACTTGGAGACCATTTATTCAACATTTTCATATGAGCTAAACTGACTTTTCCTAAACCTTATTTTTATTATCCTTAATTATTTGGATGGAGGTGCGGAGTTATTGACACTACTGTGTATATTTGATATAATGCAATGGCCCATTTTGGTTAGGTTTCTTTTCTTTTTTGGGAGGGGGGTTCTTATTTTCTCCATTTTTTGTAACCACTATGAGTTTGGGAGGTTATTATATATGGATTATCAACTATTTGTATTTATACATTAACCTATTAATTATGTACTCTCAAGCTCTTTGTATTCATGTTTCATTTATGTTTGTTTACAATCAGTAAAAAGATTTAAAAAGAAAAGAAAGAAAGGGAGCGTGCCTTATGATGATAGTTTGAGCAAGCTAGGGTTTTTGTCTTTGGAGCAAAGGGGTTGAGAGATGACCTCGTAGAGATATACAAGAAGATAAGAATCATAGATCGACATAAATAAGAGACATAGAGACTTTTTTCCAGGGCAGAAATGCCTAATAAAAGGGGCATAATTTTAAGTTGATTGGAGGAAAGTATGGGGGATGTCAGGGGTAGTTTTTTATATATAGAGAGAGAGTAGCAGGTGCATGGAATGCCATGCCAAGGGTTGTGGGAAATGTTGATTAGGGACATTTAAGAAACTCTAGCTAGGCGCATGATGATAGAAAAATAGAGGGCTATGTATGACAGAAGAGTTAAATTGACCTTAGAGTAGGTTATAACATCAACACAACATCATGGCTGAAGAGCCTATACGATGCTGTGGTGTTCTATTTTCAATGTACATTTAATGATATATGTATAATGTAGCATTTATAATGAATATATTACAGTTAGAATGTGGGTCCCTTAAGCTGCTGTTAGCTTTAACTAAAGATCAGCACAAGTATAATGGACTTTAATACTTTCTCCTATCCTCCTCTTCTAATTGGATGAGCAATCAAATACAAATAGTGATTGAAACTTCGTAATTATTGAATGGTTGAAAGTGAATTAATGATTTAATATTAAGTTTTTAGTTAATGTTCAATTCATGCCATAGTTCTTTCTAGCATCTGAATGGAAAATATTGTAGGAAGTGAAAATTGATGGTCACAGTTGAAGTCAAAGTTTTATGACAGATAATGTATTCAATTTGAAAAACAAATTTAATTTTAACCTCAAGCCAACACAATGCAGTTTCTGCAATTTGTTCCTAAACGTATACTGTACTTTATTCTTTAAATAAATTTTACAAAGTAAGTACATTCAAATGTAATCATTTAGTTACAAGATTTCCATTTTTAAATCTATCTCAGTATGACATCAGATTTTCTTTCCTACAGAGCACAGCTCTTATTTGTTTCTATTTGTTTCTATGTACAGGAGATGGGATGATATGTTGAAGTTGTATAAGACATTGCTGAGGCCTAATTTGGAGTATTATGTGCAATTTTGGTCCCCTACCTCGCGAAAAGATGTAAATAGGTTGAAAGAGTACAGAGAAATTTTACAAGGGTGTTGGCAGGTCTGGAGGGCCCGAGTTATAAGGAAAAAAATTAATAGGTTAAGACTTCATTCCTTGGAACATAGAAGTCTGAGCAAAGATTTGATGGAAGTATAGAAAATTCTGAGGTATACATCTGCAGTGAAGTTTGAGAATCACCATTTTGCTGTGGAACCTTCCATAAATTTGTTGCGTGCCACACCATCAGTCCCTTTCAGAAAGGTTTATGTGGAAGAACCAATTGTCAATCCAGCAGCACCCTACTGGGGGAAAAAAAGATGGTAGATTACTCAGGATAGATCCTTAAGCACACTCTCAAATTCCGTTGTCAGGATAGCATATCAATAGAAATTTCAAACTAGTATCAGGATCGTGCTTGGCTAGTGGTGAGAGGGACCTTCCCTGTTAGATCCTTTCTGCCCAGGCAGGGTCTCAGTACTATTGAATATTTGCCTCGAGATGACCGTGGTGGGACTGAGACCATCTTCTGAAAAGTAGTTTCTATGAGTATTTGCACCGTACATTTAACTGGGTCTAGAAATTGCTTCATGCCTCAATCAGCATATTCAGCTGATGAAAAACACTGCACTAAAAAATCTTCTAATCCACTGCATGAGAGGCCTAACTTCCTTGCCCACTTTGTATTCACAAAAGGCTCTCTCCTCCCCATCCCCAACCACAACACCCCTCCCCCAACTATTTCATTTTTGGTGGAGAGATGGGAAAGAAATTCAGAACTTCAGGGCTGGACATGGGGATGTGTAATGGCAGTTGAGGGGTAGTGAGGATCACATTTGCCTATCTTACAGAGGAAGTGTGGGATCAAGTCAAGGGTAGAGAATCTGTCTGCTGGTGGGGAGAGGCAGAGTCTGCTATTGAAGAAGACCCAACAGCTGGAAGCGTGCAATGACAGGGCAGGCAATCTCTCAAGAAGAGCAAGTGTGTTTTTAAGAAGTCAAATTCAGAATTCACTTGCTTCAGATTCTCATCTCGGGGTTGTGAGCTGCTCCAAGAAGGTACATTTAGATAGCTTGTTCTGAACATTGTTTTGACTAGGCACGCAAGGGAATGATGTCATCCCATTGATGCCAAAAGCAACATTTTGTATGCACAAGGGTGATTTGCAAGCAGATTTCCAGAGGGGTATTATTTGATTCAGATGTTCCACTCTGTGAGTGAACTATTGCTCGATATGTAATGCTTGTGGAACAAAATTAGTGCTACACATTCTCATTTTTGGACAGTGTATTTAATTTTCATTTTGTCCAACAATTTGGTTAACATTATTATAAAACCTTACTGTGGAGCTTTGGTTCTGCCCTGCCCAATACAAGGCAATTCTGCTAATCTTACATAACTTTTCTCTTTCTCATTTCAGTACAAGCAAGTAGAACAATACATGTCCTTCCACAAGTTGCCCGCTGATATGCGGCAGAAGATCCATGATTACTATGAGCACCGTTACCAAGGCAAGATTTTTGATGAGGACAACATTCTGGAGGAATTAAATGATCCACTTCGGGAGGTAACAAGCATATTTCTAAATGCATTGACTCAATTTTGTGAGCTGTTTTAATTTTAGCGATAATAGTCACTTTTAGCATAAGATTTGAATTTAGATTCTTAGCTTCGATTACCTTAATGGAATTTTTGACATTTGTTATTACTTCAGTGACTGAAATAAGAAGGCTTTTGTCCTGTGAGGCAGTTATATTGAAGAACTGTGTTTTAATACAAAACACTAAAATTGCAGCCTGTCATTTCAGTAAAGCACGGGATTGTATTTCTTCACATTGGATTGTGCATGGTTGTTTTATAGACTTATTGCAGATTTGCTGCAATATTTGTTGCAGATTTAGTTTGGCATGGACTAGGTGGGATGAAGGGCCTTTTACTGTGCTGCAGTGCTCTATGACAACATGATTCTATGATTCTGTAGTGCAGAGGGAGGCCATTCAGCCTATTGAAACCATACCAAATACCAGCAGAGCACCCAATCAATCTCATCCCGTTTTCCTTTTCTCTTGTGGGCCTATAGCTTATTTCTTTATGCTCATATTGCTCATCAATGTCCTCTTAGCTCTATCAGTTCCCTGTACTGAGGGCTAAGTTGTAGTCAACAGCACACTAGCACATCTTTAGGATGTGAAACAAAGTCAGTGCATCGGGGAAATCCCACATGGTCACAGAGAGAGCATGCGACCTCCACACAGACAGCTCCTGAGGTCAGGATCTAGGCCGGGTCCCTGGACCCATGAGGCAGCAGTGCCAACTGTTATGCCCCCATGCCAACCATAACCAAATGTAACCAACTAACAAAATTTAATTAAAATAAATAAAAGCTTTTCCTCTAATATATACTGATAATATTACTTTTCCTCTTGACCTTTCATCTCTACAACCATCCCAGAGCACTTTTCATCCAATTAAATACTTTTAGTGTTGAATCTTTGATAAGCATGATAGTTTTAAATATTCGTTGATTTAGTATTGACCAGAAATTATGGATAACTCTTGTTCCTCTTTGATGTATGCCTGAAGAAGTCGTAGGGAACTAGCATTTCACAGCTAATATTCCGTGCAATACCTCTGACAGCATAGAACTCTCATGCTATCAGCTTAGAGTTTGGGTACCAAATCTGTGGAGCAGGTCTTCATTGCTCAACCTGCTTGCTCAGTGTGTTAACAAATGAGCTATGGCTGAAACCCGGCATGCTTAACGTCGCAACTTAATTATGTCTCTGCCCCCTTACTGAGAAGTGAGAGTTAGCTCTCAAGGGTAGATGAGAGATCCATATATTTTCAGTGCTTAGCAAAAGAGTTTACTTAACCCTCAACAAATGCATACTCAGACCTATGCTGAAAGAGCAGTATGTCAAAAATTCTGCTCAGGTAAGCAGGTATACTTAAAGCAGGGGTTCCCAACCTTTATAAGCCAGAGACACTTACCCTTAACTGAGGGGTCCATGGACATCAGGTTTGGAACCCCTGGCTTAAAGTGAAGCTGATGCTTTGTTGGTTTATCTATTCCTGATGTTCCGATGATTCCTTTTCTTTCAGGCCCAAGCTGGATTCTTTCCAGCTTGTGACAAAACTTAATCTTAAAAGCAGAGTACAATGTGTGGCAGTGACTTATTGGGTTCTTAAAGTAATTAATTCTTAGCATTAATTTATAAACAAAATTAACTTACTGTCATGAAAATTTATAACAGCAACTTTTACTGCATATTATTATTTCTGTAGGAAACAGCCTATCACTGGGCTATGCCCAAATAAGAATTTTCCCCAGGCCAGACAAGGACATGGGATAAGAGTTAGATTTTAAGGAGCTTACACAAAAGTGAAGAGACAGATATTTAGAAAGGGAATTCAAGAGCTGAGTCCTTGTCAGACACAGGATTATATTCTGAGTGTCAATTGTTGAAGAGTTGATATTTTCCTTTCCTAATTTTGATTTTATTATTAATATTAATTAACTTATTGAATTTATTCTGGAGATTTTTTTGCCAACTCCACCTCCTCCTGATGAACCCCAGCATTAAATTCACAGTGTCAGTCAGCAATGAATTCCAGGATTTTAGACCTTTTCTCCAACTAGAATGGCATTGGGAAATCCAGGATATAATTTGTTCATACTGTCCATGTGGAGATGAGGAATAGGAATTTAAACACTGGTAAATGTTTTCTGTTTCTGGAAATCGTGCAAGTGCAATGTACTTCTGCAGTAGCTTTGGCAAAGGTTAATCCAAAATGGAGTTCCTTTTGCTTTGCCTTTTCCTCAGAGAAGTAGCCTCTTGAGCCAGTGGAATATTTCCTTCATTTTTCCACATCAGTGCTGTGACCTACCTCTATAGAGTGAATTCAGTATGAATTCAGTTCACTCTTTAATACTGTGGCCACACTTTTGCTTGATCGTGGTTTCAGATTGCCTAAAACGTTTAACCAGTCAGTCTGTACTGAAGGCCAGCTGAAGTTTAGTGTGAAAAGGACAACCTGCCACCATGTTATTATACCAGTAACGATAAAATGTACTAACTAGTAGCTGCTAAAACAAAATTTAACACCAGGACATGGCAATTCAGCATTTGAAAGGTTTTGCCAGCAGTGGAGTTGGGCAGATGCTTCATACTTGGCTCGATACAGATTCTCAGCCCAAATCATCTGCTATTCCTTTTCCACCACAGATGATGCCGGACCCCTCTGCGTTTTGTTTACTGGTGTAAGTTATTGGTTCCTTAAAGGGGTGTAGTAGGGATTAACTCCCTCTACCTATTAAATGCTCCCAGTGGCACGCATCTCCCATAACCTCTGACAACCAAGTCCACTCCTGGCCTTCACGTGTGGCTTAGCTACTAAGCCCTGTGGAAACATTTCTTCAGACAGGAGAAGAGGCAAAGGTGGATGGTACTCACCAGTCATGGTTGGCAGCTCATCTAGGAGAAGGAAAACTCTAAACTCAAACCTCTGCTGCTTTGCGGCCATACCTACACATGGGTGTGAGTAAATGCCAAGGTAAAATCCAGAGATGGGGTCCCTAGTACAATTCGACACTGAGTTTAATGCTGCTGACCGGCAACTCCGGTGACACTGCTGGGGTGCCAAGCTGTAATCATCTCTGCTGCTCCTTTGGATTATCAGCTGCGAGGAGAAGGGGAGCCTGCTGTATGGGCAACAACTTGCTCTCCATATTGTACTGTCCTGCCTTGCATACTGGCTTAAAGGGCAGGTTGGATGCAACATCCATGGGCTGTCCCTGATCAGTGGGGAGCCTACAACAGTTTATTATTGTCACATGCACCAAGATTCAGTGAAAAGCTTGTCTTACATTCTACTCATACTGATCAAACAATTACACAGTGTATTGAATTAGAAATAAAGTAGAACCATAACAACGCAGAATGAAGTGTAAAAGCTGCTGAAAGAGTGAAGTGCAGGTAAATGATGGTGCAAGATCATAACAGGGTCGATTGTGAGGCCAGGACTCCATCTTCTCACACCAGAGATCCGTTCAAGAGTCTGATATCAGTGGGATAGAAGCTGTCTTTGAGACTAATGGTACATGCTTTCAGGTTTTTTTTATCTGTGTCTGATGTAAGACTGGAGAAAAGTGATTGTTCAGGGTGGGTGGGATCTTTGATTATACTGACTGCTTTACTGAGGCAGAGAGAAATATAGACCATGTCCATAGAAGGGAGGCTGGTTCCTGTGATGTGCTGAGCTGTGTCCATAATTCTGAAGTTCCTTGTGGTCAGATGCAAAGCATTTCCCATACCATTCCATTATGATCCCAGAGAGAATTTTCTTTGTAGTGCATCAGTAACAATTGGTAAGTGTTAATGGGGACGTGCTGGATTCTTTAGCATCCTGAGGAAGTAGAGGTGTTTGTGGGCTTTCTGGATTGTAATATCAACGTTTTGGACCAAGCTAGGCTGTTGCTGATGTCCACATCTAGAAACCTGAAGCACTCAACCCTCTCAACCTCAGCACAGTTGATGTAGGTAGGAACAGGTACACTGCTCCACTTTCTGAAGTTAATGATCAGCTCTTTTCTTGACATTGATAGAAAGATTGTTACCTTGACAGAGTGTCAGTAACCTCGCTATCTCCTATTTGAGATGCAACCCACTATGGTGTTGCTACCTATCCTTATTGATTGCAGTCTGTTGGGTAGAGAGTCAAGAATCCAGTGCAGAGGGAGGTATTGACTCCCAGGGTCACGAGTTTGATGATAAGTTTGCTTGAAATAATGGTATTAAAGGCAGAACCATAGCCAATAAGCTACAGTTTTTGGTGTATGTAGCCTTACACTCCAGATGCTGTCAGAGATGAGTGTTGGGCTAGAATTTACCCAGTGCATGGACCTGTTTTCATGATAGACAAATTGCACTGAGATGTGGATATCTGTAAAGCTGGAGTTAATGTGTGCCATGACCAGCTTCTTAAAGTACTTCATGATGGGAGATGTTGGCGTCATTGGGTGGTAGTCATTAAGGTAAATTAGCTTGTTTCTCTTGGTTACCAGGATGATAGTGCTACAGTGGTCTTCCTAAAGCGAGAGGGATCTATAGTCTGAGGCAGGGAGAGTTTAAAAATGTCTGCATGTACCCCTGCCATCTGATCTAAACGGTATCTTAGGACATGGCCAGGGACAGATCTGGCCTTGATGTTTTCTGTGGGTTTACCCCCGTGAAGGCTAACCTTATGTCTGTCCCACTGTCTTGTAGGTTCAGTGCACTTAAGCCTGATGGTGAGATACCCATTCTCTTCTGTTCAAAACATACATGGTATGTGTTAAGTTCATCGGGAAGGGTTGTGTGTTTGTTGGTGATATTGCCCAGCTTCGCTTTGTAGCTCATTATAGTACAGCTGGACTGACACTCTGATTTGGACCGGTATTGTGTTTTGGGCCGGCTGGTGGTGTAGTGGCATCAGCACTGGACTTCACACTGGTGGTCCTGAGTTCAAACCCAGCTGGGTCCCAACCTGGGCAGCGGCAGTGTCTGCGTGGAAGCAAGGCCTGGCAATCTACTTCTGTATTTTTCCATAAAAACCCTATGTTCCATGAGGTCAGAACAACAAACTATCTTTTAGTGTCTCTGGTAGCTTTATGGAAGTTGCATCTTGAGTTTGTATAAAGGTCAAGATCACCTGAATTGAATGCTACAGACCTGGTCTTCTGAAAAGAGAGGATCTTCCACTTCACTCCATTATGGCATCTACAGTTTCTTGTGTTTCCTTCATCATTTGCCTCATTTTTCACCTTGCTCTTTTACACAGCTATAGTTCTGAAACAACGATCTAAGCTGCCACTGAGACACAACAGTAGACACCCATGTACATAAATACCAAGTATAAGGAGGTGTTAGTGAGGCTGTATTGTCACAGCCCAGTCATTACTAAGAGAGAGGCAGATAATACTCTCTTACTCCAATTGACTCTGCTTGGACTTTTCAACATGATGACAGAGACAAAAACTTTGGGTAGAGTTCATACGTTGCTGAGTTAGAAATAATACGGACCATATGAAATTAATTAGTTACATGAATTGGGAATAATTTTTATTGAGTAACCTTGATATCATGTTTGTGTTAAGTTGAATTGGACCTGATTTTCCAGAAAGAAACCAGGAATTTTGTGTAGAACCACCAGCAATTCTTGACATAATTTACCAGCAAGTTCAGTGCTCTGAGATAGAAATCTTCCCTGGCAGTTTCCCATCTGCACTGGTCTTACTATGGCCAGGTGGATTTTGGCAAAAAAACTGGGAGAAAGAGCATATGGCATACCCTACTGAACACTGCTTCAATACTTTATTTCTGTTACTTTTATCCTAACTTAATTTTAACTGAACTATAATAATACATATTTAATGTAACACAGTTTTTTCTTCATATTTATTTATCATGTAGTTCATTGTACTGCTCCTGTAAAGTTAAGTTTCACGACATATGCCAGTGATATTAAATCTCATTCTGATTCTTATTCAAATACCATGCATAATTCAATTTACTACAGGCTGATGCAGATATTTTGATGTATCAAAGAACAACTAAAAGGAAAGATGAAATTAGGCATGATCTATGACAAGGAAAGGAAACCCTGAGAATGAAGTTTAAATAAGGATTTCTTGGTTCCTCATTGGAAATTTATTTGAAGTTACAGCTACCACAAGATTCGGGGCCATTATCCAATATAACGGTGGAATCAGGTTCTTGCGCAACATGGATATTTTAGTTTAACCTCCACACATCCTGGGACCAAAAGGAGAAATTTTCCATTTTTATGCAGATTTTCCACCCTGATTGGAGAATATGATCAGAACATAAGTTCAGTTCTAGTTGAAGTACTGATAACAAAAATTCATATTAAATATAAGTTTTTGAAATGTGCTTCATGTGGCTCATAATGTAAAAGTACCCAACAAGTAAGGCAAATAATAAATTCAGCTGGTGAAGCATGCAAGCCTGTATATTTTCTTCTGAAATATTATTAGCAATATGAGTATACTGCTTCAAAACTGTTGCCAGCAATATATCATCAGAATCTTACTTCAAAAACATTCCAGTTCTCTTTAAGGCCAAATTGATTTTCTAAAAATAAGACAAAAAGGCCCAGACATCACAGAAAGCCATTTTTCCTCTAACTTCTCTTCCAAGCCCTGCATAAATA
The DNA here is from genome assembly GCF_030144855.1 of Hypanus sabinus. Classification (NCBI taxonomy): domain Eukaryota; kingdom Metazoa; phylum Chordata; class Chondrichthyes; order Myliobatiformes; family Dasyatidae; genus Hypanus; species Hypanus sabinus. The sequence goes on from NC_082719.1 coordinate 74,694,730, forward strand.
AAATGGGAGCCCAAATGGAATGCCACTGGCACAGGATTGTAAAAAGCTGCAGATGTTGCAAACTCAAGCAGTTCCAATATGGGCAATAGCCTCCCCACTATCAAGCACATCTTCAAAAGCTGATACCTCAAGGCAGAGTCCATCTTAGTGGATCCTCACCACCCACGATATGCCCTCTTCTCATTACTACCATCAGGGAAGAGGAACTGGAGCCTGAAGACGCATACACAAAGCTGTACGAACAGCTTCTTTCCTTTCATCATTACATTTCTGAATGACCCATGAACCCCTGAACACTACCTCACTATTTTTCTCTTTTTTTGCACTATCTTTTTGATTTTGTTTACACTTGTAATTTTATTTTTTGGCTTTTTTATCTATTGTACTGGACAGCTGCTGCAAAACAACAAATTCCATGGCATATGTCAGTGATAATAAAGCTGATTCTGGTTCTGACTGGAAACAGTTGAGAAAATCTTTGTACTGACAGAAGTTACTATTCTTAAAAATAGTTAAATTGGACAGGTGACTACAGGTATTTTATGTTAATTAATTTCCTGTGAGTTAGGCTACCTTTGAAAATTTTAATTTTTTAGTAGTTTTTGTTTAATTTAGTTACTTACATCCACCATGAACTGTGAAAAGCTCATATAGTGTTCTGCAGCTTAGCAACAGAATCGACACCCGGATGCCTAGTTGCTTTGTGCATTCTACCCCACTTGTAGGGAGATTGTGCCCACTGCGCTTGAGGTTGTTTGAACCACTACTGATGAGCTTTGTGACTGAGAAAAGGAGTGGGGGTTTGCTGGGGTGGTGAAGGGATAGAGTGGGCTGTAAGGTAGATGTGCATAGCAAGCTCAGTCCAGCCCAGTGTATCCACTTTATCCTTTGTAGTTTCCTACTGAGAGCTTGAACTATCTGAAGAGTAAAAACGGATGGGAGTAAGGAAACAAGAATGTAAAGGAAATTCAAGTATCTTAGAACACCTGGCGATGCAAGAGTCCACCTGTTCTAATCTGATGGAGGAACACAGTAGGGAGGAAAGGAATTGTCAATGTTTCAGGTCATAACCTACATCAAGACTACTTAACTCAAAGCATTGACACTTCCTCTCCTCCCATGGTTGCTGCTCGACCCCGAGCCCCTCAGCAGATTGTTTGTTTCTCGGCATATATGGCTCATATGCCTGAAACGTATTTGCTTCCAGTACTCTAAAAATAGCAGCATAATCAGCAGAGAGGTTGTTAGGGCAATGGCTACAATTATATTCAAAGCAACCCTTTGGACCAACCAGTCTTTGCCAACCAAAATACAATCGCTTGCTTTTGGTGCATGTAAGCCTAAAAATAAATATTTTATCTTTCCTGTACTATTCTCATGTGTCGAGGCAACAGTAACTTTATTTACAATACTGCCTGATTGTTTCTGGGAATGGCAATCTCAGAACTGAACTGAAGTGGAGTTAACCTGGTGTATGCACCAGAATTCTCTGTGGATTTTGTTTCTCTAACTCCAAACAGTCTAGGCAAATAATATGGATTTTTGAAACTGAATGTTAATTCAACCAGGAATTTTGAAAAGATCACATGCAAAAAATACGATAAATCAATTCTAAATCCAGTAGGCGATTAAATAAAATCAAATGCAGCCTGTCTAAGTTGGAACAATTTCTTACACTGTTTTATTCTATTGCATTGTTTTTTTTTTCATTTTAATGCTCCAGTTTAAAACAATAACTGCAGGAGCACCATGATGGCATTAAATTTAGTTCTTACCGGGAATTGTTGGTGTGCTAATGGGGCTAAAGTAACATCCAGTGATAAAGTCTGATTACATCAGTGATGTCATTTTTCTCAGAAACGTGTCCTGTCCAGTGCTGATAATATCATCAGGAATCACCATTTAAACAAATATATAGCTACCAGTAAGCAGTATTACTCAAATATAAAGTTAGATAACTATACATATCTATGAGAATAAAAGTTAATATGCATAATTCAAAAGTTATTATACATGATGACAGTATTATTGTTTGAAACTTTATGATTAAAGAATGCCAGATGCAGGCTTTTAGCATTAGCTTTTGTCAGCATATTTTGTGTAATACCCTGATGAATTGTGCAGTGCATCTTTTAGCATATCCATGTGTTTTTGAAAACTACATGGAACAGGTTTTGAGAAAATCTATTTTAAACCACTCTCAGCACAGTTCCAATATAGCTCAGGCAGAGATGCAATATCCCTGCAGAATTGAAAGTAGATTCAAAAAGCCACATTCTACATGACTAATGACTAATTAGAACCAGGGTCCCCATCTCATTCATTAGCTTTGAAGCTATCAAAGCAAAGTGAGAGGGCTCAGAAAGAATTTAAAAAAAGGAATATAATATATTCATATGAGATGTCAATAGAGTGAATTTTCCGGGAGAGCTTGCATTATTGTGGAGATAAGAGGGTGCTTGACTTAAACTCAACCTATTTTAATCTATAAAGCTTTGTTATTTATTGCCTTTTTTTCAAATTGATTGCAAGCTGTCACCCAAAAATATAATGTTAATTTAGCTCTAGATGATATTTTAATGCATCTGCTATTTGAATGAACTTAGAGTAGATACATTGAAATTTGGGTGGCAAGATGGAGCTACGTCTCTACCAAAGTACAGTAGGTGTAGGGTGCTTCTTCCCTCTGCTAGCCTGCTGGTCACCTTTGGGTAAGGTGTAGCACTTGTTTTGTCCCCAATCAAGATCACATGAAGCCACGGGAGCAGGTGGTGGATGGTCAGATGAGCAGCTGGTGCATATCAGAAGTTCTGCTTATGCAACCATTGACACCAGGCAGACGATCTCTGAAGAGTATTGATAATGGCCAGGGTTACCTGTCATGTAAAGACATTGCCCAGAAGAAGGCAATGTCAAATCACTTCTGTAGAATTAGCCAAGAATAATCATGGTCATAGGCCACGATCGCCCACGTCATAGGCCATGGCACATAATGATATCGAATTGGTATAATAGAAGTACTGTACATTTCTGATATATAACCAATGACAACTTAAAGGGTTGTTTTGATTTTTTTTGTTTGTAAGTTAGAGCTTTCATCTGCAATGGAGCAAGATGATTTTGTTGACAAACTTGACCTTCCCAGTTTTCATCTGAAAAACTATTTAGAAGCTGGATTTTCCTCCAGGTGGATTTTGATGCTGACTTCCTGGCATTAATGTCCGTCCACAGGAGGAACCAAAAACTGATGAGAAGGAAACTCGTTGATATTGCAGAAGACTACTCATTGTAGTAGTTGAGGGAAGATGAGCTGTTGACAAATCCACAGCTCCAATGCCATATTTAAGTTTGCTGACAACACTACTGTTGTTGGCCAATTTAAAGGTGGTAACAAATTTGCATCTAGGAAGGCGATTGAAAATTTGCTTGAGTGACACCACAACAGCAGCATCTAACTCAACATCAGTAAAACTACAGAGCTGATTGTCTGCAGGGGGAAGAAGCCAGAAGTACGTGAGCCTGTCCTCATTAGGGGACCCGAGGTGGAGCGGGTCAGTAACTTTAAATTCCTTGGTGATAACGTTTCACAAGATCTGCACTGGAACCTGCATATAAGCGTCATCATAAAAAAAAGTCATGACATTGCATTTACTTTCTTCAAAGTTTGCATAAATTAGGCTGGTGACCAAACCCTTAAGAAACTTCAATGGATACACAGTGGAGAGTACCAGTTGATTGCTACATAACCTGGTATGGAAACACCAATGCCCAGGAATGGTAAAGTCTACAGAAATCGGTGTATACAACCCAGTCCATCACAGGCACAGACCTCGCTGCCACTCTATGACAGATGCCATCACATCTGTCATCCACCTGGCCCTGACACACCTAGGAAACAAGGACATTTATGTCAGAATGCTGTTTCTGTTTTTCAGTTCAGCGTTCAACACTACTGTCCCACAGACCTTGGTGAACAAACTCCTACATTTCAGTCTAATTACACCACTGTGCAACGGGGTGTTGGGCTTCCTAACTAACAGACCTTGGGTTGCCAGGATGCACACTGCTGTATCCTCCCCATCATCCTCAACACAGGTACTCTCCAGGGCTATGTGCTGAGCCCAGTGCTGTAGACCCTGCTCATACATGACTGCACAGCCAAGCACCCAAGTAATCATATTGTCAAGTTCGATAGTGGTGGATTCATCACCAACAATGATGAGATGGACTATAGAGAGGAGGTGAAAGAGCTTTGCAGCCTGATGCCAGGCAAATAACTCTTCCCTCAATGTCAACAAGACAAAAGAGATGGTCATCAACTCATGGACTGTTTGACCCACTCCCATCAGGAAGAAAGCTACACAGCATCCACGCCAGAACCACCAGACTCAAAAGCAGTTGCTTTCCCCAAGCAGCAAGACAGAGTAACATCTCCACTCACACCTCCCACCACTTCTACTCTATCATTTCAGATGTCAGAATCACCTAATGTACAGATACCTCTGTGCACAGCATCAGTTTATGGGTGTACTATCAATCTATGTATATCAGCTATCATATGTATGTATTTTTATTGTGTTTTTTAAAATTATTGTGTTCTTTATCTTGTGGGGTTTTTTTTGCGCTGCATTGAATCAGCAATAACAATTGTTTTGTGCTCCGTTACACTTGGGTGCTGGAAATGACATTAACCAATCTTGAATCTTGAACCATTGAGTACTGCCACATGAAATCAGCATCCATTATCAAAGCTCTCCATCATCCAGGCCATGCCCTCTTCTCACTACTACCATTGGGTAGGAGGTATAGAAACCTTAGTTCCAATGCCACCAGGTACACTTATTTATCTACATCCATAAGGCTCCTGAACTCATAGATCACTACCACTTTGAACTGATTTTATGGCCTACAGACTCACTTTCAAGGACTCGTGTGCTCGGCTTTATTTTTATTTGTACAGTTTGTAGTCATATGCATGGTGTTTGTTTGCCAGTCTTTGTCTGTTAATGTGTAGCTTTTCATCAAATTCTGTTGCATTTCCTTTTTCCTGTAAAGGCCTGCAAGAAAATGATAACATATACATACCTTGATAATAAATTTACGTCGACAAATGGAGACACTGGCCTTCTGGAGATCTCATTAAAATATTGTAGAATTTGTTCTGCTTGATCTAGCTAACAATACTTAAGTCAGGGATTTGGCCAAAAGAAGGGCCTATCCTTGTTTTATCACCGAGTGTCTTTCCACAGCTAAAAGTTCAATCCATCCTGTATTGGTCTGGCTGTGGACAAGTGATAATGTGGCAGGGAAAATGACACTAAGAACACGTAGCCAGTGCTGCTTCAGATACTATGTATAGTTCGGGTTGCTAAATCCTGCTGAGGACCCGCAATTGCGGCTGATGATGCACAAAAGCCAGACCAAAGAGATTGTCTAAATTAAGCATGAACTATGATCATAAATGCAAGCCTTGAAAATGCAGTCCAAGTAATTTGCTGGAAAGTTAAAGGGATAGTCATTGGCTTTATGTACCTATGCTGAAATCAAATTATCTTGAGAATTTTCACAGAGGCTTTAATCCATGGAAATCCATAGCAATATCAACACATAAGCAAGCTATTTTGTCCAATCACTCAGTGCTAGTCTTGAACCAGAGTCACAATCTCAGTATAAAGTGTAGGCTGTTTCAGACTGATATGAGGTGAAACTCCTCATTACAGCTGGTGAATCTTTGGAATCCTCTAGGCAGGCCAACTCTGGAGATTTAGTCCTTAAATTATTTCAAAAAAAGATTGTGGAGATTATGGAAATTCAGGAATATGGGAATAATGCAGGAAAATGGCATTGAGGCAGATCATGATCTTGATGAGTGATGGAGCATGCTCAATGGTCTAAATGCCCCTCTTCTATTATTTGTTACTTTCTCATGTTCTTAAATCCCCATCCACACACCCCCATACACAAACATGGACACAAACCCCCGCACCATACCATTATTCAAATAAATACCTCTGATCCCATTTGCCCTAACTGTTCGGCTCTTTTCCCTTCGATTTCCCATCAAATCTACAGCTGAAGGATGCCAATATTTAAGATTCTGTACTGAAAAAGAAATTTCTGCAGACCTCTGCTATAAGTCTCACTCTTAACACAATTAACATCTGTGGCCTATGGTTCATGATTGCTGAATTATAGGAAACGCTGGAGTAGAATTTCCTTCTGTTATGTGCACTAAGCATATAAACTAGTAGTGACTGCAAGGTTGTACTCCATTTGCCAAATTCATACACAGTGTCTTCAACGGAAGGAACTTTGGAAGAAGAGCACCTTCTATGTAGCACAGAACTGAAGACAAATTGTTGCCTCACTTCCATGAATGCTGTCTCACCTTTTCAGAATTATAAATGTGCCTGTAATTTCACCTGCAATCTGTGCAGAGTCAGTTGCATTTCTTTGCACCACTTATTCTAAAGAATGCATGGTGACCTTTTTCAGAAGTACTCCTTAAAGGCATACTGACAACCAAATCTAAACCTTTCAAAATGAGAAAGCAAATAAACTTTAGATCATGCCAGTTTGATGTAAAACTGTCACAAGTTCATCCTGGTATGAATAATTTCTAAGTTGACTGTTTTCACATAAAGTTGTGTAACATGTAAACAACATCAAGTTGAACCTTGACTATTGAACCACTTTGTGGAAACTAGACTTAGCAAAGTGTTTTTGTGCCTCGGAGGTGTTATTGATTTAAGTAATGATGTTTTTTATACAAATAACAAAATTGCTTTTTCCTGAGTATTAAAGAAATATAAGGACTAATCTACTCAAAATCTAATGTAAATGCCATCATATAGAAAGACCTATGGGAGATAAATGCATATTAGAATTGTAGTTTTTAAGCAAACACTATATTTTCATCCATTATTCTAGTACCCATTCCAATATTGTTAAAGTTTTAAAATAATACCACTTCAAAGTAAGATCAGTATGTTTATTTGCAGATCCTTGCGCACTGCTACGCCATGCTAGCAAACATAAGGCATTAAGCCACAGGATCAGAATTAGGCCATTGGGCCCAACAAATATGCTTTGCAATTCAGTCTGCCTTCGCAACCCCATTCTCATGCCTTCTCCCCATAACCTTTGACACTCTTACTAGTCAAGAACCTGTCAACACCTGTTCACCCAATGACTGGGCCTCCACAGCCATCTGTGGCAATAAGTTCCATAAATTCAACACACCCTAGCTAAATAAATACCTCCTCATCCCTGTTCTGAAGAAACATCCTTTATTATGAGACTGTACCCTCTGGTCCTAGGCTCTCCCATTATTTAAAACACCCTTTTCACATCTACTCTATCTCGGGCTTTCAGTGTTCGGTAGATTACAATGCAATCTTCCCCCCCCCCCCCCACTCTTCTAAGCTCCAGCAAGTACACACCCAAAACCATCAAACATGCCACGCATGTTAACCCTTTCATTCCTGGGATCATTCTCATAAATCTTCTCTGGATCCTCTTCAATGCCAACGCATCCTTCTTAGACAGTGGGTCCAAAACTCCTTACAGTGTTCCAAATATGGTCTGGAAAATGCCTTCTATAATCTCAGTACTGTATCCTTGCTTTTATATACTCATCCTCTTAACATGAATGCTAACATTGCATTTGCCTTCCTTACTACTGACTCAACTTGCAAGATAACCTTTAGAGAATCCGGCACAAAGACTTTGCACCTCCAATTTCTGAATTCCTTCCCTGCTTGAAAAAAAACTCTATGCTTCTTCTGTTTCTTCTACAAAAACGCATGACCATACACTTCCATACACTATTGAATCAGACACTTCTTTGCCCATTCTCCAGGGAAAAGGTGCCAGCTGTCCACTCTCTCAAATCCTCTGATCACATTATATACTTATGTTGTGCTACTTCACCCCAAAGGAAAAATATCCTAGCTTGCTCAACCTTTCTTGATAAAATATACTCTCTAATCCAGATAGCATCTTGCAATCTCCTCTGCACCCTCTCTAATACTTCTGCTTTGGGAGGAGTAGATCCTCTGTTTTCCAAATTACTCTCCAAAACTCCAGCCATTGCTGCTCTACCATAATCCCTGCTACTGTCCCCTTGCAGCCAGCTTTGGCAAACTCCTCTCTCATCCCTCTGTAGTTACATGTATTACAGACCTTGCAAAGAAAAACAGCATCAACATTCAACGCCTCCCTCATGCACCAAACAACTTTTATGCATGCTTCGAATCGTGCAACACAAGCCCAGCCACAAAGGCTACAACTCCCTCCAGGTGAGCAGGCACTTTCTATAACAGCGGCAGGCGTGAGAAGGGTTCCAGGCCAGGTACTCTGGGAGTGTATAACATCCCAGTCCAGGTACTCCGGGAGAGTATAACATCCCAGGCCAGGTACTCCGGGAGTGTATAACATCCCAGTCCAGGTACTCTGGGAGTGTATAACATCCCAGTCTAGGTACTCCGGGAGAGTATAACATCCCAGTCTAGGTATTCCTGATACAACATCCCAGCCCAATGATGTCTTCACAGACATCTTCAACAATCCAGTCATCCCGGCTGCTGTTCCCACATGCTTCCTATCAGCCACCATCATCCCTGTACCAAAGAAAGCTACACCTTCAGAACTAAACAGCAACTGCTCAGTGGTAATGACACCAATCATTATGAAGTGCTTTCAATGGCTGATACACATATAAAAAAACTCCATTCCTGCCATGTTGGACACTCACCAATATGTTTACTGACATAGCATCATTCATATACCTGGCTCTGACACAACTAGAAAACAAAGGACACTTATGTCAGAATGCTGTTTCTGAATTTCAATTGGACACTCAACACTATTGCCAACAGACTTTGGTGAACAAACTCCTGTTCCTCAGTCTAAATACACCACTGTGCAACTGGGTCTGGGACTTGCTAACAAACAGACAGCAGATAGTCTCTATGCACACCTGCTCCTTCCTCCCCATCATCCTCATCATGGGTTGCGTGTTGAGTCCACTGCTGTACAATCGGCTCAAAAGGATTAGACAGCCTACAAAAAGGAGGCAGAAGAGTCGTTGCCTGGTTCCAGGCAAATAACCTCTTCCTTGATATCAACAAGACAATGAAGATGGTTATCGATTTCTGGAGAACTCGCACAACTCACATCCCCTTTACATTGGTGACACAGTGTTTTCTGACTCTCGGGGCTGCATATCACACACAACCTCGTCCCAGCACACACCCTACAGAGTCAGGAAAGCTCATAAGCCCCTCTGCTTTCTCAGGAGGCAGAAAGGAGCAGGACGCTGCATATCCGTACTCTACAGATGCGAAGTAGAGAGCATCCTGACAAGCTGTTTGTTACGGATACTGCAGTACAGCCGACAGGAGGGCTCTACACTAGTAGTCAAAACTACCCAACACATCATCAGCACCAGCTTACCCCGCCCCCCATTAAGAACATAGATACAGAAAGGTACCAGGAAAAGGCCAGTAATATCATGAAGAACCCCACTCCCCACTCACTCATGCACTGTTTGCCCCATTCCCTTCAGGGAGGAGGCTACGTAGCATCTATGCCATGACCACCAGACTCAAAAACAATTACCTTCCCCTAGCAGTAAGGCTGATCAACACCTCCTGTCACTAACTCCTCCACTACTTTATTATTTCTTGTCAGTCACCATATGTACAGACTAGTATTATTCTATTTATATTGTGTTTTTATTATTGTTCTTTTCCTTTGGTGTATTTTTTGTGCTGCAGATCCAGAGTAACAATTACTTTGATCTCTTTTGCACTGTGTACAGGAAATGACATTAAAACATTTTAAATCCAGTTGCTTTATTCATATTTTATTGGAATACCAATACACTCAATTGTAGTTTCTCCCTCAGTGAAAGTTTCTAAAGTTTTTGTCTATATAGAGCCTTATGGGAATGAGTGAAAGTAAGATAATACCTACAGGCATGGAAATCTGAAATAAAACCTGAAAATTCTAGATTTTCTCTTTTCCAGTTCTGACAAAGTTCTGGATCTAAACCTGCCTGTCCTGGTGAATGGCTAAGATTTGTTTAATATGTAAACACAAGAGTCTGTGCAGAGGCTGGAAATCCAGAGCAGCACACACAGAATTCTGGAAGAACTCAGCAGGGCAGGCAGCATCTACAGAAACAAATAAACAGTCTATGTTTTAGGCTGAGACCCTTCATCAGGACTGGAAAGGAAAGGACAAGATGCCGGAATAATAAGTTGGGGAACGGGGAAGGAGGACAACCTAGAAAGTAATAGGTGAAGCCAGGTGGGTGGGGGAGGGGAGGGAATCTGATACGAGAGGAGAATGAATCATGGGAGAAATGGAAGGAGGAGGAGCACCAGAGACAGGTTATTTATTACGTGTAGTGCACAAAAATCATTGTGTTAATAACAAAATACTGCTGTCATGACAAAATGGCATAGAGGTTGCATTGTTGTCAAATACTGGTAGTCATAAAATGACCTTTCTGCAGTCAGAATAAAATGACTACTAATGTTACAGCAAATGAAGTGTATGTTGTATTTTCTGCTTGTGTGTAGAAAAGTAACAGTAATTTAGAAGGAAAGAATTTCTTGCAATAAAGATTTCTGGAGACAGAATAATCCACAGGATCCTCTGTGCTTTTTGGTGGACAAAAGCAATCCCTCAGCACCTAAGCATAATTTTGAGAATGAGCAAAACTATCCCAGCAATCTTGATCAAAATTTATTCCTCAGTCAAAACCATGGGAAGAGACTGTGTGGCCATTGTGACATTCTTGTTTGTATTTTGCCTTTTGCCAATCTGTTTTTTACATTACAGCTTTTCATGTAAATAGTTCATATGATATTAAATGCTTTGAGAGATCAGAGTTCACAAGACACTAAAGAAGTGTTCTCTCTGTATGCCTTCCTTTCTAATGCACTGGGAATGAGGAGTCTGATGGCTCTGGGCCTGTAGTTTAGAAGAATGGAGGGTGGGATCTCATTGAAAATTAGGGAATATTGAAAGCCCTGGACAGAATGGACTGGCAAGGAGGTTTCCAACAGTGGGAGAGCCTAGGACAAGAGGGCACAACCTCAGAACAGAAGAACATCAATTTAGATAGATGAGGTGTTACAACATGCACCCGACCAGGGTACGGATGCTGTACCTCTCCAGCATATGGAAAGCCAATGGGCCCCTTTAAAGATACAGGCCCGCCCTGCTAATTGGCAGCCATGTTCTAGCGCCAGGATTTTAATATTTAAAGAGTACCTGAACAGAGATTTGAAGCTCAAACGTCAGTTTGGATTTTCATCTAGGGTCTAGTTTAGCACCCTGTCTTCGTTCCAGTTTCCTATCATGTCTTTATTCTAGTCCTGGATACTCCAACACTGGGGTCCTAGCCATCCTTGCCTTTGCCTCTTATCACATGTGGAGGAGGGTGGCAAATCGTGGAAATAATTGCCACAGATAGTTGTGGAGACCAAGTCATTGGGTTTATTTAAATTGGAGGTTAATAGGTTCTTGATTATTAAGGGAGTAAAAAGTTATGAGGAGAAGGACTGAAAGGGAAAATAAATTAGCCTTGATTGAATGGCAGAAGAAACTCAGTAGGCTGAATGGCCTATTCTGCTGTTATGTTTTGGGGGGATTTTACTGAACTATCAAGCATTTCAAAGGCATTGAATACTTTCATATTAAGTACATCATTGGCAAAATATTCTTCCTGTGAGACTGCTTCAGGTGAAAGTGGCAGCAACCTACTGTGAAAATGGGTGTTAGCTCTACTGGAATGTTATGACAGAATTATAAAAGGAAACATAATTAAAAGTAAATGTATTCTCCTTCCTGCACAGAATTTAAACAGGTAATTCCATTAACTAGAACTTAACGTGTGCTTAGGTTGGAAAAATGTGGATTCCAGTTCCATTGCTAGAGGAATGGCAAGCTGGAATTATTTTAATAATGAGGTAATCATTAGCTGCACTCCTGGGGATTATTTTGGGGCAGAGAGTTTACATCAGAATCCTGCTGATCTAATATAATCTCAGGATGCACATTAGACCGCTTTGAGTGTCCACAATTAAAGGGAAAATGAGAATTACTGCGTTATCAGTGTTAAGTTCTTAATAAGAGTTTTTCTTTGATTCTTGGCCACACTTGCGGTTGTGTACCATGCTATACAGAAGGAATGCCTGCTTCATACCTGCTAATTTGAAGGTTATTAGAAAAGGAAGCAAGAAAACAAAAGGAAGTGGGTCTCTCTCCACATTTCTCCATCTCCCAAATTCAGAGTCTTTCATGGCCAATTTAGGTCAGAGTTTTAGAACTTTGCTATGATTGTCAATGCCCCCCTGTTTAAAATGGAGCAGTGTTGATTGTCGTTGCTGCAATGCTGCATCTTTTTTAGAGAAAATAATAGTGGAGTTTGCTTTATTGACCAACAGTTTCCTCTGGGTTTTCTTTTTATTTTTTTTGTAATTTATTTTTTTTATTGAAGTTCATCAAACAAACATTTCCATAAAATGTATTTCAGACATTGTACATATATATCATATAATCATATATATTACAAAATCTCCACAAAGTATTTATCTGGGTTATACACTTACAGAAAAGAGTGGAAAGAAAAAACAAGCAAAAGGAAAGAACTATGTACAAGTAGGGAGTGATTTTTTTTTACAACAGATTCATTGATTTGTAAGAATAAAATCAGGCTTATGAGGCATTATGTAGTTAAACCATTTTTCCCAGTATGAATCAAATTGTTCCAGCTTATGATTAACAGATGCTGTTATCTTCTCCATTTTGTGAATGTCCATTGTAATTTCTATCCATGTATTTAAAGTTGGGCTCTCCTGTGATAACCATTTCCTAGTAAGAGTCTTTTTACCAGCCACCAACAGTATATTCATTAAATATTTATCTCTTTTCAACCATTCTTGAGGTATATATCTAAAATATATGGTCTTACTCTCCAAGGGTATTTCACATTTAAAGATATTTTGGGCATTGTGTACCCCCCTCCAATAGTTTTTGATAACAGGGCAGTCCCAAAAAATATGATAATGATTTGCATTTTGATTTCCACAATTTCTCCAGCAAACAAGGGGGTTACTATCATAATGGGATTTCTGAGAGGGTGTAATAAAGTATCTTATCAAGTTTTTCCATCCAAGCTCCCTCCATTTCTGTGAACTGGTACACTTACATTGATATCTCCATATTGTTGTCCATTCTTCCTCAGATATAAATATCCCTCCTTCCTTCTCCCATTTTGTTTTAATGTATGAAGTCAAATGTGTTTTAAGGTTTGACAACCCCTTATACATGCTTGAAATGATTCTACTACCGTTAATCTGAATTATATGCTTTTCTAAAGAGTTCAATCAAGCATGTATTTGCCTTGGTCACATTTTTAAGCGTCTTATTAACATGTTGTCGTATCTGTAAATACCGATAAAAATCTTGTTTTTCTAATAAGTGTTTCTCTTTAAGCATTTCAAAACTGAACAGTGTTCCTTCTTTCATTATGTTGCAATGGGTTTTCTTTTTAAAACTCTTATCCCATAAGCAGTGCTATTTTCAACATACTGAGGATTTTGAAAGAGGCAACCCTTTATTTCCAGTCCATTCCCAGGGCTAACTTGCTTGGACATTCTATAGAATATGAAAATGAAATATCTTGGCAGTTTCACTCTTCATGTGTGTGTTCTCTTTAGCTAACTTAAAGGGTTCATTCAAAATAAATGATAACTTTCTTTGACCTGATTTGACAAATCATTTGACAGTTACCGTTTGATCGTTTCTTTATACAGATTTCCTAAGATTGGGGCAGTTCATGGGGCAGTACCTATTGTGGGAAATTTGGCACTCAGAATGTTAATATGCTGCCTGCTGCTTTCCAGTCATCTTTTGGCATTAACTTCTATTTCAGGAGATCGTCAATTTCAACTGTCGGAAACTGGTTGCCACCATGCCCCTGTTTGCAAACGCTGACCCAAGTTTTGTGACAAGCATGTTAAGCAAGCTGAGATTCGAAGTGTTCCAACCTGGAAATTATATTGTGCGGGAAGGGTCCATTGGGAAGAAAATGTACTTCATTCAACACGGAGTGGCTACTGTCATCACTAAATCAAACAAGGAAATGAAGCTGTCAGATGGTTCTTACTTTGGAGGTCAGTATCAACTTATAGAACACATTGAAAGAAAAAAAAATACACAATGTAAATTTGTGATTGCATGATATTTATATAAAGTGTAAATTTTTAATATTAACTAATACTGGAATAATTTCCCTTCTATCCCTATTAAGAAAGGTGGATGTTATTCAACTTATGGAACTGAACTATATGCAAAATAAATAAAACATAAAGATAAAATTAAAATTTTAAAGAAAGCTCTGGAAAAAAATGTTGGCCTGAAAACAGAATTGTACTCTGCCCGTTGTACAAGATTAATAGGAGCATTTGTGGGTCCAGAACGAAGGTGAATTGCTTGCACACATGTTGCTCTCCCCAGAATATTAGAACAGGTAGTTCTTAGGAGATTGAAAGGAATTATAATTGTCCTCATTAAAGCTTTAACCAAATGCTCTGTATTTCTTGAAGGATGCTACCGTGTTGAGCTTGATATAATCTTCATTGGCACAAATAGGCATGAAGGGTCTACAGTTAAAAGGCTTGTCCATTATACAGCAGCTGGTTTCTTGTCTACTTTTGATGTGGCAACTCTATGGAGTGTAAAATCCCATTGGATGGTCCCACATGCTCTATATACAGTCGGCCCTCCTTATCCGCGAGTTCTACATGCGCAAATTCAACCAACCGCGAATCACGAAAACCCGGAAGTGCTCTTCTAGCACTTGTTGTTCGAGCATGTACAGACTTTTTTTCTTGTCATTATTCCCTAAACAATGCAGTATAACAACTATTTTACATAGCATTTACATTGTATTAGGTATTATAAGTAATCTAGAGATGATTTAAAGTATACGGGAGGATGTGCGTAGGTTATCGTGGATCGGGATTGAAAAAAAATCGGAAGTTCTCTTACTAAGTAACTCGGAGCAGGTACATCCGGTATTATTTAGCGTCAGTTAGTCAAACGTTTGTCTTCGTATATAGTACATATTTTACCTTTCTATGCATATAAGAACGTATGTTTCAGCGCCTGGCTTGGGAACGCAAGTTTGCGAGTTCAGTCTAGTGACAGATCGCAATGGAGTGCACTCTCCACCATGCTGGGTTGATGTGGAGGATCAAAAACCCAAAACTCCAAAACCACTGCGTTGCTTAGTAATAATTGTAGCTTTCATCGGGGCAGGGCCTTTCTCACTTTATCCTTTAAAATTGTTCCGATCATTGACTGACGTAGCCTAACGCTTTTCCAACGACCGATGGCGTTTCACTTCTTTCCGATCGCTTTATTATTTTCACTTTATTTTCAATCGTTATCGTGATTATTTTCATGAACAGAAACACTGCGGATTCAGATCTTTGCCGCTGGTCCTAATGTCCACCACATTGAGACAGATTAAATAAGGTCTTGGGTTCCGCTGGGTCCTAAGGTCCACCGTATTGAAACAGGTTGAATAAGGGACTTGAGCATCTGCAAATTTTGGCATGCGCGGAGGGTCCCGGAACCAATCCCTCACGGATGAGGAGGGCGGACTGTACTTGAGTCACCTCACTGGCAAGCTTGCATGTGAGAAAGGATTCCACACCAACACAATGTCCCAACTGTCAGCATAGCATGCTGATCTAGTCATAGTTTCCTGGCAACAGTTATGATTCATTCATCTGTACCAGTCCTCTGTGCCACCTTCATTATTACAACCATATGGTTCCTGTTCCTTGCCAGCTTGCTTAGTACTTATCAGTCGAGGAAAAAAAACATTGTCCAGAGGCCAGGCTGGAAAGTTATTGGACAATGATGGTCATTCCTATTCAATATGGTTTCTGTCAGGTATTTTTGGCACAGCTGGCTTGCAACAGAACCACAAACCATTGAAGATGTCTACAGAAATCATTGTGAAAGTACGGAACATCAGTTTTATAGTGCGAATATTTAGAAGTAAAGTGCTGTTTCTTATCATTGTGGCATGTACAGAATTAAACATTTTTCTGTAATGGAATGTTATTGCAAGCAGTTTTGGATCACGTTCCCCTTTCTAATCACTTGACTAGATGAACTTGGATCCTTTGCGTGAGACACATACTGAATGTGCAGCACCCCCTTTGGGTATCATTTCAAGCTATTTTCGGCATCTATGTAACTGGATGTTCCCCGGACAACCCTTTGCTTATATTTTTCCACTCTAGTTATGGAATCTACCTCATTTTGAAAAAGGCTGCAACCTTTCCAGTTTTCCATTCCTTGGACAATATCCCTGTAGGTATTTTGAAGGTTGAGGCCAGGCTTCCCTTAATAACTTTGGATGTACTCAAACTGGACCATATTGGTTCATTTATTTATCCATGCCCCCTGCACAGTGCCAGCCACAACATCTCCTGATCTCATGTCTTGATCAGATCAGGTCTCTGCACTCCCAACCAGTCTGACCACAGTGTCCCAGAAATTCAACACTTGTTCAAGACACCTGATCCCACCACCAAGTACGCCTTTCCCTCCACCCTCCTCACACATTCTCCTTTCCGCAGGGATCACTCCCTATGTGACTCCCTTGTCCATTCATAACCTCCCCACTGATTCCCCCCAGGTACTTATCCTTGCAAGCAGAACAAGTGTCATACCTCTCCTGCAGCTCCCGCCACCCCCTCACTACCATTCAGGACACCACTGTAACTAGTGCTCCCGGTGTATCCTCCTGCATATTGGTGAGACCTGACGTAGATTGGCAGACCTAGATTCATGGGGCACCTATGCTCCATCCGCCAGAAAAAGTGGGATTTCCCGGTGGCCACCCATTTCAATTCTACTTCCCATTCTTATGCCGACATTGCAGTCCATGGCCTCCTCTATTGCCACGATAAGGTCACAATCAGGTTGGAGGATGAACATCTTATATTTTGTCTGGGTAGCCTCCAGCCTGATGACATGAACATCAATTTCTTAAACTTCCGGTAATTGCCCCTCCACCTTCACTGTCTTATTCCCATTTCCCTCTCACACATTATCTCCTTATCTGCCCATCACCTGCCTCTAGTGCTCTTCCTCCTCCCTTTCTTCCATGGTCTTCTACCCTTTCCTATAAGTTTCCCCCTTCTCCCACCCTATATTTTTCACCAATCAATTTTCCAGCTGTTCACCCCTCCCCTCTCCCAGTTTCATCTATCACCTATCACCTTGTACTTTTTCCTCCCCTTCCCCCACCTTCTTGCTCTAACTTCTCATCTTTTTTTCCAGTCCTGATAACAGGTCTCGACATGAAACATCAACTGTTTACTCTTTTCCATGGATGCTGCTGGCCTGCTGATTTCCTTCAGCACTTTGTGCATGTTACCTCATCATGACACCATGTTCTTTTCTCCTTTCAACACAATCATACTGAACGTTATCATCGTCATCGCTCTGCCCACCTCCAGATCTGATAAGTTCCTCAAACTCTGACCAACATTTCCCTCTCTCCCTCTGTCCCAATCACTTAAGATGGGTGGGGTCCCAGACTGCTGGACCTCCCCCCCACCCTAACAACATTCCATGCAGACTTGGCCATATTCTTGGATGCCATATGTTCTTTCTGTGATCAGGAACACACAAAGGAGAGTGTGCAATAACTGGTTGGGTGGTACTGATATTGGCAGTGGGAAGGTTTTGTACCACACAGGTATTTCTAGACACTGTTTCTTATGTTGGTAACACCAAAAAGTGTACTAAACTCTTTTTGTCATTACAACAATTGGAAAAACATCTTTGCACTGAGTATTACAGCAACTTTACAGAACAGCATAAGCAGACTATAATGACCAATTGTCCATAATAATTGATTGCGTAAACTTTCATTATTTTGGGTCTATCAACATAACGCTCTTCACCTCTTTCTCTTATACTTACCTTGTACCCCTTAGAAGTATCTGTTATTCACTTCAATGACTTCTATCATTTTCTTCATTTTCTATGAAATCTCTATTTGATAGTTATCTAGTTTTATCAATATCCATGAACACAAAATGCTCTTCTCTTTTATTACCTGAAATAATTTCGGAGACATACAAGAGAAACTCTGCAGATGTTGGAAATCCGAGCAACACAAACAAAATGCTGGAGGAATTCAGCAGGCCTAGGAAAAGAGTACAGTCAATGTTTCAGGCCGAATCCCTTTGGCAGGACTGATTTTAGAGATTTGTTCTTTAGCCTTCTCTCTGCTTTCTCACAGAATTATATATTTCAAGACAAAAGATGTGCAGCCTGTTCACCATTTCATCAGAGTCTAGCCTTGCTGCTCTGATGACATCCTTTTCATTTTTTTACCACTTTCTTCAGTGCCTCTATATTCTTCTGCAATATGGGAAACAGAACTATAAAATTTACTCTAATTATGATCTGAGAGGGTTTAATAAAGGTTTAATAAATATCTTCTAACTTTCAGTTCAACTTTAAGATCTAACATTAATGGTAGATTTTATTTATATATAGTATTATCGATTTATGTTGCCACCACTATTTACTTATAATTATTCTGCAGAATAATCAGTGCATGGCCAAGTGCTTAGGGCGTTGGTCTAGTGATCTGAAGGTAGCTAGTTGGAGCCTCAGCTAAAGCAACGTGTTGTGTCCTTGAGCAAGGACTTAACCACACGTTGCTCTGCGACAACACCAGTGCCAAGCTAGATCGGCCCTTGCCCTTCCCTTGGACAACATCGGTGCCATGGAGAGGGGAGACCTGCAGCATGGGCAACTGCCAGTCTCCCATACAACCCTGCCCAGGCCTGCACCCTGGAAACCTTCCAAGGTGCAAATCCGTGGTCTCTCGAGACTAGCAGATGCCTATATTCTCTAGAATACCATTTTCATTTTCCTCTTTCAGATCTTTATCTTCCAGGGAAAATGTAACCTGGTCTTCTTCCTCCCCCTTCTGTTTCTTTCATGGTCTTCTGTCCTCCCCTATCAGATTCCCACACCCCCCCCCCCCACCTTCTCCAGCCATTTATCTCTTTCACCCAGCTCTTCACATTATCTCCTCCCCCTCTCCCGGTGATCATCAGCCTCTTGTACTTCTTCGTCCTCTCATCCTCACCAGCTTCTTATTCTGCCTTCTCCCCCCTGACAAAGGGTCTCAGACAAAAACATCGACTGCTTACTGTTTTCCCTGGATACTGCCTAGCTTGCTGAGTTCCTCCAGCATTTTGTGTGTGTGTGTGTTTGTCACTTTGCATTTCCAGCATCTATAGATTTTCTCGTGAATATGCAGCCTACTAATTTTTCCTTCTGAGGCACAATGCTTAACATGCACGTGATGAAATTTGTTTCCAGGTTATATCTTTGTTTTACAAGATTATTGCAAATTGTGTTTTGATACTAAAGTATAAATCATAAATAAATGAAAATTATTTGAACAATTTATATTCCCACTTTCCATCTTTTGGAGCTCTGTAAAGCTACTAATATTCCCTGCTTTCTGTCTTAACATCAGAGGGATATCCACCCTGCTTCTTATTTCGTAACTGCATATTCGTTGACCTACAGTATCCAAACAACTTTAGATGCCTGGATATAAGGCCACAAAACATCAAAGCAGAATTAGGCAATTCAGCTCATTGAGTCTGCTCTGCCATTCGATCATGCTGATACATTATCTGTCTTGACTCCATTCTCTTGCTTTAGCTTTTGACACCCTTACTAATTAAGAACCTATCAATCTCCACTTTAAGTATATCCAATGACTTGGCCTCTGCAGCCATCTGTGGCAATGAATTCCACAGATTCACCATGCTCTGGCTAAAGAAGCTCTTCTTCATTCCTGTTCTAAAGGGATATCCCTTCACTCTGTCACTGTTGGAAACATCGTCTCCTTGCCCACTCTTGCTTGGCTTTTCAAAATTTGGTAGGTTTCCATGAGATTCTCCCTCATTCTTCTAAACACTGGGAAGTACAGGCCTAGAGCCATCAAACACTACTCATATAGAACATTAACCATTTCATTCCCAGGATCATTTTCTTAAACCCCCCTCTGGACATGTTCCAGTGCCAGCACATCCCTTTTTTCAAAGGGGGTCCACATCTGCTCACAATTCTCCAAATGTGGTCTGACCAATGCATAAAGTTTCAGCATTACATCCTTGCTTTTATATTCCACTCCTCTCAAAATGAATGCTAACATTGGGTTTACCTTCTTTACCGAGTCATCTGCAAGTTAACCTTTAGGGAATCATTCACTGGGACTCCAAAGCCTCTTAGCACTTCCGATTTCTGAATTCACCTCCCGCTTCAAAAATAGTCTACACTTTTATTCCTTTTACCTTCTATATTTATCCATCTACCATTCACTTCGCTACACTTTATTCCATCTGCCCTTATACTTTATTATCTGTATTGAATTTCTCTTTCACTTCTTCAAAGAATTCTTTGAGTTTTAGCTGTCTTTCTATTTTCTTCTTTAATGGGGAATCAGTTATCTTTCCTTCTACTGAGTTAAGCTGATTTCTCTATCATTCCATGGACATGCTCTACCTCCCTTCTTAATTATAAGTCAAATGACTGCTATCACCAGTCTTTTGGCACTGTGCCTTTTTCTAGTCAATTATTAAATATATGTAATAGTGCCTCTTTTAATAGGCATGCACACAATCTGCTAGACCAAGGCTTTTGCACTTTTAAGTTTAATTAGTTTATTTAATAACTTGGTTTTCATTTTAACGTCCTTTGTTTAACTTCTTTACACAGCAGAATAATCTAAGGCTCTTCACAGGAGCATTGGAAACAATGCAGCAATGGATCTCTGAGGACAGCTGGCCAGCAGCTTAGCTAGTGTGATACCATTTGTTAGAGTTTGTAGCCATTCCCTGCAAGCTTAAAATTGAGTTGTTCACATTTGGGCTTGATTGTGCCTGATCCAGATGGCGCTTTAAGCATGTACCTCAAGCTTTTCCTGTGCCTGCATGATCACCAAACCATGTGAGGCCTTGCCTCTGGAACCGTTCCTTGAAGCAGAGTCATCAGTGTGTGGCAGTTTGTTCTAAAAGTCTTTTGTGAAGAGAGATTCTTAAAAACAAGCAAAATTCTTTTCTTTCTAAATCTTTTTATTAATATTAGTAATATGGACAGAATACGAATGATATATTGATAAAGAAATTACCAACATATAAATTCCATTACATATGAAAAAAAACATACATAATAGTTACAATATAAATGAGTTTACCAAAACATAAGCCATAAAATATATGTATGAACATAGTAAGTAAATATTTCATAATATATGATATAAAGAAAACAGAAAAAAAAGAAAAAAAAACAAAAAAAATATAATGCAAAATTCTATAATATATTTTTTATTATTTTATTTAGGTATTTATTTATCATTTATTTAGAGATACAATATGGAACAGGCCCTTTCAGTCCAACAATCTGTACTGCCCAGCAACCCACTGTTTAACTGTAGCCTTCTCATAGAACAATTCGCAATGACCAGTTAACATGCTAACTGGTATGTCTTTGGACCGTGGGAGGCTCCGGAATGCCGCAAGCTGTAGTTGTGTCATGTTAAGTGCTATGCCATCGCTAAACTTATACTATTAAATATAAGCCACTAATTATATTTTAAATAAAAGACTAAAAAGAAAAACATTTAAATATTTAATAAATTTAAAAATTATTTTTTAAATCATTAATTTAAAACACATCTATCTGGTGCAGATCATTTAAATTTTCAGATCATTAAATTTAAATTTAATATTTAAATTTTAAAAAAGACAAACCTTTTATTCTACTACCTTTGCTCTGCAGATCCGTGATTATATACAAATAAATGTGGCTTAGTTAGTAATGCTGATGTAAAGATGAAGAGCAGATGCAAAGGGTAATGGCCCTCAATAGAGAAACTAGTTTCTTTACATTGACCATATGCCTCAAGTTTCATTTGTGAAGCTTCCCTGCAGTCTTCAGCCAGAGTAAGAATGTTTCGACAGCTACTCTATTGTAAGAAGAGCTATCTAAATATTTTAACTTTTAGTTGTCAGATTTCTCTTGGGCACGGATAGCTTAAGAACTCATATAATTTAATTCTTTTCTGCACTAAATTTATTATCAGAAAATATTATACATCATACAGAACATGCAGTTGAAACTTATTATGAAATTTCAAGCAATTATGACTAGTGTTTATGCAGAAAAATATCTTTTCAACCAATGTGTGCATAGTATTCTTGCAAGAGACCCCGCATGGTAGCGTATATTGTGTTGCTATGTCATTCTACAGTATCATGACAAGGTCAGATGGAAACATAATGTACTGTACCAGGAAGCCCATGCAATATGTCCTCTGTGATTATGTTTTCCACATTGAAGATGAGACCTATGTCATCCTTCACCTCAGTAAAAAAATAAACACAATCTGTGTCTACTTTGACTCCAAGGTTGCTGTCCTAATTGGACCATTCATTCCTTATTACTTGACTCTACCCATCAGGTTTTTGCATTCACCTTCTGAGCGGTTTCTTTACTCCCTCAAGCTCCATGCGTTGAGGCCTGAGTATCTGTATTTGCTTTATACTGCTCTGTATATCTCTCATCATCCATGTGGATCGAGACTTGGGAGTTCCCTATTTTACCAGAACTTGTTTGTTCTGAATCTTTACCATTTTCTCCTTGAATGCATCCCTCTGCTCTGACAATGATGTGCCTTCAAATAGATATCTCTAGTCTAGCAGAACATTTACTTTTTTTTTACTTTAGGTCTATTTCTTCCTTTGCTCTAACAATACCAAATCTAATTGAACTCAAACCTTTTGAACTTTCCCAGACTCTGTCCCTGAAATCAAGTCCAGTATGGCTGCTGTCTTATCAAGGTTGTTGTGGACTGATTAAAAAAAAATTGTTTGAGCTCATTTCAAGAAATCTGTTCTTTCTATTCCCTTTACTCCATTATGTCCCATTTAAGATGAGAGTGGTTGGATACCCAACTAAACCCTGTTTTGCAACTTCAAAACATTAATCTACTTCAAAGGAAAACAAGAGAACCAGGAACGTGAGTCTAATTTTGTGTTTTGTGTAAGGCGTGTGTATCCAGTTCATGTGTTTATACTTATAACCCTTAATGATTTTTTTAAATGAACAAGAATGCTTAATCAAATAATATATTTACAATATTACTGAAGTATTAATTACACAACATCTGCCCCATTCTTTGCACATTTCTCAAAAATGTATCTATTTGTTTGCTTTTCTGGTTCTCTCAGACTATCAGGGGCTGCATCTTCAGCAAAGTGACCGTTCCTTTTCTCTGCACCTCTGTTCAACCCACAAGACCTCATTTTTTGCTATTTCTAATACACCATCCCTCTTCACAGCTGTAAATGCTTCTTATTTAACTCCCTGCCTACCTCATCAAAAAAAATGAATTGGACAGAGATGAACTTTTCTCTCGCGAAGAGGCCAGAGGAATCTTAGTTACTGAGATCATTCACAATAGAGCTCGGAAGACTTTAAGGTTGTATTGAAGTTAAGCGATATAGGATGACACTGATCTTATTGAATGGCAAAGCAGACACAAAGGACTAAATAACCTGTTTCAGTTTCTCATTCATAAGCAAGTTAGTTTGGATGCAGGTGGCTCCATTCTCAGGATTTGCTGTTCTCCTCATGATCTGTCAGTCAAATTTAGGGTCTCAGGATAGCTGTTAGTCAAATAATGATCATCATGTTGGTTGAGATGCAGATTGCCACTTCATCTCTCCCCGTGAATAGTTTGTTGTTGTCCTCGATGCCTGCAATGTCTTGATGAAGCAGAGACTCTATCACTGGGTCTTCTATTTACTCAGACAAGACCCTTCCAAAGCCAGCCAGCTGTGTCTCCCTTTTTATTTGCAGAAAGGACAGTGTCAGGGAAACAGTATTTGAATGCTAAACCTTGTAGACTCTACAAGGTATGAATGTGATAAATCTTTGGTCACTTTTTTTAATACTGGGTCATTTTACAGCTTCTAAGCCCTGCAGCTGATTGCCTCGAAGTGACGTCTGAAAAGATCAGCTTCATGACCCCAAATCAGGATGTAGCCAGTCGATAACCCAGGTAGTGCTGGCAATGTGCCTGGCACTTGATAATGAGTTGCAAGCGACTATTTAATCTGGTTCCTGAAACAGGAGCTGTCACATCCACATACACTCTGCCATCACACCTACATGCACAATCAGATTCAAATTCAGATTAGTTTGTCATTATGTATACCAGGATGCAATGAAAATCCTTGTTCACGTGAAGCTCGCGGAGTAATAATAAATACAACTAGCAGTACAATTCTGAGTAGTGCAAAGATGGCAATGCAATGTGAAGTCGTACAAGAAGAAATGCTCAAGTGACAAGAATGGACTCATCGATAGAGGTAATGTTAAGAGTCTGAAAACATGACAGCGCCATAGGAACAGGAGATGTTAAATAGGTGATTGGTTTCAAAGTCTGATGGCAGTGGTGAAGAAGCTGCTCATAAGTCTGTTTAAATCGGATTTCTCTGTCTTTGTGCTGCAGTAATTAATTCTGTTTTGGCTTAAGCAAAATATTTTCTCAAAGCTACGAATTCAGCATTTACCATTTCTTAAATTGCATTGAATAGCGGTCTTGAATAATGAAGAGGAAGTCAGAATTGTAGAGGTTCAACCAGAATTATCACATTTATTGCTTTTCTATGTTGCATTGCTCTCAGCTTCTGTTAACCTTGATAACATAACTTTATTTGAAAACTTGTATTGTGAGGGAAGAAATTAAGAATTCAGGCATGGTTCGTTCTTAGTTCAACCTGTCGGAATATGCAGTTATGCAGAGTTGCAGAATTTGGATAGATATTACAAGAAGTAAGTTCATAATTTTAGTCTTGAAAAGGTTAATTTTAAAGTTTGCTTAAGCCTCTGATGTTCCTGGTTTGTGCAGATTTAAGGTGATCACTGTGTTTATAAAAAGCTAAATAATCTGTGTTTTGTATAAAATGGGTGTTCCAGCTTATGGTTTGTGAGAAGAAAAGGCTATTCTGCCAAGATTTCTGACTAATCTGCTGAATGCTACCAGCAGGTTTGATTGTACATCCTAGCATTCGAATATTAAATAGAATTAAATTCCAGCAGTTACACGGAAACCAGGGACTCCGAGCAGATAGATCTGCTCTGGACTTCACTGATATTGGAGAGGAACATTTAGAAGGCAGTGGGGAAGGAGTGTAAATGACAGTAAAAAGAATTGCTTTACATTAATGTTTTAATTATGTTTTATAAGTTTTAATAAATTATTTTATTTTCTATGCAGGCTTTTCACCATTAACTTCAATTATAATAAATTATTAAATGATTCTGAATGTCAAATACAGTTACAAATTATTTTAATCAGTGGGTTTTCAATAAAGCATAAGAAGTAAAAGCAGGAGTAGACCTTTTATCTTCTTATGTTTGCTTTTCTATTCAATAAGATCACCACCACTTTTCTTTATTTAACCTCACAACACTTTACCATATTAAGTTTGTCACCCTTGATTCCATTAATATCTAAAAAATCTATCAATCCCTGTGTTGAATATACTCAGAAACTTGAGCCTCCATGGCCCTTAATAAAGAATTTGATATTCATAGCCCTCCAGGTGGATGGCTGACCCTCTATATCGAAACTGTTACACTTCACCTAGAGGGTTATCGTTGCTGCATCTAACTGTCAAATATAATAAGAATGTTGAGTGTTTCAGTGAGATCATTTCTTATTTTTCTAAACTCAACAGAGTGGCTTATTCTTTCCTTGTATGAAAGCCTGCCATCATCCCATCCCAGCAAACAATCCAGTGAAGCTTTGTTTCCCACCCTCTGCAAGTATATCCTTTCTTAAGTAGGGAAGCCAAAGCTGATCACAATATCTTACCCAGTTGAATTCCGGGATGTCATTGTTGTCCCTGTTGCTCAAATTCTCCTTACTTATTGCCAACCTTCAGTTAGCCTTATAAATTTCTTGCTGTATTGGTAAGCTATCTTACAGTGATATGTGCACCCAAGTGTCACTGAACAGCAACACACATTCAAAAATACTTGGCCTTCCTTTTTTTTTCTCACAAAGCAATTAACCCCGCATTTTTACGCAATATATTCTATCTACCATGTCCTTGCCTATTCAAGTAACTTTTGCAAATCTCCTTAGAGTCTCAGTGCAACTTGCTCGCCGCCCAAGTTCATCTTCAGTTTCACTTACAAATATTACACTTGGTTCTTTCATCCAAATGAATAATTTAGATTGTGAAAAAACTATGGCTCCTGCTCCATTCCCTGCAAAACAGTCTCCCAACCTAACAATTGACTGTTTAGTTCTAATTTCAGTTTTGTTTGCTTGCCAATCCTCAGTCCTCATTAGTATAGTAGAACAAAGAACACAGCACAGACACAGGCCGTTCAGCCCAAAACGCTGTTAATGGAGTTCTAACACTATTCAATAATCCCTTTGAGGCATCTGATCAAATGTATTTTTTAAAATCCAAATGCACAACATTCTCTGGTTCTCCCTTATCCATTCTATTAGTTAAAGCCTCAAAAAAGACCAACAAAGTTGCAAGCATGAACTCAGTGGCCACTTTATTAGGTACACCAGCGCATTAATGCAATTGTCTATCTAGCCAACCAAGCAGTTCAATGCATAGGAGCATGCAGACATAATCTGCGGTTAACAAACTGTTGTTCAGACCAATCATCAGAACGAGGAAGAAGTGTGATATAAGTGCCTTTGTGACCATGGAATGATTGTTGGTGCTTGATGGAGTAGTTTCATTATCTCAGAAATTGAGATAACAATCTCATGCATAACAATCTCCAGTGTTTGCAGGGAATGGGGTGAACAAAAAACATCCAGTGGGCAGCAGGTCTGTGGGCAAAAACACCTTGTTAATGAGAATGGTCAGAGGAAAATGGTTCAAGCTGACAGGAGAGGGACAGTAACTCAATAACTACACTTTAGTACAGTGCAGAAGATTACCCCTGAATGCGCAGCATGTCGAACCTTGAAGAAGATGGCCTACAACACAGGGGACCATGAACGTACAGTACACTCAGTGGCGTATTTATTACGTTCAGGAGGTACCTAATGGACTGGCAGTTGAATGTACTTTCTCTTTCATACATTCACCTTGACTTTCCCCAGTTCTTTTATTTTTTTGTGTCTTACAACTGCTTTTTAATAATGAATTAAAGCAATTTCTCTGTAACTGATATCAAGCTAAACGGTATTTGGTTTCCTTTTTTCCCTCTGCCTGTTGTCACTAGAGCCGTTATGCTTGATACCTTGCAATCTATGGGAACTATTCTACAAATGTAAGAGTTTGGAAAGTGGCTACAATTGCATCCATTTTCTGTCTTTACTATATCTTCCAAAATCTTGGGATGTAAGTTATTTATTTAGTGATAAAGCATGGAGGAGGCCTTACCAGCCCTTTGAGCAGCAGTGTTCCAGCAACCCCTGACAAGCTGACTAACCCTAACCTAATCACAGGACAATTTACAATGACTAGGATAGGATAGAAAATTGGAGGACCCGAGGAAAATCCATACATCCCACGGGGAGGACGTACAGAAACCCATTACAGAATGGCAGATGAATTGAGTGCCCTCAGCTGCAATAGCATCACGCTAACTCTTACTATTGCCAACTCCACATTCATATGTGACCCATTCTCCATTATTGGGAGATTTTCTGTGTCTTCTCTTTAATTTCTTACTCCTTAATACAATTTCTCCTGCTTCATTCTGTAAGAGACCCACTTTTGCTACTCTTTAGCACATATCTGTAAAAGATTTTATAGTTCTCCCTAAGCGATTCCGAATTTTGTTTTTGCTTCCTTTATCAGTTTCTTGGTAAATACTTTTTCCCAAACTTCCATTGTGTGACAGTGGAAAATTGTGTATGGAACTGGAGGATGTAGCAGAGGTACTTAATGAGTACTTTGCTTCAGTATTCACTACATAAAAGGACGTTGGAGATTGTAAGGATGACTTACAGTGGACTGAAAAGCTTGAGCATGTAGATATTAAGGAAGAGGATGTGCTGGAGCTTTTGGAAAGCATCAAGTTGGTTAAGTCACTGGGACCAGACGAGATGTACCTCAGGCTACTGTGGGAGGTGAAGGAGGAAATTTCTGAGCCTCTGGCAATGATCTTTGCATCATCAATGAGGATGGGAGAGGTTCTGGAGAATTGGAGGGTTGTGCATGTTGTTCCTTTATTCAAGAAAGGGAGTAGAGATAGCTCAGGAAATTATAGACCAGTGAGTCTTACTTCAGTGGTTGGTAAGTTGATGGAAAAGATCCTGAGAGGCAGGATTTATGAACATTTGAAGAGGCATAATATAATCAGGAATAGTCAGTATGGCATTGTCAAAGGTAGGTCATGCCTTACGAGCTTGATTGAATTTTTTGAGGATGTGACTAAACACATTGATAAAGGTAGAGCAGTAGATGTAGTGTATATGGATTGATTTCAGCAAGGCATTTGATTAGGTACCCCATGCAAGGCTTATTGAGAAAGTAAGGAGACATGGGATCCAAGGGGACCTTGCTTTGTGGATCCAGAACTGGCTTGTCCACTGAAGGCAAAGAGTGGTTTCTAGATGGGTCATATTCTGTATGCAGGTCTGTGACCAGTGGTGCGCCTCAGGGTTGGTGGTGTTGTGGATAATGTGGAGGGTTGTCAGAGGTTACAGCGGGACAATGATAGGATGCAAAACTGGTCTAAGAAGTGGCAGTTGGAGTTCAACCCAGAAAAGTGTGAGTTGGTTCATTTTGTTAGGTCAAATATGATTGAAAAATATGTTATTAATGGTAAGACTCTTGGCAGCATGGAGGATCAGAGGGATCTTGGGGTCCAAGTCCATAGGACACTTAAAGTTGCTGCGCAGTTGACTCTGTGGTTAAGAAGGCATTTGGTGCATTGGCCTTCATCAGTCATGGGATTGAGTTTAGGAGCCAAGACGTAATGGTGCAGCTATACAGGACCCTGGTCAGACCCCACTTGGAGTACTGTGCTCAGTTCTGGTCACCTCACTACAGGAAGGATGTGGAAGCCATAGAAAGGGTGCAGAGGAGATTTACAAGGATGTTGCCTGGATTGGGAAGCATGCATTATGAGAATAGGTTGAGTGAACTTGGCCTTTTTTCCTTGGAGCAACAGAGGATGAGAGGTGACCTGGTAGAGGTATATAATATGATGAGAGGCATTGATCATGTGGATAATCAGAGGCTTTTCCCCAGGACTGAAATGTCTAGCATGAGAGGGCATAGTTTTAAGATGCTTGGAAGTAGGTACAGAGGAGAAGTCGGGGTAAGTTTTTTACAAAGAGAGTGATGAGTGCGTGGAATGGGCTGGTGGCAACAGTGGTGGAGGCGGATATGATAGGGTCTTTTAAGAGACTCTTGGACAGGTACATGGAGCTCAGAAAAATAGAGAGCTATGTGTAACCCTAGGTAATTTCTAAAGGTAAGGACACATTTGGCACAGCTTTGTGGGCTGAAGGGCTGTATTGTGCTGTAGGTTTCCTATGTTCAATCTCTCTTGACAATGTAATAAACATTTTCCTTTAATCCAACACTATCTTCTCTTATTTATAGCCTGATGTGTTTGCCTGTTGGTTCTTGAACTTTGCTTTACGTTCAACTTCAAGTTTGATGTCATTCGACTGTATACT
The DNA here is from genome assembly GCF_030144855.1 of Hypanus sabinus. Classification (NCBI taxonomy): domain Eukaryota; kingdom Metazoa; phylum Chordata; class Chondrichthyes; order Myliobatiformes; family Dasyatidae; genus Hypanus; species Hypanus sabinus. Next base: position 74,724,554 of record NC_082719.1, read on the forward strand.
TGTATATCCTGAACAAAGGTGCACAACACAGTATATGTAGCTCACATATAACACGTAAAGTGATATTACCACAAATAAATTAAAAATAATAAAATATATTCCAGAAGGTTGACATTTAGCAGAAGGTGCATTTACAAACACAAGTTGGAAGTAAGCACTATAATACTACTGGTGCTTCATAAGTTACGAGACTTCAGTAATGGTAGGTAGTTGGGTAGTCTCACAGCCTGGGAGAAGAATCTATTTCCCTTCAAAACAGTTCTTGTCCTAATTCTATTGTATCTTCTGCCTGATGGTAGAGGGCCAAAAGAGATTGTTGGATCATTGGGAGTAATCCTCGGCAATGCTAAGGGCCGGCATATGCAGTGCTCCTGATAATATCTCAGATGGGTGGAAGAGAGACCCCAGTGGTACTCTCAGCAGTCCTCACAATCCTTTATAGGCTCTTGCAATTCCCATACCAGTCGGTGACACAGTTGTCCCCAGGACACTCTCAATGCTGCTCCTATTAATATTGGTTAGAATGGGAAGTGGGTCGTGGCTTGCTCACCTTAACCTCCTCAAGAAATTAAACTGCTGCTGTGTTTTCTTGATTAAGGAGCTGATATTGAGGCATTTGGTGAGATTATCTGGTCTGTGCACTCTCAGAAACTTGGTTCTCCTCACATTCTCCATGGAGGATGTGTTTATGTGCAGTATGAAGTGGTTAGACTTCACCTTCCTGAAGTCCACAAACACCTCTTTGATCCTGTTGATGTTGAGGCTCAAGTTGTTGTGCTTCCATTATTCTATAAGCTGCTGTACCTCCGCTCTATACCCCGTCTTGTCATCATTGTTGATGAGGCCAACTATTGTTTTGTCATCAGTGAATTTTATGTTCAGTTTGAGCAGTATGGTCAATATTGCTTTTTTCTACATTGGAGACACAAGAGACAGTCTGAAGATGACAGCGCTTCAAGCTGTACATGGTGATCACCTGAAAGCAGAAAGAGAGACTGACCATATGATCCAGCGCATGCTGTCAATTTTATCACGAAGAACATTACAATTATTTAAACCACTAGTGGGAAATATCTCTGTTTTCCCTAATTGCAGACAGTTGAGCAGATCTGCCTCTCCATTCTCTGCACCTTCTCACAGAGGATTTTCTTTTCATGCTTGTCCAAGCTCTTCCTTGTGATTTTCTTTCAGTTTTAGAGAACACTCATCTAGATAATTGATCAATACATCTTTTCTCCTGTAGTTGGGGGTGATTTGCCAACATCTACAAAAGGCTTCCGTTCTCCATTTTCTGTGTAAGCTTGTTTCTTGTATGCTTGTGCATTCTGAATATTCACCAGGAGCTGATGTCATAAAGATTGGTTTCATCCACGCCACACAAGCAGCTTGAAGACCTTCAACACTGTCTGAATGTTCTGGCTCTCCAATGTCAAAGCTGCTTCATTCTTCAATAACACATTTTGGATGGTTGCAGTTGGTACTGAATGAGAAAGCTGAAGGTTTTTCTTCTGTTAGTGTTATTTCCTCCAAGGACAAAATATGTGGCTGTGAAACTTTGTTGGTTAAAGCCCTAAATCTACAATTAGTACCTTAAGGATGGAAAAACTTAAGAGAAAATTCAGTTGATTGGAAACCTAAAATCAGTGACACCATTTACTGGAAATTTATATGACTTTAAGTTCTGTTTTGTTCATATTTCCAAGCCAGTGCCATGTTAAATAAAAAAGGACATATCTAATTTAAAAATAGAAACAAGATCAACATTGATCGAGACAAATGACAAGAAGGAATCAGTCATATTAGTGCTGTGCTACACACTTGCTGGCCACTTTATTAGGTACACCTGCTCGTTACTACAACTATCTAATCAGCCAATCATGTGGCAGTAATTTGATAATTAAAAGAATGCAGATATGGTCAAGAGGTTCAATTGTTGTTTAGACCAAACATCAGAATGGGGAAGGAATGTGATCTAAGTGACTTTGAACGTGGAATAATTGTTGGTGTCAGATGGAATGTTCTGATTGTCTCAGAAACTGCCGATATGTGCAGTCTCTAGAATTTACAGGGGATGGTGCGTGAAACAAAAAAAGAAAAAAATACAGTAAACAACAGTTCTGTTGGGGAAAACACCTTGTCAATGAGAGAGGTCAGAGGAGAATGGCCAGACTGGTTCAATGTGACAGTAATTCAAATAACCACATGTTACATCAGTGGTGTGCTAAAGACAATCTCTGAACGCACAACATGTTGAACCTTGAAGTGGATGGGCTGCAGCAGCAGAAGACCACAATCCTACACTCCTGTACCTAATAAAGCGGCCACTGAGTGTATATTCTGCTGGGATCTGTAAGAAGCTAGATAAAGCAATTCTCCACAAATGAATAAAGAGAAAAGGAAAGCCGCCAAGGAAGCAAAAGTATGCACCAAGTGTCTTTGTTTCTTTTATGGTGATAGGCTCATTGGAAATCATTTGAACAATGCAGACAACACATTGTTTATCTGAGTCAAAAATAATCAACCCCTGTGCATTGAGTGGGGTAGGTTAGTTATTGTGCCATGTTCTCCATGAAGTGTTGCATGAGAAATGGAATCCATTTTGGTGTTCCTGGAACAACATGGCTGTACTGCTATCCCACATTCTTGGGACTTTAAAAATTAATTAAAATATTTAATTAACTCATTTGGACCCTCCTCCCAGTGGACGCACTGATCCCCAATCTGCATACCAGCTCCCTACAATAAGCTGCTCCATCCTTCAATCAAAAGCAACCCTGATTCTCCCCTTCCCACAACAATTGTCATCTTTTCCTCTTGCCCTTTCTCTTCCGCCCACCCTCAAGACCTGCCCATCACCTCCATTCAGTTCCCTTACTCCTTCCCTGTCCTCCACTTTCCTACAAGATACATTCTTCCTCAGCCTCTTCTCCCTATCACCTCCCAGCTTCTCACATCACCCCCACCACCCACCTTCCTCTTCATGTGGTCTCATCTACCAGCTGCCAGCTTGTATCCCACCCTCTTCCCCCCCACCATCTGATTTCTGCCCCCTTTCATTTCCAATCCTGAGTCTCAGCGTGAAATACCAACTATTTATTGTCCTCCTGATGTTGCCTGACCTCATCACTTCCACCAGCATTTTATGTGGGTTAGCCAACTTCTCCTCTGTTGTTTACCGACCACCCCCTCCCACCACAACCCTCCTCTCAGGACACTCATGAATGTGAGGTAATTCAGATCCTGAGTTAGGTTTATTGTAACCGACCTACCATATGTGACATGAAATTTGTTGCTTTGTAGCAGCAAAGACACAAAGTAACAAAATTCAGAATAAATAAATAGTGCAAGAAATAGGAAGGACTAAGCAGTATTCCTGCATTCCTGTTCAGAAATCTGATGGCAGAGAGGAAAATGCAGCTTCTGAAACATTAAGTGTGGGTCTTCAAGCTCCTGTACCTCCTCCCTGATGGTTGTGGAGAGAAGAGGGAATAACTCAGATGATGAAGGCCCTTAATCATGGATGCTGCCTTGTTGAGGCACCCGTTCCTGAAATTGTGCCCTCAATGGTGGGGATGGTTGTGCCCATGATGGAATTGACTGTGTCTGCTAGCATCTGTGGACTCTTGCCATCCTGCGCAGTGAGAGCCTTCATACCAGGCTGTGATACAGTCAAGTCAGAATGTCCTCCACTGTACATTTATAGAAATTTATAAGAATCTTTGGTGACATACACAGATCTCCTCAAGCTCCTAATGAAGTAAAGCTGCTGGCATGACTCTTCATGATTACGTCAATGTACTGAGCCCAGGATAGCTCTTCTGCGATGCTGATGGGCAGAAACTTGAAGCTGTTCGCACTTTCCGCTGCTGACCTTTTGATGAGGACTGGTGTACGTTCTCCCAACTTCCCCTTCCTAAAGTCCTCGATCAATTCCTTGGTCTTGATGGCGTGAATGCAAGGTTGTTGTTATGACACCACACAACCAGAGACCTATCTTACTACTGCAAGCCTCCTCATCACCATCTGCAATTTTGCCAACAACAGTGGTGCCTTCTGCAAATTTATAGATGGTATTTGTGCTGTGCTTAACTGTTCAGGCATGAGTGTAGAGATGGTAGTTCAGTGAGCTAAGTACTTATCCTTGACATGTGCCTGTGTTGACTGCCAGTGAGGAGGAGATATTATTACCATCCACTCTCCCTGTGGTTTTCCATTATGGAAGTTGAAGATCCAGTTGTCGGGGTGGGGGGGAGGAGGTACAGAAGCCTATTGTACTGAGCGGATGATGATGCTGAATGCCAAGCTGTAATCAATAAATAGCAATTTGATGTATGTTTTGCTGTTGGCTAGGTTTTCGAAAGCAGAGTGTCGTGCCAGTGAGATTGTGTCTGTCCACGATACACCTGTTGTGGTGGGAAAGCTGCAGCAGTCCTTGCTCAGGCAAGATATAATTTTAACCATAACCAAATTCCTAGAACACTTTATTGTGGTAGATGTGACTGCTACTGGGTGGTGGTCATTGAGGCAGCTCATGGGCGCCAGTATGATTGCAAGCCTTTAAAACAGGGAAACCTCAAATCACAGCAGTTAGAGGTTAAAGGTGTCCTTAAGCATTCCTGCCAGTTGGTCAGCACGGGTTTTCAATATCCAATCAGTTCACACCTAAATTTTGACTTTCTGGGCTAATGACCCAAGCTTTCATTTTTATCACTGGAAGTGCACTGGAATTTCTAGGTGGCCGTAGTTAGTCACAGACTAGGTGCATACTGATTTTTAATGAAATTAATATGGTTCTTCCAGCATTAAGATATCTGTGCAACAAAATTGTAAAATAAGAATGTAACAAAACAAATTAAAATTTCTTAAGAAGGCCCTTTAATTCTGACAGAAGTTCTAGCATATGTCTTTCAACAAACATGAAGCATTCAACTACTTTTGGAAGTGACATTCAGCAATGTTCTTTCGGGGCACCTGGAGCTCAGAACACACTGCTCAGCAGTTTTAACATGATGCCTCAGGTGCTGAGTTGAAATTTCATACAGTGGCAATGAATGCCCTTTTATTAACTGAGTGGAGAGGCTGTGGAGAACAAATTTGTAGGATAAAAATTTACTGTTCAGGATTTGGACTTCCAGTCATTCAGTGTTTGATAGCTGGCATATTAGCATAACACTGAAGCATTCCTGACCTTTCTTTATTCATTTCTGTGATGTAGATGTGCTGAGGAAGGTAACAATCACTGTCCATCCATAATTGTTCCCAAAAATAAGTATAGGTCATTTAATAATTTATAACATTGATGGGAATGTGGTCAGAATCAGGTCAGACATGTTGAAGATCCTTATTTGAAAAAAAAAACTGTGTTTCCGGTATTTTCACCATTTTTGTCTTTATTTCAGAATCTGTGTATTTGTTCTCCAAAGGGCATGAGCAAACCAGACTGATTTTTAAGACAATCTGCCTTGAAGGCATTCTTAATCACATTCAAATGCAAGGAAGTCTTCACGTTTTTTTTTAACATATTTCTCTCCTCATCTGCTTCTTGGCATTACTGGCATTGCTTGTATCCATGCTTCATGCATTTATGTAACTAAGTTACCCACGTTATCAGTATGAAGCAATAAGTTAAGGGGTATCTTCTTCAGAATGTGATATTTTGTGAAAGAAGACTGCAGGGTACTAATTGGCCCCTCAAGCCTGTGTTAACTCTGTCGTACAACGTAGTCAGTCCCATTTTCCAATCTTTCCTCTTGGTCCTATAAATCACTATTTTGTTTTGAAACCCCTGGTTGATTATGTTGCCAACTTCCTTCAGCCTGTGAGTTTCAGATCACTGGTATGTTTTTCATTTTGTAAATCTGCACTCTGATTCTCAAAACAACAGTTAGTGGGACAAGGTACTGTAAATAAAGCAGCGGTGTCTGAATTTTTAGCAATAGTGAGATCTAAAGCAACATATTCTTCTTCACAGTGCTTTTAGATCACTTGGTCATGTTGTCACTTCTCTATATGATGAAGTCTGGGGAAAATGCTTGCTAATGAAAATCATGCCAAAGAAACATGAATAAACCTTTTAGGAATCATCAAAACTAACAGAAATGCTCTCACTGATCAGCTTAGCCAGGATCCTTTAAGCCAACATAATTAACAGGCATTCCTTCATCAATGTACAAAGCAGTGCATTTACTGCCTTGGGTCTTTGCCATGCTGGTTTATTATTTCATCAGATTTCACTAATTTGTATAGTTTCTCTTTACTTTTAAAAGGAAGGGACACAGATTTTAACTAAATCTTCGTTGATTTAAGAAAGAAATTTAAATATTTATCCTGAAAATATTTAGCTTGTGTAAGGTTATATGTCACATAAAAGAAAGTCATTCCCCTGTAAATATAAAGGGACAATGGATGAGAGGAACATTCAGCTTCTCATCTACATCATTGCTTCCTTGCTTCTATCAACCTGCCTGATTCTGTGACCTCTCATATCCTTGCACATCCAAACACTACAACTTCAAATTTAACATTTTAAATTGACCCACCCTCAACAGTTTCAGCGCTGAGATGTCCTTCAGTAAAAATATGTGTCATCACATCAACTTTGAACAGAGTATCTTAGGTTTGTTGTTCCAGACTCACCCTTTCAATTCCTTTAGTTGTTTTAGTCACTTCATTACATCTTCCCAAACATCTTGTTACGATGGAAAAAATTTATCTGTGTAACCTTTCCTACACATCACTCTCCACAACTTCTTCCAGAGCGATCTGACCACCAAACATACCTTTACTCCCCATGTCTCTCTGCTTTCCAGAAGGATCACTCCCTCCGTGAGCCACTTGTGCATTTGTCCCTCTCCACTGAACTTCCTCCCAGCCCTCACCTTCATTCAGGGCCAGAAACAGTCCTTCCAGGTGAGACAACACTTCATCTGTGAATCTGCTGGGGTCATCTGTTGTGCCCAGTGCTCCTGATGCAGCCTGCTCTACATTGTAAACCCATCATAAATTGGGTGGGAGGAGGCCACGTCATCAAGCACCTATGCTCCATTCACCTACAGCGGAACTTCCCGACAGCTAAACATCCTAATTCCCATCCTCATTACTGTTCCGACATGCCAGTCCCTGGTCTGTCTTGTGTTGAGATGAGGCCATCCTCAGGGTGGAGGAGCAACATGCTATATTCTGTCTGACTAGACTCAAACTTGACGGCATAAATATCAATTTGTCCTTCCAGTAAATAAAAATTTCCCTCCCCACCCCCCCCCCACACTTCCACTTCTTCTATTTCCCACTCTAGTCTCTTACTGCATCTCACCTGCCTATCACCACCCCCTGAGTCCCGTCCTCCTTCCCTTTCTTTTATGGTCCACTTTCCTCTCCTATCAGTTTTTTCCTTCTCCGGCCCTTTGCCTTTCCTACCCATCTATCACCTTCTAGCTATCCTCCTTCCCCTCCCCTCCTTTTTATCCTTCCCAGTGCTGATTAAGGGTCTCGGCCCTAATGTTGACTGTTCATTAATTTCCATAGATGCTGTCAGACTTGCTGAGTTCCTCCAGAATTTTGTGTCTGTTGCGTTGAATTTCCAGCATAAGCAGAAATTCTCATGTTTATCTATGTAACCTGTCCTTGTCACTTAATCTAACTAGTCCTGTCACATTTTTGAGAATCCTTTCTGCAGCCTCCACAAAGGTCAGTATTTCCTTCCAGATATCTCGTGCTTAGAAGATAAAACACAGTCAGAATGAGCTTTATTATCACAGATTGTATGATGTGAAATTTCAAAATTAAAGTTCAAAGTTCAACGTAAATTTATTATCAAAGTACATATATGTCACAATATACAACTCTAAGATTCACTTTCTTGCAGGCATGCTCAATAAATCCAATATTCATAATAAAATCAATGGAACACCACACCAACAGGGTGGACAACCATGTGCAACAGACAAGGAACTGTGATCAAAAAGAAAGGAAAAAAATAATAATAATAAATAAATAAGCAATAAATTTCAAAACCATGAGATGAAGAGTACTTGAATGTGAGTCTACAGGTTGTGGGAACAGTTTGAGGGGTAATAAATATTTCTGAAACAGGTGATGTGAGTCCTGAGGCCCCTGCACCTTCCTGATGGCAGCAGTGCGAGACTATTGGAAGGATTGTCCATTCAAAGGTATTGATATTTCCATACCAGGCCATGATGCAGCCAGTCAATATACTCTCTACCATTCATCTAAAGAAGTTATCAAAGCTTTAGATGTCATGTTGAATCTTTCCAAACTTTTAAGGAAGTAGAAATGCTGCCGTACTTTCTTTGTAATTGCCCTTACATGCTGGAGCCAGAACAGGTCCTGTGAATTGATAACACTGAGGAATTTGAAGTTGTTGACTCTCTCCATCCCTGATCCCCCAATGAGGACTGGCTCATGGAACTCCATTTTCCTCCTTCTGATATCAATAATCAGATCCTTGGTATTGCTGAAATTGAGTAAATGGCGGTTATTATGGCAGCACTCAGCAGGAGTTTCTATCTCTGTCCTATATGCCTATTGGTAGCTACCACTGATTCGGCCTATTGCAGTAGTGTCATTAGTAAACTAAAATATGGCATTGAAGCTGTGCTTAGCCACACAGCCTTAAAAGTAAAGTGAGTAGAACAGGGAGCTAACCACACAGTATTGTGGTGCACCTGTGGTTATGGTGACTGTGGAGGAGATCTTGTTGCCAATCTGTACTGACTGGGGTCTGCAAGTGAGGAAATTGAGGATCCAATTCCACAAAGGGGTATTGAGGCCAAGGTCTTGAAGCTTAATGATTAGGTTTGAAGAGATGATAGTATTGGATGCCGGGCTGTAGTTAAAAGCCAATTAAATGACATCTGCTGTAGACCTGTTGTGCCAGTAGGCAATTTCAAGCAGATCCAAGTTGCTTGTCAGACAGGAGTTGATGTGTTTCATCATCAATCTCTCAAAATGCTTCATCACTGTGGATATAATTACATTATCAGCATATAACCTGCAGCATAAGAGGTCCCAATGCACTAAACCACTGTTACACTAAGCCAAGGAATGCCTAGTGTTCTATGCCCAGTCTGCATTTCGGTAAATCTGATCACTTGCCTGTCTTTCTCCTACCTGCATACAGGCAGAAACTAAAGAGCAAAACTCCAAAGATTAAGACAACAAAGAGGTGCTTGTAGGAAGCAGAGGTGCATCTATGGGATTGCTTTGAGTTGGTGGACTGGGCCATGTTCACGGACTCATCTGTGGATTTTGAATGATTACACCATAGTTGTAGATGACTGTGTCCCCACAAAATCATTCAGAGTCTTCCCTAACTAGAAGCCCTGGATGAAACATGAGATCCACAGTCTGCTGAGGGCAAGGTCAGAGGCATTCAAGTCTGGTGACCAAGAAAATTACAATATGTCGAGGTACCATCTCAGAAAGGCATCTCACAGTCAAAGTGGGAATTCTAAATATAACTTGAATCAATGAAGGATTCTCGACAGTTGTGGGAGAGCTTGAATACCATCACCTCTTCCAAAGTTAAATCAAGCAACACAGACAAGAGCAGGACTTCACTTCCAGGTGAGCTCAATGCCTTCTCTGCTCATCAAAATGTGGAGCAACCATCATGAACTCCCACAGGCCCCGAAGATCCTGTGATTTCAGTCTCTGAGGCTGACGTGCGAGCAGATTTGAGGAGGGTGTGCCTCCTTGAAGCATCTAGCACAGATGGGGTACCTGGCCAAGTACTAAAAGCCTGTGCTGATTAACTTGCTGATTAATTGAACATTGAGATGTTCAATTTCTCGCTTCAGCAGTCTAAGGTATTCATCTAATTCAAGCAGGCTTTAATTATACTGGTTCTTAAGAAGAACATGGTAACCTGCCTCAATGACTATTGTCCAGTAGTAGTTATATCCACAGTGGTGAAGTGTTTTGAGAGGTTCCTGATGAACCATATTAACTCCTGCCTGAAAAGTGACTTGAATCCTCTCCAGTTTGCCTATTGGAGCAACAGGTCCACAGCAGATGTCATCTCATTGTCTTTTTAATCAACCTGGATCATCTGGACAGCAAAGATGCATATATCAGGACACTCCTTTTCGACTACAGCTCGGCATTCAATACCATCATTCCTTCAAAACTAGTCATTTGAGACCTTGGCCTCAACGCCTCCTTGTGCAATTGGATCATCGATTTCCTCAGTTGCAGACCCCAGTCTGTTTGAATAGGCATCAAAATCTTCCCCATAATCTCCACCAGCACCAGTGCTGAGACCCCTGCTCTACTCACTCTACACTTATAACTGTGTTGCTAAGCACAGTACGATTACCATATTCAAGTTCAGTGATGACAGCACTATTGCAGGCCAATTCAAAGGTGGTGATAAATCACCATATAGGAGGGATTGAGTAGTGTCACAGTAACAGCCTCTTAATATCAGCAGGATCAATGATCTGGTTATTGACCAGGAGGAAGTAACCAGAAGTCCATAAGCCAATCCTCATCGGAAAATCAGAGGTGGAGAGAGTCAGCAAATTTTAATTCCTTGGTATTACTTCTGAGAATCTTTTCAGGTCCCAACATGTAAATACAATTACAAAGAAAGCACAACATCGCCTCTACTTCCTCAAGAAGTTGCAAAGATTCGGCACAACATCTAAAACTTTGACAAACTTCCACAGATGTGTGGTGAAGAGTATATTGACTGGCTGCATCACAGCCGGGCATGATATTGAAAAACCAATGTCCTTGCATGGAAAATCCTACAAAAAGTAGTGAATATGACTCAGTCTATCACGGGTGAAGCTCTCCCCATCATTGAGCACAGCTACACAAGCATTGTTGCAGGAAAGCAGCATCCATGATCAGAGAACCCCTCCACCCAGGACAAGCTCTCTTCTCACTGCTACCATCAGGAAGATGGTAGAGAGCCATGGGACTCACACCATCAGGTACAGGAACAGTTATTACCCCTCAAACATCAGGTTTTTGAACCAGACGGGATAGCTTCACTCAATTTCACTTGCCCCATCACTGAAATGTTCCAGAACCTGTGGACTCACCTTCAGAGGCTCGTCATCTCATGTTCTCGATATGTATTGCTTATTTATTTATTTATTATTATCATTTCGTTCTTTTTTACATTTGCACTTTCTTATCTTTTTCATACTGGTTGAATGCCCAGGTTGGTATGATCTTTAATTGATTCTATTATTGTTATATTATGGAGCTTTTAATCCAGGTTGGATTTTTTTATGGATTTGCCCTCAAGAAATGTATCTCAGAGATATTTATGGTGACATAAATATATATTAAATTTACTCTGAATTTTGAGCATATATTGGATAGTCATTGAGGCAGTTTCCTTGTTCTTCTTATGCACCTGTACAATTGAAGCCTACTTGATACAGGTGAGAAGATCGGACTGCCTAAGTAAGAGGTTAAACATCTCAGTGAGCACTCCAGCTAGATGATCAGCACAGGTCTTTAATACTCGGCCAGGTACTCCATTTCAGCTGGATGCTTTCTGAAGGATGCTGTCATGTCAGCCTCAGGGAGTGAAATTACAGAGTCATCTGGGGCTGTGGGAGTTCAAAGTTCAAAGTATTTCTATAGGTTTCACCATATACAACCCTGAGATTAATTTTCTTGTGAGCATATTCAATAAGTCCAATAACCAGGACAGAATCAATGAAAGACTGCACCAACAGGTTCGACAACCAGTGACAAAAGGCCGCAAACTGTGCAAATACAAAAAGAAGGACAAAAAGAAATAATAACTAAATTTTGATCTACAATCTGGTCAAACAGAATGACACACAATCAAGAAACAAGCTGGTTTAGGCAGGATAAAAAAACACTCACACGTTGAAGAAATGCAAACATATTGATGTTGTCATAAAGAAGGCAAGACAGGGACTATATTAGGAGTTTGAAGAAATTTGGCATGTCAACAAATATGCTCAAAAACTTTTATAGTTGTACCATGGTGAGCATTCTGACAGGCTGCATCATTGTCTGGTATGGAGGGGTTATTGCACAGGACAGAAAGAAGTTGAAGAAGATTGTAAATCTAGTCAGCTCCATCTTGGGTACTAGCCTACAAAGTACCCAGGACATCTTTAGGAAGCGGTGTCTCAGAAAGGCAGCGTCCATTATTAAAGACCTCCAGCACCCAGGGCATGTCCTTTTCTCACTGTTACCATCAGGTAGGAGATACAGAAGCCTGAAGACACACACTCAGCAATTCAGGAACAGCGTCTTCCTCTCTGCCATCCGATTCCTAAATGGACTTTGAAGCTTTGGACACTATCTCATTTTTTTAATATACAGTATTTCAGTTTTTGCACTTTTTAAAAATCTATTCAATATATGTAATTGATTTATTCATTTTTTTTCCTCTGCTAGATTATGAATTGCATTGAACTGCTGCCGCTAAGTTGACAAATTTCACGTCACATGCCGGTGATAATAAACCTGATTCTGATATCAAACACCTGAAGTTACAATGGATATTCTAAAATCAGTTATTAAAAATACTGACAACCAGAAATGTACCAGCAGTGATCATGTTCATAATTATTGGTATGAAAAAAATATTTGCCTTCATACATACCTACTAACATATATCAACTATTTTCTTAAAAATGCTGAAAAGTTTTTGACAGAGGGTGAAACGTATCTCTTACCTAAAGGAAAAATCACAAATCACCCATCAAAATATTACTGTATTACTTGTTTATCACCACTCACTTAGATAACCACAATTTACTTACATAAGATGAAAAAAGATGTAAAGAATAGCTGATAATAGATTCTGTAATTCTAAATCAAGCCCGACAGAAAAGCAGGAATATTTCATATTGTTATATTGACTACTAAAAAGCATTTGATTCTGTCCCACACTCATGGTTGATAGTTCTTAAAGTACACTCAATACTTGTGAAATTCCTACATCTGATTAAGCATTAGTGAACTATAATCTCACAATTTATGAACAACCAAAAAAAATCAATCACTGTTATCAAAATAAACCAAGGTATTTTCCAGGGCGACTCTCTAAGCTTACTATGGTTCTGTCTTGCTTTAAACCCATTCTCTAATTTACTCAATCGGAATCAAATCAGAAACAACCAAACAAATTACACCTTCTAGCCATGGATGACTTAAAATTATACCCTCCTTCTTCAGTAAAGCTAAAACAATTACTTCAAATAGTAGAACTATTTTCAAAAGACATAAACATGAACTTTGGATGAGATAAGTGCCAGACATTAAACATAAAGGAAAGTGCAATAGAGCTAATGGAATATAAAAATGTGCAGAAGGATACAATACAACTGATGGATGAATATGAAACATAGAAGCATCTGGGATATCAATAAACAAAGAAAATAGATCATACTGTGATAAAGGAAAAAAAGTTTAACAGGATTTACTTTAATAGTTAATAAAAATGGCCAAACAGATTTCAATAATAAAAATATAACAAAGGCAATAAACACTTCTGCTATACCCACATCAATATATTTTTGGCATAATATCTTGGTCTGAAACCAATCTGGAAAATAAGAACTAAAATGACAAATTTTAGAAAACACAAGGTACCTTCAAACACACCTAGACTAACACTACCTATGACAGAAGGAGGAAGAGGTATAAATGACATTAAAAATCTATACAACTGTCAGATAAAATTTCTAAGGATATATTATCATCAGCAAAGACAGGATTCAGCATTCCACATGAGCAAATGCAATTCTGATAAGAAGTACACACTACTAAACTTAAATGTAAACACGATCCAGAAAAATAAAGAAATTACCATTATAGAAGAAAAACTCAACCAAAGGAAGATCACAACCCTACATGGAAAACATCCCACAATCTGAGCAGACTAGATGCCAATGAGGAAGTGTCGAATGCCTGGCTCAGAGTTGGAGACCACTTGCTGAGACAGAAAGGTTCCTTGTGGCAATACAGGACCAGGTGGTTAACTCAAAATGTTATCAATAATACATGATAAAATACCAACAAATTGAAGCTGATAAATGCAGAAAATGCCAAAGAAAAACCAGAAACAATCCAACACATTACAGGATCCTGTAGCAGTTTAACTCAATCTGATTTCTTAGCCAGGCACAATCAAGTGGCAAATATCATTCACCAAAATCTTGCCTTAAAATTCATACTCATTAAAGAAACCATATGTTACTATAGATACCAGCCTGATCCACCTTTAGAGTTCTACAAGTGATACTACAACCTATCGGTTATTGCAGGTAGGGCAATCCATAATAACCATCCAGGTATAATATTACAGGATAAATGAGCAGGATCAACTTACTTTATAGATATAGCCATTCCAAACTCACGCAACGTACAGAAGTCAGAAAGCGAAAAACACCAGAAATATGCAAAATTAAAAGAGGAATTTGAAAGACTATGGAACACGAACAGGGTATATATAATCAGATTGTATTATCTGACTATATATCATTTCAATGTCACTACACAATAGCATTAAAAAATTAGGGCACCACAGAAATATTTATGTAAATCTACAGAAAGCCATAATACTAAACACACTAGAATAGTTCGAAATCTCCTAGCAATTGAGAAATGAGTGTGTTTGGCTATGCCTGTATCTCAGGTTTTACCAACTTGACCTGAGAAAAAGTTAAAATAATAACAGTGATGTATAAATAAGCAATAAATATTGAGAACATGAGATGAAGAGTCTTTGAAAGTGAGTCATTAGTTTATGGGAACAGTTCAATAATGGAGCAAGTGAAGTTATCCCCTCTGGTTCAAGAGCCTGATGGTCAAGGGGTTATAGCTAATTCTGCACCTGGTGGTGGGAGTGGTGAGGTTCGTGTACCTGTTTCCTAATGAGAGCAGTGAGAAGATAGCATGAACTTGGTGGTGGGGAGGGCTTTACCCATGAGGAATTGGGCCATATCCAGTACTTTTTGTAGGATTTTCCATTCAAGGGCATTGGCGTTTCCATTCCAGGCTGTGATGCAGCCAGTCAATATACTCTTCACCACACATCTATACAAGTTTGTCAAAGTTTTAGATGTCATGCCGAATCTCCATAAACTCCTAAGGAATTAAAGGCGTTGTTGAGCTTTCTTTGTAATTGCACTTAGACGCTGGGGCCAGGAACGGTCTGCTGAAATGATAACACCAAGGAATTTAAAGTTGCTTACTCTCTCCAACTTGGACCCTCCAATGAGGACTGGCTCATTGACCTTTGGTTTCCTCCTTCTGAAGTCCACATTCAGCTCCTTGGTCTTGCAGACATTGAGTAAGAGGTTGTTGTTGTGGCACTAATCAATCTCCCTCCTATCTGCTTATTCATCAGCACCTTTGATTTGGCCTACAATGGTGGTGTCATTAGCAAACCTAACTATGATACTGGAGCTGTGCTTAGCCTCACAGTCATAAGTATAAAGCCAGTAGACAGGAGACTAAGCACACAGCCTTGTGGTGTACCTGTGCTGATGGAGATTGTGGAGAAGATGGTGTGCCAATCCAAACTTATGTGCCGGGCCCAGGACATGTCCTCTGAAATGATAACACCAAGCAATTTAAAGTTGCTGACCCTCTCATTGTAATTATTCCTCCATGTTTTAATGGTCAAAGTGAGCATCGAAAGCATTAAATTCACCTGGAAGCGAAATCCTGTTGTCATTTATGTTGCTTGGTTTCACTTTGTAAGAGGTAATAGCTTTCAACCCCTTCTACAGCTGTCGAGCAAATTTATTGATTTGCAGCAGCAATATGGTGAAATGACATAAAATTAGTATAAATTGCAATAAATAAAGGAATAGTGCAAAAAGAAAGAATAGCAAGATTAGTTTCATCGATCATTCAGTTATCTGATGGTGGAGGGAAGAAGCTGTTCCTGAGTCATTGATTTCAAGTTTTCAGGCTCCTGCTCCTTCTCTTCAATGATAGTGATGAGGAGAGTGCATGACACAGATGGCGGGGGTCCTTCATGCTTGATGTACCTCCTCTTGAGGACGTCCTTGGTGGGAAAAGCATTATGTGACTGAGTTTTCAGTATTTACTGAGCTGAACCATACTGATGCAGTAGCTTTGTTCATTACTGCTTCTTGAGGAGCCTCGTTCCTGCATTTACTAGTACTGGATGCATGGGGGCTACTCACTGACCCTTCCCATTCAGGAGCCAGTCCAGACATGTGTGTTAGTAGTGGTGAGTGTAAAGAAAGGTGTGTGTGTGTGTGTGTGTGTGTGTGTAATAAATAAAATAAAATAACATTCCACATTTATTTTTACAATCTTACTGGTCATTTTGCATTCTTCGCCAATTATCACCCCTACTCTGAGGAAGCTGTTTGTGTTCGATTACACCTCCATGAGTACTGGCAGTTGTTTAGTACCTCACCAAAGTAGTCATTATTTTTGCGTGAGTCAAGCCACAGGAGCCTGTAGCTAGGCCCTCAGCCATCTACAGTTTAACAACAGATGAAAAGACAGTGACATAACTTAGCATGACATAAAGTCAAGTCAAAAAGAAAGCTGAAAGGAGGATGCAAGGAGTCTGCAAAGGGTTAAAGACATTCTTCTGTCTTTTTTCATTCCTCATTCTGTCTCCCTTCTTACCCTTTCTTTTCTCCCCAGCAGCTCATCACCTACTTTTGGTAGCCCTTCTCCTTCCCCTTCTCCCAAGGTCCACTCTCTTCTCCTATCAGATTCCTTCTTCTTCAGCCCGACCTTTTCTACCTATCACCTCCCAGCTTCTCACTTTATCCCCGCTCCCACTCACATCGGCCTTCCCCCTCACCTGGCTTCATTTTTTATCTGCCAGCTTCTATTCTTTCTCCTACACCCACCTTCTTATGCTGGCTTCTTTCCCCTTACTTTCTAGTCCTGGTGAAGGCTCTTATTCCAAATTGTCAACTGTGTATTCCTCTCCATAGATGTTGCCTAACCTGCTGAGATCCTCCAGCATTTTGCGATACTCCGTGTTGGTAGAGGACCTTTAATTTTCAGTTGGTAGGTGCAAGGCTTATCCTCTTGAATACCTCAGGGAAGATTAAATGCTGGCTTGGAGCTCAACCTCTGAGCATATGCATACATAATTATTGGCTGTGTTTGATAGCTGCTGTTCACACCTGGGAACAGGAGCTGATGCAGTTACAACAAGTAAACATGCATGTTATAAACATACAACAAGGAATTCAAAAAACAAACAGTACATTGACCTTTATTTCACAGTGGTTGTGACATAGATTAATGATGTCTCACTGAAGTTATTTCTGCCCTTGGTGAAAGTCTACCTTGAATACTGCATGGTCTCCACACCTAAAGTACGTTATATCTACCATGGGATCAGTGTACTGTGGTTCACTAGACCGCTTCTTGGGATAAGGAATGGTGTCCTATGAAGCTTGAGTTTATTTCATTGAGCTGTACTAGATGCTGAGAAGGATTGACAAAGTTGATTGTGAGAAGCTTTTTCCTCAGGTTGGGAAGCAATAATTGAGCAGAGTCCCAGGAGTGTGGGAGTAGGCATGTAGGACTGAAACAAAGAGAAATTTCTTTACCCACTGGGTTGCAGACTTTGCAGTTCTCTAATTCAGATGACCATGGATCTGCCATTATCAAATACATTCAAGTCTAAGGTTGGTGGATCAAGTTCAAGACTGGTAAATGATCTGTCTCCATGGAAAATGAGAATATTATGCAGAGAAGCAGAGTGACACAGGATTATCCAGTCTCTGAATGACAGAACGGGCACGTGGGTCCTCAAGTTGACTTTGTTTTCTCCTGTTTCTTGTACAAGAGGCAGAAGGTTAGCTGGTATTTGAGATGCCTCTGCCAAGTTAAAACATGTCTGCATTTGACATTTAAACGTGTGTATTTTCTGTAAAGGGCTCTAGTTGTGATCAAATGTGTGAACCTCAGTTTATACTGGCCTATGGTACTATGAAAGATCGATTAGAGTAGCCCAGCATTACAGCTTAGGCCAGGCGGCCACAGTTATGAAACATCCTTGTAACAACTGTAGTTATATAATAAATACTAGGTAAGACAAACGTTGATGCCTTCTTCAGATTAGCTTCTTGCAGTGAGGTTAAATAGAAAACATGATCTGTGCCTGCTTCTGACAGATTAAGCCTCCAATGCTAAATTTCTATTTCATCTTGTATCCCTCTAGAAATCTGCTTACTAACAAAAGGCCGCCGTACAGCCAGTGTGAAAGCTGACACCTACTGCCGACTCTACTCCCTCTCCGTAGATCATTTCAACGAAGTGCTGGAGCAGTACCCAATGATGCGAAGAGCATTTGAAACTGTGGCAATCGACAGACTGAACAGAATTGGTAGGATCATTAAGTTTGCAATGTTATTGCAAAAGCCATGTCTGAATGTTTGTTACCTGTTTAAAGTGCAGTCTACAGACCAGTCATTTCAAAACATAAAGAACTCCCAGACCCCTAGACATACCATCTTTTATCACTGAAGGCAACAAACAATACATTACAGTGCTGATAAAAAATAGGATGCAATTGGTGCAACCCCAAAATAAAATTATTAGAAGAATGTAGGATTAACAGAACAGGTAAGTCAAAGAGGAATGAATAAACAAGCAAAAACAATCTGAGAGAATGGTGAACATACCCACAGAAATAAGCTCCAGAGACTATTTTAATAGGACTTTGAATTGTGTGACAGAACCCAATGGATAGGTAACAGGTTAATTGTCAAGAGTGAAAAATCTTCCAACAAGCAATTTTCAAATTACAAAGAAAAAATTCCTATAACAAGACAAGATAATGTGTAAAGAGATGTATCATTTAACAAACTAAACGTGAAATAAAACTTAAAATGATCAACACTAACAGGGAATGCAAAAGAGGAGTGGAATGGCTAAGGAGAAATATTGAGAGCTATCAGTTGATATAAGCGAAAACCAATGGGTATAGTCACGAGTGTTTAGACAGAAAATATATCTCAGCGTAAACCCACTTGGGAATGAAGAAAGAAGTCTGATTGAGGAGAATGACAAAATAGTGAGTATGTTAAATAAATGTTATTTATGAGTATTGTCAAAGAATGGTGGAAATGAGAACAGCGCACCTGTAGATCAGAGGTGATTATATTGTCAAAAGTATTGATTGCCCCTGAAAGCCTTAATGATGCTTCGAGGATGTGCAAATTTATGAGTGACGCATATGGAAGAGATAAAATAATGAGTTGTAGGCAAAGTAATTTTATTATCAAAGTACATATATGTCACCATATACAACCCTGAGATTAATTTTCTTGTGGACGTTCATGGTAGATACGAAGAAACACAATAGAATCAATAAAAAACTACACACAAACTAAGACGTACAAACAGCCAATGTGTAAAACAATAATTTGTGCAAATAAAAAAAGAAAAAGAAAATAATAAAAAGAAATACATAATAAATAGATAGTATTGAGAACATGAGTTGTAGAGTAAAGTGATCCTTTAGGTTGAGAAATCAATTCCGTGTTGGGGTGAGTGAAGTTATGTACTCTTTCAGGAGCCTGATGGTTGAGACGAATGACTGTACATGAATCTGATGGCGTGGGATCTAAGGCTCCAGTACCTCCTTCCTGATGGCATCAGTGAAAAGAGATGCTGGGGGGTCCTTAATGATGATGCTGCTTTCCTGCAATAGTGCTCTTTATAAATATGTTCAATGGTGGGGAGGGCTTTATTGTGATGGACTGGGCTGCATCTATTACTTTCTGTAAGCTTTTCCATTCAATGCATTGGTGTTTCCATACCATGATGCAACCTGTCAATATATTCTCCTCTGTGTATCTATAGAAGTTTGTAAGCTAAACTTCCACAAACCTCGAAGAAAGTGCAAATGCTGCTATGCCTTCTTTGCAATGACACTTGCCAGATCCTCGAAAGTGATAACACCATGGAATTTAAAGTTACTGACCCTGTCCACCTCTGATTCTTTGTTGAGTACTGGCTCATATATCTCTAATTTACTCCACCTGTAGTCAATAATCAGCTGTTTGGTTTTGCTAATGTTGAGTGAGATGTTATTATTGTAGCACCATTCAGCCTATGATTGACGGCATACACCGTGAGCTTCCAAAAGTAAGCAAATTGTGCAGTGGGGAAAAGAAGGAGCAAAGAACTGATGTTAGATGAATATGAACTTTAAGCATAATTTTAACTTTAGTTTATCATGTAATAGGGATAATACTGGCCTACAATTTATTGTTTTATACATACTATGTGATGACTTTTTACTTGTTAGTTAAATGCAAAATAAAAATTAGGCATAGCATTTAAAGGATAGTAAAACTAATGTTGTCTACACAAAATTAAAATTATGATCAATTTCTGAGTGAATTTCATAAATTTGTAGTGTGGCAAATATACATTAAATCATTGAAGTATCCTTGTGAACATCAGACTAGGTTTGGCAAACAGTAAACAGAAATTCAAAAGAATTCAGAGAAAATGTTATGTCCAGACAAGTGATGAATACAAGTTAATGCAGATAAGTATATGTGTATTACTTTATTTTGAACAAAAAATGCAATACCTACCCTTATAAAAAGATATTGAAAGTTGAGAATGGTCAGATGGAAAGAATGTTCTGTTATATAAATAACGGAGTTTAAATATAGATAGTTGGAGATGTAAATTTACAATTTACATATAAGAAAACATGGAAAAATCCACAGTTAGACTATTGTATATTATTAGAAAGAACGTTTAAGCCATAGAGAATGAATAGCATTTATTGCTGAAGCAATGGTCATAATCCAAAATTGAGCACATAATCCAGTTTGATGCTTAAATTTTAAATTAAAGATACCATCCTTTCTGCTGAGACATTTAATTTTGTGACTGTTCTGCCCTCTCAATTGACTAGAACATCCCAAAATATGGTTTCTAGTAGTGGAGTTCTCCAGTGTCTTAAACAACACAGATCCACACCCAGATTATTTGATGACTCCCTTTATTATTTCTGTATGTTAATCCTTGTATTCAAAATTAATAAGATATTTGTTACTTTACAAAAGTCATTGCAATTGAAAAAATATTCCAATATATCTAGTGATAAAAGTCTTATGTACATGGATTTTATGAGAAAGATTTGGTTTCACTGGAAGAGAACAAGTTAAAAGGAGATTTAATAGTTTTTAGAAGTATTTTGATGGCAAAAGATTATTCCTTTTCGATAGGAATCAGTGATACTTAGTGCAGTTTAACAAAACAAATAGATATTAAATGCAGAATGTAAATTGTCCTTGTCCTGTTAATAGCTTCATATTGTCTATGAAATCTCCCCATATCACAAGGGCAGTCCTGTTTTAGCTTAATATTAAGGAAATGCTATGTTGTTAAAGGCTCTTCTTTATCATCTATCAAACGTGAGTTGTAATCCATCTGGGGAGCCTCCAACCTGTTGGCATGGAGAGCGACCTCTCTACCTCTGGTAATTTCTTTCCCTCTTTTCCATTCTCATACTGGCTTCCCTCTTACCCTTCTCTTCTCATCAGCTCCCTCTGGTGTCGTTCTCTTCCTCCCATGGTCCACTCTCCACTCCTGTCAGATTTCTTCTTCTTCAACACTTTACCTTTTCCATCTATCAACTCTTAGCTTCTCACTTCACACCCTCCCCTCCCCCACCAACCTATTGTCCCTTACCCCTCACATGGCTTTACCTATCACCTGCTAGCTTGTATTCCTTCCCCTGCACCCACCTCCTAATTTGGGCTTCTTCCCTCTTCCTTTCCAGCTCCTGATGAATGGTCTTGGCTCAAAATGTCCTGACTGTTTATTCCCCTCTGTAGATGCTGCCTCACCTGCTGAGTTCCTCCATCATTTTGTGTGTTGCTCTGGATTTCTAGCATCTGTAGAATCTCTTAAGTTTAAACATAAACTGGCAGCTTCTAACTTAGATGTGAAAGATATCTTGACATTGAAGAATCATAGGAGGTTCCTGACTAGCATTTACTTTTGTAATTCACAAAGTTAAGAACCTTTGCTGTTTTTGGGCCTTTGAACTTTGCAGTGTGCCAGATAACGGTTTCATTTACCTAAAGAACAACAATGATTACAATTTAAACAGCAATCAACAATCCAACTACCTATTTGGGATTTCATCATGGTTTTGAACAGTATCAAAAAATAATCCACAATATCCATTCCTGCTTCCAAAAAGTCAGTGATTTCTATTTACAAGAACTTCCTTATTTGCAGAAGGTTCTTAACTTTTACATCTAAAATATTTGACAGCTGCTTCACGTGTCAGTCCTTGTTAGGTGGACTGGACGTTCCTTTAAAGTACAGTGTATGTGGGTCTCAACCAAAATGCCAGAGTAGGTGGCCTCGTTAGGACTATTGATCTTCTGGAGTAACAGATACAGGTCAGGCAGCATCTATGGAAATGAACGAACTGTTACCTGAAATGTCGACTATTTATTCACTTCCATAGATGCTGTCTGACCTGCTGGGTTCCTCTAGCATTTTGCATGTGTTTATCTGGATTTTCAGCATCTGCAGAATCCCTTACGCTATTGATCTTCTGTGTGCCCCCAACCTTGGGCAATTCAACCAATATTTTTTCTTATCATAACAACATTTCGGTGAACTCCAATATGTGCTTTTTTTTTCAACTGACTTTGAATTTTATCCTGTGGGTATCAACTTACGTGACGAGCTGCTAAAAGCTTTAGGTACTCATTTTATTCTGTGCTTGCTGCCTCACTGCCTTAGATCTCATTTGAAGAGGACCATACAAAGACCTTTCATTTCATAAAACTCTGCATTTCTCTGAAAGTATTCTGCGTGACTGTGGTGTTGTTGGAGATGCTGGGAGAATGTTTCCCAGCAACTGCTGCTGGACAAAGATGGATGGAGAAGATGTAGAAGGGACCATGTGTTAAAAAGTGCCAACAATCCAACAACGTGTTAATAAAGGGCCTGTGCCATTGAGACATTGTTACACCGTGATCCCAGCCACATCTATATGACTTCCTCACGTGACACAGACCCCATTTAAAAGTGACTTATCCATGGATATTCTTCATAATCTTTCCAAAAGTACTGCAGTGAAGTATCTCTGTGTTTAAAAACAAATCATTTGAAAAAGTTCTGCTTTCAGTGGGATAAAAACAGGTCTGGCCCATGTAAATTAACTCCAAAGTTTAACAAGCAAATTGTAACTGAAATTTCAGGTCTAGATACACAAGGACTAATCAGAGATAGCCAGCATGACTTTGTCAAGGGCAGATTCTGTCTGACAAACCTAATTGAATTTTTTGAAGCAGAAAGAGAAAGGGAAAATGAACTCAAATTGTATTGGCTCCTCCATGATAACTAGTCTCCAGAGGTGGAATGTCTGGTCTTATTAGAAAGCTAACCTCGGAAACAGCAGCAGGCTAATCAGACACTTGAACTATTCCAGTGCTCATTGAGATCTTGATCCACATCTGTGATGATTTTATTTTAGGTAGGTTAATCAACTCCCATGAACAATGAGAGTTTGGTAAACAGGATGCTTTCTCACTTTTGGCAGTTTATCCACTGCAACCAGATTGTATGACTCAATTGAGATAGCTTCTCCACAACACACTGTGTCAAGCCTCTCACCTGAAACATTACCTGTGGATTCTGGCAATTGTACATCGATATTACCATCTTACAATGGAATCCTAATATTACCTTTTTTAATGCGTCTTTGGCAAGCATGCATAATGCAGCTCCTGACTAAACACCTTCAAGGAAAGTCCCAATTTAGCTGCTTAGCTCACCTTTTATCCCAAGTTTTCATTCTTATCCAGATGTTAACAAACTCTTTCTGTAGTGGTTTTGATAGTCACTATCTGCGTTTTTATCACCACACCCACTTCTTTGAAGAAAGTTGCTTAGGTTTACTATTAACTCATCCCTGGTGACGCATCTCTCATGTTACAGATGTCATGCAGCACAGTACAGTACTTCAACCAACCATCTTCCACAAAACCATAAGACATATAAGCAGAATTAGGCGATTCAGCCCATCGAGTCTTCTCTGCCATTCCATCATGGCTAATTTAATATCCATCTCAACCCCATTCTCCTGCCTTTTCCCCATATCCATTGATGCCCTGACTAACCAAGAAGCTATCAACCTCTGCTTTAAGTATACTCAATGACTTGGCCTGCACAGCCATCTGTGGCAATGAATTCCACCGATTCACCACCCTCTGGCTAAAGATATGTTTTCACCTCATCTCTGTTCTAAATGAACGTCCCTACATTCTGAGGCTGTGCTTTCTGGTCCTAGACCCCACACTATAAGAAACATCCTCTCCATATTCACCCTATCTGAGCCTTTCAATATTCTATAGGTTTCAGTGAGATCCCCCCCTCATTCTTTTAATCTCCAGTGAATACATGACCAGAGCCGTCAAATGCTCCTTGTATGTTAAACCTTTCATTCCTGAATTATTTTTGTAAACTATGTTTGGGCCCTCTCCAATGCCAGCACATCTTAGATAAGGGGCCCAAAACTGCTCACAATATGCCAAGGGCAGTCTGCCCAATACTTTATTGAGCCTCAGCATGATATACTTGCAATTATACTCCAGTCCTCTCAAAATGAATGCTAATATTGCACTTGCTTTCCTTACCACTTAATGAACCTTTAGGGGATCCTGCTTGAGGACTCCCAAGTCTCTTTGCAGCTCTGATTGTTGAATTTTCTCCCCATTTAGTAAACAGTCTACCTTTATTCCTTCAACCAAAGTGCATGACCAATCACTTCCTTGTAAGATATTTCATATGCTGCTTTTTTGCCCATTCTCCCAATCTGTCTAATTCCTTATGCAAACTCCCTGCTTCATTAACACTACCTGCCCTTCACCTACCTTTGTATAGTTCACAAACTTGACCGCAAAGCCATCAATTCCATTATCCATTATTAACATGTAACATGAAAAGAAGTGGTCCCAACATTAACCCTTGTGGTACACCACTAGTCACTGACAGTCAATCAGAAAAGACCTCTTTTTTCCCATACTTTGCCTGCTGTCAGTCAGCAATCCACTTTCCATGCTGGTATCTTTCCTGTATTACCATTGGCTCTTATCTTGTTAAGCAGCCTCATGGTGCAGTATCTTGTCAAAGGCCTTCTGAAAATCCAAACCAGCCAGCATCCACTGACTCTCCTTTGTCTATCCTGCATGTCATTTCCTCAAAGAATTCCGACAGATTTTTCAGGCAAAGTTTCCCCTTAAAGAAACCATACTGACTTCTGCCTAGGTATTCGTGTGCCTACAAGCACTTCGAAAACATATCCTTGATGATGGACTCCAGCATCTTGCCAGACTAACTAGCCTATAATTTCCTTTCTTCTGCCTTATACCATTATTAAAGAGTGGAATAACATTTGCAATTTTGCAGCCCTCCAGAACCATGCCAGTATGTAATGATTCTTGAAAGATCATTACTAATGGCTCCACAATCTCATTAGGTACGTCCTTCTGAACCCTGGGGTGCAGTCCATCTGGACCTGGTGACATATCTACCTTCAGACCTTTCAGCGTCCCAAGTATCTTCTCCTCAGTAACTTCACTCACTTCTGACCCCTGAATTTCCAACATACTGCTGGTGCCTTGACAGTGAAGACTGATGCAAAATACATATTGAATTCGTTTGCAACTTCTTTGTGCCTATTCTACCTCCCCAGCATTGTTTTCCAGCAGTCCAATATCCACTCTTGCCTCTCTTTTTCTTTATACAATACATATCAGAAAAACAAACTTTTGATATATTATTGACTAGCTTTCCTTCATAGTTCATCTTTTCTCTCCTTAGAGCTTTTTTGTTGCTTTCTGTTGGTTTTCAAAATCATCCCACTCCTCAAACATCCCACCAATTTTTCTATATTATTTGTTTCTCTTTTGCTTTAATGTTGTCTTTGACATCCCTTCTCAGCCACAGGTGGCTCATTCTTCATTTAGAATACTTCATCTTTGGGATTAATCTATCCTGTGCCTTCTAAAATGCTACCAGAAACTCCAGCTTCTGCTGTCATTCTTGCTAATTTTCCCTTCCAATGAACTTCGGTCAGCTGCTCTGTCATTCCTCTGTAATTCCCTTTAATCCTCTGAAATATTGATATATCTGACCAGCTTCTCCCTTTCAAACTGTAGGGTGATTACTATCATATTATGATCTTTACCCCTAAGGGTCCCTTTACCTTCAACTCCCTAATGAAATCTGGTTCCTTACACACCATTCCATTCAGAATTGACTTCTCCCTCATGGGCTCATCCACAAGCTGCTCGGAAAAGTCATCTTGTAGGCAATCTACAAATTCCATCTCTTGGGGTCCATCACCAACTTGATTTTCCCAATTTATCTGATTTTGAAAGCCACATGACTATTATAACATTACCCTTTTTACATGCTTTTTTCTCTCTTATTATAACTTGAACCCCACAATCCGGCTCTCTTCCAAGGCCCATATATAATTCCCATTAGGGTCTTTTTACCCTTGCAGTTTCTTAACTTTACCCACAAGGATTCTAATCAAAGAGAAAATCTGCAGATGCTGGAAATCCAAGCAAAACACACAAAATGCTGGAGAGACTCAGCAGCCCAGGCGGCATCTATTGAAAAGAATACAGTCAATGTACCGGGCCAAAACCCTTCATCAGGACTGGAAATAAAAGATTTTTTTCCAGTCCTGATGAAAGGTCTTGGCCTGAAATGTCAACTGGACCCTTCCATTGGTGCTGCCTGACCTACTGAGCAACCCCAGCATTTTATGTGATTCGATATCATTCAATCCTATGTTACATCTTTCTAAGGATTTAATTCCACTGTTCACCAACACAGAGACCCCACCCCCTCTGCCTACCTGCCCGTTCTTTTGAAACAATGTATATTCTTGGATGTTAAGCTCCCAACCAAAACCTTCTTTCAGCCACGACTCAGTGATGCTCACAATACAATCTCTAACTGTGTTACAAGATCATCTACCATATTCTGTACACAACGTGCATCGAACTATGACACTTCAGTCCTGTATTCATCACCCTTTTTTGGTTTTGGCATCATATTACACTTCATCTCATCCTACTGACTGTAATTTTGCACTATCTATCATCTGCCTGTCCTGGCTCAGTCTAACTGCACACTGAATCTACTGATTAACAACTGCCCCATCCTCAGCTCTTTCTCTCAGTTCCCAACCCTCTGCCAAACCTGTTTATAAACTCTCCAGGCTCTAGCAAACCTGCCCACAAGGATATTAATCTCCCTCTGGTTGGGTGTTACTCGTCCTTTTGAACAGGTCATACCTTCCTCAGAAGAGATCCCAATGATCCAGAAATCTGGAAACCTGTGTCCTGCACCAGTCATTCAGCCATGTATTCATCTACCGAGTCCTCCCATTCTTACCCTCACTGGCACATGGCATAGGCAGCAATCTAGAGATTACTAACCTGGAGGCTCTGCTTTATCAGCTTTCTACCTCGCTCCCTAAAATCTCTCTTCAGGACCTCCTCACTTTTCCTGCTTATGGCATTGGTACCAATAAGTACCATAACTGCTGGCTGCTCTCTCTCCCCCTTTAGAATGCTTTGGTCTGATCCAAGCCATCCCTAATGTACCATCTGGGCTTCTCCTTCATGTCCACAAAGTCTCCTGTCTGCTCCTTTTACTACTGCACTCCTTTTTTCTTCCTTTCTGAGCCACAGACAGCTGACCACTGTGCCATTCCCCTCTCCCCCCAACACTTTACCTGTTGTTGAGGGGATCTGCCATAGGGCCACTCTGCACTGGCTGCCTGTCCCCTTTCCTTCTGCTGGCAGTCACCCAGTTACCTGTGCCCTGCACTTTGGATGTAACTACCTCCTTCTGAGTCCTGTCGATCAACCTCTCATCCTCCCGAATGATCCAGAATTTATCCAGTTCCAGCTGCGATTCCTTAACACTGTCAGGAAGTAACTGCAGCTGGGTGCACTTGTTGCAGGTGTAATTGTCAGAGACTCTGGAAGTTTCCCTGCCTACCCACATCCCGCAAGAGGAGCATTTCACTACCCTGCCTGGCATCACTGCCCTCACTGCCCTAACCATGTAATGAGAAAGAAAGACAGAAAAATTAGGCAAAATAAAATCTACTCACAGCCTTCATCTCTCCTTGCTGAGGCCTCTGTGAGCCAAAGCCGGAGCTCCCCACTCTAACACTGGCCCACACACAGATTGGGCGCTCCCACGATGCCCATATGACCAATAAATATCTATCTACAATAATCCCATTTACCAGCACTTCATCCAAAGCCTTGGTGATTTAAGTGCTCCTTCAAGTGCCTGTTAAAAACTGCAAGAGTAACATCTTCTCAGGCAGGAAATTCCAGATCCTAGCCACCCTCTATCTTTCTTTAGCTACCTTCCAAGCCTGCCCCTTAGCTTAAATCTTTGCCTTTTGTTTTTTTAGTTGCCTCTGTCATTGGTGAAAACCTTCCTATTATCCATCTCATGCTGCCTCTCATGAATCTGTATACTTCCTGCAATTCCATCTCAGCATCCTGCTCACCAGGGAAAACAAGCCTAGTCCTGTCCAGCTTCTTCTTGTAATTGAAATAATCCATGCCTGGCAACAGATGGTGAAACAGATGTCATCAAATCCACATTCTCCAGGGTTATTAGAGCTTCATTCAGTAATCCTTGACTAGCAGTTTCTGCGAGCTCTCAGCTTCCAGGAGCATCTCAAGTAAAGTCCAGTGACAAATCATTCCAAAGAATGAGAAGCTCCTAGATTACTTAACCACCTAGTGCTACGATTCTCTTAAATGCACAATCCATCAATTTGAGTGACTTGATCTAATCCACTAGCAGGAATCACAACCCATAACTACAATAGGTAATTGAACCCAATCATCTCAACCAGACATCCAGCTATCCATCTCACCCATTAGTTGGAGAATGAGTGTGTTTGCAACACCAGCTTGGTTAGAATCAACAGAAAGTGATGGAAGTATTTCAAATTCATATCTTATCCTATCAGAGCAACCCATCGTGGTATCCATATGACAACACACACAAAATGCTGGTGGAACACAGCAGGCCAGGCAGCATCTATAGGGAGAAGTGCTGTTGACGTTTCGGGCCGAGACCCTTCGTCAGGACTAACCAAAAGGGAAGATAGTAAGAGATTTGAAAGTAGTGGGGGGAGGGGGAAATGAGAAATAATAGGAGAAGACCTGAGGGGGTGGGATGAAGCTAAGAGCTGGAAAGGTGATTGGCGAAAGTGATACAGAGCTGGAGAAGGGAATGGATCATGGGACGGGAAGCCTCAGGAGAAAGAAAGGAGGGGGGGAGCACCAGAGGGAGATGGAGAACAGGCAAACAACTAAATATGTCAGGGATGGGGTAAGAAGGGGAGGAGGGGCATTAACAGAAGTTAGAGAAGTCAATGTTCATGCCATCAGGTTGGAGGCTACCCAGCCGGTATATAAGGTGTTGTTCCTCCAACTTGAGTTTGGATTCATTTTGACAATAGAGGAGGCCATGGATAGACATACCAGACTGGGAATGGGACGTGGAATTAAAATGTGTGGCCACTGGGAGATTCTGCTTTTTCTGGTGGACCGAGTGTAGGTGTTCAGCGAAACAGTCTCCCAGTCTGCGTCAGGTCTCACCAACATATAAAAGGCCACACCAGGAGCACTGGACGCAGTATACCACACCAGCCGACTCACAGG
The DNA here is from genome assembly GCF_030144855.1 of Hypanus sabinus. Lineage (NCBI taxonomy): Eukaryota > Metazoa > Chordata > Chondrichthyes > Myliobatiformes > Dasyatidae > Hypanus > Hypanus sabinus. The sequence continues at coordinate 74,754,298 of NC_082719.1, forward strand.
TGAAGTGTGGCCTCACCTGGAAGGACTGTCTGGGGCCCTGAATGGTGGTGAGGGAGGAAGTGTAAGGGCAGGTGTAGCACTTGTTCCATTTACAAGGATAAGTGCCAGGAGGGAGATCGGTGGGAAGGGATGGGGAGGACGAGTGGACAAGGGAGTCGCGTAGGGAGCGATCCCTGTGAAAAGCAGAAAGTGGGGGGAAAGGAAAAATGTGTTTGGTAGTGGGATCCCGTTGGAGGTGGTGCAAGTTACGGAGAATTATACATTGGACCTGGAGGCTGGTGGGGTGGTAGGTAAGGACAAGGGGAACCCTATCCTGAGTGGGGTAGCGGGTGGATGGGGTGAGGGCAGATGTGCGGGAAATGGGAGAGATGCATTTGAGAGCAGAGTTGATGGTGGACGAAGGGAAGCCCCTTTGTTTAAAAAAGGAAGACATCTCCTTCATCCTAGAATGAAAAGCCTCATCCTGAGAGCAGATGTGGCGGAGACGGAGGAATTGTGAGAAGAGGATAACCGTTTTGCAAGAGACAGGTTGGGAAGAGGAATAGTCCAGGTAGCTGTGAGCGTCTGTAGGCTTATAGTAGATATCAGTAGATAGGCCGTCTCCAGAGATGGAGACAGAAAGATCAAGAAAGGGCAGGGAGGTGTCAGAAATGGACCAGGTAAATTTGAGGGCAGGGTATCTGATAATGAGAGATACCTAGCCTCAGAATGTCCAGTTAATTGCTTGCAGAAGCAAACAACCACTAAATAAGGTAGGTCCCATCGCCTGGAAACAAAGAAGCAAGTTTATTCATAAAGACCCTTTGGAGTACTGTAAAACTGGTGGATATGAAGTATGAGGAAATGGAATTAGCACAGAAGCATTTCTCAGATATCTCAGAGTATACGGATGTAAGGCCATCATGTCAATTGACCAAAAGTAGGCATATGGATACCCTCTCTCAGTAATATTCTAAAGGTAATAAAGTAAAATGTACCTTCAGCACTGCAGAAGTGAGCTCGTAGTAAACTCATCAACGTCACATATGCCTTCAGCCATATCACCAGTAACAATATCATACCTGTTTACAAATGCTACTCTTTTCTATACAACACTTCATTCACTGTCAGCAAAACCCCCACTAACATCAGAGTCATGGAGTTACACAGTGCTACAGCATTGTGACTCTGCCATTTATCTCTCGCACTCCTATCTGTTCTCCACTCACCTATTCGATGGGGTTATTTAGCCAGTGAGCCTGTCAACCTGCACACGTTCAGGATGTGGGAGGAAATCAGAGCACTGAGAAGAATCTCACACTATCATAAGAATATGTAAACTCCAATTCCTCTTACATCATTCAAGCTGACTGTCGTACCCCTTACCTACCACCTGCACTGCGGAATTTGATTACAATACACACTTGATTGCTGCTCTTTTCCACCCAGATAGGTAGCAATAAGTTCTGTTGTACAGCTGTTTATTAAGGCAAAGAACAAGGAATCAGTTACCAAACTAAAAACTTCTTAACTTAAAAATACTTATCACAGATCCAAACTGCTGTGGCTGGTATAGTAGCTTATCAAAATTCATACCACATGATACGTTCTTGACACATTCACTAGAAATTAGATTTCTGCAACTTTTGCAAGTCTGGTATTTGTCCCTGCAATAACCACTCTCAATAACCACATTTGAGAGATTATAAATCATTAGTTTTGCTATTAGCAATGATCCATTTGGTTGTTTTACTAATCTGCAGCTGTTCATTTGGCTCATAACATTTTCCCCTCCACACTAAGAGACAATCAATCCCTTTTGGTTTATCATGTTTCATGCTGCACTACAGAAATACAATTCCAAAGCCAATTCTGATTAAAATACACTGTAATTAAATTTGAAAAGTTTATATATTCTTAATTACTCTTTTGGATATTGCACATTACTTTTCTGCACATATTGCACTTAACCATTTTTAGACAGTATGATGTGGCCCAAAAACATATGCAAATAATGGGGCAAATGGTCTCCTCCCGTATCGTAGCATAATACATCGGAAAATAATATGCTGTCCCTCATAAGAGAAAATACTTGTGATTTGTCATGATGTATTTTTGAAGTGTAGTTATTGTTGTAATACTGGAAAATGTTGTAGTCAATTGACATACAGCAAGGTTCCACAAACAGCAATAGAACAAAATGATCATATCATTTGTTTCAATTTTGTTTCTTGAAGAATAAATATTAATCAGAGCATTGACAGATCTCCCATTTTCTTTACCACAATGCCGCTGTTGGTTCTTTTCCATCCTCTTGAGATGATGGACAGGGACTTAGGTTTATATTCGGGCTGTAAGTGCTGTACTGGAGTGCCTGATTGAATGGACATACCCAAAAAGCTTCTGACCCAGCAGAAAGTGTGCAAGCCTGAAAGTACATTTAGAATGATGATCCAGAGTTAAATCACCACACAATAATTTTAAAAGCTGTGGCGAAGGAATTAATAGTATGCAAATTGAAACAAATTTTTAAAAGTAAAGCCTTTTATAGCATTATTAGGTTCCAATTAACATTTCAGGTGTGACAGTACAATATATATTAATACTAGTTTTTATTCACCTAAGTATGCTAAATGGGAGATCTATTTGTTCTAAACAGAGCTATTTCAGACCCGAAATAAAATTTCACTTTGTTAATTGAAATGGAATCTGCTCATTATCACACTCAATTTGCCTATTAGAATGATAAGATTAAGTTACCTAAATGGTATTAACTTTCATAGAACTACAACAATATCATAGCAGTAAATGACGGGGAAAAAAAATCAGCATTTGCTTAAATAATAGATGGCTTATGATGCTGTCTTTTTCAATCTGACCTTATTTCATCATATGGGATAAATAATTACTTTCTACTATGCAAATTATGTTAGATTCAATGGAATCCTTACTGATGGAAACACACAAAAAACAGTAAGACTTTTAAATGTCACATTAAGCATGTGGCAGAATGACACTGGATGAGAAATTCAAATGAAATAAGGTTGAGTAACATCATAGGAAGCAATTTGTTCCTATTTTTGGAGCTGAATGAGGAACATGCGCCAGACCATCCTGTAAGAATGGAGTCTTTGTCAGATGTAAGGAAGATGCTTTTGAAATTAAATTTGTTGCTCTTTCTCCACAAACAAAAGTGCATTCAGAAAAGGCTGCATGTTCCTATCATATTAGCAGCAGTTGATATGAATAACATTCTCCACCTTTCAGCGGAACAAGTTTCTCTTACATTGGCTCTCAAAGTGGGTGGGTAAATCGAGTTGTAAAAGTTGCAAAAATCAACTAGTGTCAATTTTAAAAATTCATATTCTTGGATGCAATATGATAAAAATAAACAACAAATATGGTGAAAGAATGATGAAAATTCCTTATGATTATGCCCAAAACTTGTTCCTATTTCCCTACCTTGCTTTCTCTTTCAGATAGCAACTGATTAACTGTTTGTTTCTGATTATTACTTTTTTTAAATTTTAGATTATAAAAGTTCATTTAAGGTGTATTTAGTTACCTACAATATTCATATATATATATATATATCTGTGTGTGATTAAGGCTGATATCAATATCTGAACAAAGGATCTGGGACCAGGTGAAAATAAGCTTGAGATAAGACCATAAGATCGTAAGACTATAAGACATAGGAGCAGAATTAGGCTATTTGGCCCATCGAGTCAGCTCCACCATTCAACCATGGCTGATCCTTTTTCCTCCTTCTCAGCCCAATTGCCCAGCCTTCTCCCCACAAAGCAATCAGCCAGGATCATATGGAATGGCAGAGCCAAATTAAGCCCTGAATTAGGCTTAATTTCCTTTGTTTGCAGACAAAGGTTGTGCAAGCACTTCATGAAGTTCAATTAGCATGAAGAAATTAAAACTGTGGTTATACTGCATCTGTCTACTGATTGCTGGTGGTTTTAAAATCCAGTCATTTTATAGAGTAGGCTGATCTCAGGTTGATCTGTACAATTAGGAAATACAGAGTACCTGCTTCCTGATTTACCTGCTAATCCATGTCATTCTCACTATCCACAGCCCCACCAACCTATGTGTCTCCTGAAAAATGAAAAGTTACTAATCATGCCTCCTACATTATTTTCTAAGTTGTTAATTATACAAAACAATAAGAGCCCATTTCTTGTCCTCGTGGTACACCACTGTTCACGTACTTCCGGTTGCAATAGCAAACCTCTTCCATCACTCTCAGTTTCCTATCAGCAAGCCAACTGTGGGCTGCATTTGTCAATTTGCCTTGCATCCCAAGGGCTCAAACCTTCTAGCCATATGGGACCTTGTCATATGCCTTACTAAAGTCCATCAATCATACTTCCTTTCTTGGTGTACTTAGTTACATCTGTGGAAGAAAAATCATTTACATGATTCAGACAGAATCTCCCACCAGGAAAGCCATGCTGATTTTCCCCATGTTTATGCTGTTCCTCTCAACTTTTTTCCCCCAATAACTTCCTAAACTCTGATGGCCAATGAAGATTAAATATCTTCATCAGGGCCCCAATAGCCTCCACACTTGACCCCATGGCAGTGTAGGAAACATCTTGTCATGTCCTGAAGAATTATCCACGTATATTTCTGTTAAACTATGTCTTCTTTTCAATGATAATATAGCCCCAAATGCCACCAGCTCTATTCCTAAAATCTCCAGATACAATGACTCTCTCCTTGGAGGATACAGAGGAGTAACATTCATTTAAGACATTGCCCATTTCCTGTGGCTCTGCAAAGAAATTTCTAGAAAACTACTGGTATTTGTACATTGTCTCTTCAATGAGGATGGGATTATAATTGTCACTGCTGCAAACTTGAAGAACTGTCATGATGCCCTGTGTTAGATGGATCTTACACCATTTGGCTTTGGTATGCAATATGTGAAATGATTTTATTGTCATCAAATAATTCAGATATGGAGTAATTTTATTTTGTGAATCCAGAAACAGGGTGCCACGGGAACATAGTGGTTACCGCAATGCTATTATACCTCAGGATGTCAGAGTTGGAGTAGGATTTTCCATTGAAGGGCATTGGTGCTTCCATACTAAGCAGTGATGTAGCCAGTTAATATACTCTCCACTACACTTCTATAGAAGTTTGTCAAAACTTTAGATGTCATGCGGAATCTTCACAAACTCCTAAGGAGGTAGATGCACTGCCGTGCTTTCTTCATAGTTGTACATACGTGCTGAGCCCTAGACATGTTCACCAAAAGGAATTCCACCAAGGAATTAAAAGTTGCTGACCCGCTCCACTTCTGAATAAATAAATAAATAAATCCAGTGCACCAAAATATTGGGAATTTGTTATGAAGACAGGTTTGTAAAGCAACAATGTCTTCTGAATGAACTTTGACAATGTACTGAAGATGCCTATTTCTATTAGAATTTTCCTCAAAATGGCTCCATTCTGACATCAGTGATACAACAGATTCAAGCAGCCATTTTCATTCTCCAATGTGATTATTTTTTACCTTTATTTGCAAACACCAAACCAGTGTAATTGCCAAATTATAACAACATTTTCATTCATCGCACTGCGTTTAACACTTCTTAAAAAAAAACAAAGTAAAATGCCTTGGAATAAATATGTGGTAATAAAGCCTATTGGACCATCATGCATCTCAAGCCATTTTTTTCAATATAACATACACATACAGTGGATTCTGGTTAATTGGGCAGCCGCTTATTTGGGACCCTTAAAGAACAAATACTAATTGAGAAATTAGCCAAGATTCCTTTGTTTACTTGGGACACATTGCAGTTTAATTGGGTGAGGAGGCTGTGGCCAAACAAATTCTAGCAAGCATCAATCACATGCCCTTGTGGGCCATTAGACAATGCACTGTGTTTAGAGCAAACAGTTCTTAAATAGGGTCAGCTGCATGTGCTTGTGTTCAAAGAGTAGTGATTTTTTTTCAATGTAAGTTGGTGGGAGATAAGCAATAAAACAATTCTGAAATATTTTGCTCACTGTGATTTCAAGCATTCAGTTTTGGAGTTGCCAGAAATGGCCAGGAGTGAAAGTGAAATGACCTCACTGCTGCAATGAGTTCGAAACAATGAAGAATTTGAAGTTATCAACAATCACCTTGAATATTACAATGAAAATAAAGATTTGGAGGATGCAGTCATCGATAGCATTGTTTGAAAGTGGTCCATTATCGACACTAGTCTGAGCTGATTTTTTCCAGTCAATCAAAAGAACGTAGCAGAGTACACTGTATGAATTCTTCCATCAATAACTTTTAGGAACTAATATACAATGTTATAATACTGTGGTAGTATTGAAAGTGCTCTAATTTATTCTAAATTTCATTTAAATACATAATGTGTTACTCAGTTAAACAGTATTTTGTCTTTTTTATACTTTTTTAACTATTTCCATGAAACTTCAGCTAATTGGGGTAACCACTTAATTGTGCCAAAATGTACTGGCTCTGATGTTTCCCAGTTAACTGGAACCCACTGTATTGACTTTTATTAAAGATTTATTCCCCAGGATAGATCTTTATTTGACTTTGATTTTTACTCAATCCATGTAAGCATTATGGGATACAGTTACACCATACACATCCAAATGGTGGCTATTTATGTAATATATATTTTTATAATGTCAATAAAAGGTTCCGTCTTTACTTTTCCAGACTGAACTACATCCAGAATACAGGGAAAAAAGGAGGGTTCATCTGGAAAGATAGGTGGATAGCCCTTCCATTTTTTTTGCTGTTTTTAAGGGGTTATCCTCACTAATTTTATCAAATTTGTCATTATGCATGGAGAATGATAACTTTTCCAATTTGCACATGTCTGCATTTATCTCTGTCTTGTTTTCTAGGGAAGAAGAACTCTCTCTTATTACATAAAGTTCAAAGAGATCTGAACACTGGTGTTTTTGATAACCAAGAGACAGAGCTTCTAAAAAAGATGGTGAAACAAGACCGGGAGATGGTGCAATTCATAGAAACACCCCTCACTGCATCATTTGGCGTATTTCCTCCATTATCTGGCAACTCAATCATCAGGGCTTCTATGCAGTCACAGCCACTAAATATAGCTCAGTCAGATTTTCAGCACATTTCCTCACCAAATTTGAATACTTATTCGCCGTCTTCTCAACCATCCACAAGGCCACCTCAGCTGGTTCAGACTGTACCCAATCAGAATTCCCCATCGCCCAGCCCACAGGCGGTGGCTCCCTCACCCAGCTCTTTTACTGCTCCAGTTCCAAGTCCTTCTGTTCAGAGTCCTCTGGCAGGCCGAACTTTCCAATATGGTTCACCAAATGTGTCACAGATGTCTTTGATACAACAACAGCCAGTGCACAGCCCTGCCCAGAGGCGTGATTCCAACAAAAGCGCGCAGGGTTTGCAAACGAGCAACCTAAGCAGAGATGTAAGACCTCTCTCGGCATCTCAACCTTCTCTGCCTCACGAGGTGACACCAATGATGATCAGACCACAGCCATCCTCTGGAGAACCATTAGCACCAGTTCCTGCTTCAATCCCAACCACGCAAAGTCCAGGTCCTCAAGGAGGCATCCGAAGCACTGTTCCACAGCGAATGTCCCTTTTCCGACACATGTCCTCAGGAGCAATACCACCACCACGAGGGACACAAGTAGCTCCACCAACTCAAAAAAGGGAAACATCTGCAGTCTTAAGTACAGATACTGATCAAGGAAGACCACGATTTCCCTCTAATTTATGACCTGAACAGATTTTGTTTATTGCTGACCCTGTTAATATTGAACACTGAAATCCTTGCTCAGCATTCTACAAGGCAACCTCATTGTTCATGAGGAAAGTCTCATCATCTTCTGACAGACTGGACATTGCTGTCCTCATGACATGCACAGCTCAACACATGTAAAATATAACAGAATAAAGGATTACAAACCCCAATTTTCAGAGCTCTAATCAGTAAACTATCGGTCTTCCTGCCCCATGGATTTTGAACATATTGAATTGTTTTCTAAACTCTTGTAAAATAAGAGAAGAGGAACAGTAACTCACCAACTGGATCAACATTATCATTTAAACAAAATTCTCAGAGTGCACAGCAATGCAAATCCAGTTTGGGACAGAGTTTTTAGGTGTTTCAGTGCTGCTCCATAAACATCACCTAGATCATTCAGTGTTTCCTGCTGGAGAACTACTCATCAAGATATTGTGTCTTTTATCAACAATGCATGGGACACCCAGTATGTTTTGTAATGAACTCTCAATAGGTTATTCTGTAAAATCTGTTCCAGTATTGTTCTGGGTGATACTTCTGCATGTTCAATGGTGGACTAAGGACCAAGTTTAAACCCATCTTGACATCTCTGCTAAAATAGACAAGACATTCCTCATTTTAGCTTCAGTGTTAAATGTATGCTGCATTTTAATGGATTCAGCTAAAGGACATTTACCTACAACATAGAGTACATGTGGAGGAAAGGAAACATCCATGTCTTTGATGCTAATATAAATGCAAATACGCTTATTGTGGTAACTAAGATTTTTTCATTCCTATTCCTTTTCTCCTTATCGTTTTCCATTCAGCTTTGAAAAATAAGTAACTTGTTGGCCTGGAAGGTTATTTAAAAAAATATGTCAAAGACAGCATCTCATGATGTCTGTAAGTACCATGCTGCACAATTGTAATGTTTCAATGTCTTATTTTATTAAAATAATACTTTTATTGGTTAAATGACACTTCCAAGCATTTAAACTGGTCTTTTTCCTTTATTTTGTTTCTTCATTTCCATTGTATTTAGTAATGTACTATGTTTATTTAAAATCTGCTGTTTTAGAAAACATTCCCAATTTGTTCTGTGTATGATGCTTTAAGACACATCATGAAAGAAAATATTTAAAGCCATACTCTCATAATTTCATTCATATTGTAAACTCTTTTAAAGTGAGTATTAATTGTAAGTTTCTTCTACATTTAGTTGCTTTGGTATTTCTCTAGATATATTTCTGAATTTTTATTTTTAAGTGTGAGGTCATTGGTCTTAATGCAGCTCCAAACAATCTTAAAAAGTCACATCACCTTTCAAAGTGATTTGATTCTTTATCAAAATTAGTTCATTGATGAGTTTCCAATTAGATTCAAAAGTGTGGATATCTTTATTTCCTTCAATATTTCCCCAGCAGCATTTCCCCTCAAAATGAAAGTGAAAAAGTTGTGTATGATTTTCGTTGACGAATCCTATATAAGATTGTAACTATATCGGTATTTTCAGTTACTTTGCTAAATGAGAGAATATGGCTTTAAGCTAATGTTTGCTTATCATATGCAGTGCAAATAGCAACTTATTTTTGGAATGCAAAACACTGATTATTAATCAAGAAATCAAATGGAACAAATAAAGGAAAAGGATTTATTTCAATAGGAAATTGTGTTTTGTGAGGTTCCTTCTGGTGTCATGGGTTCTTTTAAATGTTTTTGTTTTCTTCTGCATTTGTTTTGGAAGCTTATCTCCACAAATGACATTCTTATGCTATTGTGTGCCTAAATTGTAGTCGTTTTATACTCATATGTATAAAAATGAAAATTTTAAAGATATCTGCATCATAAGAATTTAATAGAAAGATGTTAGAATTCCAAATGGTTACTATTTTGCTTAAGTGTTGATATTTGGGAAAGGAAGGACAGGGGCCACTACCTAAGGGAGTAAGGACAAAATTTATCTTTTTCAAACCAGATTTATCCTTGTCACAGATGGCACAAATTAATGTATATATTAATATATGTGCAGAAATTGAAATAGGATTAACATAATGTAAAATATAAAAGAATACATAGATATATACTTATATACCTATTCTGAATTCTGGTGTTGACACCATGGCCTCTAATAGTTCATATATATATATATTGTATATAAAATTGCACTGAGGTAAGATTATCCTGCACAATTTCATTGTAGCTTTCCTGGCATTAACTCCACATGGCTTAACAGCTGATGTGAGTTTGTACAGTAATGGACATTGGTGCTATGGGAAGAAACTTTGAATGTAAAATTCTTGTGGAAGGACAACCTAGTCAGTGGATGAGCTTAATTATTTTCTTGCTGTCTTTGCTTGTACTGAAACTTTAAACATGAAAGCAGTAAAACATGGAAAGTCAAACATTATCCAAGCAAGGCACTAATCAGGGAGGTGTTTCATCTGATCATCCTATAAAAGAAATGCTTTCATGGAAGACTGTTCTCCATGTTTAGTACTTTGATATGAATGAGATATGCACTTCCCCTGCAATGTAAAGATGTCTTGCTTCCTTACCCCTCATTTGTTTGTGACTAATGAATTTACTATAGTGGCATGCTGCACATATTCTTTGCCAGACAACTTATGATGATGGAAATTTCAGCTTTAATCATTTGCTATATAAGGAAGCAGTGACTGATTGTCCATTTACTACATAAAGGAAATAAAAAAATTGTTGGTGCATGACTATAGGGGAAGCCAACAAGAATAATTGACTTAGCACATGGCTGAAAAAGTTTGAAAGGCTTGCACAACTTTGACTCCAATATGCAGGAAGATTTGCTTGCAGCTATTCAACATCTGGCCTTTCTTTAATTTCTCCTTGAAAATTTTCTTCCCTGAAGCTGTTAAATTCCTTTGAGAGTTTAGTTTGACTTCTTAATTAGAGTATGGTATCTCATCCAAATGCCATTTTTATTAGATGGTTCTAAACTTTGACTATTTACTGCAGCAAAGCCCTATTTATCTTCACCTGACAGCCATAGGCATCTTTCCATTTTATTTATGGGAAGTGAATGTCATTAGCTAGGCCAAAGATTATTGCCCTTGAGAAGGTGACAGTCAGCCAGTTCAATGAACATGAACTGTCAAAAGTATCCCTGTAGTGAGGAGTCAGAAGGGAAGCCAGGACAGGTTGTTTTGTCCTGAAAGGTGTTGAGCTTAAAGACATGCTGGTGCCGCTGTCGTCCATCACACTTCTGACATGCCTTATAGAAGGACTTTGCGTTGTCATGGGGTAAGCTACTTCCAGCTTAAACATAGATTTTGGAATCCACATTTATGTTACATGTATCTGTACAGCAGTGAGAATTGAAAACCAAAGCTGTACCTCAGATGAACACCCTAACCCTTCCCCACTCCAGGATCGGTTATCACAGAGACTGCCTGCAAAGTACACTCATGGTCAATAAGACTCATAGAACAGTACAGCTCAGGAAAGGGTCCTCTGACCCACCTATCTCTGCTAATTGTGATGCCATTTAAACCACACATTTACACGTCCATCTCCCTCAGGAACTGCACAAAGTATACAAATCTGGCCTAACTAAAGTTTTATACAACTGCATTATGTCTTCCTGACTTCCATGTGTAGCACCCTGACCAATGAAGAAAAATATGCCATACCCCTTCTTAACAATCCCTTCTGCTTCTGCTGGCATTCCGATATGCCTCTGTATGTATACCAGTGCTCCTAACAATCCCGCAACTTACTGTATATTTCCCTACATTTGACCTACACACACCACACACATGTCTGCATCCAATCCCACCTGCCATTTCTCTGCTCCTATTTCCAACTATTATATATCCTGCTATTTATTTTGACAACTTTCCTCACTTCTCAATTTTTGTGTTAACTAAACACTTACTAATCAGCACAGCTGCATTTTCATCCAAGTAATATCTAGCACAAACATCTGAGGTTCCAGCACAAATCTTTGCAGAACACTGGTCATCGAACTTCCAGTCAGAATATCCCCTTACCACTACAACCCTTTGTCTTCTATGGCCAAGGTAATTTTGCAACTAATCCATCAAGTCTCCATGTATCCCATCCCATATTTCAGCCTAGCATGAAGTACCTTGTTGAAATTTCTATTAAACACTCAAGACCAGAACACTCAACTGTTTACAGTCTTAACAACCATGAAAGTTCAACAGTCTGCTAACAATATGTGTTTTCAAATTGTGTTTATAAGATCCAGGGTGTCCAATACATTCAGTGTTAACAAGTTAAGCTTTAATGTGACTTGGTTGCTGGGAAGACTCTGCTTGAATTGGCTAGACTGCAACATAAACTCTGCAATTGGCTCGATTGCCCTGTTTTCTTGGCTTTATTTTGTTACTAATTTGGGTAAATACAGTACTGTGCAAAGGTCTTGGGCACATATATACAACTAGGGTGCCTAAAACATTTGCACAATATTGTAGTAATTTTATGTATTGCTCTGTACTGCTGCCACGAAACAAAAATCATGACACATGTGAGTGATGATAAACCTGCTTCTGATATGGGTCTCTATTGTGGATTGAGAGTGGGAAGGGAGCAGGGAAGGGGAATCATGGTTTGGAAAAGGGGAAGGGAGAGGGGAGGGAGTGGGAAGCACCAGAGAGAGAATCTGTAATGATCAATAAACCAATTGTTTGGAATCAAATAACCTTGCCTGGTGTCTCAGGGCTGTGTGTGTCTGCACCCCACCCTCTCCCACCCATAGCCCTCCTTCTCTGCCACCTGTCCCACACCGCATTCCACTCCGCTCCATGTTGACAAATATCCTAGGCACACTAGCTGTATATATGTGTATAATATGTCTGTGTGTGTAAGAAATTTGCACAGTACTGCACATATCCAGTTTACTTATTGCACAAGATATACTGACAGAAACATTGTAGCTTAATGACATGTCCAGAGTTTTTACATTAGAAAGAGTTAAGAGCTATTAAATGTAATAACACAAATAACGCAATTGAAAAATTATCAACACACACAAAATGGTGGAGGAACTCAGCGGGCCAGGCAGCATCTATGGAAAAGAGTACAGTTGATGTTTCAGGCTGAGACCCTCCATCAGGACGGGATGGAGAAGATGAGGAGTCAGAGACCTGCAGAAGGGTTTCGGCCCAAAACGTCGACTGTACTCTTTTCCATAGATGCTGCCTGGCCTGCTGAGTTACTCCAGCATTTTGTGTGTGTAGCTCGGATTTCCATCCTCTGCAGATTTTCTCTTGCTTGCGATTTAACTTAAAAATAGAATTGTTTTACCTCTTGGAAAAGCAAATCTTTCCACTGTCATCAGCACTTGCAAGAAATTGATTTCAGTCAAAGATATAACTTTGCTGTTGTTAAAAACCATTATACTGGTTTCATATTTAAGCACACTGCTATCTTCATACTGAACTGATGTGTATTAAACAATGCAGATGTTAGGTCACATTAAAGAAGCAACCTCATTTGTGCCTGTTTCTCTGTGATTCCATTCTCCTGTAAACTTGCCATATTGCATTCATTACCCGAGTGTAAACCTGTCTAAATGCCACTGAACTTGTGTAGGCACAAAGGAATTTGTTCAGAAAATTGATTCATTCAGAATACATCTGGTGAGGTTATGAACTGTCAAATCAAATTACTGTACTAAAAATACTGGAAATTGTATACCTTCCCTGATACATCGTCACAGAAATGGTCACCATGGAGAATATCAGCTTCAATCTGGAGTAATTATGCCATTAGAGAGAGCAGTGGATTAATGATAAATGAAACACAAGGGCTGGCATTTTTGTGAGAAATTCAGATAAAGCTTAGGCTTTAGGTATAGTCCTGTGTGTTAATTTTTGCAGGTAATTAGTCAAAGAAGGTGTTCAAATCATAGCACAACAGGCAGCTATGCCAGCTCTGTGGACAGACTCTCCTGTTTGTCCCTTACGGCCTCTCTTTCCCCAATATATCGGCAAATAACTGTACTTTTGTTTTGCAAGTTCCTTTGTAATCTAACACCTCCATTCATTCATGGAATATATTTCAGCTCTTAATCCACGGTTTGGAAACCATTTCTGCTCATTTCCACTGCTGTTTACTTCAAGTTTGTGACCACTGGCTGCCGATCTCAGACTGAGAAAACAATTGCAACCTATTTCCTTTTTGAAAGTGCATTATTATTTTACATCATGTCAATGTCTTACACTTCTCTGCTTTAAAATTGTGGGAAAAGACTGAAAAGCATTGGAGAAGATTAAAACCGATTTTGTTTGCATATACATGGCTTTCTGGATCAGGGGCTTGTACCAAGTACACACTTTCTAAGCTGTACAATACTGTATGCAAATTGAAAATTTTACATCCGCAACTGAGAAACTTTGGAGGTGTGTGAAAAAATTTGTAGATTAAGAGTTGTGTGTGAGACTGCTGGGAGTCAACAATATGGAATTATCTACATTTTTATGTATGAACTAACAACTTAATTTTCTGTTTGATACCCAAATATTCCTTCATTAAAACTAAGGCTAGTTTTAAAGTCTAAAGTTATGGGTTTCAAAGAAGAGAACCATCTTTAACACACAGCCTGAATAATGGGACGCGGTTGCGGTTAACAAAAACAAAGTCTAGGTAACTTGATACTGATCCTTGAGTCAACAGGAAACTTGTCTACTTTTAATTCTACGATGAATATCAGAGACTTTGGAAGATTTTCCAGCTGATTAAATCATTAAATCAATTAGTTTGACTAATTGATACTCCATTGGCTCTTCGCTGGTTGGGGAGCTGACAGACAACAGGAAGTAAATCCATTCAAATACTTCCTTAGATTTCCTGTATATACATCAGAACTGAAGAGTCTCTGAATTAGAACTTAATAGTCCAGATAAAGATCTCTTAGTTCATTATTTTGGTGACATTTTGTCTTTCTTCCAATGTCAGGCCATTAATTGTATTAAAACAAATCATAAAATGATAATAAAACCCAGTCCTCACATTGGCTGCAGATTATGCTTTAACAGTGGCTTAAGTGCTGTTAGATCTTTGAAGGATCAATGTAATTTCTTTTCATGAGTAGAAGTCCTAACTTATTCAATCTTTCCCCTTAGCTCAGTCCCTCAAGTCCCAGTAACATAATTGTAAATGTTCTCTGTCCTCATTCAATCTCGTTGATATCGTTCCGATAGGTAAGTGACAAGAAATGCACACAATACTACAATTAGGCTTCACCAACTTCTTATACAATTTCAACATAACGTTCCAAATCCTGTACTCAATACTTTCATTTATGAAGGGCAATGTGCCAAAAGCTCCCTTTATGAACCTATTAACCTTTATGAACCTAATGGGCTGGTTCAGATCGCTGCCCAGTGAGATGTTTAGTCAGCTCTGCGCTAAACAATGGGACTCTCCTTGCAGACTTCAGTTCAGAAATGCTATTTGCTTGTGGTTACTGTTTGCACGATGCTTATTTTTCATTACACTTTGGGTGTTCGACGATCTTTATTTTTAAGGGTTATTTTATTTCCTTATGGATTTTTTTTTATGGAGATGATGTGTTTTTTTGTTCTCTGCACAGTCCTCTTATTTTTATTTATTATATATATACATACATATGAGTTTTTGGGTGTCTTTGTTTCAAGGCTGCCTGATGGGAGTGCAATCTCAAGGTGGTATGATGTATACATACTTCAATAATAAATGGACTTTGAATCTGTGATCTACTTTCAAAGAATTATGGATCTGTTTTCCCAGATCCCTCTATTAGACTGCATTCCTCAATGCCCTACTATTCACCATATAAATCCTAACCTGGATGGTCCTCCCAAAGAGCAAAACCTCACACTAATCTGCATTAAATTACATCTGCAGTTTTACAGACCATTGACAACCTTACTGTCCACTGTGCCCCCAGTCTCAGTTTTAATATAGTTGACAAAAGCAATGACCCAGCATCAATCCCTGTAGTACATCACTAGCCACAGGCCTCCAGTCAGAGAGGTAACCATCTACTGCCATTCTCTGGCTTCACCCGCTAGGCCAATGCTGAACCTAATTTACTACTTTAACATGAACGCCGAGTCTCTGAACCTTCTGGACCAGCTTCCCACAAGAGAATTGTTAAAGTCCATGTAGCAAACTGCCACTGCCTTTCAGTTATCCACTTTCCTGGAAAACTCGAAAAACTCTACTAGACTGATTAAATATGATGTACCATGTTGCCCATCTCTAACTAGACCTTGCCTATCCAAATACTTGTATATCCTGTCCCTTAAAATACCTTTCAATAAATCACCCTCTACTGCTATCAGGCTCACTGACACGGTTTATTCTTAGAACCCTTTCTGAAGAACAGAATAACATTAGCTATCCACCTGAACACCAGCACCTCACCTGCAGCTGAGGACATTTTAAGTACCACTGCCAGGACACCTGCAATTTGTGTACTAACCTCTCCCAGGGTCTGAGGGGACACCTTGACATGCCCTGGGGACTTATCCAGCCTAATTTGCCTCAAGATGGCAAAAGCACATCCTCTTCTGTAATCAGGATATGGTCAATGCCCTCGCTACTGCTTTGCCTCAGTTCTATAGACTCTATAGACACCTCCCGAGTAAATACAGATGAAGGGATTCGATTTAAGATCTCCCACATCTCCTCCATTCGTGAATAGCCACTCTGATCTCCAGGTGGACCTTGCTATTCTTTTGCCCCTAATATATCTCTAGAAGCCCTTGGGATTGTTCCTTGCTGCTTCTTTACTAGGACCTCAATACTTCTCAAAAGCCAAGGCTCCCTAAATCTGTTATCCTCGCCTTTTAATCTGACAGGAACATACAAACTCTGTACTCTCAAAATTTCACTTTTAAATGTTTCCCATTTACGAAGCATCCCTTTGCCAGAAAGCAACCTATTCCAGTCCTTACTGATACAGTCAGAATTGACCTTTCTCCAATTTAGAATCTCATCCTGAGGACTGTACCATCTCTTTCAAATTCAAATTCAAGTTTAATTATCACTCAAACATATATAAATATTCATGAATACAGCCAAACAAAATGGTGTTCATCCCAGGCTAAGGTGCAAAACACAATACCAACAGTCAAACATAGCTTGCAAAGTAGCTGTAAACATACATTCACACAAATATTTATGTATATAATCCAACTGAGTCACATGTCCTGTAAATTGATATGCATGTGTGTTGTCAGCAAAAACAATCAGTTCACAGCAACCACCCTGGATGGATGGACAGACAAACAAACACACACACACACACACACACACACACACACACACACACACACACACACACACACACACACACACACACACACACACACACACACACACACACACACACACACACACACACACACACACAATGCCTCAGCTCCTCTGGTGGATGTGTTCCCCTCCTGGGCTCCTGCAGCAGTCTCCCCCAATAAACCCGTGAACCAGACTTGCAGTATAATTATACGCCATAGTTACTTTGAAGCTGATAGAATTATAATTAGTAGATCCGAAGCGTTCCCCTACACAAACTTCTGTCGCCTCCTGTCTTATTCCCTAATAGGAGATCCAGTATCACAATTTTATGTTTCATGCATCTGTCTGCAATCTTTATACAAATTTTCTCCTCCACATCCTGCTGACTATTGGTCCATAATATAATCCCATTAACGTGGTCATCTCTTTTTTTAATTCCTCAATTCCACCCGTATAGTCTCAGTAAAGGAACCATCTAGTCTGCTCTGGTCTTTTCACTGCTGTGGTAGTTTCCCTGACAAATAATGCCACCCCTCTCCCTTCAAAGCCTTCCTCTCGCTTATGTATTAAACAATGTAACCTCATAACCCAGCCCCGCCCCTCCCGCAACTAACTCTCACTAGTTGGCAGCCATCGATCCCAGGGGAATCATGGGGTTTGCACCTCTGGTGGACTGTGTCCTCTCCAGGGCACAAGCCTGGGCGGGAATGTTTGAAGAACCAGCTGTTGCCCATGCAGCGGGTTCCCCCTCTCCATGTCACTGATGTAGTCCAAGGGGAGGGTAAACACCAATACAGCCTGGCACCAGCGTCATCACAGAGGTTGCCAGAGTAAATTCATAAACAACATTAAACTGTCTTAGGGACCCTGGCTCCAGATTTCTTCCTCAGGGTTTACTTTCGAAAACTTTCCCACGGGTGGGTACGACCGCTAGGCAGTGGAGGTTTAAATCAGAATTTTCCTTTTCCTAGGTGGGCTGCCATCCAAGGCTGACAAGCCCCACCTGCCTGAGCTCTCACTATTGGTTACAGTATCATAATTCCACATGTAGATCCATGATCTAAGTGCATCTCCCTTACCTATAGTACACCCCCCATTGATATAGAGCATTACTAATACCATGCTCAATCTTTCTGATCCTTTCTTTGTATGAAGGTTTAATGTCTACTTTACCATGACAACTCAACTAGCTGTCCTGGCACTCTGGTTCCCATTCCCCTGCAACTCTGGTTTAAGCCCCTGGAAAAGCACAAACAAACCTAGACCTTCTCTAGTTTAGGTGAAAATTGTCCCATTTGTACAGGTCCGACCTTTCCTGGAAGATTCAAAGATTCAGGGTGCATTTATTATCAACAAATGCATAAATAATACAGCCTTGAGATTTGTTTGCTTAATAGGCAGTCACAAAGCAAAGAACCTGAAATAACCCAATTAAAAAAAAATAAGACCAACTCGTAATGCCCACAGAGAAAGAGAAAAAGAACTAATCATGCAAACTACAGAAGTGAGCAACAACAACATTCCAAGCCATACTGAGTACTTAGATCCAAATCCTTGGAGTAGGCCCAAAGCCTCAGTATTCGGTTCACTACAAAGTTCACGGAGAGCCCAATGATCGGAAAATCTGAAGTCCTCCTTCCTGCACCTTCTCCTTAGCCATGTGTTAAAATGTATTACCTTCCTAGCTCTAGATCTACTAGCATGTTGCTGGAGTAGTAGTCCTGAGATCACCACCTGAGAGGTCCTGTAACTCCGCACCTCGCTCTCTGAACTCACTTTGAAGACCCCGTCACCCTTCCTGCCTATGTAATTGGTACAACATCTGGTCCGTCACCCTCCTCCTTAAGAATGCTTTGGATCCACCCGGAGATATCCCTAAGCTTGGCTCCTGGGAGGGAACAAGCTATCCAAGAAGCTCGTACTCATCCACAGAGCTCCTATCTGTTTCGGTAACCAATGAACTCCCAGTCACTACAGCCCACACCGTCTCCCCACTTCACTTTTTGAGCTACAGAGCCAGGCTCAGTGCCAGAGGTCTAACAACTGTGGCTTTCCTCTGCTAGGTCATTCTCCCGTGGCCATCCCACCCCACCAAATAGTATTCAAAACAATATACTTGTTATTGAAATGTCTGTTATGTACGCTGTGGTTAGCGTGGTTAGATAGATGGAGATATGTAATTTTACAATAGAGTAAAGCAGGTGAAAGTGATTTAACAGCCTATTTTGTGTCTTTTCGAACTCTTAGCAATGAACACTAAGCATTCAGGGATTGTTTTGTTGTTTAGGAGACCAATTGTTATTGTCAATAGTGGAATGTTATTTACTTAGGGGCTGAAATCCATCCTCTGTGAATGTAAAAGTGATGTCCATTGGGTGAATATTGAGGCTATGTATAAGTCAGTTATCTGACAGAGTGGACCCTTTAGTTCCTGTTACATTCCCAGATACAATGCTATGTGCTCCCTGTATCATTGACTCAATAACCACAACTGTTAAATTGCCCCCAAAGCTCCAAACATTCCTCATATGTTAAGCCTTTCATTCCAGGCATCATTCTTGTCAGCCTCCTCAGACCCTCTACAGGGCCAACACATCTCTGCTTAGATGTAGGACCCAAAATTGATTACAATATTCCAATGCAGACTGATCAATACCTTGTTAAGGCTCAAAAGAGCAAATCAATGCTAACATTATACTTAACCTTCTTTGCTGTTAACACAACCTGTCAATTAATTTTGAGGAATCCTCAACTAGGACTCCCAAATTCCATTGCACCTCTGATTTCTGAAATAAAGCTCAAAGTTCAAAGTAAATTTATTATCAACGTACATATATGTCTTCATATACAACCCTGAGATTCATTTTCTTGTGGGCATAGTCAATAAACCCATAATAGAATAATATATAATAGAATCAATGAAAGACCACATCAACTTGGGCATTTAACCAGAGTGCAAAAGGCACAAACTGTGCAAACACAAAAAGAAAAAAAAACTAATAAATAGGCAATAAATATTGAGAAGATGAGGTGAAGAGTCCTTGAAAGGTAGTGGGAACTGTTCAGTGAGGGAGAAGGTTATCACCTTTGGTTCATGATAGTTCAGGGTTACTGAATATCCCCGAACCTAGTGGTATGAGTCCTGAGGCTCCTGTACCTTCTTCCTGATGGCACCAATGAGAAGAGAGCATCTCCTGGGAGGTGGGGTTCCCTGCTTTCTTGCAACAGCATTTCATATAGATGTGCTCAATGATGGGGAGGGCTTTACCTGTTACTATTTGTAGGATTTTTCATTCAAGGGCATTGGTATTTCCATACCAGGCTGTGATTCAGCCAGTCGAGACAATCTCCAGTACACACCTATTGAAGTTGCTCAAAGTTTTAGATGTCATGCCAATTCTTCACAAACTCCTAAGGAAGTAGAGGCGCTGCAGTGCTTTCTTCATAATTGCACCTACGTGTTGGGCCGAGGGCAAGACCTCTGAAGTAATAACACTGGGGAATCCGCTCCCTACTGAAAAAAAAATAATCTGCACAATTATTCTTTTTAACTGAAGTACTTAACTCCCACACTTCCCCAATCAGCCAGTTCTTTACCCACTCTCCCAACCTGTCCAAGTTCTTCTGCAGACTGCCTTTGCAACACCACCTGTTCCTCCACTAAACTTGGTGTTGTCTGCAAAACTGGCCACAATGCCAAATGTTCCTTCACCCAGATCAAGGAAAGAAATGTACATTAAGTAAAGGAAACTAAGTATTTTCAGAAGATAAAGGCATTGTCATACATGTCTTCGATGATCATGTTGCAAATCAGATAGATAAGGTGGTTAACAAAACATAGAGGATGCTTCCAATTATAAGGTAAAGCAAAGAATTTATGTGTGGGAAAGTTTTGCTGGGTCTTTATGCAACACCATCTTGGCTACGCCTAGAGTACTGAGCACATTTATGGTCACCACACAACTGGGAAAATGTAATAGCAGAGGAAAATAAACTATTAGGGAATTGTAGTTACCTGGAGAAATTGAACAAGCTGCGTTTAGTTCCTTTTGACCAAGAAGGCTGAGAAGGAATTTTAATTGAGTGCGCATATCATTTTAGGTGACTTGATAAAGTGATAAGCAAGGGACTATTTCCCTTTCCAGAGGAATAAATATCTAGATAACATAGATTTAAGATAATTGAATTATAGGGTATGACACCTGAATGGCCACATGTGGAGTCACAGCCTACAGAGCTAAAGATCAAGAATAGTGAAGAGGGATTAATCTCAATAAACCTTTCTCATCTGGAGTGGATATAATCAATCAGATTCTGTGCTATAAAGTTTGACAATTACAAATCTATCTTATGTCAGATGTTTTTATATCAGCACTAATGTAATTAATTCAAATCTCTGTGAACAAGGTCTGTTACTTCATCATAGTCTTAACTTCCAATTTTATCACCCTATGGTAAAAATACTGGAATTTTGAATTCCTTTATGTGCATGTAGTATTTCTTAGTTTATGTTTCTTGATAATTTAATTTCACCTTTCTTTTATTTTTCTTTCCTAAAATACTCAAAATGAAGTTTGTAAATCCAGTGTCTAATAATCCACAAATAGCAATTTTTATTAATAAATTAGAGGCAATTTATTTTTCAAGTAACTTCATTGAAAAGTATGATAGAATGCAAATAAATATCATTTGGTATATTTGGGCCGTTCTGTAACATGAGATCCTTATTAAACAACAATGAAGTTATTATGGTTACAGCAGCTTTCCAAAAACAACAGTATGTAAACATTTAGTAGCATTCATTTTTAAATCACAAAACTGTAATATTGTAAGTGATGTCAGTGTTTTCCAACAAGGCGGGTTTAGTTTTATAAATGATACTTGTTAAATGTGCCAGTGTTTTGCAATTAATGGTGTTAAGCAGATTCTTAACAGACAGGAAATGTAACCAAGCGTCTTGCTTTGAGATCTGCTTCTATAAAAAGTAATTCATTCAGAGAGACTGTTAAGGGTGAAAGAGATTTGTGGAAAGCTAAGCAACTGTCACTCATTGACTGTTAGCATAACCCTTTTATAGAACTTGGAACTCAATCATTTCCATGAGTAACTGGCAGCAATGCTGTCTTTCCTCCTGTATAAAAGCTTAGTCAGCATTTTGATCTAATTTTGAATATGCTAGACAATCAAAAGCAGGATACCATAAGGGACCAGATATTCACTGGTTCACTACATCATCGGATACTTTAAATGCTGGTTTAATTAGTGTGAATGAAAAATAGCAGCTGATAGATTTGTCACCAGGTAAACAGGCGATATACGTTCAAACTAGCAGGGGTGCCTGCAATATTTATTTCCATTAGCCACTCCATGACAAACAAATCAACCCACAAATGCATGCATATATACATAGCTGATTTTCAAATATCGACTGATAATTGGCAAATAATAGTGATCCCACATATATCCCAGGTTTTGATTATTTTCAAGAAAGCATCTGAGCACCATTTTTAGCCATCAATAGCTTTACAATTGTCACAGCAACACCGACCCCTCCACCAGCGCTGCCATTCTCCCATAAGTATTAAAGAGGTCACCATAGCAAAAACTCCTCTGAAGCAGTCGTATTGTTATGTCCGCAGCCCCCTCCTTTGTGAGAATCGCAAGAGCACTAGTTGAGGGGGGGTCAGGAGACCCAGGAAATGGGAGAGAGAGACGTGCCGGATGCCTCGTTCCACAGCGATGCAAAATAATGCGACATTGACCATTGTCTCTTGGAGACACCTTTGTGGATTGGGGACTATGCTACATGCAAGCCCTCAGGCAAAGTGGGCTGGTTGAGAGAGAGATTGCATCTTCCCAACCTGATTGACATTTGAGACCCCGTGAGGAAGTATAAAAGAGGGTCTGGGGGAACAACCCCTTCAGACGCACCAGAAGAAACGCTAGCGATCCTGTAGTAGCGGGAAGCCGTTTGAAGGAAGCCAAGTGCGTTCGGTTCTCTCGCCTGCGTGCCGGTGGCGGGTACCACAGAAATGATTTTCTTGAACCAACTTCCCCGATTCAACTGATTTGCTTTATAAAAGACCCGGGCAAGTTTCTTTTCTCACAAATCGCTCTCTCTCCAACAAGTGAAAACCCAGCAGTCCCCAAAGGCTGAAGCCTGCAGGAACTAAGTGACTTTTATATTTCCATCGGACAATATATTATCCCCTAGACAAACGATCGAGCTATTTCTTATTGATGATTATTATTATACCGTGCTTTTAGATTGAGTATTGATGACATATATTATCTGAATGTTTGTATTAATCTTATTTTTGTGCCCCTTTATAAATAAAGACTTTTAAAAATAGTACCATCAAACTTCAACGGACCTCTCTATCTTTGCTGGTAAGTGACCCAGTTACGGGAATTTGTAACAGTATAAATGGTACAAGTACATGCCAAAGACTGGGGAAGTGATCCTGATGAAGGGTCTTGGCCCAAAACGTTGACTGCTCATTTCAACGGTTGCTGCCCGACCTGCTGAGTTCATCCAGCTTTTGTACGTGTTGATTTGACCACAGCATCTGCAGTGTACTTTGTGTTTACTGGGGAAAAGAGTCACCTCTTGATACCTTAAAGCTGTTCTTCCATCTACAAGCAGCGTTATAGAATCATGGAACACCACAACACAGAATCTAGCCCTTTGGCCCATCTAGTGCGGAACTATTGATCTATCTATTCACATCAACCTGTACTCCATATACCTCCCATCCGCGTACCTACCCAAATTTATCTTAAATGTTGAAATGGTGCATCCACCACTTCTGCTGGCATTTCATTCCACACTCTCACCAACTTTCACCCTTAACCCATGACCATTAGTTCTAGCTTTAGTTTCATCCAACCTCAGTGGAAAAAGCTTGCGTACATTTATTTTATGTATGTCCCTCATCATTTTATTTTCCCCTGTCAAATCTCCCCTCATTCTCATATGCTCTCAAGAATAAAGTCCGAACCTATTTACCTTTCCCTCAAGTCCTGAGGTCCTGGCAACATCTTTAATTTTTATCTGCACTCTTTCAATATTATTGATATTATTTCGATTCTTAGATGACTATACCTGCACATGATACTCAACAATATCCTACATAACTTCAACATAACATCCCAACTCCTGTATTCAATGCTTTGAGTGGTAGAATAGTCACCACTCATATGGCTGAGAACTGTTACAATCACAAGAGGCTCAATACCATACAGAACATAGCCATCTATTTAACTGTCACTCCATAAACTCCCCAAAACATTCATTCCCTCCACCATCTCATCATGATTGCTAACAGTACCACCTACAAAATGCACTGCCATTATAATTTCAACAGGCCTCTACCAACAAAAAGGGCAAAAGAAAACACCAGCACCTGCAGGCCAAGTGTTTTTCTTATGCGGAAGTGTATCACTGTCACTTCAGTGTCTCTTGCCCTCAAGCTTAGATATTCTTATTCAATAGCATCTTGGTGATATCTTCACCAGAAGGGTAACGACAGTTCAGGAAGGTGTCAAAGCTCTTCTTTCTCAAAAGGGTTGGGCAATAAATCTTATGATTGCCAAAGATAAGAACATCCTGGGAAATAAAAGAGGATTATTGGAGGACTGGCTGCAGGCACTATCCCCAGTTATAGAACCAACAGAAAAGCAATGACATCCATAATTTAAATAACACACACAAAACGCTGGTGGAACACAGCAGGCCAGGCAGCATCTATAAGGAGAAGTGCTGTCAACGTTTCGCATTTCCCCCTCCCCCACTACTTTCAAATCTCTTACTATCTTTCCTTCCAGTTAGTCCTGATGAAGGGTCTCGGCCCGAAACGTCGACAGTGCTTCTCCCTATAGATGCTGCCTGGCCTGCTGTGTCCCACCAGCATTTTGTGTGTGTTGTTTGAATTTCCAGCATCTGCACATTTCCTCGTATTGACATCCATAGTTTAAGTGGGGAGTTTCTGCGTTCTTGGGTGCATGCAACAACACGATGGCTAGAATTGTAAGTTAAATGGATGGATAACAGATTACAATAGTAGAGAGATTCTGAAATTTCAAAGGACAACCAACATGGAGAAGATCAAATGCCAAGTCAGGTGACATTCATTCTATACACAACTGGTAAATAGCATAATAAAATCAACCTACTTCCTCAAAAACAGAGTTTATATTAAAGAAAATAATTGCATCTGAAGTTATCCAAATGGAATTTAGACAATGATTTTGGCAAAGCATCAAACAAATTGAATGTCTTTTTTTTAATTTGGATGGTAGGTGTATATTTAATATTACAGTAATATATTGTTTGATTAAGCATTGTTTGCATTATTCATTGTGGATTACGTGTAAGAAGGCATTACATCACCACGTCATATGAATGCCCTGTTTTTATTTTTCTATTAGTTTCTGGTGTTACAAAACAACACTAGGAATTTATAGAGAAAATGAATTGTGTGGCCTCCGTTGGTCGTGGTCAACCATGGGTACTGGGGCTTTGGTAGTCATTGGTTTATCAAGCAGCATTGACTGTGGTTATTGAGGCTGATAATGGAACGGTAGGGTCTGCCACAGTTGCTGCATGTGTAGAGCGTCATGGAATTGTTGTCCGCTGTGCTCTCCGTTTAGCTCCCCGCTCCTCAAACTGACTCAGGATCACTCTTTCGCCTTGCTCTCGGTGTTGCTGAAGAGTACCTCGCCACTTGTTGCTGTCATCTGCTGTATCCTCCCAGCACTCTGCGTTGATTTTTAAGGCTTTCATGTCATGCTTACAAAGCTCCTTGAAGCGAAGCTGGGGTCACCAACGTTCCTCTTGTCTGTTGCTAGTTCTCCGTAGAGGATGTCCTTTGGCAGTCTACAGTCCTTCATACAACAGACTTGACCCAGCCAGCACAGTCTGTGTTGTCTTAAAAGCGTAAACGTTGTGGGAAGTCCAGCGTGGGAGAGGACCTCAGAGATTGGGACTTTGTCTCTCCAGGTGATGCCAAAGATGTCGCAAAGGCTACACAGGTGAAAACTATTGAGCTTCCTCTCCTGTTTGGAGTAGATGGTCCAAGTCTCGTTACCATACAGGAGGGTGCTGATAACATATGCATTGTACAAGGCAGTCTTGGTCTTTGTAGCGAGTTTCGGATTCTCCCAGACCCGCGAGGAGAGTTGAGCAAGGATCAATGTTGCTTTGCCAATACACCTATTGATTTCAGTTTCAAGAGAGAGAGCGTCGCTAATGGTCGGCCTCAAGTATGTGAACTCGTGGACCACCTCTAGTTCATAATTGTCGATGGTAATGACTGGCGTCTCCACTACGTTCTGGGCAAGGACATTTGTTTTCTTTAGGCTGATGGTAAGCCTGAAGTCCTTGCATGCCTTGGAGAAGCGGTTCACGAGAGTTTGTAGTTGCTGTTTGATGTGCGAGGTTATAGCAGCATCATCGGCAAAAAGCGTGTCACATATTAAGATCTTTCACACAGGTGTTCTTTCCCTCAGGCGCGCAGGGTTGAACAGTTGCCCATCGGACCTGGTGTGCATGTAGATGCCTTCTGTTGTCATCCCAAACGTGTGCTTCAATAGCAGAGAGAAGAAGATGCTGAATAATGTTGGGGCCAATACGCCTCCTTGTTTGACTCCACCACGAATAGCGAAGGGTTCTGATGAGCTGCCATCATACTGAACAGTAGCCCTCATGTCATCATGGAAAAACTTGATGATACTTTGGAGTTTTGGAGAACAGCCAATCTTGAGGAGAATTTGAAAGAGCCCATCCCTGCTGACAAGGTCGAATGCCTTGGTCAAGTCGATGAAAGTGACATAGAGGGGTTTCTGTTGTTCCCTGCATTTCTCCTGGAGTTGACGGAGTGAGAAAATCATGTTGACAGTTGACCTCCTTGCACGAAAACCATACCGGGACTCAGAGTAGACTCATTCTGCCAGAGTTTGTAGACGTGCCAGAGCTACACAAGCAAAGATTTTGCTGACAATATTCAGGAGGGAGATACCCCTGTAGTTGTTGCAGTCGCTCCTATAACCTTCTTGTACAAAGTGACGATTTTGGAGTCGCGCATATCCTGTGGTATGGCTCTTTCCTTCCAGCACTGACAGAGGACCTTGTGTAAAGGTTGGAGGAATGAGCTCTTGCAGTGTTGATCAGGTCTGGAGGAATCCCATCATTGCCAGGAGCTTTCCCTAGGGCCAAACTGTCAATTGCCTTGCTGAGGTCCTCAGTGGTTGGTACGGAGTCGAGTTCATCCATGTCTGGTAGACAATCGATGGCATCAATGGCTGAGCTAACAATGACATTTTCCTGCGTAGAGCTCAGAGTAGTGTTCTACCCAGCGTTCCATCTGCTTGCTTTTATCAGTGATTATTTCACCGCTGGATGACTTCAGGGGTGCTGTCTTGCTCTGCGATGGGCCAAGGTCCTTCTTGATAACATCATACATCAATCTGATGTTGCCTGTCACACTACTTTCTGAATGTCCTCACTGAGCTGAAGCCAGTACTCATTTGCACACTGCCTTGCAGTCTGTAGCACTTTACTTCTAGCAGCTCGAAGAGCCTGGAGTGTTTGGTCAGATGGTAAGCGCTTGTACTCTGTGAGAGCTGCACGTTTGACTTTGATGACAGGAGTCATGATGTTGGACTTTGCCTCAAACTGCTCTCTGTGATCTTTCTTCCAAAGATAGAGAGTGCTGATTCGCGAATGGTGTCGCGAAAGTATAACCATTGTTCTGTTGCAGTAACTACTCAACCTTTTCTGACTGTTCCATCTCTGCTGTGTTGATGCGAGGTTTTCCAGTTTGTTTGGAGTGGTGGATTTTCTACGGATTCGCATCGCAGTCTGCACTGTGGTATGAGCGAGAGATTAGTACATATAACCCTTTATGGTGAATAAGACTTGATTCTAACCAAGTAAAATAAGTCCAATAGCAAATCTTCCTGCATATTTACTGATTTTGTTTAATTAACTGGTTTATTTATTTATTTATCTATTTATTTATTTATTCATTCATTCATTCAGTGATACAGTGCAGAACAGACACTTTTGACCCTTCAAACTGCGTCTTCCAGTAACCCATCTATTTAAACATAGTCTGGTCACCAGACAATTGACAATGACCAAACAGCCTACTAATTGTTATGTCTTTGGAGCACCTGGAGGAATCTTACAAGCACGCATTGGAAGGAATGTACAAACTTGTTTACAGAGGACATTGTAACTTGTTACGTATCCCGTAACTGGATAACTTACCAGCAAAGATAGAGAGGTCCGTTGAAGTCTGATGGCACTATTTTCAAACGTTTTTATTTATAAAGGGGCACAAAAGTAAGGTTAATACAAACATTCAGACAATGCACATCACCAATACACAATCTAAAGAGCGGGTATAGTAATAATCATCATTAAGAAGTAATCTCGGCTGTTGTCTAGGGGATAATATATTGTCCGTTGGAAATATAAAAGTCACTCAGAAGTCTGCAGACTTTAGCCTTTCGGGGAATCGCTGAGTTTCACGTGTTTTAGAGGGATCGCTGAAAAACGAAAAAAAACTTGCCGGGGTCTTTATGAAGCCACTCCATAAAATCAGGGGAATGTTGTTTCCCAGTTGTTAGTTCGAAGTCCTTCTCGGTATCATCAGCCACCCGCTCCCCAGGCAAAGGAGTCACGGAGCGCACGTGGCTTTTGAATGGCTTCCAGCCACGGGAGCACTGAGTGAGGGTGTCCTCCTGGTGCGTTGCTGGGGTACTGCCTCCTGCAGTCCCCTTTTATCTTGACTTGCAGAGTTGTAGATGTCCATCAAAGTAGGGTGATGCAATCCCCACCCCCACATTGCCCGAGGGTGTCCATATCCATGGTAGCTGTCACGTAGCAGGGACATGCACGTCACACAGATGCCTCTAAGAACAATGGCCAAAACCGTTGCATTGTCTCTCACTTCCGAGACCCGAATTAATAGCGATCTTGCGATTCTCCGGAAGGAGGGGGCTGCTCCCGCTCCTTCGGCCCCTCAGAGCTGTGGTACATGTATAACACCTCCCCTCCAAAAACAGCGTTTTTTACCAGCGGTTAAAAACGGAGTTGTACAGTGTCTTACAGGATTTTTAATCTAACACAATACCCAAGCTTTTTCTCTTCACAGAATACTACCGTTATACATTCAAGTCAGTATCTAAATAGTTAACGATTAAAGTGTCCCTTTCTTTAATACCTTAACATCACGTACCATACTAAAGTCTTGTAGCATCAGACTTCAATTCAATAACCACCTATTTATTTTTTTTTCGCAACAAAACTAAGGAGGTGTGACCTTAGCTTAGGTGCATTTACAAAAGTTTATGCGAACTCTGATCATTTCAGTTGTTTTACGTAACCGGCAGATCTCCAAAGGGGCTGTCTTTATTATTCACAGGCTTTGGCGCAGACCCGTTCACCCTGCTTGGCTGTTTAACAATGGCATCTCCATTAACAGTCGCCTCTTTTTCGGCGAGCCCCCCCCCCCCCCCCCCCCCCGTGGGGAACTTGAGTAATTTTTCATGGTGAACTCCCGCCAGCCTCGTTCATCAGGGTTATTTTAGCAACACCATGCCCCAAACTTAGACCATTTCCACCCAACTCTTTGATTTTACCCAGGTGGCTGGCCCTTTTATCAGTCCCCTTCAGGCTATTGGTGTTTGATTCAAACTCTTCACTCAAGTAGCATGTCGAAGGCAGCCTCTTCACACCCCATCCTGGCATAACAATAGAGTGGGGGGGCCCGCTATCCCCCGGCTCACTCTGTGAGCGATCTGCCAGGTTTAAGATTTCTTCCTTTGATTTGGAAACTACAGTCTTTCCGTTTCCTTCAATAACAATCCTCATCTCCCCATTCTTAAATTCTGCGTTAACTTTGAACCCACCTTCGAGTACAAACACCGGGGAACTCACACTTCCCACGGTTACCCAGGTTAACCCTTTTCCCACTGAACCAAGTCTATCTGACCCACAAGGACGGCCACCCCGTTCCACTGAATCAGATACCTCAGACTTCTTCTGAGCTCCGTTACCAGGTTCAGCACCACGTGCATCCCCATCTCGGACACACTCAAACGGGACATTCAACTTTCAACACCCGTACCTTTTTCAAATTCTAACTTCCCCCGATCCTCCCAGTTACTCTCTGGGCAGCTCCCACCCAGGGAAGGCGCAACCCTGCGAGCTGAATCAACCTCCTCGGCCTTTTCAGCAGACTCCTTCGAGGCAAGGGTACCCTTTCCATCTAGGACTGCCCTCACCTCATTATAGGGAACACCTTTAGAACTCTCAAGTTCTTCAAACAATTCTGCCAAACCAGACAGATCATCCATGCCCAACCCTGGACCTTTTAACAGCTTTATCTGTTCCTCATCTTTATTTCCTACCTTTAGGACCTTTCTCTTCGCTAAGGGCAGATCTATCTCCTCTCCCTTACCTCCTTTCACTTTACTACTCTTCGTTTTACCACCCTCTAAACCCTCATGGTACAGGGTCAGCAAAGACGTCTCGGCCAAATCAAAACTGGCCAGATTTAAACTGCTCTCGTTCTCAGCTGCCTCTCTCGACAGGCTGCGAGTGATCGTGCCTGCGAGATAGTCCTTGGGCGCTAGGGACGGGGCCACCACACTCACCAGTCGGCAGCTCGGCAGCATTCCTGACCAAACCTTACCCCCTGTTAAGTCGTTCCCTGGCAGGATGTCCACGTCAGCTCTCAGGAATTCTGATGGCACCCCTATTTCAACTGATCCATACACCAGCTCACGATCCAGAATGACTTTATGTAAGGACACCGCTTCTATCCTTTTATTTATTCCTTCCACCTTTACCATGCCTGTTTCCCGACCAAATTCTAGTACCTTACGGCTAATCAAAGACAGTTCAGCTCCCATGTCTCTCCAGATTCATACGGGAACTGGTGTGTCTCCCTCCGTCACAGACACCGTTCCGTGTGACAGAAAACTCTCAGAGCCTTCTCGTACTCTGTCTACCCTCGGCTCTCTGGTCGATTTACTGATTACCACAGCACACCAGATAGGGACTGCGGCTTTCCCTCTTCCTATCTCTTTTCTTGGAGCAAAGCATCGAGATGCAACATGCCCCTCCTTTCCACAATTAAAACAGGTCAAACCCGGAAACCTCTGGCCGTCTTGCCTTTCCCCCTCAACCTTACAGCTAGCTCCCGGTGGGACCTCTGCCTCACTCGTCGGACGTTCTCGATCGTTCCCATGGTCTCTCTGGGGACCTTTATTCGAGGAAGTCTTTGTCTTGTGGGTTAGGGCATATTCGTCCGACAACCTGGCAAATTCTGAAATGGACTTATTCGGCTTCTCATTCAAATACATCCGGATCTCCTCCGGAACACAACTTTTAAATTCCTCAATCAAAAATAATTCCCTGAGACGCCCATAATCCTCGTCCACCCTTTCCGCTGTGCACCAACGGACCAAGAGCACCCCCTTCTCATGGGCTAGCTCGGTATACGTTTGATTCCACCCTTTCCTTAAATTTCTAAACTTTTGTCTATATATACCTCAGGTATCAATTCGTAAGTCCGGAGAATGGCCTCCCTTACCTCATCATAATTCTCCGCTCCTCCATCCTCCAGGGGCAATGCCGCATATGCTCGTTGGGCCTTCCCCTTTAACACACTTTGTAACAACACCACCCACTGCTCTTTTGGCCACTTCTGATTTACTGCCACCTTTTCAAAAAGCAAGAAATAACTATCAACATCTGTCTCCTCGAACAGGGGCACCAATCTCAACTCCCTACTAACATTAAACCGTTCCGCTTGGTCTAACTCTTGATCTCTTCGCTCGTTCCTCATCTTCTCAATTTCCCGGTCATGTTGCCTCTGTTTC
The DNA here is from genome assembly GCF_030144855.1 of Hypanus sabinus. Classification (NCBI taxonomy): domain Eukaryota; kingdom Metazoa; phylum Chordata; class Chondrichthyes; order Myliobatiformes; family Dasyatidae; genus Hypanus; species Hypanus sabinus. The sequence goes on from NC_082719.1 coordinate 74,786,238, forward strand.
TCTTTCTCGGCCCGTTCCCTCTCTTTCTCGGCCCTTTCCCTCTCTTTCACGACTGCTTCTAGCTCCTTTAGGTGAATTTCATGCTGTCTTTGCCTTTCCCTCTCTCTCTCAGCCGCTTCCAGCTCTTTTAACTTAATTTCACGTACCAACCTTAATTTCTCCACCTCTAAATGAACTATCCCACTTGATGGTACCTTTTCAAGGAAATCTTCCAATACTTCATCTTCAAACACATTCTTCCTAATGTAATACTGAGCTATGGCCCTTCGTACCTTCCGCTTTTTCATGGACGACCTCACTTCTGCGAGGTTCAACCTCTTCGCTAAATTTAACAAGTCTGATTTGGTGGCCGCCTCTAGCGCCACCACAGTCGGGTTTTTCATAAATTCACCCACGTCCATCTTTGCTGGTTTCCCATCTGGCTACCTGCGTAACCAGATTCAAGTTTTGGACTTACAAGTCCGATTCACTGGCCTCCCAATTTGGTGTCAAATCTCAAGACGAGAAACCCAAGTTGTTACGTATCCCGCAACTGGATAACTTACCAGCAAAGATAGAGAGGTCCGTTGAAGTCTGATGGCACTATTTTCAAATGTTTTTATTTATAAAGGGGCACAAAAGTAAGGTTAATACAAACATTCAGACAATGCACATCACCAATACTCAATCTAAAGCGCGGGTATAGTAATAATCATCATTAACAAGTGAGCTCGACTGTTGTCTAGGGAATAATATTTTGTCTGTTGGAAATATAAAAGTCACTCAGAAGTCTGCAGACTTTAGCCTTTCGGGGAATCGCTGAGTTTCACGTCTTTTAGAGGGATCGGTGAAAAACGACAAAAAACTTGCCCGGGTCTTTATGAAGCCACTCCATAAAATCAGGAGAGCATTGTTTCCCCGTTGTTAGTTCGAAGTCCTTCTCGGTGTTATCAGCCACCCGCTCCCCAGGCAAAGGAGTTAGGAGCGCACGTGGCATCGAGTGGCTTCCAGCCACGGGAGCACTGAGCGAGGGTGTCCTTCTGGTGCATCGCTGGGGTACCGCCTCCTGCAGTCCCCTTTTATCTTTACTTGCAGAGTTGTAGATGTCCATCAAAGTAGTGTGATGCAATCCCCACCCCCACATTGCCCGAGGGTGTCCATATCCATGGTAGCAGTCACGTAGCAGGGACATGCACGTCACACAGGTGCCTCTAAGAACAATTGCCAAAACTATTGCATTGTCTCTCACTTCCGAGACCCGAATTAATAGCGAACTTGCGATTCTCCGGAAGGAGGGGGCTGCTCCCGCTGCTTCGGCCCCTCAGAGCTGTGGTACATTCATAACAGGTCATTGACGCAAACGAAGCATTTCACTGAACATTTTGATGTATGTGTGACAATCAAATGTAATCTAATCTAATATAATATGTTAAACTGTTCGTATCAAATAACATCATTCCCTGCCTGACCCTACAATACTATAAGCTAAGTCAAGCAGGTCTCCTGCATTTTATTTAGTTTAATTACACGCTACGTAACCGGTCCACCTACCAAATTCCCAGACCTGCCTGGCCACTGTTTCCCCAAAAAGGCCACCACAGAAGTGTAGTGGTTAGTGGGATACTATTACAGATTTGGGCATTAGAGTTCAAAGTTCAATTCCAGCATCATCTATACATTTGTATATTCTTCCCGTGTGCACGTGGGTTTTCTCCCACAGTCCAGAGGAGTATAGATTAGTAGGTTAATTGTTCATTGTGGATTGTCCTGTGACTATGCTGGGGTTAAATTGGTGAGTTGCTGGTGGGTGCAACTCAAAGGCCTACTCTGCGCAGTATCTCTAAATAAATAACTCTTATTCTAACTCTTCCTGGTCCTGATCCTGAACCATTCCAGGCACTGATTCATGACCTGGCCCCAAACCATGATTTGTCTCTCCGACATGACTCCCTGGATCCAGTCTCAATGGGCGTGCAAGCAGAATGGGCAGTATTTTCAGTAATGCCTGCATCCTGAGGCGAAGAGGACTTCCACCCTATGATGCAATGATGTGTTCTTCTTTATTGTGACATCATGTGAAATAGCCAAGTGAAGCTCTAAGAAGACATTTTATTTTCAAGTTGTGGCGACCCATTTCCTGGCACATCCGAACCGGCTCACAATTAGATAGCCTACGGGGGTTTGCGAGCACAGAGCTTTGGAGCCTCTGTGCCATGGGGGGGCAGGTCGAGAGAGGCTTAAAAGTGAGGCTGAAGATTTCGAATAAAGTTTTTCCTTCGGCTGCAGTTACCGACTCCGTGTCGTAATTTTAGCGCTGCGTGTAGCACACCGCTACAATTGGTGACCCCGACGGTCCAAACGATTTTTGGACCAGAAATGACCGACGCCGCCTCTGTTCATGCGGTTTCGCTGAAACTGCCGGGTTTCTGGACACAGTGCCCGAACCTATGGTTCCAGCAAGCCGAAGCCCAATTCCACGTTCGCCGGATCACGATTTTTGGACCAGAAATGACCGACGCCGCCTCTGTTCATGCGGTTTCATTGAAACTGCTGGGTTTCTGGACACAGCGCCCGAACCTATGGTTCCAGCAAGCCGAAGCCCAATTCCACGTTCGCCAGATCACCTCAGAAGACACCTGCTACTACTACATGGTGAGCTCCCTCGACCAGGACACAGCGGCCCAGGTCACGGAGTTCGTACAGTCGCCCCCGGCAGACGGCAAGTACACGGAATTCAAAGCCCTGCTCCTCAGGACTTTCGGGCTCTCACGGCGCGAGCGGGCTGCCCGTTTACTGCACCTGGATGGCTTGGGCGACAGACCTCCATCGGCTTTAATGAATGAGATGTTGTCTCTTGCTGACGGACACACACCCTGCCTCATGTTTGAGCAGGCATTCCTGGAGCAGCTGCCCGAGGACATACGCCTGCTGCTGTCCGACGCGGATTTCAGTGACCCCCGGAAGGTGGCAGCCCGGGCGGACTTGCTGTGGAACGCCAAAAAGGTGAGCGGGGCGTCCATCGCACAGATCTCCCAGCCACGCTCCCGGCAGCAAACCAGTCCAGGCCCGGCCGCAGAACCCGCCAACTCCCGGCCCAATGAACACTGGTGCTTCTACCACCAGCGGTGGGGCGCAGAAGCCCGTCGTTGTCGCCCGCCCTGCAAGTTCCCGGGAAACGCCAGGGCCAGCCGCCGCTGATGGCTACGGCGGCTGGCCATCGGGATAGCCTCCTGTATGTGTGGGATAGAAGGTCGGGACGCCGGTTTTTGGTCGATACTGGGGCTGAGATCAGCGTTTTACCTCCGACAAGTTACGACACCCGCAGCAGGGCACCGGGTCCCCCCCTGAGGGCCGTGAATGGCAGCACAGTAAGGACCTATGGCACCCGTCAGGTGCAGCTACAGTTCGGCTCCAGACAGTTCACGTGGGACTTTACACTGGCCACCGTAGCCCAACCGCTTCTGGGTGCGGATTTTTTGCGAGCTCACAGCCTACTGGTCGACCTGCCCAGGAAGAGACTGGTACACGCCGAGACCTTTCAGACGTTCTCCCTGGGTGCAGCCCAGTTGCCAGCCCCTCACCTCGGCTCCATCACGCTGTCCGACAACGACTTCACCAGGGTCCTGGCGGATTTCCCATCGGTTCTGGCACCGCAGTTCACAGCGGCCATGCCCAGGCACGGCGTACAGCACCACATCCCGACCCAGGGACCACCCCTCCACGCCCGTGCTCGGTGGCTTCCCCTGGACAAGCTCCGACTGGCGAAGGAGGAGTTCCAGAGGATGGAGGAATTGGGGATCATCCGACGGTCCGACAGCCCATGGGCCTCCCCCCTGCACATGGTGCTCAAAGTGACGGGAGGCTGGAGACCGTGCGGCGACTACCGCAGGCTGAACGAGGCTACCACACCGGACCGCTACCCTGTGCCGCACATTCAGGACTTTGCAGCAAACCAGCACGGCGTACGGATCTTCTCCAAGGTAGACCTCGTCCGAGGGTACCATCAAATCCCGATGCATCCTGACGACGTCCCCAAAACGGCTCTCATCACCCCGTTTGGCCTTTTCGAGTTCCTCCTCATGCCGCTCGGCCTGAAGAATGCCGCACAGATGTTCCAGCGGTTAATGGACGCGGTGGGACGGGACCTGGACTTCGTGTTCATCTATTTGGATGACATCCTCATAGCCAGCAGCAGTCGTCAGGAGCATCTGCCCCACCTCCGTCAACTCTGCGCCCGACTGAGTGAGTACGGTCTTACAATCAACCCTGCCAAATGCCAGTTCGAACTCGATACCATTGACTTCCTGGGCTACAGGAGTACTAAAGACGGGGCAACCCCTCTGCCCGCTAAGGTAGATGCGGTCCACCACTTTCCCCGACCCACCACGATCAAAGGCCTTCAGGAATTCATAGGTATGGTCAATTTCTACCGCCGCTTCCTCCCTTCAGCTGCCCGGATCATGCGCCCCCTGTTCGCCCTGATGTCGGGTCTGAGCAAGGACATTACCTGGGATGAGGAGTCCGCCGCCGCTTTCGTTCATATCAAGGAAGCTTTGGCGAACGCCGCGATGCTAGTACATCCCAGAATGGACGCCCCTACCGCCCTCACAGTGGACGCATCTAACACGGCTGTCGGTGGGGTGCTGGAGCAACTCATCGCAGGTCGCTGGCAACCCCTGGCGTTTTTCAGCAAACACTTGCGGCCACCCGAGCTCAAGTACAGTGCTTTCGACCGGGAACTGTTGGCGCTCTACCTGGCAATCCGGCATTTCAAGTACTTACTAGAAGGTCGGCCCTTCACCGCGTTCACGGACCACAAACCGCTTACCTTCGCGTTTACGAAAGCGTCCGACCCCTGGTCGTCCCGCCAGCAACGCCACCTGTCCTACATCTCTGAATACACGACGGATCTCCGGCACGTCTCGGGTAAGGACAATGTCGTGGCGGATGCGCTCTCTCGCCCTACCGTTCATGCCCTTTCCCAAGGGGTAGACTTTGAGGCACTGGCAGAGGCGCAACAGGCGGATGAGGAGATTCTGAGTTACAGAACCGCAGTCTCCGGTTTGCAGCTCCAGGACCTCCCCGTGGGCCCGGGTGAGAGGACCCTACTCTGTGACGTCGCCACCGGCCAGCCCCGTCCCGTCGTCCCGACAGCCTGGCGGCACCGTGTTTTCGACTCCATTCATAACTTGGCGCATCCCTCCATCCGGACCACTGTCCGGATGGTTTCCAGCAGGTTCGTTTAGCACGGACTCCGCAAACAGGTCAGTGAATGGGCCAAAACGTGCATGCACTGCCAGACGGCCAAGGTGCAGCGGCACACCAAAGCCCCACCGCAGCAGTTCCATCCCGCCCACCGGTGTTTCAACCACATTCATGTGGATATCGTGGGCCCCCTGCCAATGTCGCGCGGAGTGCAGCACCTCCTGACTATCGTGGACCGGTTCACGAGATGGCCAGAGGCGGTCCCGCTCACCGACACCACCTCCGAATCTTGCGCCCGAGCCCTGATCGCCACCTGGATATCTCGCTTTGGTGTACCGGCCCACATTACCTCCGACAGAGGCGCCCAGTTCACTTCCAGCCTGTGGTCAGCTATGGCCAGCCTTTTGGGGACTCAGCTGCACCACACCACTGCCTACCATCCACAGTCGAACGGGCTAGTGGAGCGTTTCTACCGTCACCTGAAGTCGGCCCTCATGGCCCGCCTGCGAGGAGCCAACTGGGCGGACAAGCTTCCCTGGGTCCTACTCGGCATCCGCACAGCGCCCAAGGACGACCTGCACGCCTCGTTGGCCGAGTTGGTATACGGCGCGCCCCTGGTCGTCCCCGGGGAGTTCCTACCAGCCCCACGGGGGCAAGAGGAAGATCCCGCAGCAGTCCTGGGCAGACTACGCGAGAGGCTCAGTAACCTGGCCCCCATACCCACTTCACAGCACGGGCGGAACCCGACCTGCGTACCCAAAGACCTACAGAACTGTAAGTTTGTGTTTGTACGAAGGGGCAGGCATCGGCCACCGCTGCAGCGGCCATACGAGGGGCCGTTTATGGTGCTCCGGAACAACGGGTCCACGTTCGTGCTGGATGTTGGGGGGAAAGAGGAGGTTTTCACGGTGGACCGACTCAAACCAGCCCATGTGGACCTGGCGCAACCAGTCGAGTTTCCGGCACCTCGCCGCAGAGGCCGACTTCCCAAGCAGGTTCTGGCCCAGACTGTGGACATTGGGGGGTGTATCGCCGGTTCTGGGAGGGGGTTATGTGGCAACCCATTTCCTGGCACATCCGAACTGGCTCACAATTAGATAGCCTACGGGGGTTTGCGAGCACAGAGCTTTGGAGCCTCTGCGTCACAGGGGGCAGGTCGAGAGAGGCTTAAAAGTGAGGCTGAGGATTTCGAATGAAGTTTTTCCTTCGGCTGCAGTTACCAACTCCGTGTCGTAATTTTAGCGCTGCGTGTAGCACACTGCTACAAAGTGTTATTAATGTCCCAGACCCCGTCCTCTTCCTTAAACTCTTTGTATTCACACAGAAAGGTTAATGGATGAAGACATCTTGAGGCGTTAGAGCAAGGCACGTGTATAAGAGTTAATTAAGCCAGTGGCCATCCTCAGGGACTAAACAATTGTCAGAAATATATGAATGCTTTCCAGAAAATGTCTCATTGACTCTGAACCTCACGAACCATAGCCTTAAGCATTTTGTAGTTTGCAAGTTACATTTATATGACCTATTTCTCAGCCTCATTACCAGTAAGTGCAAAAGCTAAATTAGCTCACTGAATATTCAATTTAATAGAAACTGCTATGAAGGAAATATACTTTTGACAGTGCGATTGAAAAAAGGTTGTTGAACAGTCCAACTTAGTTCATTCAATTAGCTCTGGGACTGTGAGAAAAGTGGCTAACAAATTAGAAGATAAATAATACACTTGTATCAGCTACACAAAAATAAATTGATTTTTGTATAATTACAACAAAATCTTACCTCGAGTCACTTCTTTAAAATCCTGTCCTGTGCAAGATATTTTTATTTAAAAATGAAAATGTGATGCACTAATTGTTCAACAGACATGTATATCATGTATAAAAATATATTGATGTTGAAATAGTACGGTCCAATTGCTTTACAAGACACCTTATTATTTTTATAACTGCGATATCCTTTTTCTTGCAAATTGCCAAGGTTCATTACCCATTTTAGAATCGTGTTACTCAGATACAAATCAAATTAAGGGACATATTCTCCCTCTCAGTTTACTTAGAAAAAAAAGTAAAAAATTCAAAGTTTTGGGAATAGAAAATGAGCGTGAAGTTCATTTGTTATTCCTTGTGACGAGTAACTGGTTCACGCCATAGCTCAGTGTTCCATACATGTACTGCATATGGCACTTATGACCACAAAAATTTGTGAAACTGGGTAAAAAGTTATAGAGATAATGTACTATGGGGTTATATAGATTTGAAACAGCAATATTCAGTCTCTGCCGGAAGATCTCTGATGAGGTTACACCTGTAGTCCGTTGCTATGCTGTTTCAGGGAAAGCAAGTGAGAGCATAAAGATTTTCCTGTGGCAACCAATGGCAGAAAAGGCCATGGAGATGAGAGACAATGCAGGAGCTTGGAGACATGGTGATCTGTGTGTTTGATGCCCATGCGTGGGGAGCTCCTGCAAGCTATGCGCAGATCAAGTGACTAGTGAATGCAGAGCGATGAGTGACTGCAGAATGAAACTCAGAATTGATTTGGATAAGAAGGTTGCAATGAGTAATGGGACCAGCCATGGATGCAATTCCTATAACTGATCATTGAAAACTGTGCTGACAGATTCAATGAGCAAGGCATGTCTTTAATTGCCACTTCATCTCTAATCTCTATATGATGTGTTCTTCATTTAGTATGAATAATCAATGAAAGTCATGCGTTACCTCCAAAGCCTGCTGGCAGTGAAGGAATTGTACATTAAAATAAACATATAGGCATTCATTCTAAATTTCAACAACCAGCAGAACAATTAGTTAGTCATTTTAATTAAACTGAAATGTCCCAACACCTCACTCAAGAGTTAGCAGGCACTGCACCACTTAAAGAGCAAATGAAGCGGATGATTAAATGCTTGGCAAATGATTTAGACATCGAGCCGTCTCTGGAAAAGAGGGGGGAGAAAGGTTTTGAAGGAACATTGAAGTAAATCCTTTGTAGTTGCCACTAATTTCCATGAAGTTAGGATAGGAGGACAATGAAGTGTTACGGGGCTGGAAGAGATTACAGTGCAGAGCGGACCTCAACGGGATTTAAAAATAGAATGAGTTTTAAAACCCGAGCATTATTTAACTGGGACAAAAACAGACAATTCTGGAAACAATCCACAGGGCAGACAGCTCAACAATTCATTTGCAAACATTTTATCACCATATGAGGAGACGTTATTAATGCATTGATGATGTGTATGGTGACAAAATATTTGCAAGTGAATTGCCAAGACTAGAGAGCAACTCAACTTAACCATCAACCATTGTCTGAGTTATTTCCAAGGTCAGACAGCGCCTGTGGAAAGAAAAACAGAGTTAAAATTTCATGTTGAAGACCTTTCGACAGATCTGATGTGATCTAACATCCGTGAAAATGTGTAGCTACAAATATAGACATAGGAAGAAGAATTTTGGATCTTACACAGAGTGAAATGTGGAGAATGTCAAAGAATTGTCAGATTTAAAGATATGAATGTGGGTTTTAGTAGTGGATGAGCTGAAGCAAGTCCAGTGAGGTCCATGATGGCTAGTTTGTAAAAGATTATCTGGTCAGACTCAGTTTGGGATCAGATACGGGGTGAAGATTTAGATGTTCTCCGTATGTAAGAAAAGAAGTGAATGTTGTGTGATCTTAGACAGTTGTACAAAAGCAGCATGTCGCCATTCTAATATCTTTAGTTTACCGATAAGCAAAATGCTTTAAAAATAAAAAAAGCTTTCACTGGATGAGAATTCTATAATGGCTTCATAGTATCTGGCTGCCGCTGTCAAGAAAGCAAAGTAACACATTTTTTTGCTCACTTAGGATATTAACATGCAGAAATTCCAATCTCTAAATCTAAAAGTCTAATGCTTTACATTTCACACCTTTTAACAATTTTTTACCTGTATTCCCATTCTTTTCTTCTGCTTTCTCTCACTACTCCCATTAAGCTCTCATACAGGATGAACTCTACAATTTATCCTCATAGGAATCCTGGCTTTATTTTATCACAGGTATTTAGTTTTCTTTGCCCATCCCTTCCTACCTTCTTTTCAATGTAAAACCATCACTTTCTGTCTTCCCCAGCTCTAACAATGTGCCTTTTACTCAAAACTATAACTGTTCAAAGTAGACAAAATACTAGACTCAATGTCAACGGAAGGAAATGAAGAGCTGAGGTTTTGGGCTAAGACCCGACATCAGTTATTCAATCCTGTGCAGACATTAACTATTTTTCTCTTTCCGCAGATGCTTCCTGATCGACTGAAGTGTTTCCAGTATTTTCTGTTTTTTTCAGATGTCTGATTTTGAATATAAGCATTAGATAATCCCAAAGGAAAGATCTACAGTTAACAAACTTTGAATTGGAAGGAAGTTATTAATAGGGCTGTGAACAGCTGTGTGATAATCTGAGTCATATTTAAGGGACTCCATTGGAGCAACTCGACAGTGACACTATCTCAGAAGTATATCATGGGTTGTGAATCATTCTGGGACATCTGAAGTTTGTGATAGGTGTTAGAGGTGGAAGTATTTTTTATTAGTGCAAGTTCATTCATGTTAACAACAAAGGGCCTTCCTTTGTTAACAACAAAGTTACCAGCATTGCATACCTTTAGCAGGTTACATTAGCATCTAATTTATTGGGAAACCTGCATGACATTGTAAAAAACACACACAAAATGCTGAAGGAACTCAGCAGGCCAGGTAGCACCTGTGGAATAGAGTGCAGTTGATGTTTTGGTCCGAGACCCTTCACCAGGACTGGAGAAAAAACACTAGAGGTGGAATAAGAAGGTGGGGGGTGGTGGTGAAGGAAGAAAAGCAGAATGATAGCTGAAACCAGGAGGGGTAAAGTAAAGAGCTGGGAAGTTGATTGGTGAAAGAGATAAGGAGAGAGAGGGAAATGGGAATAGGGAATGGTTGGGGGGGGGGGGGGGGGTCGTCATTACTGGAAGTTCAAGAAATTGATGTTCATACCATCAGGTTGGAGGCTACCCAGATGGAATATAAGATGTTGCTCCTCCAACCCAAGTATAGGGTCATCACGACAGTAGAGGAGCCCATAGACTGGCATGTTGGAATGGGAATGGGTGGCCATTAGGAGATCCCACTTTTTCTAATGGTCAGAGCATAGGTGCTTGGCGAAGCAGTCTCCTAATCCACATCGGGTCTCACCAATATACAGGAGGCCACACCAGGAGCACCGGATACAGTATATAACCCCAATAGGTCACAGGTGAAGTGTCACCTCACCAGCAAGGACTTTTTGGGGCTCTGAATGGTAGTGAAGGAGGAGGTGTAGGGGCAGGTGTAGCACTTGTTCTGCTTACAAGAGCAAGTGCTAGGAGCGAAATCAGTGGGGAGGGGCAAATGCAGAAAGTGGGGTGGATGGAACAATGTGCTTGGTGGTGGGATCCCATTGGACATGGCAGAAGTTACAGAAAATTATGTGCTGGATGCGGAGCTGTTGGGATGGTAGCTAAGGACAAAAGGAACCCTGTACCTGGTGGGGTAGTGGAAGGATGGGGTGAGGGGAGAATTGTGAGTAAAGGAAGAGATGCAGTTGAGGGCAGTGATGATGGTGGAGGAAGGGAAGCCCTTTTCTTTGAAGAAGGAGGACATCTGAAATGAAAAGCCTCATCCTGAGAGCCGATGTGTGGCAGAGGTGGAGGATTTAAGAGAAGGGGATGCCGTTTTACAAGTTACAGGATGAGAAAGGGTGTAGTCCAAGTAGCTGTGAGAGTCAGTGGGTTTGTAATAAACATCACTGATGAATTCCTCCCATATTTTGTGTGTGTTGCTTGGATTTCCAGCATCTGTAGATCTTCTCTTGTTTGTGACATTGTGACATTTGTGAAATAAACACACTTTATTTCTTATAGAATGTTGTCTTTCTGAAATACCACATAAATAAGTAATGGAATGGAGGGTTTTGCAAAAACAATCTGAAACATGATAGATTTTCATTGTAAGATTAGAAACTTGGCAAACAAAGGTATTTTTAATGCGCACTCAATTTCTTGACAGTTTAGTGTACTTTTTGCTAATTGCTATATACATATTGGATCACTCTTTGGCTAATGATGCTGTCTCAGGTTGATTAGTCTCAAGGTGCACTACTTCTGCTTTACTTTTTTCTCTTTTTACTTTATTGCTGCTACTCGGGTTTTAAGGAAATTTTTGGATACACTTTTACGAAACTCTGGAAAAAAGTGTGTTTTATGAATATATTCTGAGAATGTAACTGACAAGGTGGATAAAGGCAGCCCAGCAGACATGTGATTTGTGTGTTTCTGCAGCCTGCCCATTTGAGGTAATTATTATTATCTGAGTTCAGTCATGTTGTGAGTTGATATCCATACTCGTGGGTTTCTGAGGGGAGGCTCTATACAATAGGTAAAACTAGCTTTATTTCTCCCCAATAACCTCCTGTTTCTGAGGCTTACCCGAACTCAGAGCTCAACTAAATGGACATCAATCGTGTAATTTAATCGGATCTAAATGAACCCCAACACCATTTTGGGGCTACTTTCACTAGAGGTGCTGCAATAGTTCAGGAAAGCACTTATAACCATCATCTAAGAGGCTATTAGGAATAGGAAATAAATGCTGTTTTTGCCATCGATGTTCATTCCACAAAGAATAAGTGAAGAAGTAAGCCATATATGCTGAATGAAGGCTGGCTAAAAGTATAATTTGTTCATTATGTACCATGTCACATGACATGAGAGATCACGGTCTTTCCATGACCATGATTGTTCTTGTCAAATCTTTCTACAGAAGTTGTTTACCATTGCCTTCTTCTGGGCAGTGTCTTTACAAAACCAGTGACTCGGCGATTATCAATACTCTTCAGAGATTGTCTGCCTGGCATCAGTGGTCACATAACCAGGATGTGCCTCAGCTACTCTTACGACCATCCACCACCTGCTCTCATGGCTTCTCATGACCCCGATCAACACCTTACCCAAGGATGACCTGCAGGATAGTGAAGCAAAGGAAAGCCTTACACCTCCTTTGGTAGAGACGCTATCGCCACACCGCCACCTGAAGATATTTTATTACCCAGCAAATATGCTGCCTTTTCAGATACTTTCACAGTTTTGCAGCCATGCATAAAACAATCAAAATCCAAGTATTATGCATTAGTATGAATTTGTAATCAGACACAAATCAATGCTTTTATGAACAGAAGGAAGTTTAGAATTAGATCATCTTTTGGTTAATGAAGCTGATTCCTTCCCCAGATCATATGGAATATGCTTGTCTTCTGTTTACAATGACTCACTCAATTACTTGCAAAAAAAACGTAATTATCCACTAGTAAAATATGCAAGTTGAAATTCCCTTTGCATCTTTTGTAGTACACTCCGGTGATACAATATTTAAGGATATTAATTCAATCTTGCTGCTAACATTGCTTGTGTTCAACAAATGACTCATCCACATAAAGGAACATAAAGTTGCACATTAAATTTGACATCTTACATTTATCTTTCTGATTTCAGTCTTGTTCCTAAACAAATGTTTGTAGATTATTTACTTTCTAACAGAAAATTTTGTATGTAGTTTTGAACGTCTTAACTGGAAATGTATTCATGATGTATTCATCCTTCAATAAAAATAATATTGGGTCTATGTTTACACTGCTTAATTTTAAAGGAGGAAATGGTCTCACCAGGTTAACTTCTTTATTGCTGGAGACCAGAATCAAAGGAATGGGCGAGCCATAGGGCAGATCAGATGCATGCATGAAAAGGTCACTGACATCTTCTCCAGTCGAGCTAGGACCTATCATTGACTAGGGCATATCATTGTTTTGCCAGAACTTTCTAGAGCAGCAGAAGAATATGAACTAGAGTCAAGAAGTTGTAGGGCTCTACAGCTCACCATGTCCACTTCAACCATTGTGGCATATACCCAGATCCTATTTGACTGCATTAGGCCCCATATCATTTTATGTGTCCTATGCAAGTGCCTGTCTAAATGTATCTTAAAAATATCTGATCCCACCACCTTCCCTGGCAGCGAATTCCAGATGATCAAAAACTAGGATCGATGCACATGCAGAAGATGTTGTTACAAGAATACTCGTAAAACAGTATAAATATTAGAAGATGGAAATCATCTCTGCAAACCCGAATGTTAGGATTTACATATCAATACATAGATCCACTCATCAGATTGGGACCACAAAGGATCTCTCCCAAAAACCTCTTTCTGTGATGGATGACTAGTTTGCCTGCAATTTGTTGGTGTTTCTCTAAACACAAGAGATTCTGAAAATGCTGGAAATAAGCAAGAAACAGAAAATTCTGGAAGAACTCAGCAAGCAATGCAACATCAATGGAGGGATTGTTATTGTTTCAGGCCAAGACCCTTCTTCAAGACTCAGCCAGAAACAGCCTCTGCTTATTCCCCTCCAGAGATACTGCCTGACTTGCTGAGTTCCTCCAGAATTGTGAGTATATTTCTCTAGTTTGTAAGAATTGAATTTGTGTTTTAGAAATCCTTTGTAGAGTTATAATCTGTTAGAATTTGCACCTCAGAATAAAATGTGCTTCATGTAAAATAACATATTTGCTTAATGATCTTGTTAGCTGGAAGTACCTCCACTTGACAACTACTGTAAGTCTCTGGAAAAGACACTAAGGTAGATTATATTAATTAGTTCTTGAAATACCAGCTGATAAAGAATAACCTCCTTAAAGTAAGGATATGTGTAGACATTTATAATTGATATTTATGATCTTGACTTATGTTAAGGACTCTAAAATGGGTACACTCAGTATCATCACACATCACACTTTAAATCTATTTACATTTGTTTTAAGTACCTCTAGCATGGGGAAAAGATTCTGGCTATCTATCTTTCCGGTGCTTCTTGCAATTTTATATTCCTCAATCAGGTCACACCTCAGTCTCCTTCACCCTAGGATAAACAAGCCTAGCCCATCCAATTTCTCCCAATTACTAAATAACTGCTGATCAACTGGCTGGAGTGTTTACTAAGATCCTTAACCTCATGCTATGGCAGCCTAAGTAGGCTTCTATATACCACTGCCTATGATAACATGATAACCTGCCTCAATAGGTATTATCTGGTAGCACTTACATCCACAGTGATGAAGTGCTTTGACAGATCGATGATGAAACAAATAAACAACCTGGATCCATTCCAGATGCCATCTCATTGGCCCTTCATTCAACCCTGGAACATCTGGATAGCAAAGATGCATACGTCAACGTGCTCTTTATCAACCTCAGCTCAGCATTCAATACCAGCATCCCCTCAAAACTAATCAATAAGCGTCAAGCCCTTGGCCTCAGTACCTCCTTGTGCAATTGGATCCTTGATGTCCTCATTTGCAGACCCCTGTCAGTTTGGATAGGCAACAACATCTCCGCCACATTCTCCATCAGCACAGATGCCCTCAATGCTGTGTGCTTAGCCCCCTGCTCCACTCAGTTTGCACATGAATGTGTGGCTAAGCATAGCTCTAATGCCATATTTAAGATTGCTGATAATGTTACTCTAATAGGCTGAATCAAAGGTGGTAATGAATCAGCATATAGGAGGGAGATTCTAAATATGGCTGACTAATGCCACAACAACAACCTCTCACTCAATGTCAGCAAGACTAACGTGCTAATTATTGACTTCAGGTAGAAGAAACCAGAGGTCCATGAGCTAGTCCTCATCAGGAGATCAGAGGAAGTGAGGGTCAGCAGCTTTAATATTCCTCGGTGTTAATCATTTCAGTGGACCTCTCATGGATCCCCCACAGAAGTGCAATTATGAGGAAAGCATAAAGGCAGTGCCTCCACTTCCTTAGACATTTACAAAGATTCAATGTGACATCTAAAACTTTGACAAACTTCTGTAGATGTGAGTTGGGAAGCATAGTGACTGGCTGCATCACTGCCTGGTACAGAAACACCAAATTCCTTGGAGAGAAAATCCTACAGAAAGTAGTAGATACAGCCCAAGCCATCAGAGGTAAAGCCCTCCCCTTCACTGAGCACATCTAAACGAAGTATTGTTTTAGGAAAGCAGCATCCATCATCAAGGATCCCCAACACCAAGATTATGCTCTCACTGCTGCTGTCATGAAGAAGGTACAGGAGCCTCAGGATTCACGCCACCAGTTCAGAAATAGTTATTACCCATCAACTATCAGGCTCTTGAACCAATGGGAATACGTTGAGAGTTACTGTCCTCAACAAGAGGTTCTTTGGTTTGTAACTCTACCTCTGTTTTTTCACACACATGAGCAGCAAGACAACAGAAACAAGGGACATTACAATCCTAAAAGCAAATGGAAGGATTCATACAGATCAATGGCACAAGGTTTAGTGAGATATTCTTCAACTTAGAAACAACAAGATACATCAACTAAGTATATCACTAAATTTAAAAAAGACATTAGCAGGTTCAGCGATTGGTTATTCTAGATAGTTTGTTCTACTTCTTTGTCAGTTTTTTTAATCTGTAAAATATATTGCAATTTTATTTAATGGAGCCTAATTTGCACTGGCACATCTACTTCACTGAATTGTGGACTAATTTGCCTGGTTCTGTTTAATAAAAGTAGCTTTTGTCCAGTGGACCAGATCTTTTGGGTTCCAAAAGGTACATTCAGCAAAACATGTGAAAAAATCCAGACAACCAGCTTGCTGCTTTCGATCTTCGGTCTCCTACAACACACCGATTACCTGCAGACGCACTGACCTAGAGTCCACCCGCCTAGAAACAGCTCTATTTCTGAAGATGTAAGCAAAGGAGTCACCGTTAGGCGCCATTGTCTCCTAAGTTATGGCTTTGATATTACTTCCACATCAGCACAAAACTTTTCTATTCTTCTTCAGTCATTTTATGAAGAGTGTTTTATTCACAATTTTTGTGCAGACTGGTTTAAGATTTCTTTCTCCACAGGCTCCATTTTGGGACTGTGCAAATTACAATTTCTCCAAACCTGATGTTGCCAATGGTGGAGACGTCAATCATGCTGCCAAGTTACACAGTTATGGTCAGTATTTAAAAGCCGAAGCCAAATATTTGCTGTGTGCAGTCTTCAGCTCAGCTGTCACCCTTCCAGGTTTTCCACTTGAAACTCCAGCCATCCCATAAACTCTGACACAACACCATCAGGAAGGGGGTGCAAGAGCATCAGGACTAGGAATGCCAGATTGGGTAACAGCTTCTTCCCCCAGGCTGTGAGAGTAATGAATAACCTGCCACTCGAATGGCAAGCTGTTACTGTTTACTGTTTGCCTGAGCTGTGCACTTCCAATTATACAGTAGATTCCAATTAAATTGGCTGTCGGTTATTTGGGCCCGTCGCTTATTTGAGACAACTCTTAAAGAACAAAAAAAAAATCAAGAAAATAGCTGGGATACCCTTTGTTTATTTGAGACACTATGCCATTTAAATGGAGCAACAAACTGATGCCGAACATGTTCTAGCCAGCATCAGTCACGTACATGTTCTATGGCCATTAGATACTACACCGTGCTTCATGTGAACAGCTTTTAAACAGCATTAATTGTGTGTTTGTGTTCAAAAAGCAGTGATTTTTCCCACTGAGAGTTGGCAGGTAATAAACAGTAAGATAATTCAGAACTGTTTTGCTCACTGCATTATTAAGGTTTGGAGATGCCAGAAATGGCCAGGAGTGAAATTGAAACAATTTCACTACTTCAACAAGTTAGGAACTACAGATAATTTGAAGGTATCAACAATTGTCTTGAACATTACAATTAAAATGAAGATTTGGAGGATGCAATTGTCTAAGGTATTATTGGAAAGCAGTACACTATCTGTATGAGGTGCATGCACTGATTTACAGTCAATTAAAAACACGCTGCAGTATATACTAAATGAATTCCTCTGTCCATAATTATTAGGAACTAATACTTTGTTTTTAAGTGCTGTGGTAATTTTGGCGGTGTTCTAATTTATTCTGTATTTCATTTAAATACTGCACATGATTTGTTACTCTGTTAAACAGTAGTTTGTCTTTTTTATACCTTTAATAATTCAGTTAATTGGGGCAGCCAGTTAATTGGACCAATATGTACTGGTCCCGATGTGCCCTATTAACCAGAATCAAATAAATAAATAAACCAGAAACCAAATAAAGTATTTTATTAACTTAATTGCGGTGATATTTTGTTTATGTGCTCTGTGTGATACATGTATTGTTGGTGTACTGTGGTCTGGAGAAATGTTACTTGGTTTGGTTACATATATGTACAGTCAGATGATAATAAGCTTGAACTTAACTACCTCTAAACATCAGTCAAGTATTACAGGCAATTTTATTTCTATTTCCACACCTGGTGCATGGCCTGGTATTCGTTGAGAGCCAATGAGAACAGCAGGGAAGGCTGTTGAAAACTGTAAAAAAGAACTGTAGATGCTATAAAAGAACAGAATACAAAACAGAAAATGTCTAAAATGCTCATTAAATCAGTGGCAGCTGCAGATAGAGAAACAATACTGATTTAGCATCAATGATCCTTTCTCAGAAATGGAAAAAGTGAGAAAGCAAAACACAGGAAAGATTTTAGACGCTGGAAACATTGAGCTATGTACAAACTGATGGAGGAACTCAAATGGTTAGACAGCATCTACTGAGGGAAATGGACAGCTGATATCTTGGGTCCAGACCCCTCTTCCAGATTAGAAAGAACAAGGAAGATAACAAGGAGGGGTGGAGCAGGAGCTGGCAGGTGATTGGTGAATCCAGGTGAGAGGGGAAGACAGGTGAATCCTACAGAGAACAAAAGATGTTTAAAGTTGCAGAGAAGAGGTAGGTTGTCCAAGTATCACAATACCTGGAAGACAGCAGAGAGGCATTAGGGGGAGAAGAATTTCACACTACAGTATTATCAGTTGTGCTTAATATCATGAAAACTTAAAATCACCATTCAATATGGTAGTGTAGTGGTTAGCACGACACTATTACAACTCGGGGCATTGGAGTTTGGAGTTTAGCTCTGATGTCGTCAGTAAAGGGTCTGCACATTCTCCCCGTGGAATGCGTAGGTCTTTTCTGGGTGCCCCATTGTCCTCCCACAGTTGAATGATGTGTCAGTTAGTCAGTGAATTGGTCATTGTAAATTGTCCTATGATTAAGTGGGGTAAAATCAGGGGTTGCCAGGCAGCGCAGTTTGAAAAGCTGAAAGGGCCTATCTCACATTGTATCCAAATAAATAAACAATGGAGTAAATAAATTTCTGAAGAATAAAATTATAGTATTATGAGGACTGACTGGATAAGCTAATAAATATATATAACATCTTGGCAACTTCTAAGAAATATTTCTCTGATAATACTGGACAACAAAGATTTTGTTTCCTCAATACTTTTGAGTGTAGCTTACGGATTCTAGGCTGCTGATCATGAAAATCGCCATGAAAGTTCCCTATCACACACCAGTTTTTAAAAAAAAACATCTGTATTTATCATTTCATTCATAATTCAAGTCAATTAAAATGCTGCCCACAGAGTATGCGGACAAGATCTCTATCTGGTGGATACTGCATGGCAGGACAGGTTTTCGAGAGGCAATGAAAGCATCACGCATGCATTGTTCTATGCATTCCATTTACACGGACATCAGTTTGTGATCACGTTGATGCGCTTGCTGTACGTGCATATTGCGTGTACTCATTATAATAAAATAGTTATATTTTCTGTATTTGTGGTAGCAAAATGTCTCACCAATGTTGCAGCAGCCATGATACTTTCTGTTATAACTGTAGCAAGTATATGCTTAAATCTCAAAGAGACAGCATGACTCCTCTTATTAAGAAAGCCTATGAGCTCTGCTTTTGGTGTAAAACTGGTGACTAAGGCTATGTCCACACTACACCAGATAAATCCGTAACCGAAGCTTTTTCTCTTCATTTTTACCCTCCATCCACACTAAAACAGTGTTTTCGTCCCCAGAAAACGGAGATTTTCAGAAACGCTCTCTAGAGTGTGTAATTTTGAAAATGCTGGAATGGCCGGAGCAGTGTGGACGGGGTAATGGGAGAAATCAAAAAACACTGTCATGACGTGCCGGAACAGATTGCGATGGCAGTGCGCCATTTTATTGTTTCAGAACAGATGGCAACAAGACTGAAACCAGAAGAGTTAGAAATGTACCCACCAAATACTTTGGCCCATAACTTACTGAATAAATAACTATACTCTACTCACTTTGCCCTGATTTCTGTCCTTGCTTGTATTAAGGTGGTTTACCTATTTATGCAAGTATTTCTCTGATAATAGATGTGTAACAGCCTACTGTAACATTGTATGGAAATACAAGATAATATTGATGCAGACATGGTGCTTTATTAATGCAACAGAATTTGTCAGTTTTTCAATGTTCGTCGTCAGCCACGTCATAGTGTCTATGAACTCCCTGTCGGTTTCCTCCATACGATCCAGTATTTGTTTTTTTTTTAAGTCCTCCTGCATGAGAGCCAACAGCTGTCCATCATTTAAGTTTATCTAGTCTGTAACTGAACAAATGTGCACCAAGTCTTTCACAGCAAGATTCGACACCAAACATGTCACTTGTTTTTGGTAGATGTGTCCTGCGCATGCGCAGTAGGAGGAGATTCACTGAAATATCCATTTTAATGTGGACAGAGACGCCTAGTGTGGACGCCGATGCAAAAGTGGTGTTTTCAGAATTATCCGGTCTAGTGTGGACATAGCCTATGTCAAAGCCTGGGCTCCTCACATGTGTTGCACAACATGCATTGTCAATCTTAGAGCTTGGCTCAGAGGTATTCAGAAGTCAATGCCGTTTTCTATCCCCTTGATATGCCGAGAGCAGAAGGATCACATGACAGACTGCTACTTCTGAATGACCAACATGGCTGGTTTCTCTACTAAAAACAAGAAATCCATAGACTACCTCAATCTCCCTTCAGCCCTAAGTCCTGTGCTGCAGGACAGTGGTCTTCCATCATCAAAGCCACCAGAGACATGAGGTCTAGAGGAGGCAGACAAAAATATCATGATTCATGAGCCAGGAATGGAAAATGACACTGATACTGATACAGATTTTGAACTCTTTATGTCTAGTGAGCCTCATCTGATAACTCAGTCTGAGCTGGTCAGAGACTTGTGTTTGTCAAAGGCAAAAACAGAATGCCTGGGTTCAAAAACGGAGGGTTATGGGGTACTGTGGGTTTAGTACTTTTTTTTAAGGATTATATGGGTTGGCACAACATGGAGGTCTGAAGGGCCTGTACTGTCCTGTAGTGTTCTATGGTTCTAAGACTGCAAGGGTGGAATCTGTTATCACCAGGCACAAAGATTTCTGTGGGTATTTTGATATTTGAGACAGATGTTTCCCAGAATAACTGGTGCCAAGATTAAGGAAGGCATTTTTGTTGGACCACAAATCAACCAGGTCATCAATGAGAGGAAATTCAAAGAGCTTCTAGTGGGACCAGAGAAAATCACATGGAAGGCATTCAAGGATATTGTTGAATAATTTCTTGGCAACTACAGAACACCAAACTATGTGCAGTGTGTTGACAACATACTCCAAGCATACAAAACCATGAAGTACAATGTTTCACTAAAGGTTCATTTTCTGCATTAAGTGTTCTTCCCGGCAAATCTTGGTGCTGTCAGTGATGAGCATGGTGAAAGGCTTCACCAAGAACATTGCAGTCATGGAGAAGCAATATCAGGGCAACTGGAATCCATCAACAATGATTGATTATTGTTGGACACTTAAGCGAGAAGCCTCAGGCACCGAGTACAAATGAAAATCATCAACAAAACACTTTTAGCTTAGCTGAAATATCATAAAGTGTCAGCATCATTGCACAATTAAACACATTATATTCAATGAAAGTTAATCTCTTATTTCTCTGAATACCTACAATGATACAAATAGTCTGAACGAATTTCTGTGTTTAGCTTCAAGCAGTCTATCATAATTAGAAAAGGTTTCTGAGGAAGCAACACTTTTGAAAAAAATTACTGTCCAGTGTAACTTAACTCTTCAAGTCCAAGTGGTAATTTGTAAATCTACAGTGCACTCCCTCAGTCCAGGGTAATCTGCTAAGAAGGGTTCACAGGTTCCAGATATGGTCTAACCACTGCTGTTTCACACAATGGGGCATGTTACTGTTTGTACGGGTCCATGGCACTTCAACAGTTTATACTTAACTCTTTTTGGATCCTCATTGTCTTCAGCTTGTTACCATTTTGAATGTGTTCTATCCATCATATTTAGATCCAAAGTAGATGAATTCAGCATATTTACATTAAACACATTTGGTCCACTTTTTCATATTTGTTTTTCTCATTCTAAATTGGATATGTAGCTTATAATCCCAAAATCTAAGTCCTGTATAAGCACCATGAATGGTCAGATCTCCAGCAGAGAACCCTTTGGGGTGTTGGTTACACTTTTCCAAAAGTATCTCTTTCCAGTCAACCAATTTCTTAACCAGTACAGTATAATAGCTTGCTTCCAGTTCAGTGAGTTTCACCTTTTGGGATGGGGAACTTAATCAACTTGCTGCATAAATAAGAGGCATCACATTTTCCAAATCCACATCTCTAGATACTTCTTCCTAATGGAAACGGAAAATTTCAACAAAGGAAGTCATCATTTTACCCATCACAGAGGAGCCCATTAGAATAATCCCACTTCTCAGCTCTCAAGTATGGCTTTGCAGATAAGAGGACAGTCAAACACTGTAATGACTATTGAGCCACTCACAAGCCTGCAATATAGCAATGCTGTCTCACCTGGAAAAAATTAATGATTACATTTGCCCACTTGGTCCCAAGTGAACTCACTAGATGGTGCTAAATCTCTTACATCCAATTTGGAAATAGAATTAGAGAGATACAGCTTGGAAACAGACATTTGGCCAAAATCAGTACATATTGACCATCAACCACCCAGTTCCACCACATTGGCCCTTTTTTAAAAATTCTTCTTACATTCACATCATCACCCCTCAGATCCTACACTCACCCTCGTACTAATTGCAATTAGAAGTGGTTAAGCAATTTATCAAATTGCATGTTGTTTGGATGTGGGAGAAAAACAGAGGACATGCAAGACCCACACAGGTTGCACCGGATGAGAGGATTGAACCCAGGTCTCTGGCTGTGTAAAGCAGCCTCTCTACTGTCTGCATCACTGAGTCACCTGCTGTGCTAGTCTTATATAGGAGCCTTCTGATTTCAACATTCAGTACAACAGAGAATCCAAATGTTCCAATAAATCCAAGTGACTTTTTTTGTCCCTACAATTCAAAATCCTCAATAACATAAACTCCTGCGCTGTCAATATAAAATTTCAAGAAATAGCTTCTAATCCAACAACACATACATTACATACCTACTCCACAAAATATCTGAATGATAAGTCAGACAGCTCTCCAAAATCTGATCATTAATATTTCCTCCTTATTCAGATCACATGTATCCAAACAGTTTCACATACTGAGCCTGAGTTTTAGCTCAGTTACTTCATGCTCCTGAACTAAAGTACCTTTGTCGGTTCACATAACTGCTTATTCTCCAGTGGCTTACTTTCTGCTCATTATCTTGCAGTTTTCTTTTTTTAAAAAAAAGGTAATGTTCCACTGTGAGGGAACGGACTGAGGAAATGGTTAAGATTTCATCATATGAACACACGTTGGGAAGAATAAACAGTGAGGGAAAAGTGCAAGATGCGTGGGATCAATTTTGGCTGTATGTTAATTTAAGCTTAAATTAGAACTTTTTTTCTGTTTCTTAGTTTTATATGTTTTCCTGTCATGGGATGGTTGTGTAAGTATGCTGTACTGTATCTGCTCTATGATATGCTGTGCTGCTTTGTAAAATAAGAATAAATAGTAAGAAAAATTTGAATGACAAAAAATAGGTGATGAGATAGAGAGTTATGAGAGTTGGGTGAAACACTGTCTCTCATCAGTTTAAATTGTAATCATATGAGTTTCTTCTATCTTGTCAGAAGAAGAGTAGAATATTCACATAGGAGTTTCCACAAATCATTTTGCTCTGACACATTGATAATGAGTTGTATGGCAATTAATTCAAGATTATTCTTCAGCAACCTTAGGTAAAGTCAGGTCCCTAAATAATTGTATGACTATTTTGCAATATTTATGTCCTATAGATCTACGACAGCCAAAATGGTTTAATGGCTTTATCTGTGTTTCAATTCCAGTAATCAAGTTTAGCATGCCTTATCTCTAAAGACGTTTCTATTGCTGTCGGACCTAGCCTCTGTCAATGAGTTACATATTGTTGAATAGTTCTCAGATCATGAGTTAACATGAACAGCACACTGTCAATTTTCAAATAAATTCAGTGCTGATTGCTTTCATTTTTCTTGACAACGTTCAAATTTTGTAAGTCCTCTAAGGACATAGGATCAAGAGGAGACCAGATAGCTGAGTAAGCCTCACTAACACTCAATTATATCATGGATAATCTGGGCCTCAACTCTGGTTACCTGTCATTTCTCCATATCAACACATGACAACCTTATTTTCACCCTAGTTGCCTCACCTTCACCCAAGGGCATGCCAACTTAACCCCCTCACCAGTGTTCATCCTCAGTCCCACCACCATCAACCCTGGTCACCTTATTTTCATTCCCACACCTCATCTTGCCTTCACATCCTTTCCAGTCATCCAGTCACCTCACCTTCATCTCCTATCATCCAATTCATCCAAGTGAGTCCACTTTCTTGTATCCAGAATTCCCAGTCCACCTAGATGCTTTCCCCATGCCACTTAGCTTCTTTTGATTTATTCATTACAAACTGTCTTCTAGACACTAACTACCTGAACTTTTCCATCCCCTTTACTCTCTCCATTATAATCCCTCTGTGAACCTTCATTATTCCACTATAAAGAACAAGTTGTGATGTTTTCATCAAACATGTGTTAACTGACTTGACTTGACAACATTCAGAATTTTGACCTTTTATCCCAATTTTCCATCAATTCAACTGAATCCCACCACCCATTCACCTCACTGTCTATCCTACATTCATTCCCACCTCTCACCCACAAATCAGCCCACCTTTACCCATCTTCTCATTGAACCATCAATCCTGGTCAGCTCACCCTTATATACTCCTTGCCTCACCACCTTTACCCTAGTTATCACACCTTCATCCCCATCATGCCACTATTCAGCCCAGCCAACCCTCTTTCAGCCCCTGCCATCTCTCCAGCTTCACCTCCCCAGGCTATGAGGAAACTTGATAGACATTTTTTAAACTATGAGAAGTATAGATTGTCAGAATATTGTCTTCAAGGTAGTAATATCAAACACCAGATGATATGCCTTTAAGGTTGTGAGGGAAGGGGGCATAGGGAAGCGGGAGTTCAAAAACTATAGAAGCTTAAGTTTTTTTACGTAAAGCGGTAGGTGGCTGGAGTATATTACCATGGTTATTAGTGAGAGTTTAAGAGGCCATTAGGTAGACACAGGAAGGAAACAGAGGAATATGGTACAAACACAAGAGCTCTCAAGGTTTCAATGTTTCAAAGGTACATTTAATGTCAGAGAAATGTACACAATATACATCCTGAACTTCTTTTTTGTCACAAACATCCACAAAAACAGAGGAGTGCCCCAAAGAATGAAAGACAGTCAAATGTTAGAACTTCCCAACCATGCAGAAGCAGCCCCAAAGCAACAAACACCCCCCCACCAGCAAAAAAGCATTGGCACTCCCCACTGCCTACTCAAGCATGCAGTAAAGCATTAATGAAGACACAGACTTGCAGTACCCTGAAGACGACCTGTTCACCCGATATTCAATGTACCATCGACTCTCTCTCCCTACTAAGGGAAAAAGAGATGTCCCTGTTTCACAGCGAGAGGGGAGACATAACAAACAACTCACCGATTTACAATGTTAAAAGTCTTTTGCTTCACTTGCTCCAAGCTCTGTGCTCGAAGAACTCGGGTCTCTGGACACACATCCAGCAGCCAGCTCGCTGCTTTCGATCTCCCGACTCCCACGGCATACCAGATTCCTGCAGCGGCACCAGCCTTGAGTCCGCCCGCCTCCAGAGCCACAAAATCCCGGAACCCTGAAGGCAATCTGGTCTTCTAGGCCGCTTCCTTGGCATATTGATGTCAGCGTGTAACTCCAGATCAGAGTCTTCAGAAGAACCCTGAAAGGCAAAAATAGAGATATTAAAGATAAAAATAGAGCTCTTTCCAAAGATGCAAGCAAAGGAGTAGCCGTTAGGTGCCATTGTTCTCCCAAGTGCCTAAGAGGGCGACATTGAGTATAAATTGGCAGCAAGATCAATTTCATGGGCTAAACAGTCTCTTCAGTGCTGTATTGTTCTGTTCTAAACTTTGCCTCTAGCAAAGTTAGGATTTAGATCATCCAGTGAACTGTCTCTGACAAGTTCCTCTGTTCCCAAAACACATCATGACAAGTTTCTAACCTTTTCTCTGGTGCTGGTCTTATCTTTACCCTTGATTTTCTCTGGTTCATCTCCGATCTCTCCCCCCACCCCCCACCCCACCCTGGTACCTCTTTCTGCTTTTCTCTCATCACCATTCACTTAAAACTACTAACCAAAATAAGTTCAAACTTTTCTAAACCTAAACTGTTGGAGGAACTCGATGGGTCAGGCAGCAGTTATCGAGAGAAAGAAATAGTCACTGTTTTGAATTGGGAACCTCCCTCAAGTCCTCACACACAGAGTTCCTTCAATACTTTGATTTTTCACTCCTGTTTTCAACGTCTGCAGTCTCTTGTAACTTTATTCTTGTATTTGCTCCTCAATCCTGGATCTCATCACATGAATATTTAATATTATTATTATTACACTTATTACCTATAACATCTTTAAGACCTTAACAGCTCCTTGTAGAAATAACTAGAACCGCATTGCCAGATATTATTCAAAAGCTAACACATATAAAATATATTGACATTTTAAGTATGGATAAACTAACTTCTTCCTGTTCTCTGAAAAATTCATATCGGTTTCATGATTTCAATATTGCAAGATTCAATTTACTTGAATTTCCATTAAATATTTCTTTTGGAGGGTCCTTGACCTCAGTTGTAGATCCCGTTTCTCTCCCCTCGGAAAAAGATGACCTGCTAAATATTTTCAGCATTTTTTTGTTTTTTCTTTCTCTTAATTGATAGTCAAAGTTTGTTGTTTTAAAGCAAATGCCAATTTACAGAGTCTATGCAATCATTTAGAAGGTTTAGTTCAATGTGTTCCTTGATTTCTATTCCAAAAGATACTCAAAATGTACAGAATTTAGTCAAGTTGAAAATCATTAGATAGGATAACAGAATGGTTGTAGAACAGGAAGAGGCAATTTTGCTTGTCAGGTCCATTGTGGCTCTGTGAGAAAAATCCAATTAAGCTTACTCCCATGCCTTCTCCCCATTGCCCTTTCAATTACTTATTCAGCTCCTTTTAAAATCTACAGTTGAAAATATTGGTTCTGTTGCTAATCATTTTAATTCCTTTTCCTTGGTTCTTGATCCTTCCACCAGTGGGAGTGATTTTTCTCCATCTACCCAGTCCATACAATACTGTTGAGAGTCTAATACCTCTGCTAGATCATCACCCCTGCTCCAAGAAAGCAACCCAACCCTCTCATCCTTGAAATCATTCTCTTAAGTCGAAGCAAACGAAGACAACTTATTCCCATCCGTAGTCTTCCCTGTCAATATTGTATTAGGTAAAGTGCTCCTTCACCGCACAAATGTCGAATTTTGCTTGTAGTTTTCTGTCTCCTCTAATATATGACATATGTTGAACCTTTTCCTCTGCAGGGACTGAAAGATTATGAGTGTCATGGAAATATGCTGTTTCCCAGATGTGTACGTTTCTCATGCTGATGAAAACCTGCTCATCTGTTACTCCTTTAAATTATGATGAACAGTGTCCCTGTAGCAGACTCACCAAGCTGATTAACATTAATACAATGCTTTCTGTTTATCTTGTAAAAGTCAATCCAAGTGGTACGTGGAAAGGATTGGAGAAGTCAGAAGGCAAGTGATATCTGTGTACTGGGTGTAGAATTGTTGTTGGACTGTCAGGTTAACATGTTTCCTTTCAAGAATACCATGTGTACTTTCTTTTTAAGACCATGTATACAGCTGAACCCAACCAGCATCTAGACTACAGAGTTAGTGAACTTAGGAATTGTTTTATATTATTCAACAGTTAGCTTGTCTAATGAATCATAGAGACAGCATAAAAACAGGTCCTTTGTCCCTCTCTCCAAATGCTGATCATTAAGTTCCTACAGTTCCTATACTACACTGATCACATCCTCCACTACCAGGGAAACAAATCTGTCCTCCTCATAATAGAAAAGCTCTGTCCCAGGTAACATACTAGTAAATCTCCATGGCCTTCTCCCCAGCGCAATCACAGTTTTCTGACATTGAACATATAATTCTAGCTGTGGCTTAACCTATGTGTAAATTTTATTGCAAATGCTGTAGGGTATTTCACTTAATGGTTTTCTGTAGAGGCAGTGTGTTCTGTTGGCAGTGTTTGGGTTGCTGTTATAAATAAGGAGTTTTGATGTTGATGCTTAGGAATGTCATGTCTTCCAATCAGGATAGTGGAACTGGGAGAAAGTTCTAGAGAACGCTGGGTGGAGAGGTTTTGTGATGGACACTAAGGTGGATCAAGGTTTCTTTTCGGTGGGAAATGGAGAGAGAAAAAGCTCAAGAGAACCATCTGTAGGATTCATTCCAATGGCAATGCATGATTTGATGAAGTCCAAGATTGGAGATCATACTGGTCATTGGTGAATAGGAGTTGGTGCTGTGAGTACACTGGACACATTGGCTTTAGGAAGATTTGAGCTCCAATGTACACATTTGACTGTTTTAGTTATGGTGGGCTTTTTTTAAATCTTTTTTTCTTTCTTCTTTAATAATGGTTTGGTTAAGATTGCCTACAACTATCCTCCCCATTATCTGCACCACTACAAATTTTGGTGTCATCGGCAACATATCAATCATACCTCTTATGTTCATACCCAAGTTAGGATCACTGCACCAACTTTATGATATATTGCTGTTCCGATCACAAAAATAACCCTCCACCATCACCTTCTACCTCCTAAAATGAAGCCAATTTTGGATTCAATTTGGAACCCTACATTTGTGTCTTTGTTTTTGATTAGTTTCCCATGTGAAACTTTGTCAAAGGCCTTACTGAAACCATGTTCCGGTTAAGGGAGTCAGCATGGATTCAGTAGGAGTAGTTAGGCACATCTTTGAGCAGAGGAAATCCTGTCTCACAAATCTGATGCCACACACACAAATGCTGGAGGAACTCAGCAGACTAGGCAACATCTAGGGAAAAGAGTAAATAGTTGATGCTTTGGGCTGAGACCCTTCATCAGGACTGGAAAGGAAGAGGAGAAGTCAGAGTAAGAAGGTGGGGGGAGGGGAGAACAAAGTACAACATGGTAGATGATAGCTGAAACCGGGAGAGGAGGAGAGGCTGATGTAGAGATGGGAAGTTGATTGTGAAAGAGATAAAGGGCTGGAGAAGGGGGAATCTGATAGGAGAGGATAGAAGATCATGGGGAAAAGGGAAGGAGGAAGAGCACCAGAGGGAAGTGATGGGCAAATAAAGAGATAAAGTGAGAGAGGGAAAAGGGGATGGGGAATGGTGAAATGGGGAGGGGGGCAGTTACCAGACGTTCGAGAAACTGATGTTCATGCCATCAGGTTGGTGGCTACCCAGATTGAATATAAGATATTGCTCTTTCAACCTAAGTGTGGCCTTATCCCAGCAGTATAGGAGGCCAAAGAATGACAAGTCGGAATGGGAATGGGAAGTAGAAATAAAATAATTACAAATCTGATTGAGCTTTTGAGGATATCATCACAAAACTGATGAAGGCAGAGCAATAGATGTGTCTATACCTGGACTTTAGCAACACTTTACCCACTGTTATAAGACTATTAAACAGTTCCCTTACAATCTACGTACCTCAGTATGATATTGCATGTGATTGTTTACTTGCACTGTACTTTTACTATTGCATTTGTATCTTATTCTGCATTGTTATTGCTTGACCTTGATCTGGTCTGTATGAACAGCATGCAAGACCAGGTTTTCTCTCCCTCTTGGTACCTGAGAAAATAATAAACCAATTCTAATTCCAATTCCTTTAGACACAGTCACAAATAGTCGGCTGCTCCAGAAGGTTGAAGCACATAAGATCTGATGTGTGTTGGCAAACTGAATCCAAAATTAGCTCAGTGATAGGAGGTCGAGGGTAATGGTACAAGAGAGCTTTTCTGACTGGAAGTCTATAACACATGGGATACTGTAGGGATCACTGCTGGAATCTTTGTCATTCGGCGTATATAAATAACTTGGATGACAACGTAGGTGGTCAGATTAATAAGTTTGCTAGTGACATTAAAAGTGGTGGAGTAGCAGCTAGCAAAGTGTTCCTGAAGATCCAAAGGGATGTCAATCAGCTGAAAGGTTGGGTGTGGTGAGCAATGGAATTTAATCCAGACAATTGAGAAGTAATGCATTTTTGAATGTCAAATGCTGGCAAGATGTGCACTGAAGTAGTGTCAACCTTTGGAGTCTTGTAGAACATAGAACTGCAAAGGAACAGAACACAGCCCTTCAGCCCATTATGTCTGTGCTGGCCTTAGGATACAAGTGCACAATGCCCCGAGAATGATGATACAGGTGCACAGAGATGTAAAGAAGGCAATTGGCATGCTACCTTCATAGCCAAAGGCACTGAGTATAAGAGACAGAACATCATATTGCAACTGTACAAAGTGTTAGGTACACGGTTCTGGTCAGCACACTCCTGGAAGGAAGCAGGAGCATTCGAAAGAGTGCAGAGCAGGAGCACCAATATGGAAGGCTTCCATTACAAGGAGAATTGGGATAGGTTAGCTTTGTTTTCATTAGAGTATAGGAGGCTGAGTGTTGACCTTACAAAGGTCATGTACGTGTGTTTGAGGTGAGAGGGGAAAAATTGGAAGGAACTTAGAGGGGACAAGTGTTTCACATGGAGGTCGGAGGGCTTATGGAACAAACTACCAGAAGACGTGCTAAAGACAATGTTTAAAATGCATTTAGCACACACTTGGATAGGGAAGAAGTAGAGGCCTAATGAAAATAGGGTGAAATAGCATAGGTAGGCATCATGGCCAGCATGGGTAAGTTAAACATTGAGGCCTGTTTCGATCTTTGTGCCTTGACTTCCAGAACTTGCCGATTGTTCAATTTCTGGCTTCAACCTCTGAACTTCATTGACCCCTGGGTATTGTTCCCACAACTCACCGATCATGAGACTTAGAGACATGCTTAGGTTGTTCACATGAACAACGCATTTCACTGTATGTTTCAATGTATATGCTATAAATAAGTGAATCCGAATCTGTGCTCATCAATTTGACATCAGTTTCACTGTCCTCTTTAAATACACTTTGTAAATTCTTCAAAAAATTCAATTAGTCAAACAGGATGTCTTCCTAAAATAAACATGCAGACTCTCTTTGATTAATCACTGCTTTCCTCAAGTGCCATTATTCCTGTCCCTCACTTTTTCCAATGTCTTCCCTACCACTGACATTAGACTCACAGGCCTAAAATTGTTTGGCTTATCCCTACTTCACTTCTTGAATATTTGCTGTGGCACAGTTATCAAGGGCTCACTGATTACAGTTTACTTTTGTCACAAGGATAAACAAACTGGAAATGCATTTGTCAGCACTTTGAACACATTGCAGATTAATACCACCCAGAATGGCATGTTGATTTAAAATCCTGCTGTTCCTGTGACTGAGTCAGCTCATCATTAAGCTTTGCCAAAGATGAGGAGGCAATGTATTCTAACAGCTAATCTGAGCAAGCCAATCTAAATTAAAGTGTACGTTTAAACAAACAGCTTAGTAGCTTCAATACATCCAATGCCATTTAGCATTCTGCTAAATGAAAGTGCTGAGCCATTTTTTTTTAAACACAGGAGATCCTGCAGATGCTGGAAGTCCAGAGCAACTCACACAAGATGCTGGAAGTACTCAGCAGATCAGACAGTATCTATGGAGAGGAATAAACAGTCGAGGGTTCAGGCCGAGACCCTTCATCGAGCCTTTTTTTAATGTCATTCCACGGGCACCATTGTTGGCTGGTGGTGTTGTGGCATCAGCTCTGGACTTTGAGGTTCCGTGTTCGAATCCGGCCAGCTCTTTGCAAACTTACCATTTCTGCTGGGTCGAGCATCAAGGTAGCAACTTGGCCTCATTAAAAACACAGACAAAGGCAAAACGCCACCTGATGCACTACAAGACGCAAAAAGGAACAAGAACAATAATGGACATCCTAAATGACCTGTAATTCTGTTCTGAAGAAATAATCTCAAGATCTGGAATCACAGTTGACAGAAAAGAAAATCACTCTTACCTGCGTAATGGAGATGAACACCTGCAGGATATTATATGAAATATTTTCATCTAAATACTGCTAACTGCATAGAAACAAAAGCTGCACTCGGTGCACTTTTCACTTCAGAGTGGAATGTGATGTATCAGACATCTGTGCTCAGGCACAGAAGATAGGCAATGATCAAAGCTATAATGTCTGACACAGCAGATTACAAAATGTGAATGCTCTGAGCTCAACTTGAAATGACAGTTCCACACATGTAAACATAACTTTGATGGGAAGCTGTCAAAGGGATGAGCAATCTGTGTAAGGTAGCAAGATTATCGTTTCATAGAACATAGAACAATACAGCACAATACAAGCCCTTTGGCCCACAATGCTGTGCCGACCTTTTAACCAACTCCAAGGTCAATCTCACCTTTCCCTCCTACAAAGCCTTCCAGTTGCTGTCATTCATGTGCTTATCTAAGAGTTTCTTAAATGTCCCTAATGTGTCTGCCTCTTGCACAACCCCTGTTACCATGTTTCATGCAGCTACCACTCACTGTGTAAAAAAACTTAACTCTGATATCCCCCCATACTTTCCTCCAATCACATTAAAATTATGCCTCCTCATCTAAGAGTACACAGTTCAGACTGAAAGACCATGAAGTACAGTTGTCAACAAATTCAAAGGAGAAAACAAGCATAATAGAATTTTTTTTTACCTGCAACAAAGAATAATTATTACCAGGAAGCTTGGCTAATATCAGATCACTTATGTTCAATTGGGCCATCGACGTCCACAAAGCAGTACGCCTCAATAGAGAAATGGAAGTCATGTGAAAAACTCAACCGTTTTTCAAAAGTTTGTAGTTTGGCTGTCACTGTGAATCAGAGCCCATCAAGTTATTAGAGCACGAGTTGAAGCAAATGCTGGGATTAATAATGGTTCTGGTGATCAGGAGTAGATATTTGCTGTTCTTTGCATCCATCTGAACACTCATCAATGGGTAGGACTGGATATTTGTAATCTTAAGATTAATGTACTGGCTGATGCAGGAGCATCTCCCAATGTGATGAGCGAACAAACTTTTTGCAATCTTCACTGTCACCCTACTTCATCTCAGCAGAGAAATTTCAGGATATCGCCATACAAAAGCACTAAACTTATGCAAGTTCTGGGAGACTTCCATTACAAATGACATTTAAATCCAAAATGTTAAAACAATATTCTATGTAATCTCAGATTTATAATCATATGCTTCTGAGCTTTGAGCCATCCAAAGGCTTTTCATCTTTTGTGCACACAACTAAATCCAAAAGTCATAATGGTCACCAAATAGCATGTTTTTTGTGTGCGTATGAATGCAACGTCTAGTGACATCAGTTACCACAACTGAAACCTCAACAGAGCAAGATATTAATCTAAATCTGTATGTAATGATGATTCTGTCTTAAAAATACACTCTCTGACGACAGCATCATTCTCGACTAGGCTTGCACAAAGTTCCTGATGAACTTGTGTTTGAAGTTACCTCAGAACTTATAACAAGAAAAAAATCACATTGTCACCTTTAAAAGTGCTAAGTGAATGCATTATAGACATTGCTCAAGAAGCCGATCAGGAAATCATTGAAGCTAAACAATTGATAAAGGAAAAAATGGGATTCCAAATGATTGATTGTTTAGCTAAACACAAAATTACCATATAACTTATGTAAATTGAAAACAACTTTCATCAGAACCTGAAATATTGACTTCATTCTGTTTCTTTTCCCACAAATGCAATGTGTGTATATTTATTTATTTGGAGGTACAGTATGGTACCAGGCCCTTCCAGTTTAATAAGCCTATGCCGCTCAATTACACCTATATAACTGGTTCACCTAATAACCTGCACGTTTTTTGAACATGAGTGGAAATTGGAGACCTGGAGGAAAAGTTGCAAGTTCAAAAATTCAAAGTACATATATGTCACCATATATCTCCTCTGAGATTGTTTTCTTGCAGGCACACTCAGTAATTCCCATAACCATAATAGAATGAATGAAAGACCGCACCCAATAAGGCAGACAACCAGTGTGCAAAAGACATCAAACTGTGCAAATACAAAAGTTTTAAAAAAGAGATGATAATAATAACAACAACAACAATAATAATAATAATAATAATAATAATTGAGATCATGAGATGAAGAGTCCTTCAAAGTGTATTGATAGGTTATGAGAACATTTCAATGAGGAAGCGAAGTTGAGTGAAGTTCACCCCTCTGAATCAAGAGCAGATGGTTGAGGGACAATATCTGTTCGTGAACCTGGTAGTTTGAGTCCTGAGGCTCCTGTATTTTCTTCATGATGTCAACAGCGAGATGAGAGCATGACCTGAGTGACAGGGGTGCCCGATGATTGATGCTGCTTTCCTGTGACAACACAGCATGTAGATGTGCTCCAAGGTGGGGAGGGCTTTACCCATGATGCATCAGGCTATATCCATTTTTTGTAGAATTTTCCATTCATGAGCATTGGTGTTTCCATGCTAGACTGTGATGTAGCTTGTCAATATACTCTTCACCACACATCTATAGAAGTTCGTCAAAGTTTTAGATGTCATGCCGAATCTTCCCAAACTTCTAAGACAGTAAAAGTGCTGCCATGCTTTCTTCTTAGGTGCTGGGTCCAGGACAAGACTCATGCCGTCAATGGAGAATATACAAAGTCCTTACAGATAATAGCAAAATTGAGCCTGTGTCACTGGCGCTGTAATATGATAAACATTGCGCTATTGAACACATTATAGATTTCCAACATCTGTAGTTTTCATTCTGATTTCCATATGTCTTAGAATGTCAATCTACCACAATATCAAATTAGTAGGAACCAATACAAATGTGAGTTACCCATTAATGTTCATACTAATCTTAACACTGGCTTTGCAGATTGCTAATTGATATGCTATGTATCATTTGCTTTTGATTGACAATGGATGTATTAACCTTCCCGTTGAAAAAATGTCTTTTCTACTTCTGTGAATACTACTATTGCAAAGGTTGATTTTATCCCCTATTTAACAAAAATGACTTTTGGGAAGTTGAAAACTTCCCCACACTGCAAATTCACACCCAACAGGGCAGACCCCCATATCTTTGAACTTTTCCTCCAAGTGATCACACCCCATTCTCCATGAGCTGATGGTTAAAGAGAGGGAGTTATGGGACAATTATAGAAGTCCAGGTTCCAGGTTGAGAACATTGCTTATCCTTCAACAATCAAGTTCCTGAACCTTTGTGAATAACTTCACCTACCTCAACTCTGAACTGATTCCACAACCTGGCGACTCCTTTCAAGGACACTACAACTCATGTTCTCAGTATTATTTATTCACTTTTTTCATATGCACATTTTTTTTGCATTTGTTTTTTTGTGAATGCCTGCAAGAAAATGAACCTCAGTTTGCATATGGTGACACATGCATACTTTGATAATAACTTTACCTTGATCTTTACTTTCAACTTTGAACCATCTGTAGTCCTCATACCCAGGGGAAATCAGGGAAACAGAACATCAGAGTTTTGCTGAATCATTGAGTAATCTGAGATTCAATGTCAGGAATACCACCAGTTACACTTGCTTTTGTACAATATATACATAAACATTTTCCAGCAAAACCCGGTCAGATAAATGTTCAACATCTACACGTTCTTATGCTTATCAAGCTTATTATGAAAGCATATGCAGAGAAAAACACGAAATTAAAACCCTCATTACTGACTGGGGATATAATTCACATAAAACATGGTAAATATTTGGACAAACAAACAACTCATATGACTAACAGCCACACAATATTCTATGGTCACAGCATTGTCATCCACTGTTGGCCAGTGTGAAATACTTTATCTCAAGGTTGAAGAAGGCACTAGGCAGTGACGACAATAACATTTGATGTGACACCCATCAAATGTTTCATAGAAGCATATTAAATCCACTCTTCGCTATTTATTATGAATGTGAAATGTGTATCACTAGGAAAGGCAGAAGTCTGTATTTCTCTCCTTCGTAACAACTGATATTCTCTCTCAGCCATCCCAGAAATTACTGCAATATCTCTAATATACGGTTCCACCATTTTGCT
The DNA here is from genome assembly GCF_030144855.1 of Hypanus sabinus. Classification (NCBI taxonomy): domain Eukaryota; kingdom Metazoa; phylum Chordata; class Chondrichthyes; order Myliobatiformes; family Dasyatidae; genus Hypanus; species Hypanus sabinus. The sequence goes on from NC_082719.1 coordinate 74,822,009, forward strand.
CTTTTATATTTGGGAACAAATACATTCTTGAAAAGCTGAACAGACTAGTGCAACTTATGAAGTCACAGAACTCTTCCAAGTTTCAATAAAACTAACACTTCTACAGATGTATGATTGACTGCTTGCATCATGGTCTAGTAGAGCAATTTGAATGTACAGTGATGCAAGAAACTGCAAAGAATAGTAGACTCTGCTCAATATAACATGTGAATAACTCTCCCCAACATTGGTAGTATCTACAGGAGATGCTGCCTCAAGAAGACCACATCCGTCAAAAAAAAACCCTACTACAAAGGCCAAGCCATCTTTTCACAGGTACCATTGGACAGGATGTACAAAATCCCCACACACCAGGGTTAAGAGCAGCTAGCTCGTTCCCTTCAACCATTCCTTTCTTAGACTATTCAGCAAAACCCTCATCACTATAGCTTGACGACACCATGACCACTTTGATCACTTTTCATTCAAATGGACCTTATTTTTGTTCTGCTCTGTTTGTGCTCTTTCATATAAAATATATACAATTTATGTTTTTTGTCCTGCTTATATGATACTCTGTGTCTCAGATTCTGCTGCAAGTCAGCGTAATTTAAACAAACAGGTTCAATAGTCCTGAAGCATCGGTGTCCTTGCTCTTGATGATGTCAGAGTGATATCCAGCCACTTTCAAAGGTGAAAAGGGTGGATCGCTGGACACTTATTAGCTATAAGGTTACAACTAAAACATTTCTTTGCTTTCATGGGACCCTTGCTGAACAGTCAGAAAGCAACTGACTGCATTGCTATTATATTGTTGGCTTACAATTACCCAAACCAACTCTCAGCACCATAGCAACCAGAGGACAGAAGAGGGTGAAATTCCCAAGCAGCCCTTGTATTATTATAGCCGATGGTTAACCTGCTACCAGGCAAAAGCAAAGCCTGCTTGACGAAATCAGAATTTTCAATTATGGCTTAATTAGGGTAGATCTGGTTTGCAGCTATAATTTTGTAGTCTTCTCTCAGCCAACACTCTGCTAAGTTCTGCCCCTCACAGAGGTCAGAATTTCTTGGCTGTTAATGGAAATTTCATACTTATATTTTATGTAAAATTAGCTGCCCACTTATGTAAAATTACTTTGAGCCCACTTACAACAATGCAACAATTGACATTACCTTTAATCTGTAGGGAAAGTGAAGGAGGCAGATATGATAGCAATGCTTAAGAAGCATTTAGACAGGTAATGAACATTCACAGAATAGAGTATGTACCTCGTGCAGGCAGATGGGATTGGTTTAAACTGGCGTAATGGTTGACACAGAATTTGTGAGCAAAATAATCTATTCCTGTGCTTTACTATGTGCCATTCTATGGGCTAGGTAATATATGATTATTGATCCCTTCAACTCATCTACCTTTTACTTCTTAACTTTCTAAATGTGAAATACAGGGATACATATTCTCCTTCTGAGGAACCTTCCTCAGTGAATAGTGAGTTAGGTGGATTTGTGGATTTTTCTTCTGCGCTATAGAAGCCACATCACTATCTCTTTACTCAATCTTTCAATGATGTACGTTTTGGAGATACCCATCCCAGCTTTACAAACATTTTGTATGACAATCCCATGGTTAGGATGAATCTTTATGCATTGTTATTTCTATATACATTCAGTGACCACTTTATCAGGCACACGTATCGGGTACACCAATATCTTCTGCTGCTGTAGCCCCTCCACTTCAAGGTTCGATGTGTTGTACATTCAGAGATGCTCTTCCGCACACCACTGTTGTAACGTGTGGTTATTTGAGTTACTGTCACCTTCCTGTCAGCTTGAACCAGCCTGGCCATTCTCCTCTGACCTCTCTCATTAACAAAATGTTTTTGACCAGAGAACTACCGCTCACTAGATGTTTTTTGTTTCTCGCACCATTCTTTGTTAACTCGAGAGACTATTGTAAAAGACAGCAAATGAATGAATATGCAACATTAGTTCTGAAAAGCAGTTTTGGGCTGCTTGTGTCGCTTCTGAGCCAGAGATTGTGGCTTCAATCTCTATTCCAAAATTAGGATGTCAGTTCTTTAGTTTCCAACTAGATATAGGAAGTTAATTTCCAAAACATTATTCTAACCATTCCCGGAGAAAAATCAGACTTGGGAGTCAGTATTGGGAAAAATTCTCAGCATATTTTACTGTCCGTTTGATAATGTTTCTGTGCAGAATCTTTGGAAACATATGAGAGCAAAATAAAAATCCATTTTGATCTAGTGTTCCTCTTCAATCCTTTCAATTCTTCTGCACCCTTTGATATTCTGACTGGCCATCTGTTCACCTGATCCCTTTGTAGTTCATGGCTTCACTCACAATGCTCTCTGTTGTCTTTTAAATACTTTTACCTCTCTACCTCGTTCCCAATTAAAATCTTCTTCAAGCTAGTGCAGTCTTTCACTCAAGATAATAACCCTCTTACCTTTTTCACAGATGCTACCTGTCCTATAGAGCACTTCCAGTGTTTCTGTTTTTATTTTTGAAAACTTATTTTCTCCTGAGCTAACAAGGCTGTGATAGTAGTGGTTCCCTGCTGTATTCACTTTATACAGTGAGGCTAAGTACAGCTCCAATGCTATATTTAAGTTTGCTAATGACAACACTGATGCTGACCATATCTAAGGTGAGGACAAATCAGCCTATAGGATAGAGATTGAAAATCTGATTGAATGGTGCCACAACAACACCTCATTCTACGTCTGCATGACCAAAGAACTGAACATTGTCTACAGGAGGAGAAAACCAGAAGTTAATGACACAGTCCTCATTAAGAGATTGGAGATAGAGAGGGTCAGTAACTTTGGCATTATCGTTTCAGAGGATCTGTCCTGGGACCAGCACATAAGTGCCTTTACAAAGAAGCCATAGCAACACATCTACTTTCTTAGAGGTTTGTGTAAATTCAGCATGTCATGTAAAGTTTTAAAAGACTTCTGTATTTGCACAATGGAGAGTATCCTGACTGCTTGCATCATGCCCTGGTATTGAAACACCAACTTCTTGAACAGAAATGCCTAGACAAAGTAACAGATACAGCCCAGTCTGTCACCAGAAAACCTTCCCCATCATTCAGCACATCTACAAGGAATGCTGTCACAAGATAGAAGCATCTATCCAGGACATGCTCACTTCTCGCTACTGCCATCAGGAAGGAGGGACAGGAGCCTTAGGTCCCACACCACCAGGTTCACGAACAGTTATTACCCTTCAATCATCAGGCTCCGGAGCCAGTTTGGATAACTTCACTCACCTCAGCATTGAACTGATTCCACAACCTCACTTTTAAGAACTGTACAACTCATGTTCGCAGTATTATTCATTTACTATTATCATTATTATTTGTTTCTGCTGCATTTGTACAGGTTGTCTTCTTTTGTACATTGGTTGCTTATCAGTCTTTGTGTGTAGCTTTTCATCAATTCCACTGTATTCCTTTGTGAATGCCCACAAGAAAATGCATCTCAGGTAGTATATGGTGACATATACGTACTTTGATACTAAATTTACTTGGAACTTTGAAATTAAGCTTCTTCTTCTGCCTCATTTTCTAAGGGAGAAGAAGCAGTTTGACTTGATAGCCCAGGAGTTAGCTCTTGTATATTTAATAAAGCATCATAAACTATCTTGTACTTTGAAGATAACTTTCTAAGCCTCCAAAAGATGCTGCATGAATCCAAATTATTTTTTCTTTCTAATAAGCACATGTCTTTTTATGGTGCATGATGAGAACTCCAATTGATTCAATATCTGGTGCAATTTCTGGATTTGTTTGCGTGTACCATTACTGCCAATTGCACTTGCAAGTACAATATTTTCAAGTGCTTTCTGTCTTGTTTATTTGAATCTCTTGTTCCCTTAGACTTTTTATCATGTATCAATAATTCCTGCCAGTGTCAATAAGAAGGACATCTAGTCACATTTTGGCTGAATACCAGTCTTTACTTTGCTTGACCCTGCCTAAAATTTGCTTGAGGTGTCGAAGAACAAAGGGATCTTGGGGCCCAATTGAATAGCTACCTGAAAGTGGGCATACAGCTGGATAAGGTGGTAAAGAAGGGATATGGCATGCTGATCATTGTTTGGGGAGTTCAGCATAAGCGTTAGGCTGTCAAGCTGCAGCTATATAAAGATCTTGTTAGGCTGCACCAAGAGTATTCTGTGGAGTTCTGGACACCCCATTGCAAGAAAGATCTGGGGCTTTGGAAAGGGAATGGAGAGGTTTACCAGCAGTCTGCCTACATTAGGTATGAGCAATAAGGAGAGGAGAAACTTGGATTGTTTTCTCTGGAGCATCGGAGGCAGAGAAGAGATTCAATAAAAGTTGATTACTATAAGAGGCAATGAGTAGAATAGACAGGCAGAATCTTTTCCCCACAGTGGAAATGTCAAAATACTGGAGGACATGCATTTAAGATGAGAGAAGGGAAATTTAATCAAACTGTGCAGATTAATGTATTTTATTTACACAGAATACCTGGAATGAGGAGCCATGCAGATTCAATAAAGGCTTTTAGGTAGACATATGAATATGCTGCAAATGGGGAAAAATGGATCATGTGCAAGCAGGAGACATTCAAATTGGCATCATGTTTTGCATAGACAGCATGGCCTGTTCCTTTGTTTTTCTGTGTTTTTAAAGTAAAGCTAACCAGGCTACCAAAACCATAAAAATCTGAGAAGCCAATATTCATTTGAACCTTCCATAACAATTTCGTTACAGAAAACAAATCAGATTCTATAACAGGCACTGAGCATGATCTCAGTCTTCCCCAAACTAAGCCATCTCATATTATGCCACGTTAAATTTGTTTTTGCCGTCTTCAGCTCTTTTTTTTACGGGATTACCTGATGAAAGACTGTCAAGGGCAGCGGAGCACCTGTGGGTTTAGCAAGCAGCAAGACTAGTGGTTCTCTTCTTATCCAATGAAGTTTAAGACTGCGAGTGATGTTGAATTTGAGACTGAAGGTAGAGTTAAAAGAAGTGAGAGAGAAAAAGGGGGAAACAAATGGAAAGTAAAAAAAAAGGGGTAGAAAAGAACAGAAAAGGAAAGGGTAGTTTGAAAACTTTTAAATCATGTAAATTTAAATATCTCTGAAGGTATGAAACATTATAGTTTAATTTCTAGGCTAGAAAACTTGACAGCACTGCTTTAACAATTCATTGAGGGTTAAAAGGGTTTAGCCCTTTATGTTTTTTAACAGATTTAACTTCCTATATGGCATTTAATGGGTAAGTAATTTCCAAATCCAACATATATTTCACAATAATGAGGAGGCTCAAAATAAAACTGTTTTTGTGGTTAGGTTAACAGAGTACCATCACTGGCATTTTTTTGGAATTTTAATTAAAATTCACTGCTTATGCCTTTATGTTTTAAAATTTGCATAATAATGAGACTGTGTATTGCTGACATCCCATTTAGCATCCTGCAAGACTCAAGTCAATAGAAAAGGTTGCACTTAAAGGACACAGGAAAATGCAAAGAAACAAATTGACAAAAAACTTGATCAAAAAGCTGTATTTTAAGGAATGTTGTAGAAGAGGGAGGAAGGTAGATTGGGCAAAAGATTTATAACCGTGATCTATATTGACAATGGCATCGCTTTCGATCCATACTAAGGCTCACATAGAAACCAGGGGCCAGGCTGGTCTATGGTGGGTAGATACATGTTTCTATCAAGTCTTTCACAGTAAACATTCTCATGTTCGATGCCATAAATAACTAAGATACTTTATCAGTTTTATGTGGCTCTATATGTTGAAGTGCCCATGTATCAGCTTCATAATGGGCTGGAACTGTTTATAACTTCCTTCTCTGGGAATTATTGGCTCTCACCCTACCCCTACTGCTGGTTCACAGGCAGTAATAAATGTAGCAGACCCCATTTCTCTTCAGCTGCAGGGTCAAAGTTCTGATGATGTAACCAAAAAATTGAGACACTTGAAACATTTAAGTGTATGGCACTGGGAGCAGTTCGGTCAGCAGGCCCTCTCTCAACCTCAACCTGTAGCAGAGGAAGGTGAGTTGGAAGCAGGATGAGTTCAGGTTGGAGATGTTTTTTTTTATAATTTTACATCCTGGTCAACCCTATGCTATTCATTCTGGAGGATTAAATTCCATCTATAGGCCTCAGTGGTTGTAGATCATGAATTAACCATGATTTTGTGCTTAAACTTGATTTAATACTCAAGCTAGCCTTACAGTATTTTCGTTCTGTCAGAAATTCAACAATTGTAGATCATTCAGAGGTTTTTCTTTGTTTTTAAATTCTTTTCAGGTAATCCTATGCCCAGTCTTGAGTCAACACATATAGACAACAATAACTGGCTGGTTCATTCGGAGTTCACAAGAAGTCATGATACCTCAAGCAGGTCTTTTGGAAAAGGATATTACACCTTTAATAAAGGTAATAGCTTGAGGACCATGATAAAGCAAAGCAAACACAAAAATAGTACCCGTAAACTAGATAAAGAATATCACATTCATTAAGATTATTGCATATGGAGCTGACACATTCATATCCACCTACATTTGTTGAATTAGAGCCCTGCTCTTCATATTTCCTCAATACATTAAACTCCTTTATAAATTATATATGGTATGTATTTCAATCTCCTGAAATGATGAGATCAGCTAGATAATACCCCTTAGTCACATTAGTTTTATAATTCAATCATCTGTTTTCTTCTCAAATTAGAGGCCTTGGGCACTCTAAGTGGAATAAAATAATTTTTAGATAATTCTAAGGTGCAGATTCATTACACAGGATTGGGTGCACATTTTCCTTAACTTTGATCAACTCAGAAGTTGCACAAGACCATATTTATCGAAATGGTAACACTTGACAAATCGTATCTTTTAAAAAAGCAACCCATTTTGTGATAAATTTAAAATCAGACCATCCAAGGGAATTCACTAGGGAGAACGCAGGGGTGCAGAACATGTAAGAATGCTGCAATAGACATTTCTTGCTGATGACGTTCACTGTATTTTTAACAGAAAGAGCTTATACCCAGGGTGACACTTTTGTAAATGCTGAATATTATAATCCTTTTGTTTACAGGATGCATCTGGGACATGCACATGATCTGAGGAAACATTAGCAACTGGAAGTAATTCAGTCCAATAGAACAGTCCCTTTCTTAGCTCATCTGAACCCAACCTTCTGATAATATTCTTTCAGGAACCAGATCTAATTGTTTCTTGAACTCATTTATGCAAAGACCATTAAATACAACTGATATTAGAAAATACTCCATTGAATGATAAATATAGTACCAGTCAGACTGAATTAAGAGCAAAATAGATTGCAGCTACAGTTCCACATATAAAATCAGCATTTGTAATGTATAACTTGCTTCAGTGTTAGGTGGCACTGAAGCATTGTATTCTAAGTACACATCTCATTATTTGCTTGCAATACATCCAAGTAGTGAACAAAACCTCTCATTGGCTCATCAGGGTCATTACCCGGGGTTATGTCATATGACATCATCCATGACCATGATTGTTCTTGGTCATTTTTTTCTACAAAAGTGGTTTATGATTTACCATTGCCTTCTTCTAAGCAATGTCTTTACAAGATGGATGACCTCAGCCATTATCAACGCTCTTCAGAGATTGGCTGGCTGGCGTCAGTGGTCGTATAAGCAGGACTTGTGATATGGACCAGCTGATCATGCTCCCATGGCTTCATATGACCCTGATCAGGGGGCAAAGCAGCTGCTACACCTTGCCCAAGGGTGACCTGGAGGGTAGCAGAGGGAAGGAGTGCCTTACACTTCCTTCGGTAGGGTCATCCCTCCACCCCGCCACCTTTGGTATGAGAAAACTTATACATTTTACAAATTTCGCCTGTGGCAATAGATGCCATATTTAAATGTGATATTCTGCGATTCAAATTATAAACAACATCCAAAAATGCTAGAGGAACTCAATGTGTCAAGCAACACCTATGGAGGGAAAAGGACAGTTGAGGTTTCAGGTTTACGCCATTCATCGGGTCACAATTTATAAGAAATGTTTTATAACAGCGTAGTTCTATTCTTTTTGCAAATACTGATGTGAAGCTGCTCCCTTTAGAACTAATTCATCTCAATTGCAATAACATATGCCAGTAACAAAAAAACATAAATAAACTGCTTGAAACTGATAAAGGAGTAACAATAATAATTAAAATATCAGGAACAAGACCTAAGAATATGAAAGCTGATTTAACCATTTTTTAATCCCCAGAAGGAAGCTCAGCAAATCAGGCAGCATCTGTGACAAATGAAACAAAGTTGATATTTCCACTCAAAGGTGCCTTGTCAGAATGCCCGAATGGGGGACATAGAGCAGACAATGTCTGAGGTGGTAGGAATGAGGGCATCATCAGCTAGGGTACCTAGAATGGTCAGTTAGCAATGATATAGAATTAATGTAGACAGCTGGAGGAAGATAGACATCTTGGACTCATGGGAAGCATCTGCAGTCTTCTGAGTTTCATCTAAATATTCTAAATCTAAATCTAAATCTCGGAAAGCTCTTACAGTGGATAAACATCAAAGGTATGGAGATTTTGGTATCATGGTTCATGAGCCGCTTCCATAATCTTCAAGTGGGAAAAGTTCTAGACAGGCCCCCAATAAATTATAGAACAGGCAATATTGTATACACAGTGTGAAAGTACTTCTTTATTTTTCAAAATGTTGCACCTTTCTTGTTTCATAACTATACACTTGCACAATATTTGTATAAAATAACAGCTAATCAGTTCAGGCTTGATACAACTTATGTCCTGACAGGCCAGTATCAGTATCTGCCATGTGGAACTCTGGATCATAATCTGCAGTGCTTTCTTCCAAGGCAGACAGAACAGAAGCCGAATGAAATATCTGGTCTCTGATCCATGTGGAAAACTAGGCTTCTGAGCCCAAAGTCTGATGTCCACTTGACCAAGTTTTACATTAGATTTACATGGGAGGTCATAAAGACTCACTCTGCTCCATGTAGCAAGCATTATTGATAAGGACATTGGAGTTATTTAGTAAATATACCTGAAAACGGTAGAGGAACCTGTGTTTGATTTTTACCAATGCTGTAGTCTCATCATCATATAACAAAAAAGGATTGACTCACCATTACCTTTACTTAGAACATGTTATAAAGAACCTTGAAGCTAATTTTAACTTGAGTTACAGGTAGGTTAGCTATACGAAGCCTCAATGAAAGGCCTACACTGGATATGCTGTATTTCCCTCATGCTCTTTACTTGGTTTCTGGCTGGCAGAATCTGGTAGGAGACGACTCAAAGACAAGTTTCAAAGGGGAGTTGGGTAAATAGGGTCATAGTTATAGAGCACTACTGGACACAAATCGGCCCTTTGGCCCATCTAGTCTGTGCTGAACTATTATTCTGCCTAGTACCATTGACCTACGCCTGGGCCATAGCCCTCCCATCCATGTACTAATCCAAACATCTCTTAACTGTTAACATTGAAAGTGCATCCACCACTTCCGCTGGCAGCTCATTCCATATCCTCACCACCCTCTGAGTGAAGATGTTCACCCCTCATGTTCTCCTTAAATATTTCGTCTTTCATCCTTAACCCATGACCTTTAGTTCTAGTCTCCCTAGGAGAATGAGGAGAGATTTATACTTGATGAACTTTAGGGAAACGTCTAGGAGATGCACTAATTAAGCAACTATCAAAGGGAAGATCAACACGTACAAACAAGCTGGAGGAACTCAGCAGGTCAGGCAGCATCCGTGGAAACGAGCAGTCAATGTTTCAGGCCGAGACCCTTCATCAGGACTGCTCGTTTCCACAGATGCTGCCCAACCTGCTGAGTTCCTCTAGCTTGTTTGTACGTGTTGATTTGACCGCAGCGTCTGCAGTGTACTTTGTGTTATCAAAGAGAAAACACTGAGACTTTATCACATCAGCTAGTTGTTGGCAATAACATTACAAGAGAAACCAGTATTCTCCAACTAGACCGATGAAGTATGTTGAGTTACAAAACAATTACAAAAGATGTGCTACAAGATGACCAAAGGTACTTTTTCTAGATTGTAGCAGAAAGTGTATTAACCTTGGGCTATGATGGAGGTATTGTTTCTGATGCACCATCAATAACTCACACTGAGACGTAAGGCGAGATATCGGCTTTTATTGACTGGAAGAAGGAACCAGGAGTGAGTGTCTATCATACTATGTCCTGGAGACTGAGGCCGAGTGCCAGGCCTCAGATCGCCTTTATACAGGGGCCTGTGGGAGGAGCCACAGGAGCAGTCAGCAGGGGGCGTGTCCAGACAGGCACATAGTTCACCACAGTTTCAGAAGCAGGTTATTTGATTAGTTAGGTGTTCTACTCTTTTATACTTGAATCTTCTAAGCGATTTCAGTGATTGTGCATGAAAAGACCCCCATACCATTTAGAAAAATAACTATTAGGGTTTAGACTTTTAGCAATGGTTCAATGGATTCACGACAAACAAGAATGTAAATAAGAGAATCAATCAAAAACATTAACAAAGATGCAACCGCTGTTGCTGCAGAAGCTTTACAAATGCCTGAGCACATAAAAGGAGATCATCTTTCCACTTGTAAAACAAAAGACAGTACTACTTTCAATGACAGCTGCTCAATGGACTTTAATCTTGATTGCTTCTTCTGAATGAATAATTAAAACTGGGCATTCAAACAAACTTGAACTTTAGATTCAAATAATCGTAAAACTCTGAAATCAGATCCAGTTGGGATAAATTGAACCGCATCATCAAAGAATCAAATGCATTTTCTGGTGTCACTCAATGCCATCTCTGTACTTCTTCCCTTGATCTCCACGTGTTATATCCTGGCATTCAGCTACCCTAGTATCAAATTCTGGCTGGATAAAAACTTGCCCCATTTGGTCATTGAGAAACTGGTTTTTCCATACACTACAAGTGCATTCAATAAACCAATTCAATTATTACTCCAGAACATTGCCTCTGGCTGAAACTAATTGTTGATATATTGAATTGTACACCGAATTTTAAACCTCATTTCACACTTGTTTCCAACATTGCTTTCTTTGCCAAATTAAAAGCCAGTTGTACTGGAGGAAGTGTGTTAGAATGGAAGGAAAATTGGCTGTCTCAAAAAGAACCGAGTTGGAATAAATGAGAGCTTTTAGATAGGTATGTGGATGAAATGAAAATGGAGGGCTAGACAGGAAGGAAACATTAGATTGATTTTGAAGTAGGTTAAAAGGGTATCACAACATTTTGGGCCAAAAGGTCTGTAATGTGCTGTACTGTCCTATGTTCTAGGTTTTCAGACTGGAGGAATTTTTCCAATTCAAGGCTTATACAAAATTTTAGTGGTAGGGTGTGCTGTGATAAGATTACTTTGCAACAGGATACAGATCTATTAAGTGAGTGGGCAAAAAACTTGCAAATGGAGTTTAGAGTGGCAAAGTGTAAGACTATGCACTTTGGTAAGGGAAATCAAAGGCAGATTATTAACTAAATAGAGAGATTCTGTAAGTGAGCGAAGTATAGAGGTGTTCTAGTCTATGAATCACAAAACTGGCTTACAGGTCTAACAATAATTAGTAAGGCAAGTGCCATTTTGGCCCTCATGATAAAAGGGTTGCCGTTTAAAAACAGGGAGGATTGTTGCAATTATAGAGGATGTCAGAGGTCCCCTTACTTACCTAATAAATTAATATGGTAACAACAGAAGCCTTATAAAGGAGATTCACCAGACTAATCCCTGGGATGAGAGGGTTGTCCTAACAAGGGAAACTAAATAGTTTGGGCCTCTCCCGCTTAGTGTTTCAAAGAATGAATTCAAACATACTACATATAATCCTTATTGGGCTCGAAGCTGCAATGTTTTCACTAGAGAGAGTCTCAAGCAAGGAGTCACAACTACAAGGGGCCAGTCACTTAAAGATGAGGCTTCAAGCAATTTCTTGTTGCAAGAGGTGGTGAATTGCCAGAATTCTCAGCTGATGGAAGCTGGATAATCAGAAATGTTTACGGCAGAAATGGATAAATATTGGAAAGGTTGAGGAATACATTCTGAGAAGGGGTCCATAGCATAAAAAGGTAACAAACCCTGATTTAGATGGTGTTTGGTTGGAATGAACGGAAACACTAGGATCAGTTGGATCAAAGGAATTTCAGTTATTTTTCCTTGAGGGAAGAAGCTGAAGTAAATTTGATTGTGGTGCTCACAATTATGACTAGTTTTGATAGATAAGGCAAAATGAGAAAATTCAGGAAGAAGCAGACACAACTTCAAGATAATTGTCAAAAGAATCAAAGAAAGCATTACTTAACAAATGTCACTGTTGTTCAGTACACTCTCATTGAAATGATGGTGGAAGCAGGTCAACAGTAACATTCAGCAAAGAAGCCAATGACTACGTGAGGGATTTATTCAAAGGTCATTGGAAGGGAATAAGGGAGTGGGATTAACTGGACAACTTGATGAAAGAAGTGGCACAGGCAGGATAAGCTGGAGAGCCTTCTCCCATCAATAGTCTATCTCTGTGATTAGCATTCTGCATAGCACTTTGCAAAACAGCTTCAATTCCTCCAGAAAATGCATTGAACCATGCGCTATATCAAAACATGTTAAGTTGCTGTTCAAGTTCAGTGTCTGAGTTCCTTATCTTCCCTCCATGTGTACTATCATGGGCAGCAGCTGGGAAAGGGTGCAAGCACAGTAGCCAGACTCTAGTTTAAGGACTGTACCAAGGTTGAACGCAAGATTGTTAACAAGTTTGATAGAAACAAAAGTCATGTGGTTAATTCTGATTAGAGAATCAGCTGTTGTATGTTAATAGTGAGATCAGGGCTGAATGTGGGGTTATATTCAAGGCTGATAATGAGATTTTTTTTAGTGATGTGCAAGAATGAATGTTGCACTGCAGCTTTGTTGAAGATTGTGATAAGTGATTCAAACAACAAGAAGAACACTCAAAGTATAAATAAATGTTTAGTTTATTCATACCCCAATTCTTTTATAAGTCATGTTTTAATTAGGAAATTATTGAATGATAGGATTTATCAAAATTCTTATTCATTGAAAGCTGCTAAACATGTAAAGCAACTAAGCTTAAATGACATATTTAAGAAACAAATGAAATCAAAGATTGAAAGCATTATCTTAAACATGATTCCAACCCTAATGTGATAAGGAAATTCTGAGGAACACATTCCGACACACTGAATAAAATATCTCCTTGCCAGGGAATCTCTTCATACAACAATACACCAGGCTTTTAGTCTCTGTCTTTCTTCGACCTTGCACTCTTGTAAGTGCAACCAATCATATTTTGTGGCAGAATGCCATTGGTTTCTTCTGCTGCTAATGCATTACTTGGCAAATTCATGTTGATTTCAACCTCCAGATAGGTCAAATATTTGATCTTTATTTTTATTTTGTTTTAATGGATGAGTAATTGTGTTACAAAATAGGAAACTGCTTGCTGTGTGTGTTTTTTTTTGGGGGGGGAGAAGGCTATTTATTGCTGATTTTTTGAGCTGCCAATGTCATATATAGACACATAAGTCAACATAGAAAAGACTACTTTTCTGAAATATGAGTCTATTAACTGCAGAGAAATTGCAGTTGGTAAATGACAAACTACATAAAGGTGGGTCTGCTCTATCTGAGCACAAGTACAAAGGCCAGTTCATCAGACACTGCCTGAAAATGTTGTCCTTAGAAATTTTTGTTTGATGAATTTAAGTTAGGAGCGGGCTGGAAACACACTGTAGTAGTCTAATAATGATTCCTGTGGTTGAGTGACATCTATTCAGGACATAACAAACTGAGCCTCTGTTCTCTGGATTATTAGGGATGAGCAGATGAAATTTATAAGATTCTTGGAAGGTTTAACACCTAATAGTGAAAGTGTTGAGTGCATCTACTAGATTGTTAGAAAATAAACTGTGAATCTACAGTCAAGAAAGCAGACTTCAGGGTCTATACCACTTTCATTGAGTTGTGTACCACAGAAAGAGGCCCCTCGGTCTGTTACATTCATACCAACCTTCTACCTAATTACATAAATCTGTTGACCCGCATTGCTCCTGTTTCATATTGCCTGGTCCACTTCCAATAATTCTGTTCTTCCTGTTTCTGATTTCTGATGTTTATCCCCTTTCCTACTTACCCTACACAGTCTGCAAAAGCTTCCACCTGATCATACTTCAGAAAAAACGTGTTAGACCTATCATAGGAGCTCCTGATAGTTTCATCTGCTGCTTAATTGGTGATATCCTGTCGAAGAAGTATCACTGGCTATTTATTTTACTTCACATCAGCTAGCCTAAATCTAGATCCACAGAATGTGAATGAACTTCAGGTGCAACATGAAACAAAGCCCTTAGAAGTGCATCTAAAAATTACTAAGACAGATGTTCATCGACACCACTTTGCAGTACGTAAAATTTATATTGGAAAGGAGTATAATGGGTTAGAGGATTGTCCACTGAATAGGAGGATATATAGAAATGGCATGTGACACGTCTGTATTCATCACATGGGCTGCTGGTTTTATGGAGCTAGCTGCTGGAGGAAGGGCAAGAGACAGGTACAGTCGCAAAGTTTAAAATACAGTGGGACAGGTACCTGGATGGGAAGGTAGAGGGATATGCACCTCACGCATGGCAAAAGTGATAGCCATCATGATGAGCATGGGGAGAAGAGTCTGTTTTTGTGCTGTATGATTGTATGACAGAATCTCACTCAGAAGTGAAGCAAGAGAAACTAATACATTTACATTAAACCATGGAATATAACATCACACGACTGGCCCTCTGGCCCACAATGTAATGCCAACCTCTTGACCTACTCCAAGCTTAATCTAACCCTTCCCTTCTGCATTACCCTCTATTTTTCTATCATCATAGTGCCTTTCCAAGAATCTCCTAAATGCCCCTAATGCATCTGCTTCTACGATCACCCCGGCAAGCCATTCTACACACCCACCATTCTCAGAATAAACTTTGTCATCCCCCCTGTACTTGCCTCCAATCACTTTAAAATTTTGTCCTCTTGTATCAAACATGTCTGCCTGGAAAAATTTCTCTGGGTGTCTATTCAATTGATGATTTTTATCATTTTATAAACGTCTATAAAGTCACTTCTCTTCTTCCTTCGCTCAAAAGAAAAAACTCCTAGGTCACTCAACCATTCCTTATAAGACTTGCTCTCTAATCCAGTAGGAATCCTGGTAAATCTCCTTTGCACTCTCCTCTCTAAAAGGTTTCAACTGTATCCGCTCTCATTCTTTTAAACTACAGCAAGTACAGGTCCACAGCCATCAAACGCACCTCATACATTAACCCTCTAATTCCCAGGATCATTCTTGCGAATCTCTTCTGGAACTTCTCCAATGCCAGCTCATCTTTTCTTAGAAAAGGGACTCAAAACTGCTCACAGTACTCCAAGTGCAGTCTGATTAATACCTTATATGGCTTCATATGACATCTTTGCTTTTATTTTCTAATCCTCTTGAAATGAATGCTAACATTGTATCTGCTTGCCTTATCACAGACTAATCTTCAGCGAACTGCACACAAGAACTCCAAAGTCCCCCTGTACCCCTGAATTTTATCTGGTTTAGAAAATAGTCTATGCCTTTATTCTTTCTACCAAAGTGCATGCTCATACACTTCCCTACACTATATGCCATCTGCTATTTCTTTGCCCATTTACCTAAGTCTTTCTGCAGACTTCCTGTTTTTTCAGCAAAACCTGTCACTCCACCTATCTTCGTATTATCCACAATCTTGGCCAGAAAGCCAACAATCCCATCATCTAAATCATTGACATATAATGTGAAATGAAGTGGTCATCTTTTGTTTTGTAATTCCAGAAACTAATTGAAAGAAAAACACAGGACCAACAATACTGTTCTACTGAGTTTTTCTTTTCATATTTTTCAGTAAGGCGCTTACATATGAAATGGTGGCATAATAATGTATATAAAACTTCTATAACAATATCCACAGCATAGTAAATTTAAGATAGTCCCATTCAGGCAAAAAGATTTATTAACTGTGGAGGATTTCATACTCTTGTGGGATAACGTCTTTCCTGACGGAGAGGGAATGTCACTCCGCTTGGCAGATGAGACTTGTGGCTGTGAAACCATCTCAGCACCGGGGCCTCCTCCATGGTGTTTGTAGGATTTGACCCTGGGATTGCAGGAAGTGGTACTGCCATCTCTGTACACCTTTCTTCTCTAACAATTAACTCTGCTCTCTTCAACTGATCAGTAGGTTGTCTCCAGATGACATCAGACACAATGTCTATTGTGTGGGAGAGTGAGGGAAGTGTTCCAGTTCTGTTCTTACTGCTTTCAAGAACCCACTTTTTATAAATCACATCTATAATCCTTTGCCAGGACAGATTGCCCATGAATGAAACATTGAACATTCTTGTCTGAGGAGCACTCAATTGGCTCAATTTGACCTGCATAATCTTTCCGGGAATGGGTTTGAGGAGATCAAAGGGTGAAATCACGGGATTAACCAAGAACAGCATAGCTGGCAAGTTACTGTTTGTGGAGTATGCTGTACTGAAATATGCAAAGAGGAAATTGATGACCTGATTTAGTGTAGTGTGTTCTACTGACATTGTTCACAGTGCATTCTTTAGAATCTGGACAAACCTTTTTCACTAAACTGCTCATAGCAAGGTGTACAGTGCAGATGTAATATGTCTTTCTTTTTTTAAAGTTTTGAATTGATAAATATAACATTGATAATGATACAAAGAGATCGGGATTACATTAGTAACGGTTAACATATACGGACACAGACTCCGAGTAACCTATGTAATCTAAGCCTCCCAATCTCTTAATAACTGAACATAAAAAAGATTCAAAAAATTTTATACAGAAAAAGATATGTCTGATTCCATTCATTTTCAAAACGATTGAAGCTGTTCCACAATAAACTGCGGACTACTGTCACTGAGTGTTCTGGAACGCCAGTCTTTGAGAAGAGGCTTCTCAGCACATCAGCTGTGTGTGAGGCTGTAGTGGAGTCTATTGGGAACACTTGTGGCCACTTTGTAGTGGCATCCACTACTACGAAGAAATGTGTGCTCATTTGTCTGGCAAAGTCCACATGAATTCTCTGTCAGGGCATTTCAGACCATTCCCAGGGATGGAGAGACTGCTGTCGGTATCTTCTGGATAAATTGGTATCCCCAACAGTGCATGGCAAGCTGCTCAATCTGCTGATCTATCCCAGGCCACCAGACAAAGCTTTGAGCCAATACTTTCATTTTGACCATGCCTAGGTGACCAGCGTGTATCTCCTCCAACACTTTAGCTCTCAGCTTGGGTGATACAATAACTCTCAATCCCACCTAAGGCAACCCCTATGAAGTGCAAATTCATCCTAGCGCAAGTAAAAATAGTGGAACTGCAACTTCTGCTTTATATTCCAGCTATTTTGGGTTGCTACTTAGACCTGAAACAGTGTGGGATCATTTCTGCTTTCCCTTTGGATCATGTCTGCTCTGACAGGGAGACTTTCAATTAGGGAAAATACATCAAAAATAATGTCTGCTTTTGTATTTTTTTCAGATACTTCCTTTTCCAAGGTAAATGGAACAATCCATCAGCATTTCCATGATTATTTGTCTTCCTGAATTGAGTCCTCCAAGAAACAGAGCCCATCTACTGCTGCTGTTAGTGGAACACCCTCTGTGGATTGAAAATGATCACTGGTAATTGTGGTCAGTAATAAAGGAAACCCTCTCCCATACACGTACTAATTGAACATTTTTACACCCCAACCCAGACATAAGACAGTTCTGTCAATCTGTGCTTACTGTTTCTCTGCAATGGTAAGAGAACGTGATGCAAAGGACATGCAATGTTCACTTCCATTGCTCATAACATGTCAACTACAACCAGACAAGGCATCACAACCAGAATTAGCTGGATGAAGTGGATCATGATGCGTGAGTACAGCATCTTGACGTCACCATTCCCATTGATCTTTGGAAAGCCATTTCAATGTGCTTTGCCATTTCTTTCCAATCTGTAGTAATGAGTTCAAGGGATGGAGCACAGAAGCCAGGTTTGCAGGAGCCTCAATAGCACTTGACAAATGCTAAAAAGAACTGCAAATGTGAGGGCCTTTGGCCTTGGGGTATCCACCACAGCCTCAATTTTCTCAAAGCATTTGTGTAATCCTCATGCATCAATGGTGTGATTACAATAAATTATGGTAGTTTTAAAGAATTCACACTTGTCACATTGTGCACTGAGCCCAAAATCTGCTAATCTTTTTAACATTCTTTTGATATTTTAGAGATGTTCCTTTTCATCCTCACAATTAACAATGATGTTATAGCAGTTGGGCAGCTTTGCAGAAGCTGGTCCATAGCTTTGTAGTAGGAGATGTGGCATGCAAATAGTGCATGGATCTCCAATCAGGTTGTAGTTGACTCAGCCAATCAGAGCTCTATAATGCTGGCCCACCTGTTTTTATCACATACAAGCCCAATATGGCTTGTTGCTTGTTGCATTTCACTGTTACAAATATAATTTGACAGGAGCTATCTTTTCTCCAGTGCGTCCTTCATTGGCTATCCGCAGGCTTCAGTTCAATAACTTTGAAATGCTGTTCAAACTCATTTTGTGGAATGACTGAAACAGCTGAGCCAGTGTCCAATTCCATTTTAATTAATTTGCTGTTCACTTCTGTTGTAAGCCATATTGCTTGTCTATCGTAAATTTCAAGACTACTCAGTTTTTTGTCACTCTTATCACCATGAGATTTTTCATCAACAGCATGCAGATTAGTGCTCTTTTTGAAACTGCAACTTGACTTTATATCTTCTCTTCCCTTTGTAGTCCATTCATTTTTGTTTGCCCTGCAAGTTCTTTGTATGTCTCCTACTTTGTTGCATTTTCTGCAAGTTTCGTCTTTAAACCTGTAGTGGTCTAGTGTACGTGAGCTCCTGCCATAACGGTAACACAATTTGTTCAGCCAGGCCAGTTTCTGTTTGGGCATTGCAATTTTGTTCAAACTCACATTCATCCCTGTCTGCAACACAATTGAGTCCCTGTCTGCTGTTTCCATTAATACAGTGATTTATTCTGCTCTTTTAAATGTCAGTTCTGTTTCAGTTAGTGACCATTTTTTCATGCTTTCTTGTAAGATTATACAAACTAAATGATCTCTCTATGCATCATTATGCCATTCACTGAACTGAAAATGCTTGGACAATTTCTTCATTCGAGCCATGTAAGCCAAAATAAACTCCACTTTTTTCTGATTCCATTTATGAAACCTAAAACATTCTGCAACCAACAATGGTTTTGGATCTAATGTTCCTGCGTTACTTTCACAATATCAGCAAATCTCATTTCGGCTGGTTTGGTTGGAGCAACTAAACTTTTAATCGAACTGCATGCTTTCCCAGCCATTGCAATTGGCTGTTTCATCAATTTCAAAATACTGCTCAATTTAGAAGTGGGCTAAGGAAAGCTTTAAAAGAATGGATCATTGGACTCTTTCTTAGGGAAGGTGGAACCTGTACAGATAGGATAGTTTGCACCTGAACTGGAGGGGAACTAATATTCTTGCAGGAATTTTTGCCAGAACTACTCATTGGGGCTTCAAGTGAAGTTGCAAGGGGATGGGAAACAGAACAGATAGTTGTGGAGAAAGATACCGTTAAGCCTACATACAGACAAAGTCAGGAATCAAAAGGTTGAGTATGGTGGATGTTCTGAGTTGTGTATATTTCGATGAAAGGACTAATGCAGGAAAGAGAGATGAGCTTAGAACATGGATCAGAATGTGGAATTATGACATTGTAGTTATTAGTGAGACTTGGTTACAGGAGGGGCAGGACTAGTAGCTCAATATTCCAGGTTTTTATTGTTTTAGATGTAATAAAGTGGGAGGGATTAAATGGGATGTGCTGCAATTACTAATCAAGGAAAATGTCACAGAGGTGCTTACGCAGAACAGACTGGACAGCTTTGTCTACTGAAGCTATATGGCTGGAACTGAGGAACAAGAAAGGGATGACTATGTTAATGAATTATACTAGTGCCAACGCAATAATCAGCAGGATTTAGAGCAGCAAATTTGCAGAGGGGTTGCAGACAGATGTTAGAAACATAAGGCTGTGATAGCAGGTCATTTTAACTTCCCACATATTGACTGGGATTCTCCTTCTGTAAAAGTCCTTTTACAGTTAGATGGGATAGAGTCTGTCAAGGGTGTTAAGGAAAGTTTTCTTAATCAATATATTGAGGTCTCAATTAGAGAGTTTGCAATTCTGGATCTCCTATTAGTGAACGAGACAGAGCAGGTGACTGAAGTATGTATAAGTGAACATTTTGGATCCATCAGATTCAAGATAATCATGGAAAAGGTAACTGTGCTCTTTGGATTGAGATTATGAATTAGAGAACAGTCTATTTTGATGGAATTAGAAAGGATCTGGCAAATATGGATTGGGACAGGTTGTTTTCTGGCAAAGGTGTGCTTGATAAGTGGTTGGCCTTCAAAAGTGAAATTTTGAGAGAACAGAGTCTGTATGTTCCTGTCAGAATAAGAGGGAAGCATATTAGGTTTAGGGAACCTTGGTTTTCATTAGATATTAAGGTCCTGGTTAAAAGGAAGATGGGGGTGCATAGCAGGTATTGGCAGGAAGGAACAATTGAAGTACTTGAGGAGTATAAGAAATTCAAGAGAATGTTTAAAAAGGAAATCAAGAGAGCTGAAAGAGAGCATGAAGTTACTGTTGCAGTTGAGGTGAAGGAGAATCCCAAGGGCTTCTACAGATACAATAAGAGCAAAGGAATAGCAAGGGATAAAATTGGTGCTCTTGAAGGTCAGTGTTCATTTGTGCATTGAGACAAAAGAGATGGGGGAAACCATTAATTGATTTTTTGCTTCTTTACTTACTCGTGAGATTGACACAGAGTCTACAGGAATGAGGTAAAACAGCAGTGAGGTCAGGAATTGTATGCAGGTAACAGATTTGCTGTAAATTAGAGTGGACAAGTCCCCAGGGCCTAACATGGTGATACCTTAGAGCTTGTAGGAGGCTGGTGCAGAACCTGTGTGACTCTGGCAGAGATATTTAAAATGTCCTTAGCCATGGGTGCAATGCAGGAGGATTGGAGGATAGCTAAAGCTGTTCTGTTATTTGGAAAAGGCTCTAAGAGTAAGCTGGGAAATTATAGGCTGGTGAGCCTGACATTAGTAGAAGATAATTTATGGGGAAGTATTCCATGGGACCGGATATATAAGTATTTGGATAGACAGGGACTGATCAGGGATAATTAACATGCTTTGGTAGGTGGCAGGTTCTGTCTAACCAATTTGTAGAGAATCGGAATCAGGTTTATTATCACTGGCATGTGTTATGAAATTTGTTAACTTAGTATCAGCTGTTCAATGCAATACATAATTTAGAGAGAATAAAGGTAAAAATAAATAAATAGATCAATTACAATAAATGTATATTGAATAGATTATGTCATACAAAAACAGAAATAATATATATTAAAAAAGTGAGGTACTGTTCATGGGTTCAATGTCCATTTAGGAATCAGATGGCAGAGGGGAAGAAGCTGTTCCTGAATCGCTGAGTGTGTGCCTTCAGGCTTCTGTACCTCCTACCTGATGTTAACAATGAGAAAAGGGCATGTCCTGGGTGCTATGATCTCTGTAACAATGATGCGGCCTTTCTGAGACACTGCTCCTTGAAGATGTCCTGGGTAATTTGTAAGTTAGTATCCAAGATGGAGCCGACTGAATTAATGACCCTCTGCAGCCTGTCTTGGTCCTATGCAGTAGACCTGCCCTCAAACCAGACAGTGATGCAGCCTGTCAGAATCCTCTCCACGGTACATCTATAGAAGTTTTTGAGTGTTTTTGTTGACATACCAAATTTTTCAAACTCCTAATGAAGTATAGTCGTGTTTGTGCCTTCTTTATAACTGCATCGATATGTTGGGACCAGGTTAGATCCTCAGAGATCTTGACACCCAGGAACTCAAAACTGCTCACTCTCTCCACTTCTGAACCCTTTATGAGGATTTGTATGTGTTCCTTCATGTTACCCTTCCTGAAGTCCACAATCAGCTCTTTCGTCTTACTGACATTGAGTACAAGGTTGAGTTGAGCAGCGGTAGGGTTTTTCCATGAAAATCATCAGGAAAGTTGATGAAGGCTAGGCAATGGATGTTACCTACAAAGCCTTTAACAAGGCCTCCGTAAGGGAGGTTGGTCAAGAAGGTTTAGTTGCTCGGCATTCAGGATTAGAAAATTGGATTAAGCATCATCTTTGCAGGAGAAGCCAGAAAGCGGAAGTAGATTGCTCCCTCTCTGATTGGAGGTCTGTGACTAGTGAGGTGCAGCAGGAATTGGTCCTTCGTCCATTGTTGTTTGCCCTGAAATATGGTTAGGGAGGAGGTCTAGGAGCAGGTGTGGCATTTATTCCACTTGCAAGGATAAGTACCATGAGGGAGATGAGTGGGGAGGGACAAATGGACAAGGATACAATGGTAAGTACCAGAAGGGATAACCCAGGAGGGGACAAGGAGAGCCTACACATATCCCTTGTCCATTCATTCCTACCCACTGATCTCCCTTCTGTGGGACAAACATCAAACCTACTGCTACATCTCCTCCCTCGCTAACATTCAGGATTCCAAACAGTCCTTCCAGGTGAGGCACAACTTCACCTGTGAATCTGTTTGGGTCATCTATTGTATCTTCCTGGTGTAGCCTCCTGTACGTTGATGAGACCTGACATAGACTGGGAGACTGCTTTGCTGAGCACCTACGCACCTTCTATCAGATAAAGCAGAATCTCTCTGTTGCCACCTATTTCAATTCAACTTCCCATACTTATTCTGACAAGTCAGTCTATGGCCTCCTCTACTCCCGCAATGAGGCCACTCTCAGGTTGGAAGAGCAACACTTCGTATTTCATTTGGATACCCCTCCAATCTGATGGCATGAGCATTGATTTGTCGAACTTCCGGTAATTGCCCCCTCCTTCCCCATTCCCATTTCCCTCTCTCACCTTATCTGGTGCTCCCTCCCTTTCCCTTTCTTCCAGCCCTTTATCTTTTTCACCAATTGACATCCCAGCTCTTTACATCGCCACACCCCCCCTCCTCATTTCACCTATCACCTATCAACTTCCACTTTTTCCTCCTGTTCCTCCACCTTCTTATTCTGACCTCATCTCTTTTTTCAGGTCCTGATGAAGGGTCTTGGCCCAAAATGTCGACTGTTTACTCTTTTCCATAGATGCTGCCTGGCCTATTGAATTCCTTCAGCATTTCAGTCATTCAGTCCCCCTTTGTTTCCATCCTAACACAAGACCTTTTCTACCACTGCTATTTCGTAATACCATTATACCATTAATGTCTGTTATTTCCTATATCTGATAAAGGATTTTCAGCTTGAAACTTTAATTTTGTTTGACGCTTTATTTTACAGTATTATAGTGGAATAAATAAAATTACCGAGGCATGAGAGAGGAGTTGGCCAAAGTTCATTGGAAGGGGACACTAGCAGGGATGATGGCAGAACAGCTGGAGATTCTGGGTGCAGTCGGAAGGCACAGGATGGATACACACCAAAGATGAAGAAGAGGGATGGTGAGACAACCATGGCTAACAAGGAAAGTCAAAGACAGAATAAAAGTGAATGAGAAAACATAGTAGATAGCAAAAATTAGTGGGATGTCATAGGATTGGGAAGCTTTTAAAAACCAACAGAAGGCAACTAAAAATCCAAAAGGAGAGAAAAGATGAAGGTGAGCTAGCCAATAATATCAAGAGGATACTAAAAACATGTTCAGGTATATAAAGAGTAAAAGAGAGGCAAGAATGGATATTGGACTGCTAGAAAAAGATGCTGGGGAGGTAGTAATAGCAGACAAAGAGATAGCAGATGAGTATTTTGTGTCCATCTTCACTATGGAAGACAGTAGCAGTATGCAAGAATTGAAGAGTGTCAGGGGCAGAAGTGAATGCAGTTGCTATTATTAAGTCAAGTCACGTTTAGTGTCATTTAGCTACATATACACATAGACCATCAAATGAGACCTTTCTCTGATTCAGGGTATTAGAATATTAGAAAACCATAACACACTTAACATATAACTTATGAAAGTAAGCATGAAATCTACAGATGGATTGCACATAAATAAAACAAACTAAACTGCATGAATTAAATATTGTAAGGTACAGAGCAGATTAACCAGTGACACTGAATGCGATGTGTTTGGGAGTTCAGAAGCCTAATAGCCTGAAGGAAGATATTACTCCCATCCTAGCATTTCTTGTATCAGAGTCTCCTGCCTGGTGATAGAAAGTCAAAGATTTTGTTCGATGGATGGGTGGTATGCTTGATAATACTAAGGGCCCTGCATATGCAGTGCTCCTGATAAAAATGCCCAATGGATGGTAGGGAGACCCCTATGATCCTCTTAGCCACTTGCACAGTCCGTTGTAGGGACTTCTGGACCAGTCCTCAGCTGCTCCCATACCAGCTGAAGATACAACTTGTCAAGACAAGTTATAGAAGGCTTGGGAAACTGAAAAGTCTGAAGCTAGATAAGTCACCGAGATGGACTACACCCCAGAGTTCTGAAAGAGGAGCTGAAGAGATTGTGGAGGTACTACTAATGATCTTTCAAGAATTACTAGATTATGGAATGGTTCTGGAAGACTGAAAAATTGAAATGTCACTCCACTCTTTAAATGGGAGGGTGGCAGAAGAAAGGAAACTATAGGCCAATTAGCCTGACTTCAGTGGTTGGCAAGGTGTTGGAGACCATTATTAAGGATGAATTTTCCGGGGTATTTGGAAGCCCATGATAAAGGAGGCCAAAGACAGAATGGTTAGCAGAGTCGGTAGATGTTGTTTCCTTGGATTTTTCGAAGGCCTTTCACAACATGCCACACATGAGCCTGCTTAACCAGATAAGAGCCTATGGTATTATATGAAAGGCACCAGCATGGATAGAAGATTCGCTGATTGGCAGGAGGCAAAGAATGGGAATAAAGGGGGCCTCTTCTGGTTGGATGCCAGTGACAAGTGGTGATCCACATGGGTTGGAATTGGGACTATTTCTTTTCCTGAAATATGTCAATGATTTGGTAGATGGAATTAATGGCTTTGTGGCCAAGTTTGCAGATGAAATGAAGAGGAGAGGTTTTACAGGCTTTTTCACTTTTTTAAACGGCCAATCAAATGGGAGTGGAGGAGCTGAATACAGCCGGTCAGCTAGTGCACTGTAAAAGAAGTTTCAGCTAGAGAAGGGACCATCATCAGAGTGGACTAAGTCAGAGTGGGACAGCTTTGGCTCAACAGGCTTTGATGTGAACAGGCAGATGCGAGGGTACGTTCTGGTAAGCTGTTGTTTTTTGCTCATTCGATTTCTTTTTTAACTAGTAAGTTTAGAGAGAATGCCTGGCAGAATGTTGGAGTGCTCCTCTTGCAGGATGTGGGAAGTCAGGAGACCTCCAGTTTTCCTGACAACAATACCTGCACAAAGTGCACCCAGCTGCAGGCCCTAACAAACCGCATTAGGGAACTGGAGCAGGAGCTGGATGACCTCTGGATCATTCAGGAGAATGAGGAGTTTATAAATAGTAGCTACAGGGAGGTAGCTATGCCAAAGGAGCAGGGCACAGGTAATTGGGTTGCCATCAGGAGAGGGATGGGGAAAGGGCAGGCAGAGCAGGGTTCCCCTGTGGCCATTCCCCTCAATAACGTATACCGATTTGGATACTGTTGTGGGGTGGATAACTTACCTGGGACAAGCTGTGGCAGCCAGATCTCTGGCACTGAGTCTGGTTCTGCAGTGCAGAAGGGAGGGGGAAGAAGAGGAGAGCGGTAGTGATAGGGGACTCGATAGTTAGAGGTACAGACAGGAGGTTCTGTGGTCGTGACAGAGACTCCCGGATAGTTTGTTGCCTCCCAGGTGCCAGGGTCAGCGATGTCTCTGATCACGTGCCAGCATTCTGAAGTGGGAGGGTGAGCAGCCAGATGTCATGGTGCACATCGGTACCAATGACGTAGGAAGAAAGAGTGAGGAGGTCTTGAAGAATGAGTATGGAGAGCTTGGTAGGAAGTTAAAAAGCAGGACCTCGGGGGTAATATTTCAGGATTGCTGATTGTGCCACGTATCAGTGAGGGTAAGTGTAGGATGCTCTGGAGGATGAACAGGTGGCTGAGGAACTGGTGTAGGGGGCAGGGTTTCAGACTTTTGGATCATTGGGACCTCTTCTGGGGCAGGTGGGACCTGTACAAGAAAGACGGGTTACACCTGAACTACAAGGGGACCAATATCCTTGCAGGGAGGTTTGCCAGTGCTAATGAGGAGGGATTAAACTAGATTTGCAGGGGGATGGGAACCAGAGTGCCAGAGCAGATAGAGGAGTGGGGGTGAAAATAAATGATGTTAAAAGTTCATGCAAAGTCAGAAATAGAAAGGTTGTGTGTGGTGGTAATAATCTTCTGATGTGTGTCTATTTTCAATGCGAGGAGTATTGTGGGGAAGGCTGACGAGCTGAGGGTGTGGATTGGCGCATGGAATTATGACAATATAGCCATTAGTGAAACTTGGCTACAGGAGGGGCAGGACTGGCAGCTTAATGTTCCAGGGCTCTGATGTTTCAGATGTGATAGAGGCAGAGGAATGAAGGGTGGGGGGGGGGGGGGGATGGGTGACATTGCTAGTCAGGGAAAATGTTACAGCAGTGCTCAGGCAGGACAGATTAGAGGGCTTGTCTACTGAGGCCATATGGGTGGAGCTGAGAAACAGGAAAGCTATGACCACTTTAATGGAGTTGCATTATAGACCATCCAATAGTCAACAAGAATTGGTGGGGCAAGTCTGCAGAGAGACAGCAGACAACTGCAGGAAACATGAAGTTGTGATAGTAGGGCATTGTAATCATCTACATATTGATTGGGACTCCCATACTGTTAAAGGTCTAGATGGGTTAGAGTTTGTAAAATGTGTTTAGGAAAGTTTTCTAAATCAATATATGGAGGTACCAACTAGCGAGGATGAAATATTAGATCTCCTATTAGGAAACGAGTTAGGACAGGTGACAGAACTGTGTGTAGGGGAACACTTTGGGTTTAGTGGACATAATGCCATTAGTTTAAACTTGGCCATGGATAAAGATAGATCTGGTCCTCGGGTTGAGGTTCTAAACCAGAAAAAGGCCAAATTTGAAGAATTGAGAAAGGATCTAAAAAGCGAGGATTGGGACAGGTTGTTCTCTGGCAAGGTGTCATGGTCCCTTCTGGCAATCAAGAATGCAGAATTTGTATGTTCCTGTCAGGATTAAATGCAACGTGAGTAAGAATAAGGAGTCTTGGTTTTTGAGGGATATTGGAAATCTAATAAATAAGAAGAGAGAGATGTATGATGGGTAAAGACAACAAGGAGCAAATAAGGTGCTTGAGGAGTATTAGCAGTGCAAGAAAATAATTAAGAAATAGATTAGGAGGGCTAAAAAAAGACATGAGGTTGCTTTGGCAGTCAAGGTGAAGGAAAATCTTAAGAGCTTCTATAGGTATATTAAGAGCAAATTATAGTAAGGGATAAAATTCTTCCTCTTGAAGATCAGTGGTTGGCTATGTATGGAACCAAATGAAATGAGGGAAGATCTTAAATGTTTTTTTTGCATCTGTGCTTACTAAGGAAAGTGGCAATGAATCTATGGCAATAAGGCAAACAAGTAGTGAGGTCATAAAACCTATACAGACTAGAGGAGGAGATGCTTGCTGTCTTGAGGCAAATTAGAGTACAAAAATCCCCAAGAGCTGACAAAGTATTCTCTTGGACCTTGAAGGAGATTAGTGTTGAAATTACATGAGCCCTGGCAGATATATTTAAAATGTTGGTATCCATGGGTGAAGGGCTGGATGTTGTTCTGTTGCTTAAAAAAGGCTCTAAAAGTAATCTAGGAAATTATAGGCTGCTAAGTTTGTCAGTAGCAGGTAAATTATTGGAAGGAGTACTAAGAGATAGAATCTATAAGTATTTGGATAGACAGGGACTTATTAGGGAGAGTCAACATGGCTTTGTGCATGGTAGGTCATGTTTAATGAATCTATTTGAGTTTTTCAAGGAGGTTAACAGGAAAGTGGATGAAGGGAAGGCAGTGGATGTTGTATACATGGACTTCAGTAAGGCCTTTGACAAGGTCCTGCATGGGAGGTTAGTTAGGAAGATTCAGTTGCTAGGTATACATGGAGAGGTAGTAAATGGGATTAGACATTGGTTCAGTGGGAGAAGCCAGAGAGTGTTAGTGGAGGATTGCTTCTCTGAGTGGAGGTCTGTGACTAGTGGTGTGCCACAGGGATCAGTGCTGAGTCCATTGTTATTTGTCATCTATATCAATGATCTGGATGATAATTTGGTAAATTGGATCAGCAAATCTGATGATACAAAGATTGGAGGTGTAGTGGACAGTGAGGAAGGTTTTCAAAGCTTGCAGAGGGATTTGGACCAGCTGGAAAAATGGGCTGGCAAATGGCAGATGGAGTTTAATGCAGAGAAGTGTGAGGTTTTGCACTTCGGGAGGTCAAACCAAGGTAGAACATACAAGGTAAATGATAGGACACTGAGGAGTGCAGTAGAACAGAAGGATCTGGGAATACAGATACATAATTCCCTAAAAGTGGTGTCACAGGTAGATAGGGTCATAAAGAGAGCTTTTGGTACATCGGCCTTTATAAATCAAAGTATTTAGTATAAGAGTGAGAATGTTATGGTGAGGTTGCACAAGACATTGATGAGGCCGAATTTGGAGTATTGTGTGCCGTTTTGGTCATCTAATTACAAGAAGGAGACTACAGAGAAGGTTTACAAGGATGTTGCTGGGACTTGAGAAACTGAGTTACAGAAAGGTTGAATAGGTTAAGACTCCATTCCCTGAAGAATAGAAGAATGAGAGGAGATATGCTAGAGGTGCATAAAATGATGATGGGTATAGATAGAGTGAATGCAAGCAAGCGTTTTCCAATGAGGCTAGAGGAGGGGAAAAAAGCAGAAGACATGGGTTAAGGGTGAAAAGGGAAAAGTTGAAAGGGAACATTAGGGTTGCTTCTTCATACAATGCTGGGAGTGTGGAATGAGCTGCCAGTTGAAGTGGTGAATGCAGGCTCAGTTTTAGCATTTAAGAAAACTTGGACAGGTACATTGAGAGGGTTTAGAGGGATATGGTCTAAGTGCAGGTCAGTGGGACTAGACAGAAAAATCATTTGGCACAGACAAGAAGGGCCAAAAGGCCTGTTTCTGTGCTGTAATGTTCTATGGAAGATAAGTGGAGGGGTTGGTAGTGTTGAGGAGCAGGGATTCTTCAGAACAAAGTGGACTGTTTGAGAGAATGGGCAAAGAAAAAGTAGAAAAAATGTACTGTATATGGTCATGCACTTTGGTCGAAGGAATAAAGGCATAGACTATTTACTATACAAGGAGAAAATTCAAAAATCAGAATTGCAAAGAATCTTCAGATTTCTGTGCAGAATTCTTTAAAGGTTAACTTGTAGGTTGAGTTGGTGGTAGGGAAGGGAAATGCAATGATAGCATTCATTTCAAAAGGTCTACAATATAACAGCAAAGATGTGATGCTCCGGATTTATCAGGCATTGGGTTAGATTGCACTTGGAGTACTGTGAACAGCTTTTGATCTAAGAAAAGATGAGCTGGCTTAGTAGAAGGTACAGTATAGAGGAGGTTCAGGAGAATTATTCTAGGAATTAAAGGGTTAACATATGAAGGGTGTTTGATAGCTCTAGCTCTGTAATCACTGGAATTTAGAAGAATGAGGATGGATCTCACTGAAAACTATCGAATATTGAATGGTCTGTTTAAAGTGGATGTGGGGAAGATGGTGGGGAAGTCCAGGGTCAGAGGGCACAGCCTCAGAATAGAGGGATGTCCAGTTTGAACAGTTGAGGAAGAATCTCTTTAGCCTGAGTGTAGTGAACCTGAGGACTTCATTGCTACAACTGTCTGTGAAGGCCAAGTCATTGAGTATATTTAAAGTGGAGATTGATAGATTCTTGGTTAGGTAGGTCTCCAAAGGTTACAGGGAGAAGGTGGAAGAATGGGGTCGAGAGGGATAATAAATCAGCCTTGATGGAATGGCAGAATAGACTTGATGGGCCAAGTGCCGATTTCTGTTCCTTTGTCTTATTGTCTACTAGCCTATTCTCAGCACTTGTAGTTCTTTCCGTTTTTCAGCCATTATCATATTGTTATAAATTTACTTAGTTTATTCATTACCAATCTAACTCCTAATGTGTACTTAATGAACAAATAGAAAAATAAAGTACAAATATAGCAACACTACACTTCAATTGGTAGTTCAGTAACAAAGTTCTGTTTTGTGCAGATAACAGTGCAGTGGCACAAATTGCCCAGCAGCCCCTGGAGAACTCACATTTCATATGGTATATATTTCTCATCATAAGTAGCTGATTGATTTGTGATTGGAAGCAGTATGTATTGTTCATAGGCCTTTATTTGATTAGCAAATGCTGACCCATTCTTCATTCTACAGTTGGATAATCAGAACATTTCACATATATTCTATATTAAGTCAACAAGGATGGGGCTCCCTCAGTAATGTCAGTATAATAATGGAGCTATATGTATGCATAATTGATAGGAGCTGGAAAAGCTGAGTCTCAGTGGACAGTACACTCCTCCACTTGATCTAAATGTACAATAGAGATATGATGTGACATTGTTCTGTTCTCTACATTTCATCAATACTCAACACTGACAATGGAATCTGTACCTTGGGAAATCTTACTTCTCTACGACATATCAGAGTATTGTTATTGTATTTTAGATCCATGGACTCAAATGAATATTCAATGAGATTTTCAAGGATCTGATCTTTCAGAGTTGGGCATCTCACTTCCATTGAAGGGTCGATAGCTGAATAAAAAATGTTGCTTTCTATGGATAAATGTTGACAGAATTAAACTACTTTTATCCTGTACTGCTTGTAAGGAATACTGACCAGATCCAGATATTATTAAAAAAATTGGGGGACACTGAAAAATTAAAACAAAACATCCAGTATCCTTTAGAGAGAAAACTATGAGAATCTACAAAATTACAAATTCTATCATTTACCAATGGAATTTCTTGCTTGACTATTCTAGATTCTTTGTAAGCAATCTAAAATAGATGTTAGATTTTATTGGTGTTGTTTGCTGCATTGAATCTTCTTGAAGTTCAAATGTTCAGAATTCAAAGTAAATTTATTATCAAAGCACACATATGACAGACACCATTTGCTACCCTGAGATTCATTTTCTTGCAGGGATACTCAATAAATCAATAGAATAATAACCATAAAAGAATCAATGAAAGCAAAAACAATGAACAGAACAACTACAAAAAAAATAACCTATGTGTATATATATATATATATATATATATATATATATAGAGAGAGAGAGAGAGAGAGAGAGAGAGAGAGAGAGAGAGAGAGAGAGAGAGAGAGAGAGAGAGAGAGACAGAGAGAGAGAGAGAGAGAGAGAGAGAGAGAGAGAGAGAGAGAGAGACAGAGAGAGAGAGCATTAATCCATTAGTTATGGTAACATTTCAAATGATGAAGCAAGTGAAGCTGAGGGAAGTTATCCCCTTTAGTTCAAGAGCCAAATGTTGAGAGTAGTAACTGTTCCTGAACCTGGTGGTATGAGTGTAGAGGATCCTGTGCTGCCTTCTTGATGGGGGCAACAAGAAGAATTCATGTTCTGAGTGATGTGGGTCTCTGATAATGGATGCTGTTCCATGTACATGTGTTCAATAGTGGGGAGGGCTTTATTTGTGCTGGATTGAGCCATAGCCATTACTTTTTGCAGGATTTTCCATTCAAGGGTATTGGTATTCCATAGCAGGCTGTAATTCAACCTGTCAATATACTCTCCACTACACACCCTACGTAATTTGTCAAAGTTTTGGATGTCATGCTGAATCTTTGCAAGCTCCTATGGAAGCAGAGGCACTGCCGTGCTTTCTTTGTAGTTGCACTTGCGTGCTGAATCCTCCAAAATAATAACACCAAGGAATTTAAAGTTGCTGATGCTCTCCACTTCTGGTCCTCTGATGAGGAATGGCTCTTGGACTTATGTTTTCTTTCTCCTGTATTCTATAATCAGCTCCTTGGTCTTGCTGACATCAAGTAAGTGGTTGTTGCTGTGGGACCACTCAGCCAGATCTTCAGTATTCCTCCTACATGCTGATTCATAACCATCTTAGTTTCAGCTTACAACAGTGGTGCTGTCAGCAAACTTGATAATGCCATTGGAGCTGTGTTTAGCCACACAGTCATAAGTGTAAAGCGAATAGAGCAGGAGGCTATGCCAATCTGAACTGACTGGGGTCTGCAAGTGAAGAAATCAATGATCCAATTGCACAAGGAGGTATTGAGGCCAAGGTCTTCTAGAAGCTTATTGATTGATTTTGAAGAGATGATGGTATTGATTGCTAAGCTGGAATCAATAAAGAGGATCCTGATGTATGCATCTTTGTTGTCCAGATGGTCCAGGGTTGAGTGAAGAGCTAATGAGATGGCAGCTACTGTTCAACTGTTCAAATTGGAGTGAATCCATGTTGCTTCTCAGGCATGAGTTGACACACTATGTTTTGTCACCAACCTCTCAAAACACTTCATCACTGTGGCTGTAAGTGCTGCTGGATGATAGTCCTTGAGGCAGATCACCACGTGTTCTTGGGCACAGGTAGAATTGAAGCCTCCTTGAAGCTGGTGAGTACCTGGGACTGCCAAAGCAAAAGGTGAAGGATCTCGGTGAATTCTCCAGCCAGTTGATCAGCTCAGTTCTTTAGGACTTGGCTATATACCCCATCTGAGCCAGCTGCTTTTCATGGGCTTACCCTCCTGAAGGCTGATTGCACGTCAGCCTCAGAGACTGAAATCACAGGATTGTCATGGGCTGTGGGAATTGGTGATACTTCCTCAATGTTTGATGGTCAAAGTGAGCATAGAAGGCACTGAGCTCATCTGGAAGTGAAGTCCTACTGCCACCTATGTCGCTTGATTTAAATTTGTAAGTGATGGTATTCAAGCCCTGACACAACTGTTGAGCATCCTTCGCTAATATAGGTTTGGTTCTGGATAGTCTCTTTGCCCATGAGATGGCCTTCCGGAGCCATCTTATTATGTGAGATGGCACACTGGTTCTAGGGCAGCCATTTTACTCTGATATGTCAGACCTTTCAGCTTTGGAATTATTGCTTGCAATATTTATTTCCAACTGCTTGTAGTGGGTCATTTCACACATCATCTAACCACATCAGTTGTAGTCCTCAGCGTACATCCGAGTCTTCAGCAATTGTACTGAGTGCTGCTGGGTATGATATCTGGCATCACAAGGAGGATAAGGACCATTTACAGCTGGAGTAATGCAAGGCATACTTCACCCCAAATGTGTATACCCAGTTACGTTTCATCAATGAACTATTTTTTCTGAATCCAGGAATCCACTTGCCCCCATCTATACTTCTTGAAGGGCAATGTCAATCACCA
Organism: Hypanus sabinus; assembly: GCF_030144855.1. Lineage (NCBI taxonomy): Eukaryota > Metazoa > Chordata > Chondrichthyes > Myliobatiformes > Dasyatidae > Hypanus > Hypanus sabinus. Next base: position 74,855,626 of record NC_082719.1, read on the forward strand.
CAGCCTGACAGTACTTTTCTCATATATCATTGCAGCATAGATAAAGGCCATTTGGCCTATCATGTCCATACTAATTCTCAGAGAAATCCCATATATCCCAATCTTCTGCTTATTCCCAACAACCTATCCTTGCTCACATGACCATCAGTCCCTGCCACTTGATGCTCTTACCACACATGTTGTGAGTAGCTTACAACAGCCAATTAACTGGCTGGCCAGCACTCCATTGGGATGTAGAAGACAACCAGAGCACTCATGGGAGGTCTACCTCATCGCAGGGAGCATGTGTATACTCCAGACAGACAACATCAGGAGGTCAGGAGTGAACCCAGACCACTGGAGCTGTGATACCTCCATAATACATGCTGCACCATTGTGTTCCCCCTTGCACCGAAGCAACTCTGCCTGTAGTTCTGAAAGTTAATACGATGTGGAAATTTCAAACAACGTATCTTTTGATTTACAACTGGTCAAGCCATGATTTGTCAACATAAGTTTGGAGTTAAAAATATCTTGTTCTCCATGGTCACCTTGTCTTTCTGTAGGAGGGGGCAATGTGTATCAGAGGGTACTGTCATTAGTAAGGAGTTCGTTCTCTTCGGCACATGGCCTTGTTAATAGCAAACAAGTTGTCTCCAGAGCTCCAAATGAATACCTTAATAAGCTTTTATTCCATCAATGTGCAGGTTGCCTCGGTCACAAGAGAATTTGCAACAAACACAATTGTATCATTTCATGCTGATTCTCGATGACGTCTGTGTTGTGGTTCTTAATAAGCCTTGACCACTAGGAATTCAAGTTCTTTATTATGCACACATAATAACACAGGCTGTATATGAAGGAGCAAGTCAACTTAACTGGTGGATGATAGGAGCTGTCCTTTCAATACGGCTCCGACAATTGACATCACCAGGAAGACACATAATAAGGAGCAACAGAAAACAAGGATAAATCTTGTACTTTCATTATAACTCTGCTGTAAGATATGATGGGTCTATGCAGATTCTGCTGAATGGCCAGATCAGGTGTTGTAACCTGAGAAGTGCTCTAAAATTATCCAGATCTGCTGTGAGCAGCATAACTTCATTGTTCAGAGGACAGAGTCACTCATCCATTGCTCAGGGAGGTCAACCTAAGAATTAGCAGTGAAGTGGAGGAAGTGGCTGAGGGGAATGCAGAGTCAGAAAGACTGATGCTTCAGTTGTATATTACTGGACGTCTTTTTAAATGAGCTATTTCATTGTTCTCCGATTTGGCAGTTTCTTGTCAATGCACTGGGCAAAGTTCCAACTTCACAATGATTTCTGCCTGCTTCCAATTCCACCATCCGCCATCACAGTGATCTCTTGCAGATAAATCTCAGGTGCATTCTAATTCAATGTATGCTTCAATTCTCAATATGTGATGAGTTACATTTACCCTTTGTGTTTTCTATGTTCATCTTGTACATAAGCATGTTTCATGCTGTTTGTCAGTGACTTGAACAATGGAATTGACGGCTTTGTGGCAAAGTCTGTGGATGATAGGTGGAGAGGTAGTTAGTGCTGAGGAAGCAATGCAATTGCACCAGAACTTAGACAAATTGGAATAATGGGTAAAAAAGTGGCAGATGGAATACAGTGTGGGGAGATGTATGATAATGCATTTTAGTGAAAGGAACAATAGTGCAGATTATTATTTAACTGGAGAGAAGGTTCAAACATAAGAGGTGTAGAGGGACTTGGGAGTCTTTGTGCAAGACTCCCAGAAGGTTAATTTACCGGTTGAGTCTGTGGTAAAGAAGACAAATGCAATGCTGGCATTTGTTTCAAGGGGACTAGAATATAAAAGCAAGGAGATAATGCTGAGGCTTTATATGGCATTTGTCAGGCCGCACTTAGAGTGTTGTCAGCAGTTTTGGACCCCTTATCTCAGAAAGGATGTGCTGTCATTGGAGAGAGTCCAGAAGAGGTTCACAAGGATGATTCAAGGAATGAAGGGGTTAACATATGAGGTGTGTTTGGCAGCTTTGGGCCTGTACTCACTGGAATTTAGAAGAATGTGTGGGGATCTCATTGAAAATCACTGAATGTTGAAAGGACTAGATAGAGTGGATGTGGAGAGGATGTTTCCTATGGTGGGGGTATCCAGAACTAGAGGGTGCAGCCTCAAGATTGAGGGATGACTTTTTAGAACAGAGTTAAGGAGGGATTTTTTTTTAGCCAGAGAGTGGTGAATCTGTGGAATGCTCTGCCACCGACTGCGGTGGAGGCCAGGTCCATGGATATACTTAAGGCGGAAGTTGATTATTTCCTGATTGGTCAGGGAATCATAGGAAATGATGAGATGGTAGGTGTATGGAGTTGAGTGGGATCTGGAATCAGCCATGATGGAATGGTGGAGCAGACTCAGTGGTCTGAATGGCCTAATTCTGCTCCAGTGTCTCATGGATTATGGTCTTGCGTTGTTTACTGATATACGTCAGTACTCCTTCAACAGGCCAGTAGAAGGCATGTTGGTGTGCTGTTGTCCCTTGTAAATCAGTGGTGTTTACTCTTTACTTCCTGTAGAGTTATGTGATAGTCCTTCAACAATTGACACCTGCAAGTTGTCTTCCTACTACTAACTTTTACTGTTGTACCACCTCCAAGAACGCTTACTGTACCATCCCACACTTGCACCTTGGAAAGTCCAACCACCTGACTGTACCGCTACTCCTGGCAACTAAAGACTGCAGCACCAGTGGTAAAGACCAATGAGGTATGGTCTCAGGAGGCAGGACCGCTTTGAGTTGGTTGACTGGACAATATTCAGGGATTCATCTTAGAATCTGAATAAATACACCATAGCCATCATCGACTTCATCAAGACCCTTGTGGTTGAGTGTGTATCTTCAAGAACGTAGTGGACATACTCAAACCAAAAGCCATGGATAAACCAAGATATTTGTGTAGTCTTCTGAGGGCAGATCTGCGGCACTCAAGACTGGTGAACCCACGTACACTACTTTTTATATCTTTTTGTTCACTTTTTGCTCTACTTATTTTTTATTAGATGTATTTCTTAATGTAATTGATGATTTTTATTTATTGAAATGAACTGCAGCCGCTAAACAACATATTTCATGACATATGCCAGTAATATTAAACCTGATTCTGAAGTCTTTACAAGATCAGAGTAGAGAATTCTATTGACCTCAGCAGCTGAGAGATGCTTGCAAATAGTTCCTCTCTCTCTTGAGTAACCTTTAAGCCATACAAACTAATGCTGAGCCCCTCTCAATCATACATTCACAAGGTGTGTGAGGTGGGATCACTGGCCTCAAGAATATAATCCATCAGCCTTCTCCATACAGCCTCCATGTCTGAATCTAGTTCCATATACATTGCTCTGTAAAGCAATATTAGTCAAGCTTTCATTGAGCATGTTATCTCCCATGTGCTTTATTACTGATTATCCATCTTCAGGTTTCTAGATTCAGTAAGGATTATCATAAGAAATATGCAGCATATGGGCTACATGGCACTTTGTTCATCGTTCCAGTCTCTGTAGACATACCTTTCTAATCATGACAATGCCCAGGCTAGGAAAAATTAAGCTATATATTTCTGCTGACATAATAATAAATAAGTTCTGAAAAGTTAAACATTAATATTACATAACTGAAATTTATCAATGTTTACTTTAATTCAGCTATCATTGTGTGATTACTTAAATCTGTGATGAATTGTCATGGCTGACATTACTCACAGTTTCCACAACTCAGAATGAAGTCAGCAACCTGGAATATTTTGCTGATGGTGTAATCATTGTCTGAGTAGAAAGATAGCATAAGATTACTGAAATCATGCCTCTCAAAATACCTTCATTTTCAGACATGTACAAGGGTCTGAAATTTTCCATATATTGTCTTGAGGGAGATGAATTTTGTTTAAAATTGGAATGGAATCTTTCTCCAGAAGCTTTATGTCTTGGTTCACATAAAGTTGCAGGTTATTGAGGGATCTCAAACATGAGAGAAACACTCAAATGTCATGTCAAGCGGGGAGTGGTGGAGAGGCTGAGGGAAATGCCTGTGAGAGGATGGAGAACAAGGGAAACTGATGCAAATGATCGAGGTGCTAGTTGAAAAAAATGGTGTTCAGTTTCTTCATCACAGAGGAATTGTCTGGATGGGATGTAACCAGGAGATGAAAACTGACAACGGCGAAAAACAAATCTATTGCTGGAACTGTAAAATACACAACACAGCATTTGCTGGAAATGTTCTTATTTTTCCACACAAAACATTTTTGATAAAGTCCAATGAAACAAAAGACTAATTTATAGCAATCTTATTGTGATACTAAATTGTGTTTGTGTCTACAAGTGGAAAATGCAAAGAGAACTAGTATGTAGAAACAAATACCTAAATTTCTGGATATTCCAAAGAAAATTCCAGATTTTATCAACCAACACCATTCCCAAACCTCCCATTCTCAGACAGAGCCAAAGACTCCACTTCTTCCTACTGAGTCAAAGGTCTCCGTCAGTGTTCCAGGTATCTTGGCAGATACATAGGTGTGGTGAACTATGTGCCTGTCTGGACATGCCCCCTTCTGACTGCTCCTGTGGCTCCTCCCACAGGCCCCTGTATAAAGGCGATCGAGGTCTGATCCTCTGCCTCATTCTCCAGGATGTAATATGATGGTCACTCACTGCTGGTTCCTTCTTCAGTCAATAAAAGCCGATATCTCGCCTTACGTCTCAGAGTGAGTTATTGATGGTGCATCAATGGGCTCCCAGCAGTGGAGGTTATCCACTGATATAAAAACAAGAGATCGAGAGTTCCAAGGAATCTCCACTCCACAGCAATGAACAGGTATCTGGGAAAATATGGAGATCAGCAGTTCAGCAATTTGTACATAACCCTACTAACCTTCAAACTGAGATTCAAACCAGTGGCTTGCTTGCTCCTTCATTCTCTGGGAGTGAAACTTTCCCCATTCACCCCAGGCAATTAACATGAACACAGTTTTAGTCACCCTGTTATAAGAAATAAATAATTAAGCGGGAAAGAGGACAAAAAAAGATTTGAGGACTTGCAAAGACTAAAAGCCTGAGTTATAGAGAGATGTTGCCCTGGCTAGGTCCTTGGAATGTAAGAGAATCAGGGTGACCTTATAGAAGTGCTTAAGATCATTGGAGGCATAAAAAAGATGGATAGTAGCAGTTTTTTGCCCCAGAGTAGGGAGTGCAGAACCAGGTAGCATAGGTTTAATGTGAGAGGGGAAAGATTTAAGAAGGATCTGAGGGGCAACTTTTCCACACAGGAATGTGGTTGTGGTTGTTCCCAGTGTGCCTGCAGCCTTTGCCCTTCTTGGTCGTCAAGCTTTGCGAGGTGCTGTTGGAGTTCACTAGAATACCAATTGAATGGGCTGGTATGTCCTGCCTGCCAGTGAGCTTCTGAAGAAATGTTGGTGCTGTACTTAATCAGCAAAGAGGCTTCCATCACATCGCTAACATGAGCCTTGCATATTTTTTGGTATAGATGTCATGATTATTTGCATTTTAGCTGTCTTTAGAAGATGCCTCATTTTTGACCACCATCTATGGACGTGAAATTCTACGTTAGTATTTAACACTGCTCCTGGTATGATTGCTCTGGATCCCGTTATTTAGACAATTTAAGATGCATTATGAAATTAATTGCTACTCTTCAAAGTCCATCTACTTGGCTCCAGTGACAAAGGGCCAGGGACTGAACTTTCAGTGTCTAATATTTGTGTCTGAGAAAATCTCATGCGAAAACCTGTCTCGCTCCAATATATCATGCAAGAAACTACACATTTTAATCCAAATATTGACAAAGGATGGAGAAGTTCAAGGCAGTTCCTTTTCTCCCATTGAGGGAGCATATTTCTGCTTGGGCTATGAAGCAGAGAAAATGGGAGCATGTTAAGTAAATTATTCTTCCAATGTACTGAAAGGCAATGACAACAGTGAGCATACGTTATTTTCAAATTTGGTTTTATTGCGTGCATCCTTCATTATCAGCATGAATATACATTAAATAAATAAGATAAAGTCAAAACAGAAAAAAATTGTTTTCAATTTACATTTTTCTAGTTAAATCCAGATTTTTTTCAATTCAAAATGACGAGGTATTTCAATAAATCAAAAAACAATTATGACTGGAAAATAGCTATTAGCCTTCTTCCTCATAAAATAGCTTCACCTATCCCCTTACTTACCCTTTCTGCCTCTAAAAAAAGAAATTGGTTATTGAACCACTTTATGACATTCACTTCAAAGTGCTTCTTGGCAATGACGGCAGAACACTAAAAAAAACCTCTGCATGAAATCCTTCCTTACTCTTCATACCTGAATGTGTCCCTTTGTATTGAAACTATTCTCTTAATGTACCAGTTACTGATTACTTTTGCAATTGGAAGTGAATGGCAAGTAATTGGGAAAGGAAATGAAATATTAGCCTTGGAGATGGAGTACAAAGTTGGAAAATCAAGCTACAACCATACAGGCATTAGTGATCACGCTTGGAGTACTGTATAGGTTTTGTCTCTTTATGTAAGGATAGGCATGTTTTATATGGGTTGGTTTAGTGAAGGTTTACTTGATTGATTCTTGGGATGAAGTCGTTGACTTATAAGTAATGAGCAGATTAGTTGAAGGTTAATAGAAATTTAATTGAAATTAGAATAATTAAGAGGTGAAATGTTGATATATAATGTTTCTACAGGGTTAACAAGTGAATGCAGAGGGCATGCTTCTTTGGATGGCTGATGTTTGGGGATGCAATTTCAGAATAATGGATTACCCATTCCAGGCAGATAAAAGGAAGAATGTTCTCTTGTGAATCATCGAAGTTCAGTGCTTCAGAGGGATACTGTGCCTCTGATTGAATATATACATGGATGAGAAGGATTTTGTGAATAGCCAGAGAAATAGAGTTGAGGTCGAGATCCCATGAATAGAACAGGCAGAAGGAGTTGTATCCTCACTTACTTCCTATTTCATATGTTCTTCTCAGTTAACAAGTGGTATTCCATGTGGGATTTGACCAGCATCAAACAGAGCAACAAATTAACATCTTCTAATTGCAGACTTTTTCTAGTTTATCACAACATTTCACAGTGTCAGCAACCCAGGTTCATTCCTGCCACTGTCTGCAAGAAGGTTGCACCTTCTCTCCATGACCACATGGGTTTCCTCTGGGTGCTCTGGCTTCCTCCCTCAGTCCAAAGACACACCGGTTGATAGGTATTATTAGACACAGAAGCCATGACAGATCATCAGCAAAAATATACCTTGTCCATACACACCTTGTCTTGTTTCTCAACATCTCTGATTGATCTCCACCTTTCCTACACTCATGTTAACACCACTGACAGCACTGGTGTGTGGAATATCAATTGAGCTCCACTAACAGTCTTTGATTTGTTAACACACATGAAAGAAAAATAGTAAAGTTGAACAGAAATAAGCATCTGAAGAAGAAAATTATAAATCTGTTGTTGGAAGACCAAACATATAGAAATAAAAGCAAGACAGACGATGCTGGATGAACTCAATGGGCCAGGCAGCATTTATGAAGGGAAATGAATAGTGTGTGTTTTGGGTTCCGATACTTCATCCAGGCTATCACTTTTAAAGTTCAAAGTTCAAGTCAATTTATTATAAAAGACATATAAGTCACTATATACAACCTTGAGATTCATTTTCTTGTGGGCATAGTCAATAAATCTATGGAATAATAACCATAATAGAATCAATGAAATACTGCTCAACTTGGGTGTTTAACCAGAATGTAGAAGACAACAGGTTATGCAAATACAAAAAGAAAATACTAACAATAATAATAATAATAATAAATAAACAATAAATATCAAGAACATGAAATAAAAAGTCTTGAAAGTTAGTCCAATGGTTGTGGAAACACCTCAATGATGGGCAAGTGAAGTTGAGTCTAGACCCTGATGATTAAGGGATAGTAACTGTTTTTGAACCTAGTGGTCTGAGTCCTGAGGCTCCTGTAGCTTCTTCCTGATGGCAGTGAGAAGAGAGCATGAAATAAAGGATGAATGTTTACATTGTCAGAAATAGTGCATTTTCTGAAGTTGAAGAGAAAGAAAAGTAAGAGGAAGTTTTTAAGGATAAGAAATGTGGTGGCTCATGTTCCAGAACGTTTCCTAGAAATGTTTAAGTTTGAGATAGTGAAAGAAAAGGTGAAGTTTATTGTAATTCAATCATATCCATACAGTATGTACTACCAAATGAGACAACATTCCTCTGGACCAAGGTCCTAATACAGTACATATAACTCACATGCAATTCATAAAGTAATATTACCACAAAAATTAAAAATAATAAAATATATTCCAGAAGATTGACATTTAGCATAAGATGCATTTACGACACAAATAAATAGTATAATACGGGTACTTCATATGAGGTAAAACCTGGGAATTCAGTAGTGTCACGGCCTGGAGGAAGAAGCTGTTTCCCACCCTATCAGTCCTTGTTCTAATACTACGGTACTTCCCGCCTGATGATAGGAGTCAAAGAGATTGTGGGACGGATGGGAGGAATCCTTGATAATGTTAAGAGAAATGAAAAATATCCTCATTTGCTGCTGTAACTAATTGCAGGATTCAGCAAAATAAAAGGGATAGCAATTGGACATTAAAGTTGTTGAAAATGCAGTTCAATGCAGAAAGAAAGGACGGTAATATATTTTGGACTTAGTATGGAGCAGAGGACCAAATCCATATTAAATTGTAGAATTTTAAATGGGTGAGAGGATCAATAGGCAATTGAATATATATGATGGAGGAACTCAGCAAGGCAGGCAACATCTATGGAAGGGAATAAACAGTCAATGTTTTGGGCTGAGACTCTTCATTAGAGTCATGGTTTAATATTGTTGTTTTTCTTTTTGTATTTGCACAGTTTATCTACTTTTGCAGATGATTTTTCCTGTCTTTGTGTATAGTTTTTCGTCAATTCAAATGTGTTTCCTTGTATCCATGAGAAAATGAATCTCAGGGTGATATATGGACAATAGATAATAGGTGCCAGAGTAGGCCATTTGGCCCTTTGAGCTAGCACCACCATTCAATGTGATCATGGCTGATCATCCATAATCAGTACCCTGTTCCTGCCTTCTCCCCATATCCCTTGACTCCACTATTTTTAAGAGCTCTATCCAACTCTTTCTTGAAAGCATCCAGAGAATTGGCCTCCACTGCCTTCTGAGGCAGAGCATTCCACAGATCCACGACTCTCTGGGTGAAAAAGTTTTTCCTCAACTCCGTTCTAAATGGCCTACCCCTTATTCTTAAACTGTGGCCTGTGGTTCTGGACTTCCCACAATATTGGGAACATGTTTCCTGCCTCTAGCGTGTCCAATCCCTTAACAATCTTATGTTTCAATCAGATCCCCTCTCATCCTTCTAAATTCCAGTGTAATCAAGCCCAGTTGCTCCAATCTTTCAACATATGACAGTCTCAACATCCTGGGAATTAACCTCGTGAACCTACGCTGCACTCCCTCAATAGCAAGAATGTCCATCCTCAAATCTGGAGACCAAAACTGAACACAATACTCCAGGTGTGGAGTCACCAGGGCCCTGTACAACTGCAGAAGGACCTCTTTGCTCCTTTACTCAACTCCCCTTGTTATTGAAGGCCAGCACGCCATTAGCTTTCTTCACTGCCTGCTGTACCTGCATGCTTACTTTCAGTGACTGATGAACAAGGACAACTAGATCTCATTGTACTTTCCCTTTTCCTAATTTGACACCATTCAGATAGCAATCTGCCTTCCTGTTCTTGCCACTAAATTGGATAACCTCACATTTATCCACATTAAACTGTATCTGCCCACTCACCCAACCTGTCCAAGTCACCCTGCATTCTCATAACATCCTCCTCACATTTTCACACTGCAACCCAGCTTTGTGTCATCTGCAAATTTGCTAATGTTACTTTTAATCCCTTCATCTAACTCATGAATGTATATTGTAAATAGCTGCGGTCCCAGCACTGAGCCTTGCGGTACCCCAATAGTCACCGTCTGCCATTCTGAAAAGGACCTGTTAATCCCTACTCTTTGCTTCCTGTCTGCCAACCAATTTTCAATCCATGTCAGTACCCTACCGCCAATAACATGAGCTCTAATTTTGCCCACTAATCTCCTATGCGGGACCTTATCAAAGGCTTTCTGAAAGTCTCCATGTGGGACCTTATCAAAAGCTTTCTGCAAGTATATGGTAACATACGGTATGCATACATACTTGGATAAAAACATTTACTTTGAAGTTTGCATTATTCTATATTTCTGGCATCTGCAGAATCTCTTGTATTCATGACTTTATACTGGTTTCGTATCACAGAGTACTAACACAAAAAACAATGTTGAAGTAGTGCATAATGTTATTAACATTTGTAATTTTAAATACAATTTTAGGTATTTCATTACAGAACAAAATAAAAAGTACAATATTTTGTAGTCCTTTGGGATTGAGGTGTATTTGTTCTTTGGTTTTGTGAATTCTGAGGTAGCTGATGAGGCCAATGTGGGAATTGCAGATACTTCCATGGAGAGGGCAAGAGGTAGTTTATAAGGAAGACAGGTTGGCAGTTTGTGGTGCTACTTACACAGATCTCAATGCATACATTTGATGTTTTTAATACCACATTGATGCTCTTTCTCTACTTTGAACAAATCTTGGGCGAGAGGATCCCAGGAAAGTAGGTATTTTGCATTTCTTTAAGAAGGGATCTGATTGAAAATATAAGATTATTAAGGTGTTCGACACACTAGAGGCAGGAAACATGTTCCCGATGTTGGGGGAGTCCAGAACCAGAGGCCACAGTTTAAGAATAAGGGGTAGGCTATTTAGAATGGAGTTCAGGAAAGACTTTTTCACCCAGAGAGTTGTGGATCTGTGGAATGCTCTGCCTCAGAAGGCAGTGGAGGCCAATTCTCTGGATGCTTTCAAGAAAGAGTTAGATAGAGCTCTTAAAGATAGCAGAGTCAAGGGATTTGGGGAGAAGGCAGGAATGGGGAACTGATTGTGGATGATCAGCCATGATCACATTGAATGGCGGTGCTGGCTCGAAGGGCTGAATGGCCTACTCCTGCACCTATTGTCTATTGTCTAATGCAATGAGCAAAGCATAAAAAAGATATTCAATGGGAAAATAAAAGAAATTGAATTGCACGATGATATAGAAATATTTAGAGTACACTTACTAAGATACTATAATTAGAAAGAGAGATTTAAGAAACTAAATTGTATATGTATAGTTGAAAAGACAAAAGATGATTTGCATCCTGAAGATCATTGAGCCGTAAGAGTGCAAAATTTGAAGCTAATAATCCAAAATGAATAAAGATATTAGAAAAAATATTATTTTATGGAACAGTTCGTGTCATGCTCAAACATTCATTAATTTATTATACAGGAAATTGTCCCTTAAGCAATTGGATTTTCAATTGGATAAGAATTTGGGAGAACTTTGTGAAAACCTTATCTGACTGTCAGACAACCTGCAGCCTGCTGTCTGGCTAAAGACTTCTATCAAATGATGTAATGTGCAAGAGTCTTTGAAACTTTTAATATTCTGATGTCTCATGTAGTATTGGCTACTAACAGTACTGTAGTTACTAACATTTCAAAATAAATAAAGTTGTCGGTTTATTTCTAGTGCTGTTATAACCTTTTATGCCTTTGATAATAACAAACCATATTTTGCATAATATGGTAGCAAAAATATTTTATTGTCTTTTTGTTGTCAGTTGAATGGTAAAAGGCCTTGATAGAATGGATGTGCAGAGGATGTTTCCTATGATGGGAGAGTCTAAGACTAGAGGACACATCCTCAGAACAGAGGAGGTCCTTTTAGAATGGAAATGAGGAGGAATTTCTTTAGCCAGAGAGTAGTGAATCTGTGGAATTCTTTGCCACAGGCAGCTGTGGAGGCCAAGTCAATGGTTGATAGATTCTTGATTGGTCAGGACATGAAGTGGTAGGGGAGACGGGGAGGAGATTGAGGCTGAGAAGAAAATTGGATCTGCCGTGATAAAATGGCAGAGCAGACTCGATGGACTAAATGGCCTAATTCTGCTCCTATTTCTTAAGATCTTATGGCCTAAGACAAGCTATTGGTGATGTTCACTCCTAGGAAATTAAGCCTCTCGACCCTCTCAAACTCAACACTGCTGAGGTAAACAAAAACTTGTGCACTGCCCTCTTTCCTGAAGTCAATGATCAGATCAAGTCCTCTTTGAATTTATTTTATTTTGATTGATCACCGAAGTTTACCAAACCAAATGGTCCAGGATGGGGAGGAAGATATAATTGTGCCTTCTTCATAACCTATTCTCTCACCCTCTTCAGACTCTGCTTGTGATTGATAACTTGATGACTAAGATTCTATCTGTTCATTTTCCTTAATGTCTGATTGGAGCATCATCTATTTCCTCAGTTGTGATTTACTCCTATTCTACCAAACTGAAATATGTAGCAATTATCTACAAGAAATTTGCTTACATGCACCATTGAGGTTTGCCATAAAAAGGATTAAATGGCTGATAAAACAACAAGGACGTTTTTCACAATCCTTGTTTTATTTTGTTCAGTTAAATTATGTGGCCTGACATTAATTTTGAATTTGTTTTTTAATATCATCAGTCAATGAATTAATCAATATAATATCACTGCAGCTTTCATTTGGAACATTCAAATGCTGAAACCCATTCATGTGAACATTGGGTAAGGTGAATGGTTTCTAACAACTCTCTCATTTTTAATATACAATATATACACTGATATATACATGTATCTTTGGCTGAAATTAAAGTTGCTGTATATTGGATTGGAAAATATTGTGATTTTCTTTTCACTGTAAATCCAAAATTAACATTAATAATTCAAACTGATCAATGCCCAGAAATTTCCATGCTCTCTAATCAGCTCCATTTAGTTAAATTTAGTAAGACAGAACTATTATGTGACAGACAGGAAATAGAAATGCATGCACTATTTTAATTACATTTTTAGGAAGTTTGTGCGTATGCCAAGATGGACAGAAGTTAATTTTATAATTTTATAATCAGATTAAAATACTGGTCTTCTCAGAACTGGCCATTTCCAAAATGACCTCTTCAAAATACATGCAATTATTTTCATAGAAAAGCAAAGTAAGGGGCTTTTTGAGAAAGAATTTGTCTCTTTTAGAATGCTGTTCCAATAGACAATAGATGCAGAAGTAGACCATTCGGCCCTTTGAGCCTGCACCGCCATTTTGAGATCATGGTTGATCATCTACTATCAATAACCCGTTCCTGCCTTGTCCCCATATCCCTTGATACCCCCATCCATAAGATACCTATCTAGCTCCTTCTTGAAAGCATCCAGAGAATTGGCCTCTACTGCCTTCCGAGGCAGTGCACTCCAGACTCCCACAACTCTTTGGGAGAAGAAGTTTTTCCTTAACTCTGTCCTAAATGACCTACCCCTTATTCTCAAACCATGCCCTCTGGTACTGGACTCTCCCAGCATCTGGAACATATTTCCTGCTTCTATCTTGTCCAATCCCTTAATAATCTTATATGTTGCAATCAGATCTCCTCTCAATCTCCTTAATTCCAGCGTGTACAAGCCCAGTATCTCTAAGCTCTCTGCGTAAGACAGTCCAAACATCCCAGGAATTAACCTTGTGAATCTACGCTACACTTCCTCTACAGCCAGGATGTCCTTCCTTAACCCTGGAGGCCAAAACTGTAAACAATACTCCAGGTGTGGTCTCACCAGGGCCCTGTACAAATGCAAGAGGATATCCTTGCTCTTGTACTCAATTCCCTTTGTAATAAAGGCCAACATTCCTTTAGCCTTCTTCACTGCCTGCTGCACTTGCTCATTCACCTTCAGTGACTGATGAACAAGGACTCCTAGATCTCTTTGTATTTCTCCCTTACCTAACTCTACACCGTTCAGATAATAACCTGCCTTCCTGTTCTTACTCCCAAAGTGGATAACCTCACACTTATTCACATTAAACGTCATCTGCCAAGTATCTGCCCACTCACCCAGCCTATCCAAGTCACCCTGAATTCTCCTAACATCCTCATCAGATGTCACACTGCCACCCAGCTTAGTATCATCAGCAAATTTGCTGATGTTATTCTCAATGCCTTCATCTAAATCGTTGATGTAAATCGTAAACAGCTGTGGTCCCAATACCGAGCCCTGTGGCACCCCACTAGTCACCACCTGCCATTCCGAGAAACACCCATTCACTGCTACCCTTTGCTTTCTATCTGCCAACCAGTTTTCTATCCATGTCAAAATCTTCCCCCCAATGCCATGAGCTCTGATTTTACCCACCAGTCTGCTATGTGGGACCTTATTAAATGCCTTCTGAAAATCGAGGTACACTACATCTATTGGATCTCCCTTGTCTTACTTCCTGGTTACATCCTCGAAAAACTCCAATAGATTAGTCAAGCATGATTTGCCTTTGGTAAATCCATGCTGGCTCGGCCCAATCCTATCACTGCTATAAGGACATAAGAACATAAGAGATAGGAGCAGGAGTAGACCAATCGGCCCCTCAAGCCTGCTCCGCCATTCAACATGATCATGGCTGATCCAATCATATGCCAATCTAGATATGCCACTATTTCATCTTTAATAATAGACTCTAGCATCTTCCCCACTACTGATGTTAGGCTGACAGGTCGATAGTTCTCTGTTTTCTCCCTCCCTCCTTTCTTAAAAAGTGGGATAACATTAGCCATTCTCCAATCCTCAGGAACTGATCCTGAATCTAAGGAACATTGGAAAATGATTACCAATGCATCCGCAATTTCCAGGGCCACCTCCTTTAGCACCCTAGGATGCAGACCATCTGGACCTGAGGATGCCAACAACCAGCATTTTAATATTACAGCCAACTGTGATGCCTTGGTAAGTTGGATGCTTGTGTACTTATGTGCCTTTTCTCAGAATATCATTAGTAAATTTTCCATAGTGAAACTTAAGAAAAATCTGATGTTTTGTTTTCAGAGTTTTATTGATGTATAGTCTATCAGTCTCATGATAAATTGGATCTCTGCTAAAATTAGCCTATCCCATTAAGAACTGAGAGTCTAATTGCTTCTTGTTTGATCAGAAAATTCTCAGAGGGGTTCAAACAGCTGGAGATTGTTGTGCACTTTGTTACAAAAACACATTAGTAGAACAAGGGACAAGGTCCTGCTGAATGTGTACATTGATTTAGGCAAGAAATTAAAATGAAGGATCTCATGCAGAGTCTCTGGATTACTCCTGGTATAACATGCTAGTGAGTTCAGCAATAGAAGAAAGGCCAGATGATGTGTAGCTGAAGAGCTGGTGCAGGAACAGGGATCTCTTCTAGGGTGACAGTGACCTGTTCAAGAGGGATTGGTTGCATATAAATTGGAAGGAGACAGATATCTAGTGGGGAAATTTACTTTTTCCAGCATAGAGAGTTTACATTAAATTGGCAGGGGGATCAAAAACCAGAGAGAAGAAAGGGCAACTAAAGAGCATAACCACAGCGATCAGGATAGCCGTGTTTACAGTAAAAGGACAGGTAGGACCACAGCTTTGAATTGCGTCTATTTCATTGTCTGTAGCTAAACAGGTATGGCAGATGAACTGAGGCCATGATTGCCGCTAAGGACTTGGACTGTTACTGCCATTACAGAACTCTGGCTGAGAGAAGGGCAGGATTGGCAGCTCAATGTTCTGGGATACTGATGCTTTAGGCATGAAAGAGGAACCGGTAAGAGTGGAGGGGTAATTATATTTTGATAAGGGAAGATGTAGCAGAAGTGATTAGAGAGGATATTTTTGAGGGATTACCTAATGAGACCATTAGGGTAGAACCTAGAAGGGGTTGCTCACTCTGGTAGAGCTATATTATAGACCTATTAATAGTCAGCAGGAACTCAAGGAGCAGATGTGTTGACAGATTGCACATTGCTGTGGGAATAATAGGGCAGTGCTTATGAGAGTTGTTAATTTTCCTAGTACCAACTAGGCCATCCAGATAGCAAAGGGCCTGGACGGGCAGAATTTGTGCAGTGTGCCCAAGACAGATTCCTCTCATAATAATATAGAGGAGCCTCCTTGGGAAAGAGTAATACTTGACCTTCTCAGTGAACAAGTAACTGAAATGGCAATTAGGGAGCACTTGGGGTCCAATGTTTACAAATCTGTTAACTTTATAAGATAGAACAAGTCCGCTGGTTGAAGTCCTGAACTGGAGAAGGACTAACCGACTTTGAGGGCATTAGGCAGAATCTAGCTGGGGTCAATGGTGTGTTGGGGGGTATGATGACTTTATTTAAAGACAAATGAACAGTTGGCAAGTGGGATGCTTTTAAAAGGGTCACATCAAGAGTTCAAGGGCAGCATGTTTCTGTTAGGATCAAGGATAGATATACCAACTTGAGGGAACCCTGGCTGACAAAAGATATCATGGCTATGATAAGACAGAAGAATGAAGTGTACATTGCATGTAGGCACCTGGGTATGAACGAGAGTATCATGGACATCAAGGAATAAGAGCAATGCGTTGGGAGGTCTTGGCTCACATGCATGTAATAAGGAAGGAGGCATTCAGAGCTTTGAGGGATATTAAAGTGTGCAAATATCCCAGGGCCTTACTGAGTCCACCCTGGATCTTATGGGAGGGCAGGAGAGAAATTACAGATGCCCTTTTAGAGCCATTTACTTCATCTTTAGCTGCAGGTGAAGTTCCAGGAGACTGGAGGGTGGTTAATATTGTTCCATTTCTCAAGAAGGGTAGCAAGGAAACTACACTTGTAGTTCTACTTGTAGGGAACTACACTTGTAAGAATGTTACTGGATTAAGTACTGTAACAAAATCTACCATCGCTTTGATAGTTAAGGCCAACATCAAGAGTAATCAGCATGCTTTTATGCCTCAGTTATATCTAGTAACACTTCTGGATTTTTTTGAAGAGGTAACTAAGGGGATCGATGAAGGTAGGATAATGGATGTTGTCTGTAATGACTTTATTAAGGACTTTTACATGGTCCCGCATGGTACTCTGGTCTGGAAAATGAGGTTGCATGAGATAATGAAGATTCAGAATTGGCTTGATGATAAGAAACAGTGGGGTAATGATTGACAGTCAATCCTCTGACTGGTAGTCTATGACTAGTGGAGTGCCCAAGGGACAGTGTTGGGATTTCCAACTTGTTCGTTGTTTATTTAAATGATTTGGATTTTAATGTACATGGCATGATTAGCAAGTTTATTGATGATACAAATTTAGTGGGTCTTGTTGATAGTGAGGTGATAAAGGTTGGGTGGTCAGTCCAGAGTAGGACTAATGGTGAATTGCAGGGCACTGATGGGTGTTGTGGAAGAGAGGGATTTGGGAGTTGCTGAAAGTGGCTCTGCAAGTTGATAGGGTAGGGAAGAATTCATTTAGGATGCTGGCCTTCATCAGTCAGGACAATGAGTTTAAGAGTAGGGACATATTGTAGTAATACGAGTTGCTAGTGAGACTGCATGGAGAAGTGTGTAGTTTTAATCACCATTTTAGGGGAAAGACATTGTCAATCTGGAGAGAGTGCAGACGGGTTTTGTGAGAATTTTGTATGGATAAGAGGGTCTGAGTTATAGGGAGAGGTCAGCCTTACTGGACCTTTATTCGCTGCAGCACAAAAGCATGAGGGGTTACCTAAAAGATGGTTATAAAATTATGAGTGGTATGGATAAGGTTTATCAGAATCTGATTCTGGTAAAATTGATGGTCACAGTCTTTTCCCAAAAATTAGAGAACACCAAAACAATATAAGAGGTGAGAGATTTAAATCAGAGCTCAGGTGTAACTTCCTTACACAGAGGGTGATGAGTACCTGGAATGAGCTGCAGGAGAAACCCGTTGAGGTGGGAACCATTGCAATATTTATGAAACATATGGATAGGTACATGGAGGGAGGAATGTTAAGGGTTAAGGGCAGAATGTGGGAAATAAGGAGTAGCAGGGAAGTAGCATGGACCAGATGGGCTACTGGGTCTGTTCCCCTGCTTTATTACTCTCTGACTCTGACTCTGTGATTCTATCTGTTTCAGACTGTAGCTCAGAAACAGTATCTGTTTTAACACCCAACAACATCGGGTGAGTGATGTCCATGTGCACTGAAGAAGATGTCTTCATGTATTATCCATGGTTCACTGTAGTGCCACAAATGTTGAGTGTGATAAATTACTGTTTTATGATGACAAGAACCTTATACAATATGAAGGGTAATTCATTTTTCTGGGTGGAAATGATCATGCAATTTGCTTTAGATGTTACTGTGCCTCTAGAGCCTTCTTGAGTAGAGAATTTCAAAAGCTGACAACCATCTTGTTCAGGTTTTTATTGCTTTTTTTTGTTCTAAATACCAAAAGGCCCTCATTTTGAGACTGGGACTGTTGCTTCATTCAGGGGAAACACAATCTCTGCAACAATCTTGCCCCACTCAGGAACATTGTACATTTCTGTGAGATCTCTTTTCATCCTTTTGAGGGTAACTTGTGGGGTTCCACGAGGTTCAGTGCTTGGCCCATTGCTGTTCATTTGTATATACACGATATCCGTATGGTCTTTCTGACATTAAAATGTATATTATTTGCTGATGATACAACTATATTTTGTAGTGGGGAACATCTGAAGTAACTTTTGGATACAGTGGAGAAAGAACTAAAAATTATAAAGAAATGGTTTGATAGTAACAAGTTATCACTGAATCTAAGTAAAACTAAATTCATAATATTTGGAAACCATGTACCAAACTCGTATAGTGAACTTAGAATAAATGATGTTGAAATTGATAAGGTATCTGAAACAAAATTTTTGGGAGTGGTAATAGATAGTAAATTAAGTTGAAAACCACAAATTAAGTCAAAGCAAAAATGTCAAAATCTATTGCAATACTGTACAAAGCGCAAGATTTCTTAAATCAGGAATCTTTGTATACATTATTGTGGTGAACCATGTATACCTGTCTGGACCTGTCTGGACACGCCCTTCTGCTGACTGCTCCTGTGGCTCCTCCCACAGGCCCCTGGATAAAGGCGATTGGGGCACTGCTCCTCCCTCAGTCTTCAAGATGTTGTGCTCCCTTTTTGCTGTTAATAAAAGCCTATCGTTCACTTCCAGTCTCCGAGAGTTATTGATGGTGCATGAATTATACTGTTCACTTATAGTCCCATACATGACTTACTGTGTAGAGGTATGGGGAAGTACATACAAAACAAATACAAACTCAATTTTTCTACTCCAAAAGAAAGTTATATGAATTGTTATTATTATGAGCCAACCAATCCACTATTTATTCAACTAAACACTTTAAAATTCAGAGATTTTGTAGATTTTAAAAATAATACAAATTATGTATAAAGTAAAAGATGGACAGCTACCACAAAGTATCCAAAGGTTGTTTAAAATGAGAGAAAGTCAACATGATTTGAGAGGAACATGTATACTTCAAAAACAAAGGATAAGAACAAATGTAAAAAAATCATTGTATTTCAATCAGAAGGGTGAATCTATGG
The DNA here is from genome assembly GCF_030144855.1 of Hypanus sabinus. NCBI lineage: Eukaryota > Metazoa > Chordata > Chondrichthyes > Myliobatiformes > Dasyatidae > Hypanus > Hypanus sabinus. Next base: position 74,875,216 of record NC_082719.1, read on the forward strand.
AACAGTTGTAGTGAGAATTTAAAAACATGCACTACACTTAACAATTTTTAAAAATTATTTAAAAATAATTTAATGAACAAATATAGAATACATGATTTAAAATGAATGGTAAATAAATGATATTTGGAATTGGATTTTGTGTTAAAAGATTATGAAATTTTTTGTTTTGATGTGGTAATTGACGCCAAACATGTTGTTGTATAAGAGGGGTAGGTGTAATAAGCTGTAGCTTCAGCCTACACTCTTTTGGTCTGTTTCAAAGATTATGTTCTTTTTGTTGTAATTTTGTCCTATGAAATCATTGTAATGAAACCATTGTTGTAAATTATTCTTTTTGTTATGTTTGTACTGACGGAAGTAAATTAATTTCATTCATTCATTCATTCATTCATCCTTTCAAACCTAAGTGTTTAATGGTGGTCAAACCATGTTGGCACTGCAGCTGTGTCCCTCCTGTCCTTGCAAAATGCTGTGGCTGCTCCTCTTCCTTCTCTATCAGTCTCTCTCCACGCTGTGACAGATCAAGGTGAACTTCTTGCCCAAAGGCTATTTCTGCTGTTATGACCGCTCACACCATTTTGTTTCACACTTACAGCATTTCTGCTTCAACTCCTGCACAGAAAACTCTGCGCACAACTATTCTGTTCAAAAGCAGAAACGTCTTGCTGTAATTTTATTTTAAATTTTTATTTAGAGACCAACAATGTGACAGGCCCTTCCAGCCCAATGAGCCCATGCCATCCAATTACACACATGAGCAATTCGCTCACTAACTCGCATGTCGACATAATGTGGGAGGAAGCAGAACCCATGCCGTCATGAGGTGAACATACAAACTCCCACAGTCAGTGGCAGAATTGAACCCTGGTTGCACCGTAATAGCACTATGCTAACCGCTAGACTACAAGTCTACCCATTAACCAGGGCCCTGCTGAGACAACATCTGTAATATGTATACAGCTCTAGTCTCCCTCCTTAAGGAAAGGCATCTCTACAATAGAGGGGTGCAACAAAGGTTCCCTTGATTGATTCTTGAAGTGGTGCATTTCAACATGAAGAGATTATGAGACCGGACTTCCACTCACTTGAACTCAGAAAAATGAGAGGTGATCTCATTAAAGTATACAAAATTGAGAGGGCAGATGTAGGGTTGACATTCCTCTCTTGAGGAGTCTAGAACCAGCTGACACTATTTCAAAATAAGGGTTTAGCTGTTTCTGGACAAAGATGAAATGAAGTTTGTTCATCAAGAGATAGTGGATCTTAGGAATTCTCAGCCTTTGAGGGCTGTAGAGAATTAGTGCATGAGTATCTTCAAAAGTGAGTTTGATATATATCAATGGAATCACAAAATATGGAGTTAATGCAGGAAAATGGTGCTGAGGTGTGGACTAACTAACTTAATGGCAAAAAAGATACAATGGGAAAGTTAAGTTCTTTAAATGCCTTGCTGTTCCTTTTTGTTTTCTATTTTCAGTCTTGTGAATGTAATTTTTTTATTCATAATGTATTCATTAGATTTTCCAAAGAGAAGCAAACAGATCCATTTAGACATAAGACCATAAAATATAGGAGCAGCATTAGGCCATTCAGTCCAGTAAGTCTTTTCTATCATTACATCTGGGCTGATTTCTTATCCTTCTCAACCCCATTGGCTGCATTCTCCCCTTTACCCTTGCTGCCCTGATTAAGCAAGAATCTATTAAACTCCACTTTAAATATATTCAATCCCTTGGCCTTCACAGCTGCCCATGGCTATGAATTCCACAGTTCCACTATGCTCTGGCTAAAGATGTTCCTCTTTAACTCTGTTCTAAATGGATGTCTGAGTTTGTGCCTTCTAATCATGGACTCACTCACTAGAGGAAACATCCTCCCCACATCCCTTCTATCCAAACTTTTCATTGTTTGATAGGCTTCAATGAGATACCCCCTCATTCTTCTAAACTCCAGCGAGTGCAGACACAGGGCCATCAAATGCTCCTTATACATTAACCCTTTTCATTTTCAGAATTAATCTCATGAACCTCCTCTGGACCCTCTCCAATGCCAGTTCATCCATTCTTAGATAATGGGCCCAAAACTGCTCACAATACTCCAAGTTTGACCAATGCCTTATAAAGCCTCAGCATTATATCCTTGCTCTTATATTCTAGTCCTTTCAAAATGAATGCTGATATTGCAATTGCCTTACCTACCACTGTCTTAACCTGCAAGTTAACCCTTAGGGAATCCTACAGAAGGTCTACCAAGTCCCTTTCCACCTCTGATTTATGAATTTTCTTCTCATTCAGAAAATACTCTGCACCTTTACTCCTTCTAATAAAGTGCATGACCATACTCTTTCCTACAGTATATTATATCTACCACCTCGTCCATTCTCCCTGTCTGTCTAAGTCCTTCTGCAGACTCCCCACCTCCTCAGCACTACATGCCCCTCCACCCATCTTCGTATCATCTGAAAACTTGGCCATAAAGCCACCAATTCTGTCATTTAAATCATTCACTGATGATGTGAAAAGAAGCGGTTCCAACACCGACCCCTGCAGTACACCACTAGTCACCAGCTGCCAACCGGAAAAAGCCATCAATTCCAACATCCAAATCATTGATATATCTTGAAAAAGAAACAGTCCCAATTCTAACCCATGTGGATCACCACTAGTCATCGGCATCCAACCAGAAGAGGTCCACTTTATTCCCACTCTTTGCCTCCTGCCAGTCAGCCAATCTTTTATCCATCCAAATTTCCTTCCTGTAATGCCATGGGCTCTTATCTTGTTAAGCAGCCTCATGTGTGGCATCTTGTCAAAGGCCTTCTGAAAATCCAAGTAAACAACATTCACAAACTCTCCTTTATATCCTGCCTATTATTTCCTCAAAGAATTAAAACAAATTTGTCAGGCAAGATTTTCCTTTAAGAAAACCATCATAAATTTTGCCTACTTTATCATGTCCCTCTAAATACCTCAAAACCTTGTCATTAATAGTGGACTTCAACATCTTCCCAACCACTGAGGACAAGTTAAGTGGTCCTATGAATTATGGCCTATGAATTAATTTCAAACAAGAGAAAATAATCAATTAAATTTAAATTCTCAAGCTACAACAACTAAATCTAGTTGATTTAGTAATGTACCTAGAGAGCTGGTGCAGTGACGACAACTTGATGCTTAATGTCACCAAAACCAAGGAGATGATCGTCGATTTCAGACGGTCTCAGCCTGAGCACACACCCCTCAGCATCAGCGGCTCCACAATGGAGAGGCTGGAAAACATCAAGTTCCTTGGGGTGCAGATCTCCGACAATCTCACCTGGTCCAGGAACACCACTGGAATTGTGAAATGAGCCCAGCAGAGATTGCACTTTCTGGGGAAACTTAAACAAGCATCACTCCCCACTAACATCTTAACTACATTCTACAGAGGCGTGGATGAGAGTGTGCTGACCTTTTGCATCACAACCTGGTACTCCAGCTGCAGTGCTGCCGACAAAAAAGCCTTGCAGAGGGTGGTTAGGGGAGCCGAGACGGTTATTGGGGTCTCCCTACCTTCTGTCCAAGACCTCGTTCAGAGTCGATGCCTCCAGAAGACATGGTACATCATTAAAAACCCCTCACACCCTCTCCATAAACTGCTAATTCTTCTGCCATCAGGCAAATGTCACAGGAGCATCAAAACAAAAACCACAAGGCTACGAAACAGCTTCCTCCCGCAGGCAGTCAGACTGCTAACTATCTGCTCTACCTGACTCTGCTTTGGACACTTTTAACTTGCACTGGACACTTATAACTTGATTTTAACCGACATGTGGCTGTTGTGTTTTACTATTTATTGTTGTGTTTACTATTTATTGTTGTGTTTGTTATGTTATGATTGTACTTGCCCCGGGAAACGCTGTCTCATTCTGCCCTGCAGAGCTGATGTATGGTTGGAATGACAATAAAGTTTTTGAATCTTGAATCTTTTGGATATATATCTGCTTGCTTGGCAACCTAACTACTGCTCTCTGTTCCTGCTGAATTTATATGCATATACACTCAGTAGCCACTTCATTTGATACCTTCTGTACCCAATAATATGACCACTGAGTGTATGTTTGTGGTCTTCTGCAGCTTTAGCCCATCTGCTTCAAGGTTTGATGTGCTGTGCTTTCAGAGATGCCCTTCTGTACACCACTGTTGAAATGCATGGTGATGTGAGTTACTGTCGCCTTCCTGGCCGTCAATGCTCCTGCAAAGAATTGGGCAGAAAAGACCTAATGGACAACATAAGGGTAGCTCATTATTATGGAAACAATCAGATACCTAATATTTGGAGATCCTCTCAAGTATTCCACTTCTACTTAAGAAAACTCTGTAAATGAAGCAACTTTTGAAGTCCAAAGAATCCTTCTGTGCCTACCTATTCTGTGCATATGATTCCATGTTATTTCATTCTGGAGGAGGCACATTGTTATTGAGAAAGAACATCAATCACATAATAGCAATTACACAAAAATGTTTATTTTTGTGCCACAGGTTTTCTAAGGATGGCCTGCTCCATTTTGCCTTTTTGAATTTCTCCTAACTTTATATGTTAATCGTGAAGGAATCTTATCTGCAATTGAACATGCCAGTACTTGTTGTTTGCATCCTTGGAAAAACAGAGAACTCATTATTAGAAAGTCACTTTAAAGTCACTTTAATGATCACAGTGATCTTACCAACATCACTTGGGTGATTATCAAAAGGAATTCATTGGTATATTTATAAAAATAAACTCAACATTAAACTTTCCTTTGATTGCTGTGTGCAGATCATTTTTAAATATCATTCTTTTTGAATACAAATGCTTGCTAGGTTCACTGTTCAAGATTGAAGAACTAATTAATGATGTACCTGTTTCCTAACTAGGCAAAATGGTTTCTTTCAAACTGTAACATATCCTCCTAACATCATGAATGAGTGAATTGATTCTTCTAAACTTCAGGAAATTCCTTGTAACTTAAACAAGAGAGTAGTAGTATTATTCTGATAAATCTGCTGCAACCCTTCTAAGGTTAATAAATCCTTCTGATTAATTTCAGGATTGTTCACATTTCTCCAGCTGTGATGTGCCCAGAGCCTTGTGTAAAATCACATACACTCTGCTCCCTTGTACTCTAGTCCTCCATTAGCCTTTTATACCTTCTCATTAGGTTTTAATGATTTATGGACTTGGAATTCCAAAGTGAAGTTTCATACTCCGCTGCTTCTAGCTTTGAACCACTTAGGTTTAAAGTGGATGTTTTCTATTTGCTAACACTGAAGATCATTTACTACAGTTTTGCCCATCTATTAATATATTTACAATTTAATGCAGCTGCCTGGAATGATTACAATCCCAGCTATCTTAATGCCTTGGAGAAATGTGGACGTGTGGCTTTCAATTCTACCAAATTTCTTCTACGTGTGTACTCAAATACAAAGAGTACCAAGCCCTACAACAGCCCAGATCTCCTAGAATGCACTCTTCCACTCTAGAAAGTGCAAGCAGACATGTCCTTGAATTCTATTCAAGAAAATATATTTCCATGTCACTGTCAATCAAACAGGAGTTCAAGTATTGTGCTATCTTAGTCATCCCCTTAGGGTGTCTTTCCTATCTCTGTAGTTGTTGACACTCACATTTTCTCGCCAAAAGTAAAGCATCGGGACAATCTGCCAAAATATATTTTTAAATACGAGAATTTCTGCAGTTGCTGGAAGTCCAAAAAATGCTGGAGCAACTCAGCAGGTCAGGCAGCTTCTATGAAAATGAATGAACATTTGACGTTTAAGGCCAAGATACTTCTTCAAGACTGGAACGGAAGGGAGAAGATGCCAGAATAAAAACATACAATATATATTTTTGTTTTACTTCTGTGGTGAACTACATATACCTGTCTGGACACGCCCCCTGCTGACTGCTCCTGTGGCTCCTCCCACAGACCCCTGTATAAAGGCGATTGAGGCCTGAGCCCGGCTTCTCAGTCTCCAGGATGTAGTATGGTGGTCAACCACTGCTTGTTCCTTCTTCCAGTCAATAAAAGCCGATATATCGTCTTTACGTCTCAGAGTGAGTTATTGATGGTGCATCAACTTCCACGCGCAGATGAGTAACTTTATTTCTAAATTTCTAGAAGTCTGTGCCCAGAGGTTGCGCTATTGTTATTAAGTTCATAACTTGAAGCCTAGGTTATAAGATTTGAAAGTACTGTAAACCATCTCTATCCATTTCAATGGGCTGACTTTTTGTTTTATCCTACCAGTATAGCAACCTGGACTTCTAAATGCTAAAATATGATTTGTAGATGTTGGGGGGAGGATTTTTTGGGGGTATATAGAAAAAAAAGATTCTCCCTAACAAAAGAATCCAGTGCTTTCCCAGCATATAGGACAAATAAACTCTTCTCGGGTACAGGTATTGATTTTAAACAACGTTTCGATGATAAACTGCCATCTTCATCAGGGATGATGCCTTGATATGTCCAATCCGGTGGTATATATAGCCCCACCATCTGTCCCTCCTGATTGGTTAGTCCTCATCCAATCAGATTCTTTATTCCCTCTAGTTAGGGAATCTAGGAGCATGATGTATTATTTCTACATTATATTTTGATGATCTCTGTAGAATAATAAGCAATGTGATTTGTATTCATTCATGATCAAAAACACAATCAATTTAACCTTATCTTACTGGCAAAATATTTCCATATTTATTGAATTGTGTTAATTAGACTATTGATTACCCCTTTTCACACTCACTTCTTCATATCCATCCACATTGACCTCAAGTAGATCAATATCTGCCAGGTACTTGAATTAATTAAATCTTTGGTCAGCTCTATAAACTAAATCTCCAAGTTTTATCAGGTGTTTGTATTTCAAATCTTTCCTAATTGCAGGATTTTCTAAGTTCACTAAAAATGCAGTCCATTCATTAAAAAAGTCACTTCAATGAAACAAAACAGCAACAGTAAAGGACCAAAGTGAAAATGCAAACCAACATCTTAAGACTTGAGTCGGTGATGAAGAATGTGAATGCAATGTTGGCGTTCATTTCCATAGGTATAGAATATAAGAGCAGGGATGTGATGCTGAGGCTCTATAATGCACTCAAGAGACCACACTTGAAATATTGTGCGCAGTTTTGGGCTTATTTTAGAAAGGATACACTGACATTGGAGAGAGTTCAGAGAAGATTCATGAGAATGAAAGGGTTACTGTGGTAACTTCTACTTTACAAAAGGACCACTCGACAACTTAATGTCCAAAAGAACATCTTTATCTGGGACGGCAAATTATATTTACAATACAGAGTCTTTCAAGTACCTCGTGCTGCATGGGTGGTGGAACTATATACAAAGCATACCAGAAGTAAAAACCCCACCAACCCCGGAACCAGCCTCTTTACCAACAGCTTCCCAATTGGTATTAACTTACTTTTAACAATAATCACATTACCACACTTCTCCCCCTTTAAAATCCAACATTCTCTAAATATAGAAGAACTGGGAAATAAAAACAATGGTATCATTAGCAACAGGTTACCAATACAAAACACGTAAAAAACATGGTAAATTCAATATTCAATCTAACAACAAAAGAAACTATCCAAACAAAGATTCAGTCTGTCAGGAGGTTTGCGAGAACCCTGTGATCTACACACTACCCCCGGTGACCCAGCAGGCACTGCTGGTGAGGATGATTTGGGTGGATCTAGTGTTGGGGACACAAGAGGGGTCTGTGTGTCCGTGTGAGAATGTCCATCCTCCTCAGGGGACCCCGATCCCTCTGCCAGCATCTCTCCCTCTGGCAAAGTCACCGGTGGACATGCTTTCCTGGTATGCATTAAGTGGTCATTAACTGTTTTGGATTACTGAGCTTCTTTGAAGCAAGCTATTCTCAGCATTATTGGGATAAACGGCATCTGCAGGCTTGCCATCTGGCTTGGAACGCACTGAAGAAGGAACTTTGGTTTTTGAATCACCATCATGACCATGGCTCAGAATAGACCCAATTGAAAATTTTTCATAGAGTTCCTTGTTATAACTTGGAACTATCTGGAGTTCAACAGCAGGAAATCGCAATGCATTTCGGAAACCTCTTGTGCTTGAACAAAGGTCTTGTCTGTTAAATCACAGTCATTGATTTTGCTGATACATTCATTCTCCTGGAACGGCTTCTCCTTTCTCGAACGGCTGTTCTCTTCAATACCACGAATACTCAGGCCAAGGAATCTTCCACTCAGCGTAGAGTTAAAGAGCAACACATGGATTCCCAGGGGGCCGCCGTCTCCAGAAAATTCTGTGTTCTTTCTCAAACCAGTACTTTGACAATTAGAGTACTTTTTGAATGCTGGTCTGGTGGTCCTGGAGGCTCTGTTCTTACATTGTCTGCGGGTGCCCTGTTTGCTACTGTTATGATTGGCTTCACATGCAGGTTCCTGTTCATCAGGATCATCAGGCTGAGATGCACCTTGTTGTAACTGGGCAGGTGGTACAAGAGCCGGGTCACTGCTTCGCCGTACTAGAAGTGGTGTGTTGGCTTTCAGTGCCGAGGAGGTAACTTCAATTTCTCCTGTAGTAGGCTGAAAAGGCACAAGCTGTGCTACAAGCTCATTCTCAAATGTGTCCAGATTATATCTGTCACTCACATTGCCATCGGCAACTTCCACTGCACGCTGAGCCTCTTGTTCTTCATATACTGCAACAAGTGTTTCGTCTGCCTTCAAAACTGGAAGAATGGGAGCCGCCCACCTTGAAAACTGGATGGGCTCAATGATGCCCAGCCCCTGTAAACGTACCAGCTCCCCCTCAACTTTGCCTTTCATGGCATAGGGCGCCAACCTGGGCTTAAAAAAAATGTGGTGTGGCCTCAGGGTTGACATGGAGTTTCACGGTCACACCCTTCAGTGTGCCCAGATCATCCCTGAAAGCATCACTATACCGCTGCAGAATGTCCTCTGTTATGTGTGTATACTTAATTTCATGCCAGTTGAGCCAGATTTTGCGAAGCCAATCGCAGCCCAAAAGACTGGGCCCACTGCCCTTAGCTATCACCAGCCTGGCTTCAGCCTTCTGACCCCCGGCTGAAATATCCACATATAACACCCCTAAATAAGGTATGGGCTGCCCCGTATGGGTCCTGAGTTGGAGCTCAGATGGTCTGACGGGAGGCAGGTTGGACCCCCATGTCCTCCTGTAGGTCTCTTCACTAATGACTGATGCAGTAGCCCCTGAATCAATCTTGAACTTAATGTCCTTTCCCCTGACAGTGACTGTGGCATAATATGGTTCAGGTGGTTCCTCATCCATTTCCACCCCAAACATGTTGTCGGCACACGTTGCCTCTCCGTCTGCTTCGCCTCGGTGGTGTGTGGCTGCCTGAGTCTGTGGAGCTTTCCCCTGTCCAGGCTTAACCTCACCCTTTATGCTCCTGCACTTTTTAACAACATGTCCATTCTTGCTAGAAGCATGGCAGACAGTATCTTTGAATTTGCAAACATTTGCATAGTGCGTCCCTCCACACTGAAAACATTCCACCCGCTTTGCCTGTTAACTAGTCTCCCTCCTGACTTGGTGCACTGCCGTCGACTGTGACCACCCCACCCCCCCCCACCCCATGTCCTCTCTGGATATCCTTGGCATTATTAGCAGCCATCTCCATGCCTTGGGTAATCTCTAGGGCTTTCTTGAAAATCAACGGTGAGGTTTCCCCCAGCAAGCAGCTTTGTACGGCGTCGTTATTAATGAGGCTTTACTTTTGCAGTTATTGGCTTGAATTTTGTAGTCACCTATCAGAGTGGTGTTTGTGTTTGATTATACCTGCAGTTGCTTCTAAAATTCGGAAGGCTTTTGGAGACTTATGATTTGAAATGGACATGGGCAACATTAAGGATATGGGACCTAAGTGAATGGAGAAAGAAAGACATTTCCCTTTAAGCAATCAGACTGAAGAATCCTTACTGAGAGTCAAATTTGAATTGAGATGGTGTTTTTAATTTAATGTACTGAAAATGTTAGAAATGTTAGAAATTCAAAACTGAGTAAAAGGACGAGAAGCAAAGAAAATCCCATTTCTCGCATTCAAAGTTAAAAATTCAGTTAAAGTCATGTTGGTTTATTATACCTATTCAACAATATGAAGAAATAAACAAGAATATTGGTAACTTACCTTGAATACTGGAATTTTCTTTCATTGCAGAGAGATTCTCCTGGAAATGAAGACTTTTTAACCCTGTATTTTAATTTGTACTTTGAAGGCTGTAACAGTACATTTTGCATGAAAATTGTATTCAAATATTTATGAAAATAAGAACTAGGAGCAGGAGAAGGCCTTCCATGTCCAGAAACTTATCCATCTCAGTTCTGAGCAATAACTGAGCCATCTCAGCCCTTCAGATTAAAGAATTCAATGTATCCTCCATGCTTAAAAGTGAATAAATTTCTTCTCATTTTAGTCCTCATTAGCCTACCCTTATATAGTTTACAGCAGTGGTAAAACATTAACTCCACAATAACGTTTGTGAATCATTTAGATGCTTTAGTTAAAACTTTGTATACTCCAAAGGAAGTACTTTAGTTGTTAACGTAGCAGTACTGTTTACTTTGCAATTAAGTAGCAGTAAGTCTCTGTCTTTTGCTACCAAATGCTTTTGAATGTTTTAAATAAATGCACTCTCAAGTATTCGCAGCTTATTTTTCTAAAAAAAAATGAAGAATAGTTTTTCTCATGGCAACTCATTACTATTAAATTATTTTTATCAAGCTATGAAAGATTTGGTGAGATAAATTTGCAATAAAATGTTCCTTGGACAAAAATAAGGTAACCACAGCTGGATGAGGTACATTTACTTTATACACCCAGCGCTTTGAATTCAGGGACAACACTATCATGAATGAACAATGGACTGATTCTTTAAGAACTAGGCATTCCATGAAGACATTCAGAACACTACAGAGGGCAGAGACTAATGAAAACTTGTGAAACAGGATAACCTTATAAAGTAACAGTATAATCTTAATTATCCAAGAGTTAATTTGAAGCTAACATGGGTTTCACCCAGTTAACCTTTCCACTATCTGTTCCTTGCTTGGTCCTCTTAGCTGGTTTTAGTTACTTTTGTCTACAGATCTGCATGCTCAACTTCAAGTTCACGTTTATTGTCATTCAATCGTACACATATATACCACCAAACGAAACAACATTCCTCTGGACCAGCGGCACTCAACAAGAACATGTAACTCACACACAATGCATAAAGGAATAAATATTACCACAGATAAATTAACAAATATAAAATATATTTTAGAAGATTGCCATTTCACAGGAGGTTTTCATCCTGGTTATTTATTATCATAATGGTGAAACTTTTTTTAAGTACTCTTTACAGCCATCGTAAATTCACATATCCTTTCAAATCCTATATAACTTTGCTAGAAACATTTACAGCACTTACTGCCTTTGCATTTTAGTATACAAACATTTGAAATAGGAGCAGGAACAGGTCATCCAACCCCTCTATATGCTCTGCCGTTCCATAGCGGATCTGAATGTAATCTCAGTTTTACTTTCCTGCCTACCCATATTAATTCTTTACTCTTTGATGGTTGTAAATTCCAAAGAATCACACAGAACCCTGCCTGCAGACAGAATTTCTTCATAATGACCAAGTCAGCACATTTGATATTTTTCATACTTTCAGTTTTGTGGTTAGTTAACTGCTCTGCAAGTAGCACATTCCACATTTGAAATTGCCTTCCTGCTCCTCTCACAGTTATCAATTCTCTTTCATTTGATTTGTTATGAATTAATTGACCGTTTCTCTACCATGTATTTTAGTTAAATTAATCAGGGAAAGAAAACAGGAAACAGATCTTTGACCTTGTTAGCAGCCTATTGGAGTTGGATTATTATTTAAAGATTTAACCTTTATGTTAATGGAATAAAAACTTGAAGCTCAAGAGGCTGTATTTTCTGAGAAGACTTTGATAACATTTACTTATCTTGCCTCTATCTTACATTTTGTAATTGCATTATGTCCCAAATTCACATTTCTACCAATTTTATAGTTAGGCTATGCTTTATTACAGAATACCAGTGATATATACTTATCAGTTTTATATGATAACAGTTATTGATTGAACTAGGCTTTTAACTTATACTTAACTCCTAATTACTTTCATACTATACTAAGTACAATACAACTCAGAGTTGGTGTATTCTCAAAATACTTCTGCAGATAATTTTAGATTAAAGATCTGTAAATTCATATAATATACAGAAAATTATGCACTCAGTTTTGTGTGATTCTGATCATGATTCATTAACAGTACATTATACACAGCTCATGTAACTTGTAGAATTGAACAATGGACGCCTATGAGCCAAAGCCTTATATAGTGATGACATCATCTTTCATATAGAGCCCATCTGACACCTGAACTGTCAGACTGGGCCACATGTGTGCAACTAATGCACAGTATGGACTAGTCACAGGAAATCACCTCTGATTAATTGGAAGAAGCCTCACACCTGCTTAATAAGATTGGTTTTATTAGAGGGCTCGCCATATGCATTGGGGCTACATCCTGGATCCCAGCAAGGGTTATGGATAATTTTAACACTGCAAGGTGAAAATTGCTGCTTCAAAGGTAGTCCAGCTGGACCTCTAGGATAACCAAAAGTATGAGGAGAAGGCACAAAAAATACAGCCTTCTTTACAGAGGAGGCCAAAGGAGGAAGGGAAATCAGGGTCTGGGTAAGAGATTTATTAGAACAGTGCTTCCAGGTCCATCTCTCTGATGCCAGTTGCATTAAGACCATAAGACCATAAGATACAGGAGCAGAAGTAGGCCATTCAGCCCATCAAGTCTGCTCCACCATTCAATCATGGGCTGATCCAATTCTTCCGGTCATCCCCACTCACCTGCCTTTTCCACATACACTTTGATGTCCTGGCTAATCAACAACCTATCTATCTCTGCCTTAAATGCACTTGGCCTCCAGAGCCACTCGTGGCAACAAATTCCTCAGGTTTACCACCCTCTGACTAAGGTAATTTCTCTGCACTTCATTTCTAAAAGGACCCCCTTCAATCCTCAAGTCATGCCCTCTTGTTCTAGAATCCTCTACCATGGGAAATGACTTTGCCACACTTAATCTGTTCAGGCCTTTTAATATTTGGAATGTTTCTATGAGATCCCACCTCATTCTCCTGAACTCCAGGGAATTCAGCCCAAGAGTTGCCAGACATTCCTCATACAGTAACCCTTTCACTCCTGGAATCATTCTTCTGAATCTTCTCTGAACCCTCTCCAACGTCAGTATATCCTTTCTAAAATAAGGAGACCAAAAACAGCACACATTACTTCAAGTGTGGTCTCACGAGTGCCTTATAGTGCCTCAACATCACGTCCCTGCTCTTATATTCTATACCTCTAGAAATAAATGCCAACAATGCATTCACCTTCTTCACCACCAGCTCATCCTGGAGGTTAACCTTTAGGGTATCCTGCACATAGACTCCCAAGTCCCTTTGCATCTCTACATTTTGAATTCTCTCCCCATCTTAGTAATAGTCTGCCTGTTTATTTCTTCCACCAAAGTGCATGACCATACACTTTCCAACATTGTATTTCATCTGCCATTTCTTTGACCTCCTCCAAACTACCTAAGTCTCTCTGCAGGCTCTCTGTTTCCTGAACATTACCTGCTCCTCCACCTTTCTTTGTATCATCGGCAAATTTAGACACAAATCCATTAATTCCATAGTCCAAATTATTGACATACATTGTAAAAAGCAGCAGTCCCAACACCAACCCCTGTGGAACTCCACTGGTAACTGGCAGCTAGCCAGAATAGGTTCCCTTTATTCTCACTCTCTGTTTTCTGCTGATCAGCCAATGCTCCACCCATGTTGGTAACTCTCCTGTAATTCCATGGGTTCTTATCTTGCTAAAGAGCCTCATGTGCGGCACCTTGTCAAAGGCCTTCTGAAAATCCAAGTACCCCACATCTACTACATCTCCTTTGTCTACCCTGCTTGTAATTTTCTCAAAGTATTGCAGTAGGTTGGTCAGGCAGGATTTCCCTTTCAGGAAACCACGCTGGTTTTGGCCTATCTTGTCATGTGCCTCCAGGTACTCCATAATCTCATCCCTAACAATCAATTCTAACAACTTCCTAACCACTGATGTCAAGCTAATAGGTCTATAGTTTCCTTTCTGCTGCCTCCCACCCTTATTAAATAGCGGAGTAACATTTGCAATTTTTCAGTCATCTGTAACAATGCCAGAATCTATCGATTCTTGAAAGATCATTGTTAGTGTCTCCACAATCTCTCCAGATACTTCCTTCAGAACCAGAGGGTGCATTCCATCAGGTTCAGGAGATTTATCCACTCTCAGACCATTAAGCTTCCTGAGCACCTTCTCAGTTGTAATTTTCACTGCACAAACTTCACTTCTCTGACACTCTTGAATGTCTGGTATACGGCAGATGTCTTCCACTGTGAAGACTGATGCAAAATATGCATTTAGGTCCTCTGCCTTCTCTGCATCTCTCATTACAATATCTCCAGTGTCAATTTGTGTTGGTTCTATATCTACCCTCAAATGTTTTTTATATACTTAAAAAGCTTTTAATATCTTCTTTGATATTAGTTGCCAGCTTCCTTTCAAAGTTCTTCTTTTCCTTCCTAATGACCCCAAATTATTAATTTCCTTCTTAATTTCCTTCTGCAAGTTTAAAAAAATCTTGCCAATCCTCTATCTTTCCACTAGCTTTCGCTTCCTTTTGCTTTTACTTTGTCTCTGACTTCACTTGTCAGCCACAGTAGTGCTCTTCTTCCATTCGAAAATTTCTTTTTATTCGGAATATATCTGTCTTGCACTTCCCTCATTTTTCGCAAAAACTCCAGCCATTTCTGTTCTGCTGTCCTTCCTGTTAGTGTCCCGTTCCAGTCAACCATGACCAGTTCCCCTCTCATGCCATTGTAATTTCCTTTATTCCACTGAAATACCAACACATTGGAATTTAGCTTCTCAGTCTCAAATATTGTGATCACTGTTCCCTAAGGGTTTGTTAACCTTAAGATCTCTTATCACCTCAGGATCATTGCACAACACCCAATCCAGCACAGCTGATCCCCTGGTGGGCTCAACAACAAGCTGTTCTAAAAAGCCATCCCTTATACGTTCTACAAATTCTCTCTCTTGAGGTCCAGTACAGGCCTGGTTTTCCCGATCCACTTTCATGTTAAAATCCTCAATGATGATCTTAACATTGCCCTTTTCAGACGCCTCTTCTATCTCCTGCTGTAATTTGTAATCCACATCCCAGCTGCTGTTTGGAGGCCTGTATACAACTGCCATTAGGGTCCTTTTACACTTGTGATTTATTAACTCAACCAACAGAGACTCTACACCTTCTGATACTATGTCATCCCTTTCTAATGATTTAGTATCATTTCTTATACACAGGCTACACCATCCCCTCTGCCTACTAACCAATCTTTCCGATACACTGTATATCCTTGGACGTTCAGCTCCCAATCCTTTCTCTAAGGGTCAGAGATGGCCACAACGTCATATTTGCCAATATGTTGCTGAATTTCAAGATCATCCATTTTATTTCTTATGCTGGGTGCATTCCAATATAACACTTTCAGTCCAGTATTTGTTGCTTTCTGTTTTAACTGCACCACACCTCTATTGCCCTGTAACCCATCCCATTGACTGTGATTATGCCTCGTCTCCTGCCTGTCCTTTCTATCATCTCTGTTGCACGCTACCTTTGATTTATTTCTGTTTTCCCCTTCATCAGCCCTATCACTCCGGTTCCCATCCCCCTGCCAAATTAGTTTAAACCCTCCCAAACAGCTCTAATAAACCTACCTGCTAGGATATTGGACCCCTTTGAGTTCAGGTGTAACCCATCCTTTTTGTACAGGTCATACCTCCTATTCTGAGGGAAAATAATTAATCACTGAGAAATGCCACAGACGGATCTCCAGTTAATTTTCCAGAATGGACAGCACTCTCCACCAGTGAAGGTTATTGTTTACTTGAACTGCTTGACTGCAGGATCATTTCATTTTGCAGGGCTAACACCTGTTCGGAGTTTAGATCTGCTTGTGAATTTGTGGCACTAGCATACACCAAGCACTTGCCAACAGCCAGAGTTGCATTGAAAAGTGTGTCTCTTTCTCATAAAGACAAATGAGCTGTGCTGCCAATAACCAGGAGAGGCTCGCTTCAGTATTGATCAGAGCAGGGAAAAATCCACTGAAAATTAGAGTTTTGGATCAATGTTGTTTGTACTCATTGTATTATAGTACAAGAAAACAGCAGCTATTTGAGCACAGCGAGCTTTCAGAAAGAGCAATAGTGCCTGGACAATCCAGCAGAGATGATACCTGTTTTAGCAATGATGACTGAAGAAAAATATTGATGGAGAATGTGGAATAAATTCTCTGTACTTTTATCAATATTGTGCCTAGCAGTCATTGGCCTGATTAATAAAGGGATCAAATTGGGTCACAATTTAACATTTCATGGAAGTCCATGCTTCTGACTGTTTAAAGGTCCGACGGTACCCCATCGGATTGTTAGTCTGTCTTCTTGTTGCTATCCTTGGAAATGAGTATTGAATGATCGATGTTCTGCCTCAGGCAAAATAGAAAAATGTTGCTGTGCTGGATAGAGCTGTAGGTACTTTTCTCTCTACATGCTGGCCTTTGATGTGGATTGATGCAATACATCTCCAAAGTTTGTCTAATCTTGTTCAAGGACATGTTTACATTGTTTGATATCAAGCAGATAAGCAAAAAATAAAACCTGCTGATGCTGGGAATGTGAAATAAAAGCAGAAATCTGAAATATTCAGTGGCTCAGGCAGCAGCTGTGTAAATTGTATGACATCGCCAAAGGATATGCAAAATATTAGGAAAAATATATTTTAAATAATTACATTTAGCAATAAAGATTAGGAGTAGGCAGAGTAAAATCACTGCTGACGAGTACTTTGGTACAGCATGCGTTCAGCAACAGTCCCACGGAAATGCAATACTTCAAGCTCACGTATGCAGGTGTGCAGGTAGTGCTTCTCAGTCTCTGTCTTGCCCAGTCTGATAATGGTTTGCAAGAAGTCTTTTTTCCTGATCTAGACTGCATATGGTAATGCAGGACCTTCTACTTAACTACTGATGGCAATGGTAAGTGTCATTCATCCAGGCTGTCAGTGGTGGTGCAAGGACAAAGCTTGATTTATGTTTTGCACTGTGATCACAATAGTTGCCTCCTGTCTGGGATCTAAATCAGTAAGTTTATGCATTGTAAGCTTTTTCTCTACCATGAAACAGATTGAGGCATAATGGAGGGGAATGGGGACAAAGTGTGCAGATCTGGCATCTAGTGTAAGTGAGACCATCATTTCACTACTCATGCATTCAAGCACACAAGATTATACTGCCATTAAGATATAGTTAAATGCATTTATGGTTTTGTGCCAAATGAAATACAGAGTGTAAAGACATGGAAAATATATAGTCACAAACAAGAGGAAATGTGCAGGTACTGGAAATCCAAGCAACAAACACAAACTGCAGGAGGAACTCACCAGGACAGGCAGCATCTCAGGCAGAGACACACTTGATGCCGACTGTACCTTTTCCCATACATACTGCATGGGCTGCTGATTTTCTCCAACATGTTGTGTGTGTTGCTTGGAAAATATATAGAACTGGATTATGAAGGGAGTTGTTTGTTCATTAAGAAACCCGCATCCTTGATATTTAATCAACTGTACATCAGAAATGGCATGTTCTAACAATCACTCAGGTGATAAAGAATATCTCTTTGACATCAATTGGAAATGATCATTTTGAATTTTCTTTTAACACGCAGTATAACATCTTTTTATACTCTTGTTAGATTATTAAAAAACTAGTGGGCTGGTTTTAGTTTCTAATTAACTTTGAGCGTTATTGTCAAAGGAATGGTACACTTATAAGAAATGTATTGAAGTATCTAAAAGGATCTCTTAGCTGCATGTAGCAATTTCACTAAATGGAATTTACCATCAATGTTAAAAGAATGCCAAGATACTCATATATTTAATGTCCCTTTTAAAATTACCCTGTACAATTTTCCATTAATTGAATTGATTTGACTTTATTTCTTACATCCTTCACATACATGAGAAGTAAAAGTCTTTAAGTTACATCTCCGTCTAAATGTGCAATGTGCAATCATAGTAATTTATAATAATTTGTAATAAATAGGCGAGACAATGTAACATAGAAATACACTCAAATCAGCGTGAGTTATCAGTCTGATGGCCTGGTGGAAGAAGATGTCCCAGAACCTATTGGTACTGGCTTTTATGCTGTGGTACCGTTTCCCAGACGGTAGCAGCTGGAATAGATTGTGGTTGGGGTGACTCAGGTCCCCAATGACCCTTTGAGCCCTTTTCTCACGCCTGTTTTTGTAAATGTCCCGAATCATGGGAAGTTCACAACTATAGATATGCTAGGCTGTCTGTACCACTCTCTGCAGAGTCCTGCGATTAAGGGAGGTACAGTTCCCGTACCAGGCAGTGATGCAGCCAGTCAGGATCCTCTCAGTTGTGCCCCGGTAGAAAGTTCTTAGGATTTGGGGGCCCATCCCAAATTTCTTTAAACGTCCACAGTGAAAGAGGTGTTGTTCTGCCTTTATCACCATAGAGGTTGTGTGTACGGACCACATGAGGTCCTCGGTGATGTGGATGCCAAGGAACTTAAAGCTGTTTATCCTCTCAACCCCAGATCCATTGATGTCAATAGGAGTTAGCCCGTCACCAGTCGTCCTGTAATCCACAATCAGCTCCTTTGTTTTTGTGACATTGAGGGAGAGGTTGTTTTCTTGACATCACTGTGTCAGAGTGATGACTTCTTCTCTGTAGGCCATCTCATTATTGTTTGAGATTACGATGGATTTACGAAGGGGAAATCATGCTTGACTAATCTTCTGGAATTTTTTGAGGATGTAACCATGAAAATGGACAAGGGAGAGCCAGTGGATGTAGTGTACCTGGAATTTCAGAAAGCCTTTGATAAGGTTCCACATAGGAGATTAGTGGGGAAAATTAAAGCACATGGTATTGGGGGTTGGGTACTGACATGGATAGAAAATTGGTTGGCAGACAGGAAACAAAGAGTAGGGATTAACAGGTCCTTTTCAGAATGGCAGGTTGTGACTAGTGAGGTACCACAAGGCTCGGTGCTGGGACCGCAGCTATTTACAATATACATTAATGATTTAGATGAAGGGATTAAAAGTAACATTAGTAAATTTGCAGATGACACAAAGCTGGGTGGTAGTGTGAAATGTGAGGAGGATGTTATGAGAATGCAGGGTGACTTGGACAGGTTGGGTGAGTGGGCAGATGCATGGCAGATGCAGTTTAATGTGGATAAATGTGAGGTTATCCACTTTGGTGGCAAGAACAGGAAGGCAGATTACTATCAGAATAGTTTCAAGTTAGGAAAAGGGGAAGTACAACAAGATCTAGGCGTCCTTGTTCATCAGTCACTGAAAGTAAGCATGCAGGTACAGCAGGCAGTGAAGAAAGCTAATGGCATGTTGACCTTCATAACTAGGGGAGTTTAGTATAGGAGCAAAGAGGTCCTTTTGCAGTTGTACAGGGCCCTGGTGAGACCACACCTGGAGTATTGTATGCAGTTTTGGTCTCCAAATTTGAGGAAGGACATTCTTGCTACTGAGGGAGTTCATGAGGTTAATTCCTGGGATGGCAGGACTGTCATATGTTGAAAGATTGGAGCGACTGGGTTTGTATGCACTGGAATTTAGAAGGATGAGAGGGGATCTGATTGAAACATGTAAGATTATTAAGGGTGTGGACATGCTAGAGGCAGGAAACATGTTCCCAATGTTGGGGGAGTCCAGAACATTTAACTGAGTCCAAGCCACAGTTTAAGAATAAGGGGTAAGCCATTGAGAACAGAGTTGAGGAAAAACTTTTTCACCCAGAGAGCTGTGGATCTATGGAATGATCTGCCTCAGAAAGCAGTGGAGGCCAATTCTCTGGATGCTTTCAAGAAAGAGCCAGATAGAGCTCTTAAAGATAGTGGAGTCAAAGGATATGGGGAGAGGGCAGGAACGGGGTACTGATTGTGTATGATCAGCCATGATCACAGTGAATGGTGGTGCTGGCTAGAAGGGCCAAATGGCCTACTCCTGCACCTATTGTCTATTGTCTATTGATTAGGCCTATCAATGTAGTGTCATCAGAACATTTAATTAGCAGATTAGAGGTGTAGGGGGAGGGGGGGGACAGTCATAGGTAAACAGGGAGTAAAAGAGGGGACATAGTACACATCCCTGAGGGGCTCCTGTGTTGAGAGTCAGAGGGGTGGAGGTGAGGGAGCCCACACTTACCAACTGCCAGCGATCTGACAAGAAGTCCAGGATCCAGCTAAATTAATAGCACTGTGTGCTTTCAGACTTTGTTCTGGGAGTGACAATTGAGCAGAAGATGTATAAGGCATTGTTACATTGTGAATTTAGATGATGTATTACTAGAAATGCCTCCAATTTTTCAGTTACAATATCCAGTTACATTTCTGGTAATAGAATAACTCACAGTTAGATTACAAGCTGAATTTTAAGTAAGCTCATTTTGTTTTTGAGGCAGCAGCTGAAAGAAACAATTGGTTTTAAAAGTTGAAGATGTGGGCAAACACAATTGAATACATAGGAATTTTAAGCAATAAATTTTGAGAGAAGAGAAATATTATAGGGAAGGTATAAAATGGAAAATTGCTAAAGGGTTGAGTATTTAGTCTCCAAGTGCATACTTGTCTAAAGAAGTGGTTTCATATAAATAAAACTATAAAATGATCTTAATATTTTAAGTAATATAAATATGTAGGCCACCTATGGTCAGACTGATGGATGGCATAGTGATATAGGGTTCCCTTTGTGCAAAGTCTATATTTTTATCCTATGACTACACAACTTTCCCTCTGGTCCTCTGGTCTCCTACACACATTAGTGCAGATAGACTAATTGGTCACTGTGAAATTACCTTATTGTGGATGCATACTGATGGCTGGTATTGGGTCAATGGGCCTAATGACTTGCTTCAGAGTCATAAGGAAATATGAAATTATTTGCGGTCATCCTTTATAGCTATCTACAACAGAACCAGAACCTGAGAAGTCGTGAACCAGACAAAGGGATTTTTTTAAATCCACTACCGGATGGCAGAATGGGGTAAATGGAAAGGTGGCAGTGTTTGCTTTATAATAAACTTGTCATGGTGCAGAGACGTGATGACCTCTTCCATTCCTGCTCCTTTGACAAGGAACATCTGACATTGAGGAGCCAATCATTTTATTGAAATCTCTGTCATCATCCTGCCTCATGTAGATACCAAGCTGGTGATTGAGGAACTATGTGTCATAATCAGCAAGTATGAATCGACAAATCTCAATGCCCATCACGTTGTGGTGGGAGACATTAATGAGGCTAGTTTGAAGACGTTTTGGCATAACTACCATCAACATATCATCTGGAAAACTAGAAGGCCCATCTATACTATTGACTACTGCCATAGTACCATCAAGAACTGACCAATTTTTGGCCACACTCAAACTGTACTTCTTTTGCCTGCCTACAGACAGAGAATGAAGAATGCAGCACAGGTGGAGAAGACTATGAAGAGATGGATGGGAGAGGAGGAGGAGCAAGTTTGAGTCAGTGGACTGGACTACGTCGAAGGAGTCATCATTGAACCTAAATGAATATGCTACTGTCATATGAACATGCATGGATGACTCTAACCACAAAACATTCCAAATTTTTCCCCAGCAAGAAACCCTGATGAACTAGGAAAGTTATTATCTGCTGAGTGCTAGATCTGTGGTGTTCATGGTTGGCAATCCGAAGTCATATAAGAAGTCCAGGTATGACCACTGGAAGGCCATTGCAACTGCAAAGATCCAGTGTTGGGCTAAACTGGAATTATGGAACGACACATAACAGCTGTGGCAGGACTTGCGTGCTACTTCTAACAAGGCAAGATTAGTTAGAATGAGTAACAAGGACTCATCATTCCCAGATGAGCTCAATGCCTTTTATGCACGATCTGACAGGGAGAACTATAACATACCCACATAAGCTCCCACATCTCTGGATGACTCTGTAATCCCAATCTCTGTGGCTGACATCTGGACGTCCTGCAAGAGGATGAATCCATGAAAGGTATTTAGTTGAAATGGTGTACCTGGCCAACTACAAAATGTAGTGGATGTCCTAGGTAAAGCCCTCCCTACCTTTGAGTACGTCTACATGGAACGCTGTCACAGGAAAGCACCATCCATCATTAAGGACTCCCATCACCACAGCCATGCCCTCTTCTCCCTGATGCAATCAGAAAGGAGTTACAGAAACCTCAGGACTGACACCGCCAGGTTCAGGAACAGCTATTGCCCCTCAACCATCAAGCTCTTGAACCTTAGGGGATAATTTCACTCGCCCTGTTCCCACAACCAATGGACTTGCATTCAAAGGCTCTTCATCTCATGTTCTCAAAATTTTTTATTATTATTATTATTATTATTATTATTATTATTATTATTATTATTATTATTATTATTATTATTATTATTATTATTATTATTATTATTATTATTATTATTATTATTATTGTTATTATTATTATTATTATTATTATTATTATTATTATTATTATTATTATTATTTTCTTTTTGTATTTGCACAGTTGTTGTCTTTTGTCCATCCTGTTGGGTTTGGTTTTTCACTGATTCTATTAGGTTTCTTAGATTTACTGTGCATATCCCAAAAAATGAATCTAAGGGTTGTATCTGGTGATATACAAGTACTTCAATGATAAATTTACTCTGAACTTTGAACTAAAGATCTTTGCAGACCAACTGGCTGGATGGTGGTTTTCTCTATGTTGGGTAAAAATACAAATTAGGTAACTGCTTTTCAAGACACCTCTTTTCAGTTTTCAAGGGTTTTTGCCTTGCTGTCATTTTCATTCCCATTCTCACTCTTATTTTTTATCTTTGACCTTGTGGCAACCCACTTTCTGCACAGGCGAACGGGCTCACAAATAGCCAGCGCGCGGGGGAGACTTTGGTAATGCACCTCTGACGTCATTTCCACCCGGAGAGGGCAGGCACTAGGGATTTAAATGCCAGCGCCGCGAAGTTTGAATAAACTAGTCTCCAAATGACTTACCGACTGCGTGTCATTATTTCAGCGCTGTGTTTAGCACATCGCTACATTGGTGATCCCGACGGTCCAAACGGGATTTGGACCAAAGATGACCAACTCTTCATCTGTTCACTCAGTTTCGCTAAAACTGCCGACTTTCTGGACGCTGCGACCACGGGTCTGGTTTAGCCAAGCAGAAGCCCAGTTCCAGATTCAGCAGATACCCTCTTATTCCATGCGTTACTACCACGTGGTGAGCGCCCTTGACCAGCAGACGGCCGCCCAGGTTGCGGATTTCATACAGTCGCCCCCGGAAGAAGGCAAATATGAAGCATTCAAAGCGCTGCTCATTGGGGTGCCCGCCTGCTTCACCTGGACGGTTTGGGAAACAGACTGCCGTCAGCATTGATGAACGAGATGCTGGCCCTGGCTGACGGCAGCCCTGCTTTATGTTCGAGCAAACGTTCCTGGAGCAACTGCCCGAGGATATGCATCTGCTGCTGGCTGATGCAGATTTCAGCGACCCCGGGAAGGTGGCGGCCCGGGCAGACGTGCTGTGGAAAGCCAAGAGGGACAGCGTGGCATCCGTCGGTCAGGTTACTAGGCCACACGCCCAACAGTGGACCAGACCAGGCCCCGCAGGGGGACACACACAACACAGAAACAGGAGTGAGGAGGACAGTGAACAGTGGTGTTTCTACCACCAGCGGTGGGGCACAAAAGCCCGCCGTTGTCGCCTGCCCTGCAAGGGCCAGGGCCAGCTGCCGCTAATTACTATGGTGGCTCGCCAACCGGGACAGCCTCTTGTATGTTTGGGACAAACAGTTGGGACGCCGCTTCTTGGTTGACACCAGAGCGGAGATCAGTGTCTTGCCCCCGACGGGGTACGACACCCGCAACAGGAAGCCAGGACCCACCCTGAGGGCTGCAAACAGCAGCACGATACGGACCTACGGCACCCGCACAGTGCAGCTGCAGTTCGGCGCCAGCCGGTTCACGTGGGACTTCACACTGGCCACCGTGGCCCAACCACTCCTGGGGGCGGACTTCTTGTGAGCTCACAGCCTGCTGGTCGACTTGCAAGGGAAAAGACTGGTACATGCCGAGACTTTCCAGACATTCTCCCTGGGTGAAGCCAAGTTGCTGGCCCCACACCTGGACTCCATCACACTGTCAGACAACGAATTCACCAGAATTCTGGCAGACTTTCCATCGATTCTGGTACCACAGTTCACGGCAGCCATGCCCAGACACGGGGTTCAGCACCACATCCCGACCCAGGGACCACCCCTCCACACCCGCGCATGAAGACTCCCCCCGGAAAAGCTCTGCCTGGTGAAGGAGGAGTTCAAGAGGATGGAGGAATTGGGGATAGTATGGAGGTCTGACAGCCCATGGGCCTCCCCGCTGCACATGGTGCCCAAACCAGCAGGGGGTTGGAGACCATGCGGCGACTACCGCAGACTGAACAAGGCTACAACTCCAGATCGCTACCCCATGCCGCACATACAGGACTTTGCAGCAAACCTGCACGGGGCAAGAATCTTTTCCAAAGTAGACCTCGTCCGGGGATACCATCAAATCCCGGTGCACCCTGAAGACATCCCCAAAACAGCACTCATCAGCCCATTCGGCCTGTTCGAGTTCCTCCGTTCAGCTTGAAGAATGCCACACAGACGTTCCAGCTACTAATGGACGCGGTGGGACGTGACCTGGACTTTGTGTTCATCTATTTGGATGACATCCTTATAGCCAGCAGTTGTCATCAGGAGCATCTGTCCCACCTCCGCCAGCTCTACTCCCGCCTGAGTGATTTCGGCCTCACGATCAACCCGGCCAAATGCCAGTTCAGTCATGATACCATCGACTTCCTGGGCCACAGGATTACCAAAGATGGGGCAACACCTCTGCCCGCCAAGGTAGACGCGATCCGCCACTTTGCCCGGCCCAACACAGTCAAAGGCCTGCAGGAGTTTGTTGGTACTGCAGTATTAAACACACACATTTATTCACCAGACTTCCATTTTACAAAACCCGCGTTCTGACGTCATATGCATTCTGATCTATGAATACTCACATAATACATTACATCCCCCTTCTCAAGTTTTTTTTACAATACTGTGAATTACCAAAACAATGCCTCTAGATATGACTTTCTAACATTGCAACAGCCATGACATAAACTAATAAAAATCTTAACTTCTTATACTGTATTCTACATTGTATCTTACAATACTAACAGTAGTATATTTTCTTTTACTAACATCGACTAATAAACCTTTTATTTCACACCTTGGAACTTATAACATGTGATTTTGCCTCAAACTGTGCGAGACTGTAGGTAGATCTAGTCTCTGTATCTAGCTGGAAGTTTGACTTGTCTCCCAGACTTTGTGCGATAGAACTGTGACTGTGCTTGTCCTTCAGAGTCAGTCTCTCGAGTAACCTCTGTGTCTGCATTTCCACCTCAGTCTGTCTGCGCCAGATTTTCACCGTCATTGCGTTGTGGGGTTTCGTCACGCCCCTCACTCTTGGTGTTGTTTGTTTCCATGTCTGTATCCGTGGAAATGTCCTGTGTATCTGTACGTGGAAACTCCCTCTCGCCTGTCTTCAGCAGATGCTTCCTGTTCCTCCTGTAGACTCTTCCATCCAGCGTGCGAACTATGAAGGATCTTGGTTGCTGATGCCTGTTCACAACCACAGCTGGTTGCCACGTGTCTCCTCTCTGTATTCTGACATTTTCACCTACATGCAGATCTGGTAACTGTCTTGTATGTCTGTCATAGTAGCTATTTTGCTTTATTTGCTTGTACTTTAGCTTGTCATGTACTTGAGCATTACTTTCAGGAGTCAGTAGAGTTGTGGATGTTGGCAGCTTGGACTTCAGACGACATCCCATCAACAGCCGTGCAGGAGAGAATCCCACACCCTCAATCGGTGTGTTGCGGTATTCAAGCAGAGCAATGTAAGGGTCACCATTGCTGCTTTGTGCCTTCTTGAGCATGTTCTTCAGTTTGTACAGATCTCTCTGCTTGTCCATTAGACTGGGTGTGCCCAGGACTGGAAGTAACATGTTGAAATTCCCAGCTTTCTGAAAACTCTCTCAACTCACCACTGGCATATTGTGGACCATTGTCACTGACGACAATATCTGGAATACCATGTCTTGCAAATGTCGACTTCATTGCAGTAATGACACCTTGACCGGACGTGTCACTTAACTTGGTGATTTCCGGATATTTTGAATAGTAGTCCACACAAAGCAGATAATCTTCACCATTGTAGCGAAAGAGATCTGTGCCAAGCTTCTCCCATGGTCTTCCTGGTAGTGGATGGGGAAGCAAAGGCTCTCTTGGATTGCTGATTTTGTTTTCATTACAAACAGCACATTGAGACACAATGTCCTCTAACTGAGTTGACATACCTGGCCAATAGAGAATGTCCTTTGCTCTTTCTTTACATTTCACTATCCCCAGGTGTGACTCATGAATTCTGTTGAGCATTTCCTGTCTCATTTGATTTGGTACTATGAGTTTTGCCGCTTTGAACATTAGTCCTGATGCATAGCTAATTTCCTCTTTAAATGTCCAGTATTTCTGTATTTCTTTTGGAACATCTTTTCTTTCTGTTGGCCCTCCATTCATTGTAATGTCTCTTAGCATTTGCATTTCAGGATCTTCTGCAGTCGCCTTCCTGAACATGTTCAACTTCTCCTCAGAGATGGGTAGCTGAGGTGTAACCCAGAAACTCTTCCTAGCAACTCTTCCTTTTGCTCTTTGAGGTAAACACGGCTCAAAGCATCAGCAATGTGCAGTTCTTTTCCTGGCTTATAGGTGACTGTGAGAGTGTACCTCTGTATCCTGAGAAGCATCCTTTGCAGCCTCATAGGAGCTTGATGAAGTGGCTTTTTGAAGATGTTCTCAAGTGGTTTGTGATCAATCTCAACCTGGATTTCTTTGCCATATACATACTGGTGGAACTTCTCACACCCATAAACTATGGCCAGTAATTCCTTCTCGATTTGAGCATATCGGCGTTGACAGTCTGTAAGTGCTCGTGATCCATACACCACAGGCCTCCCATCCTGCAGTATAATAGTTCCTATTCCTTCCGAACTGGCATCCACAGACATCGTCACCGGTTTGTTGACATCATAGAACTTGAGTGCTGGTGCATTGGTAACCAACTGCTTCAATGTGTCAAAAGTTTTCTTTTGTTCACCTTCCCAATGCCATTCAGTGTTGCTCTCTAGTAGCTTTTCCTCCCCTCAGCAGCCCGTATCATGCACCCTTTGTACACCCTGATGTCGGGTAAAGGCAAGGACATTACTTGGGACGAGGAGGCCGCGGCCACTTTCGTTAAAGCCAAGGAAGCCTTGGCAGATGCCGCGATGCTGGTGCACCCCAGAACGGACTTTCCAACTGCACTCACGGTGGATGCATCCGACACAGCAGTCGATGGGGTGCTGGAGCAGCTCATCGAGGGGCGCTGGCAACCCCTGGCATTCTTCAGCAAGCACCTATGGCCACCCGACCTTCAACCGGGAGCTGTTGGCACTGTATCTGGCAATCCGGCATTTCAGGTACTTCTTAGAAGGCAGGCTGTTCATCACGTTCACAGACCACAAACCGTTGACCTTCGTGTTCACGAAGGTGTCTGATCCCTGGTCGGTTCGCCAGCAGCGACATCTGTCCGACATCTCCGAATACACAACGGACATCCAGCATGTCTCGGGGAAGGACAACGTCATGGCGGATGCACTCTCCAGACCAGCTGTCCAGGCCCTGTCCCTGGGGGTGGACTTTGCAGCACTGGCGGAGGCGCAGCAGGCAGACGACGAAATGCCCAGCTACAGGACTGCAGTCTCGGGTTTGCAGCTGCAAGACTTTCTCGTAGGCCCAGGTGAGAGGACCCTCGTGTGCGAAGTGGCCACCGGCCAAACTCGCCCCATCATCCCGGCAGCCTGGAGGCGGCGAGTTTTCGACTCCATACACGATTTGGTGCACCCATCTATCAGGACAACCGTCCGGCTGGTCTCCAGCAAGTTCGCGTGGCACGGACTTCGCAAGCAGGTCAGTGAATGGGCCAGAATGTGCGCGCAGTGTCAAACAGCCAAGGTGCAGCGGCACACTAAAGCCCCGCCGCAGCAGTTCGAACCCACCCACCAGAGATTCAACCACATTCATGTGGATATCGTGGGCCCCCTACCAGTATCCCGAGGAGTGCGGTACCTCCTAACTATGGTAGACCGGTTCACGAGGTGGCCAGAGGCGGTCCCGCTCACTGACACATCTGCCGATTCCTGCGCCCGAGCACTGATTGCAACCTGGGTAGCACGCTTCAGGGTATCAGCCCACATTACCTCTGACAGAGGTGCCCAGTTCACCTCCAGCCTGTTGGGAACACAGCTACACTGCACTACTGCCTGTCACCCACAGTCAAACAACTTGAAGTCGGCTCTCATGGCCCGCCTGAGAGGACCTAACTGGGTGGACGAGCTTCCCTGGGTCCTGTTTGGAATCCACACAGCGCCCAAAGAGGATCTGCATGCCTCGTCGGCCGAGTTGGTGTATGGCGCGCCCCTGGCCATCCCAGGAGAGTTCATACCAGCCCCAAGGGGGCAAGAGGAAGAACCCGCAGCAGTCCTGGACAGGCTAGGTGAAAGGATCGGCAACCTGGCCCCCGTACCAACTTCACAGCACAGACGGACCCTGACCCATGTACCCAATGATCTGCAGAACTGTAAGTGTGTGTTTGTACGAAGGGGCGGACACCGGGCACCGCTACAGCGGCCATACGAGGTGATCAACATCAACGGGTCCACGTACGTTCTGGAGATTGGAGGGAAAGAGGAGGTTTTCATGGTGGACCGACTCACCGACTCAAACCAGCCCATGTGGACTTGGCACAGCCGGTTGAGGTTCAGGCACCGCGGCACAGAGGCAGACCTCCCAAACAGAGGCTGATCCAGACTGTGGACATGGGGGGGTGTATCGCTGGTTCTGGGGTGGGGTTTTGTGGCGACCCACTTTCTGCGCAGGTGAACCGGCTCACAAATGGCCAGCGTGCAGGGGGAGACTTTGGTAATGCACCTCTGACGTAATTTCCGCCCAGAGAGGGCAGGCGCTAGGGATTAAATGCCAGTGCCGCGAAGTTTGAATAAACTAGTCTCGAAATGGCGTACCGACAGCGTGTCGTTATTTCAGCGCTGTGTGTAGCACATCGCTACAACCTCCTGTATTATTATAACAAAACTCAACGTAAACCCAAAGAATAGCACCTCACCTTCTGACTTTGCGCAATTCAGCCTTCAGGACTCAATGTTGACTTCAAAAATTTTGTTCACAGTGTCCTTCTCTGCAACGTAAAAAATATTTCATTCATCAGATTTCCCAGATCTCATGAAGGATTCTTAATCTGCAACATTAACTGATTTTTTTCCTTCACAGAAGTTGCCTGGTGTGCCAAACATTTTTATAATTGTATTTGCTTGAAAACCGCATACTTTACCCAAAATAAACCAAATTTTAAAATGCACATTTGGTAGAATGAAATTCTGGGTTTTTGGTTGGCTCCATTTTATACACATTTATCTAACAAAGTTATTTATTTACTTTCTGCTTTTCATTTCTATGCTGACAGAAATATTCAATGCAGCCAAGCAATCCTAATGGGGAATAAAGTTTCCCAATTGTCCAAACTGACAGGGCAGACAGCCTTTGCTGAGCTGCCTAATAACAAATAAAAATCAATATCATTCACAAAGGTAGCTTGCAGTTATTTTAAAATCTTGTTACAATATCAAAGTTAGTCTGTGCAAAACAATCAAATTGCTGAAGAAACTCAGTGGGTTGGGCAGTATGTATGGGAGGGTAGGGGTGGGGAAGAGACTGTCAACCATTTGGGTCAAGATCGGGACTGAGAAGGGAGAGAGAAGAGGGAAGAGAAGTGAAAAGAGGATGGGGGAGGGGTGAGACAGGAGAAAAGTTTGACAGGCAGATGAAGCAAGGAGGGGTAGGTTTGAGTGAGTGATAGAAGTGGCGGGTGATCATGCATTTGCAGTGGATTTGTTGTTGGTATCCTGGATCAATATTTATTTCTCCACTGAGATCACTGAAACTGGGAGTTTGGTCTATGCAAATTAATTGCTGCTTTACCTACATTACAACAATGATTACATTACAAAAGCATCTCATTGCTCAGGAACCACAGTGAAGCATTCCAATCGGATTGGTGCACAGTTGCTGGACCCTTTTGATTGTTTTATTATTGTTTATCTGCATGTTACCTTGAAGTACACTGAAAAAATGATAACAAGAAAACCTCTTCACAGTAAATTTCTCCAGTGTGACATTTCTTAATTTCTGAGAACGTAGCCTTAATACTTCACCATGTCATTTTTAAACTGACAGCAGATTTTCAATCATCTTGTCATGGTCCGGTCCGTGAAGTCCGCGTTCCAGTTCACTGTCCGGTCCATGGACCCCGGACTCCAGGTCTTCTGGCTGTCCGTTGTTTCAGTTGGACTTAATCACAGGCACCTGATTCTCATATTGAGGCTGGAATATAAGTGGCCCTCGGTTCGAGTGTGATTGCTGGTTTGTCTTGTCAGTATCCTGTCCTTGCCTCTGTGGAGTAAGTCAGGCAGTCTTTGCTGTTATCCTGTGGTTGGATCTGTCCCTTCCTGTCCTTGCCTCTGTTGGGTAAGCCAGGCTGTCTTTGCTGTTATCCTGAGGCTGGACTGTTCCCTTCCCTTCACCTTGCCCCTGAAGCCTTTGCCTTGCCACGTCCAGTCCTTGCCTGGATCTGGAGTCCACGCCCGAGTCAAGACCCAGGTTCCAGGTCCCTGTCCAGTCTCTGGCTCGGATTCCTTGTCCAGGTTCCTAGTTCCCAGTTCCTAGTTCCTTGTCCAGGTCCCACTTTCCTACTCTAGTCCTAGCCCATGCCCTGTCTCCTAGTCTTGTCCAGGGCCTATGTCTTGTTCAGCATCATTTCTTCCCCACTTCCCTTGCTTTCTTGATAAACCTAGTCCTCTCCCTAGTACTTCAATGTCTGTGTCTTGCATTTGGGTCCGTTCCCAATGCTGACCCTATGACACATCTGGCATAGCATTCCAGGGTTAACCATTGTTGAACCAGAGGACACATTAAAAAATTGTTTTGAAATTACATCTAAAATTGGTGGAAGTATTAAGCATTATTTTCACTGCAAGATGCTTTGCAGAAGGTCCTACTATCTTCAGTTTTATAATTATTCTGGGATGACCTCAGTACTTTTGGCACATCATGTAGACAGACCTCTTTATTAGGCATTTCTCAAGTTAAACAGAGTAAGCAAAGATTGATAATGGCATTGATATACTTCACCATTGCTTTTTCTCCTCTCAAGTAAGTGTTAAGTCACTTTGAAATCGGTTTGACATTCAAGGAATAAATTTATGAGATGCATTAATCTTTCCATATGTTACATACAAAACAAATCCAGATATGCTAAGCTTGCTATAGTGTTTCATTATCAAATCAAAAGAAGCAAACACAAATTACTATAAAAGCACTGGTCCCAAATTTTTGCTCGTTCCATTATATTCTTTTTGAAATCCAGCAATATTTTAATTAATGTACAGTGAAGTACACATTCCATCTAGATCTCAAATAACGTTTTTAGGGTGAAACCATGATTTGTAGCAAAATAGGTAGGAGTTTTGTTGAGCGTTCCTACCACACAGTAGGTCTGTGCTTGCTGATACTATTTGTCTATTCAGGATAGGTATAGTTAAGGCCACAACGTACTACTCTGCTTGTGTGTAAAGTGGGAAGTGCACAGTTCAGCAGTAAACCAAAAGACACTCAACTGAACATGAGAGTCAGCATATGGCATCCAAGCTCTGGCTTCCTTATTCGGGCAGCACACACACATGCAGCTGAGTTTGAATAAAACTGAGAATGAACCAGAAATATTGTTAATGCAACAAACTTATGATTAAATCACACATTCATAAGAAATTAGGAATATATGAAGCTAGACTGACATATAAAATATCCAAAACTACACACAACATGAGTAAACATAGTTTTAAAGATTGCGAGAAGATTAATATCATGTAAGCATTCATTAAATTACCAAGGCCAGTCAATCACTGGGGCAATCATAAACTTTCATATAATATTAAAACAAAATATTGTTCAGATAGCATTCTTCTTTATGACAATGGTTTGCAGTGGTGCAAATGAGCAAAAGACAACACTAGACTGTGTAAATGTGCTTCAGTCTGACTCAAAAACTCTTTCATACAAAATTCAAAGTAAATTTTATTATCAAAGTATACACAAATGAGATTCATTTTCTTGTCATCAAATCTATAGTATAGTAACTAAAACAGAACCAGAAACAAAATGTCTGCCCTCACTTGATCCAATTGACGTTCTAATTTAAGGTGGCAGCATCAGAATTAAAGTCAGCAGGGCTATATTTCAAAATAAAAGCCTGAACACACAGTAATGAAATATCTTGCACACTACAATTTGTTACCAATCGTGGATGAGGGAAGTTTAACATGAGAACATATTTGGATACAGGAAATTTATATCCACAAAGATGCAATTTCATGCCTTCAGCTCACCACTTTCCTATTTTATGCTTCAGGTAGGTTATACGTAGATTGATTGGGAGAGAAGAATTGCTTTAAAATAATCAATTATTGTTCACTTGGGAGGTAGCTAGCACAGTTTAAGTTCATTCAGAACAAACACAGCAGTGAAAGCAACACTGGAATGAAAGTAAATGGGGAGGAATGTTGAAGCATATGAAAATTCATCAATAAACTTTCAATATTCACAATGAGAAAGGGCTTCCTTGCAGAACTTCCACAGAAAATTTACTGTCTACACTTGGAGTGTTCACCAGATCCTACCAGAATTAATGATTGGATCAAACAGTGGAAGAAGGGCTTACTGAATGGCAGCTAGATTTAAAAGGGAGAACATCACTGGATAGACACAACAATACAACAGAGGTTGGATGATATTCACCTGTCAGGACAGGAGTGGTTCAAGAACTTCTTCAGAGAACCTCTCTCCCTTTTTGATTATATTTCCATTAACTGTCTGAGTGGCTCTGACACTAAGATCTTGTGCCTGTGACTCCTTTTGGGTCTCTTTCAGATATTTTTCCAGGATTCCATGAATATTCATGATAGATGTCTGAAGGCTTATTTACCAGGACTGGCAATCATATTAACTGTTTTTGTGATAACTGGTGTGCTCTGCTTTAGGACTCTGGATAACTTCCATGAAGAACAGAGAAAACCACTGACACATTTTTGGCAATCCAAACCTTTACAACACCATTACTTATGAACGTAACTAGAGTTGATGGATATCAATTCATATGTATCAAACTGTCAGTGAACACCAGGTTAATGAGCATCCACTGGCTACAAAATTTAGTAGACAGTGAAGCCATTGACCATGGATC
Organism: Hypanus sabinus; assembly: GCF_030144855.1. Taxonomy (NCBI): domain Eukaryota; kingdom Metazoa; phylum Chordata; class Chondrichthyes; order Myliobatiformes; family Dasyatidae; genus Hypanus; species Hypanus sabinus. Next base: position 74,908,940 of record NC_082719.1, read on the forward strand.
TGGCAAGGATGATGATCAAGGAAAGGCATGAAACTACATTAAGATGAAGATGGGTGGTAGTGGTTATTGAAGGGTGTAGATATGAGAAACTATACTGAAAGAGAAGAATGAGTGCATACTTGACGTTAATGACTGGGAGGACTGAAATGATATATTAGTTCCTACAAGCCTGAGTGAGATGGGTCGATACAGACAGCAAGATGTAAGTGAATGTACAACTCTATCTGGTATTCTCAACCCCAGCTCCTGTAAGACTGGGTCATCTTGGAAGGCATTTCTTAATATTTATGTGTATGTACTGTGTCACTGTATCCAAATGTTCAGCATGACACTCTTGCTCACAATTTCTGCATTACTACAGTGAAGCTATTCATCACCCCTGAAGATTTTGTCCTCCCTTTGACAGGAAGTGATAACTCTCTCTTATTCCTCACTGCTCCTAGCAAGGTGATCAAGGGAGATGTAACCAATCTGCAGCTCAGCCTCTGAACATTGAGAACACATCGTTATGTCATGTTTCCAGACTCTCCTAATGTTATCTTTAAAATTATCCTTTATATACTGCAGCAATGGTTATGTCTTGTAGATTCTCTTCATGCCATGAGTCTCCAACAGAAATTAAAGCTTGGAAGATTGAATCCAACAATTGTAAATGCATTAGAAATATTTTGTACAGAAGTAATTAAAACACACAAATATAATTAAAGATTGATATGCTTTTGAAGGACAGGCTTTAGGTCTTTCCTAATGCCATTATTGCACAGATAGTGGGTAAATAAAGTTACTCACTGAATTGCTAACATTCTCAGTGAAATTTTGGTCTCCCCTGACTTCTGGAGGAGAACGACATCTTAGATATCCAATAGCTGATCTTTATCTTATCATTCTACTCCATACAACTGTCAGGGGTAATGTCCACCTGCTTTCTAAGCTGCAATGATCAAAAGCAAAAATATGTCAATAACCAGTATGAGTTTTCCCTGCCTTGTAGTTTGGACAGTGAATTTTGTTTCCCTTCTGTTACTCACCACCTGATTTTAACTTAACCATAGATTTTGCATTTTTTGCAAATTTTGCTTGCTCAATACTCGCTTTTATGATTTAATTTTTATTTCTTTGCAATTTGGGAGTACATGAAAAGAAGACCATTTGTTTTTTGTCAAATATGCTGACAGGCCATAGAATTTCATTGTGTGCCTAATTAAAACACAGTTCACTATTTTATCATTTTTCTGATGTTGATCAATTTTCAGCCCAGCAGAACCATAAACAACACATGATTAAGAGCAAGTTCAGTTTTATATCTGAAGATATCCTCATGCAAATACAAATGCCTCTGTTTAGTAGGGGAAATATACAATTGGAGCCCTGATTCTATGTGTCAGGAAATAAGGATATATATTTTGAAAAGAGTGATGAACTGAAGAAACCGAGGGTTTTCAAATATAATATTCTCTGTGTAAATATATCATTATCCCATGTAGTTACAAGTACCTTTGACGCACCCTTTCCATCAATAAATCAAGAAGTTAACCAATATGGAAAAGTCACATGCAAATTGATAACTTACCTCTTCCCATGTCTAAATTTTTTAGATTTTGTAATTTCTTGACATTGAAGGACAGAAATTAATGTCTGATGAATGCAGAGGTGACACAAAGTTTCTGCAAAAGAAAAAAGCAATCACTTTTTCATTGGCAGGCTCAGAGCAGTTTTATAGCCTTCAAGATATAGCTGGTTCAAGATATGTCACATTAATCTGGCCCACTGCTAAACTTATATAATTGAAATTTGAAATATGACTTTGTCATGAAATTAGGTGAAACAAGGGATGTGAATTCAGTCTAGGGAAGTGAAACAGAGCTGTTAGATCAAGAGGATCTTATTGAATGGTGGATCAGAAAGAGGGCTAAAAGACCAAATATTTCCCTCTAAGTAGTGTCCTTCAGCCACTTGTGTGTGCCAGTACAGGAGAAAAGTCTTGGTTTATTCTTTCATCATTAAATTAACAGCTTCAAAATCATTCTTCAATGCTGATAATAAATTTCATTCTAATTTATGCTCCAACAGCTTTTGATGTGGGCATAATTTATATCTAATTGGGCAGCAGGAGATCAGAGGCCTACACTTAGGTTTCAAAGGTACATTTAATGTCAGAGAAATGTATACAATATACATCCTGAAATGCATTTCTTCACAACCATCCACAAAAAAACAGGAGTGCCCCCAAAGAATGAATGACAGTTAAACGTTAGAACCTTGAGTTCCACCCCCAGCTCCCCTCCTTCCCGTGCGTAAGCGGCAGCAAGCAATGACAAACCCCCCCGCCACCGGCAATAAAAGCATCATCACCTGCCACCAAGCACTCAAGCATGAGCAAAGCAACAGCAAAGACATGTAGGGTTTCTTTGTACTGTTCTCTTTGCAGTACTCCCAAGAACAAGAACAAGACTACTTGTTCACCAGGTATTCGATGTACCACAGGTTCTCTCTCTCCTTAATAAGGGAGAAAGATGCGTCTCTGTTTTACAATGAAAGGGGAGCCATAACAAACAACTTGCTGGTTTACAATATTAAAAATCCATTGTGTTGCTTTTTCTGAGCTCTGTGCCCAAAGATCTCGGATCTCTGGGCACACAATCTTAGGTCTTCCATCTCCCATGACACATCGATTTCCTGCTGAGATGCAGACCTGCGATCTGCCTGTCTCCAGAGCCATGAGATCTCAGCTTTTCAAAGGTGAGCTGAGCTCTTAGGCCGTGCCCTTGACGTGCCGAATAACGGCCATTTGTGAAACCCTGAGAGCGGGTCCCATTCCAGCAAAGAACCATAGTCAGCATGTAACTGCAGGCCAGGGTCTTCAAAAGAACCCTGAAAGGGAAAAATAGAGATATTAAAGAAGGAAATATTGGTCACTTTATTAAATATACCTTTACACCGCTCGTTATTGCAAATATCTAATCACCCAATCATATGGCAGCAACTCAATATATAAAAGCATCCAGACATGGTCAAGGGGTTCAGTTGTTTTTCAGACTAAATATCAGAATGGGAACGAAATGTGTCAGACAGCATAGCTTGAGTATCTCATAAACTACTGACCTGCAATTTTCACGCGCAAAAGTGTCTAGACTTTATGGACAATGGTGCGAAAAGCAAAAAAAAAAATCCAGTTAATGGCAATTCTGTGAGTGAAAATGTCTTGTTAATGAGAGAGGTCAGAGAATAATGCAGACTGGTTCAAGCTGACAAGAAGGTAACAATACCTCAAATAGCCATAAGCTACAACAGTGGTGTGCAGAACAACATCTCTGATTGCAAAACACATTGAATCTGGAAGTGGATTGGGCTACAGCAGCAGATTACCACAAACATACAATCAGTAGCCACTTCATTAGGTACAGGGGGTACCTAATAAAATGGCCACTGAGTGTATGCTGTCAATTAGAAGTTTGATAGATATTTACTGTCTTGGGCAGGAGATTTCATGCTTGCTAAGTTTGCTTTCTAAATAATAGTTGGCATTTCAAAGATCACAAACAGTTGTAATGCTCAAATATATTGCTTTGTTTAACTTCTGGTTGTAACTGGAAGTTAGTCACAGTTCTTAAGATGTAAATGGGAAGCAGCTTGACTTTTACAAGTTCTCTTTATAGAACAGCTTTACAAATAAGCTCTATATTTTGAAGACACTCTGTCTGTAAAGAATCACTGCACCTGCTTTATTATTGCTCACAGTAGAGTATAAGACAATGGGTTGTTTAATTTGGATTGTTTCAAACAGACAAGCTGACTCTTATGTTGCTTAGGTCAAGGTAGCTACAGATTGATATCATTTAGTAGATCAATAACTGATGTGTTTTTAGTTAGAAGAGCTTTATGTACTCAGAAGTTAGCTTTATAACATTAATAGTAGCAAGCTGACAACTATGTCTCTAAAAATATTTTTAGACTGTTTTAAAAGGATAACTGAAGAAATACCACATGCTTGTGAAGTCACTCACGTGGGAGGGGAGGAGTATTGATGTAGAGAGCAGTTCAGGCTTGCTAGGAATGGGATAAGGAATATCAAGAAATATGGAATAACACAAATCTATTCCTCCAGCAGTTTCTGTGATGGACAACTTGATTGTCTGCATCTTTGGTATGCATTTTAGCTTATAGTTATTAAACCTACTTTTTGGAAATCTTTCTTCCTTTCTGTTTGAGAATGCTTTGTGCTTTAGAAATGGTTTGCGTTGATGGAATGTTATGTAATTGGGAAATATTTAAGATAGAAATCCTTTGAAACAATCAAGATGGCGCCTGTGTATAACTCTCCTTCAGTCGATACCTTCTGGATAGATCATGAAACCATACATTTCACTCCTTTTATGACTTTTAGGTTTATTTTTCATCTTGAATGTGATTCTGGAACTGTTGGAGCCTGGGATTTGCAGTTTGGAGATCATTTGGGTATTTTGGTGCTCTGCATTTCCAAGAGGATTCCAGGAAGCAGAGGCACCATGCGGAGGGCTGCGAGCCAATGTTCGACTCCATTTCACTGATTAAAGCTTCCATTGTTCACCAAAAAAAGTGAAGTGGGAGATTGAAACATCGACACGAATACAGAAGGTGAATGCCGGCTGCCTGCCTTTTGATCGCTGGTGGAAAATCACTTTGCTACGGAGAGCGGAGACTGTCTTTTGATCACTGGGGAAATTGCTCTGCTATCACAGAGGGAAAGGCCTGCTGACATGTCCAGAGAATATGACCCAGGCTTTCAGGATATGGACTTGGACTTTAGACTTTTTGTTAATCTTATAGTTTCTTTTTATATTTTGTGCTTCTCACCCAACCTTTCTTGTTTTTTTTGTGTGCAGAGGAGGGAGTTTTGGTGGTGGGGGGTGTCTATGTGCCTGTTCCATTTTTTGTGTGGGGAGGAGGGATTTGGGTGCTGATGATTGTGCTGCTGTTCTTTCAATTTTTTAGATTTTAGGCTATCTGGAGAAGAAAAAAATCAGCGATGTATTCTCTGACAATAAATGAACCTTTGAACCTTTTAGTTCTAAATGTGTTTTAAGAATATTGTTTTGATTTAAATGTGTATCACTGTCAATAAATGAACTGTGTTTTAAAAGAATTTATTAGCTGGAATTATCTTCTCCTTGGTAGGGAGAGAGGAGCCACCTCTCAAACTGTAGGTATTGGCAGCTAAATTTGCCATGGAGAATAAACAGAGAAGCAAACTAGTCTTTGAAGGCTGGGTAGCTACAGTATAATCTGCCTTTAGTGAGAGTGCTCATGGCTATTTATATCCGATAGGGCTTAAAGTCTTTGTCTGAGTTTGGAACTTCACGGTCAGCAAACCCAGTACCATCAAAGAAGAACCCGCTTTGATCTATAAAGTGTTATGAGGAAATATGTATGGAGCCGAGTTTATGGATAGCAAAATAATTGATCAAGTAATTTGTTTTTGTTGGTTAAAACCTAAATATTGTAATTTCAGGGATAAATAAAGATTTTGCTGTAGCGATGTGCTACACACAGTGCTGAAATAACGACACGCAGTCGGTAAATCGTTTGGAGTCGTTTATTCAAATTTCGCGGTGCTGGCATTTAATCCCTAGCGCCCGCCCTCTCAGGGGGGAAATGACATCAGAGGTCATTACCAAATTCTCCCCCCTCCCCCCCCCCGCCCCCGTGCGCTGGCTATTTGTGAGCCGGTTCGCCTGCGCAGAAAGTGGGTCGCCACATTGCTTCCTTTTTATTCTGAATTTTGCCAGAAGTAATTTACTTTCACCTCCTACAGAGGAGCCCTCCCTTTGAAATGTATCACAATATCAGTCTACACTATGTGCTTCAGTGTGTCCCAAAATGGAAGTATAATTCTCACCCTTCCATCAGGGTTGTCCCCTTGAGGATGTCTACACAGGCAGTTCTAAGGACTTGTTTTTGTTAATCCTTTGAGTATTTGAATAATTGTGAAGAAGTAAATATAATTTTGCATTTCTAGCAGGCAGTGTCAACACTATTCCTTCTTGTATCAGGTGCAGCTCACAGCTCACTCCAATCTGTTTTCAAGGTCATAGAAGAGCATGTTAACTTCTGTACTGCAGGCTTAAACTATTTCGTAATCAATTAGATTAAGCCTTCCAATTTAATCTCAGCTTCTGTCAAACTTCAGGCAGACTTATTCTGTAAAACATCCTTACTATGTTGAAGATGCCAGTTTTCATGGAATTACCCTTGCAAAGATAAACATGAGATTCTGCGATGCTGGAATTCCAGAGAAATATACAAAATTGCTGGAGGAGCTCATTGGGTCAGAGAGCATCTATGGAGAGAAATAAACAGTCAACACTATCTGCCAAGACCCTTCAACATCAGGAAGCGTCTTAGATCATAAGACCATAAGACATAGGAGCGGAGATAGGCCATTCAGTCCATCAAGTCTGCTCTACCATTCCATCATGACTGATTTATTAACCCTCTTAAGCTTGTTCTCCTGCCTTCTCCTAATAACATTTGATGTTCTGACTAACCAAGAATCGATCAAACTTTAAATATACACAATGATTTAGCCTCCATGGTCTTCAATGGCAATGAATTCCACAGATTCACTACACTCTGGCTCAAGGAATTCCTCCTCATCTCTGTTCTAAATGAACATCCCTCTATTCTGAGACTGTGCCCTCTAGTCCTAAACTCACTCACATTAGAAAACATTCTTTCCATATCCACTCCACCTAGACTGTTCAATAAGCAATAGGTCTTAATGAGATCTCCCTTCATTCATCTAAAATTTAGCAAATATAGGCTGAGAGCTATTTATTGTAAGAGATAAAACATCCAAGTTCAAGTCATGGTGTCTAAAAATGCTGGATAATTTAATTCAGAATAAAATGTTAGAATTCAGGGGATGTTTTGTCCTAAAGCAGTAACGACGTCAGGAATTCTAACATGAACTAGTTAGGCATGAAGGATGACAGAAAGAAAGGATTGCTACTTATGTACTTGAGCTGAAAAAAAGAACACATATCCTCAAGATGCAAGCTCAGAACAGAGCAAGATAGAATAATGCCAGCCATTTAGAATCTTGGCATAAAAACACAAAGGAGAAGCTTGTAATGCTTTGAATCTGGTGAAAGTGTAGTTATTTAAAGTTCTTGACTAAAATATTGAATGAGCATTGTCATAGCTGCTAATGGTCAGTTATGGGTTGAGAGTTGTACATCAAGGTGTCCAGTAAAGGAACATTGGCAAAATGGATTCTGAATTTGAGGGAGACATCAAGAACTCCAGGTCAGATGCAATGTGCAGTTTCTTATAATGGTTCAAATGTTAAGTTAGCAGTTATAACTGCTAGTTATATAAATAGACCAACTCGTTAGGGAAGGATTGGCTCAAAGAATTAAAGATGGCTTAGAAAACTGTTTCGTGTGAGCTGTTCATCACCTTGTCTAGTTAAGCATTTATAGGATTAGGGAGATAGGTTCAAGATGTATTTACTGGTATTATAGCTACAAGGACATACCCATTGAGAAGAATGCAAAGCAAATCTCTCTCTCTTTTTTAAAAATAGACCCAGTCTGCTAAAAATACACAAACAAACTGCATGTATGTTTGTGGCTCTTGCTGCTGTGGCTGATCTACTTCAAACTTTGATGTGTTGTGCATGCAGAGATTCTCTTCTGCTCACCACTATGTGACATATGTGAACCTGAGTGTTGAGTCAAACTGAGCAAAACATGGACAAAGAAGTTTGCTGATCAAAACAGAAGTAAAAATGCAGATACCTTAAATCCGAAATAAAAACTGAAAATAGTCAGCAGATTAGGCAGCAGAAGGAAATTGAGTGATATTTTCAAATCGATGACACTTTTGTCACAACATGGAATAGTTAGAGTCCAAGCATATGTTTATATTGTAAAGAAAGGGATTGATTTCAGAGGTCAAAAGAATATTTCTTATGGTGTGGAGATTAAGAGAGACTAAATGACCCAAGTGGTGGTGGGAATGCTGGTTGAGAGAGGGTGGTAAAGGCTTGTCAACTAATTGGTTCAAAGTAAGTTTATTATCAATGTACATATATGTCATCATATACAACCCAGAGATTTTTTTGTGGGTACTCAATAAATCCAAAACCATAATAGAATCAGTGAAAGATCACACCAACTGGACATACAATTAGTGTGCAAAAGACAGCAAACTGTGCAAATACAAAGGGAAAGTAGTAGTAGTAATAATAATAATATCAACAAGCAAATAAAATAGATTATAGTGCAATCAAAGGAAAACTTACAACAGAGTTTACCTCAAGGCTTAAGAAAATCTGCCAAACAGAGCTCAATAGTGAACACATAACATAGGCAATAAACGCTTTTGCTATACCCATATTAACATATTCTTTTGAAACCAATCTGGAAAATTTACAAAGAAAAATAAAAACTGAAATGATAAATTTTATGTAACCCTTTTATCAGGCTCGTATGCAAACTTGGCTCAATAGGGAACTCTGTTAGCAGCCACATGACTCAGTGTTGAGGCAGCCACCTCTATAACAGAACACGTCTAGGGTCAGTATGATTTGGGGTTCAACCAAACAGGAAAATTGGCATGTTCCAAGTAATGGAACCTTGTTTGAGCAAATGCTGTGTAAATTCTATCCATACAAAATTACAATAGACAATAGTTGCAGAAGTAGGCCATTCGGCCCTTTGAGCCAGCACCCCGTTCCTGCCTTCTCCCCATATCCCTTGACTCCACTATCTTCAAGAGCTCTATCTAACTCTAGCAAGACAGCAGGCTGCAGGTTGTCTGACAGTCAGATAAGGTTTTCACTAAGTTCTACCAAATTCTTATCCAATTGAAAATCCAATTGCTTAAGGGACAATTTCCTGTATAATAAATTAATGAATGTTTGAGCATGACACAAACTGTTCCATAAAATAATATTTTTTCTAATATCTTTATTCATTTTGGATTATTAGCTTCAAATTTTGCACTCTTACGGCTCAATGATCTTCAGGATGCAAATCATCTTTTGTCTTTTCAACTATACATATACAATTTAGTTTCTTAAATCTCTCTTTCTAATTATAATATCTTAGTAAGTGTACTCTAAATATTTCTATATCATCGTGCAATTCAATTTCTTTTATTTTCCCATTGAATATCTTTTTTATGCTTTGCTCATTGCATTAGACAATAGACAATAGGTGCAGGAGTAGGCTATTCGGCCCTTCAAACCAGCACCGCCATTCAATGTGATCATGGCTGATCGTCCACAATCAGTACCCCGTTCCTGCCTTCTCCCCAAATCCCTTGACTCTGCTATCTTTAAGAGCTCTATCTAACTCTTTCTTGAAAGCATCCAGAGAATTGGCCTCCACTGCTTTCTGAGGCAGAGCATTCCACAGATCCACAACTCTCTGGGTGCAAAAGTCTTTCCTGAACTCCATTCTAAATAGCCTACCCCTTATTCTTAAACTGTGGCCTCTGGTTCTGGATTCTCCCAGCACTGGGAACATATTTCCTGCCTCTAGCGTGTCCAATCCCTTAATAATCTTATATATCAGATCCCCTCTCATCCTTCTAAATTCCAGTGTATACAAGCCCAGTTGCTCTAATCTTTCAACATATGACAGTCCCACCATCCCGGGAATTAACCTCATGAACCTACACTGCAGTCCCTCAGTAGCAAGAATGTTCTTCCCCAAATTTGGAGACCAAAACTGAACACAATACTCCAGGTGTGGTCTCACCAGGGCCCTGTACAACTGCAGAAGGATCTCCAAGAAATGACAAATCATACAGCAGCATTAAAGTATAAAAAAAGTATATTTACCAATTTCAGCTTAATCAAGCAGTTATTAAGAGAAAGAAAAAGAAATAGGAAAGGGCCTATTACAGTTAGACCAGTCTAAATGTCCACATGACCATTGAAGCTCATCTCTTCCAAAAACTTGGTATAATAACTGTTACTGACAGCGCTGAATTTCCAATACCAATCACTGGTAGAACTTCCCATTTTGGACTCCTTTGCCTCCCGAAGCACTTTGTGCAATAGTGTTTTTGCATCAAATGGAATCCTACAGGAGTCTTTACTGATTTTCTCTTCACCACATCTCCCACCAAAAGACCACGGACCTGCCCACTGTCCGTCACAAATCTCTCTCCACTTAGCTCTCTCTAGAAGCTTCTTCTTATCCCACCAACCTGACTGGCTGATTAAGTTTGAACAATATGGCTCCTTATCTTTAGCTGAAGCCAAATCATTCTACCAGCAGAACACACTGCTTTTACAGAAACTAATAAAATGAAATACCTCACAGTGTAGCAGTAGAAATCTTAACCTGGGCATTATATTTAGAGAACACTATGTTCCCTTGCACGCATTTAGATTAACACTATCTAAGAGATAAGGAAGAGGATTAAAAGATGTTAAAAATTACTCAAAATTCAGATAAACTTCAAAGGATATATTTTTATCAACAAACTCAAGGTTCAGCACTACATTTGGAATATTGTGAGCCATTTTGGCCCCTTATCTAATAAAAGATATGCTTGCTGTGGAAAGGTTCCAGAGGAAGATCATGAATGATTCTGAGAATTAAAGGGTTGATGTATGAGGAGCTTTTGATGGATCTGGGCCTTTACTTGTTGGAGTTTAGAAAAATGAGCACGAATCTCATTAAAATCTATTACTCACTGAAAGGGGTAGATTTAGTGGATATGGAGAGGATGTTTCCTGAAGTGAGAAGCATCAAGAATGATGCTCCAGGAGTCATAGACTCAGAATAGAGGGATGCCCATTTAGAATTAGCCCATTTGGCCCATCAGGTCGGCTCCGCCATTCCATCGTGGCTGAATTATTATCTATCTCAACCCCATTCTCCTGCCTACTCCCATAAGCTTCAAACCCCTGACTAATCAAGGACACCAATCTCCACTTTAAATATACCTAATGACTCATTGCTTCCTCACTCTTATATTTGAGTCCTCTTGAAATTAATGTTAACATTGCATTAGCCTTCCTTACCATTGACCCAGCCAGCAAGGTAACTTTCAAGAAATCCTGCACAAGAACTCCCAAGTCCTTTTGCAATTCTGATTTTTGAATTTTTCCCTGTTTATAAAATAGTCTATGTCTTTATTCCTTCTAACAAAGTGCATAACTATACATTTCCCTACACTATATGCCATCTGCCACTTCCTTGCCCATTCTCCCAACCTTTCTAAGTCCATCTGCAAATTCCTTGCTTCCTCAACACTGCCTGCCTCTCCATCAATCTTCATATCCTCCACAAACATGGCCACAAAACCATCAATTCTTTCATTCTAATCATTGAAACATAACATAAAAAAGTGGTCCCAACACTGACCACTGACCCTTTGGAATACCAGTCGTTACTGGAGCCAACCAGAAAAGGCCTTTTTTTCTTCCCATTCTTTGTCTCCTGTCACTCTCTTTGTCACCCAGCTATTCTTTTCTCCATGCTGGTACTTTTCCTGCAATGCCATGGCTCTCATCTTGTTGCTGTATGAAAAAAGACTGTGAATATGTGTAGGCAGCAGAGACCACAGAAGCACAAGCTAAGGAACTGCACAAGATGGATGCAACAGTGCATGCTTTGAAAACAGAGGAGCAGCACACAAGGAGTTTCCCAAAGCAACAGCAAAGCAAAGAGAAAGACTCAAACAGCAAATGTGGGGATAGTCGCATTGCAAAAACCTGTCCTGCTTATGGAACGTCCTACAATAATTGTGGGTGAAGTATAATTTTGCCAAGTGCTGCAAAGCTCGGGCCACCAAGAGAAGGGTGCATACGTTTGCTGAGGAAATGGAGAAAGTCCTTGTAGATTCTCAACAGACTGCTGATGCTGGTAAAACAGAATGTATTGTTCCAGGGACAGTGAATGAGAGTAATTTAATTCCAGCTTGACACCGGAGCCTAGGTGAATATGTTATCCATGGATGATTACAAGACTCTCACAACAAGATTTATCCAGTGAGGTTAAAAGTGACAGGCTATACTGGAGAGAATGTTCTGGTAAAAGGGGGCTGTATAGTGACCTTCAAGCACAAGAGACAGCACCTGAAGGCACAGCTACTGATTGTAGAACAGGAAGTATTGCCAATATTAGGTCTCGACCTTACCAATTTACTGTATGCATATGATGTAGTTCTTTTTTCTCTCCAGTGTCAATGAATTAGTCTATTGTCCTCTCAAAGGAAGAGTGCTGATCATTCATAAATCAAGATGTTTGGATGGAAAAAGTTCTTGATTTATTTAGCATCTTGAAAGATGATGAATGGGTGCAGCAATGACTTGAGTACGAAAATTTCTAAAGCGTTTGGGCATGAATCTAAAATTGGTACAAACAAGGTTGGTTTTTCCACATTGTGAGTCTCGTGGAGAGCCAGATCACAGGGATTCTGAGAGGAAACAGGAAATTCATTTCCTTTCACTCACAATCTTGCTTCAGGTTTTAAAAGTGAAAGATTTCAATGAACAGAGACAGACAGACAGACATACTTTATTGATCTCGAGGGAAATTGGGTTTCGTTACAGCCGCACCAACCAAGAATAGTGAAGAAATATAGCAATATAAAACTATAAATAATTAAATAATAATGTTGATCATGCCAAATGGAAATAAGTCCAGAACCAGCCTATTGGCTCAGGGTGTCTGACACTCCGAGGGAGGAGTTGTAAGGTTTGATGACCACAGGCAGGAATGACTTCCTATGACGCTCAGTGTTACATCTCGGTGGAATGAGTCTCTGGCTGAATGTACTCCTGTGCCTAACCAGTACATTCTGGAGTGGTTGGGAGTCATTGTCCAAGATGGCATGCAACTTGGACAACATCTTCTTTTCAGACACCACCATCAGAGAGTCCAGTTCCACCCCCACAACATCACTGGCCTTACGAATGTTTGTTGATTCTGTTGGTGTCTGCTACCCTCAGCCTGCTGCCCCAGCACACAACAGCAAACATGATAGCACTGGCCACCACAGCCTCGTAGAACATCCTCAGCATCGTCTGGCAGATGTTAAAGGACCTCAGTCTCCTCAGGAAATAGAGACGGCTCTGACCCTTCTTGTAAACAGCCTCAGTGTTCTTTGACCAGTCCAGTTTATTGTCAATTTGTATCCCCAGGTATTTGTAATCCTCCACTATGTCCACACTGACCCCTTGGATGGAAACAGGGGTCACCAGTGCCTTAGCCCTCCTCAGGTCCAGCAACAGCTCCTTAGTCTTTCTCACGTTAAGCTGCAGATGATTCTGCTCACACCATGTGACAAAGTTTCCCACCGTAGCCCTGGACTCAGCCTCATCTCCCTTGCTGATGCATCCAACTATGACTGAGTCATCAGAAAACTTCTGAAGATGTAATGTGAAATGACAGCACAGGATAATTCACAAATAAAAAAGAACAAAAAGCTGCTATGGAGGAGAGAGAACAGGAATCTTAAGGGAAATTCTGTGAATGTCATAAATCTGAAATAAAAATAGAATGATGGAACTACTTAGGGAGGGAATTGCAAAGCTTAATGTCTAGGCAGTTAAGTGGATTGTTACCAATGGGAGAGTAATGAAAATTCATCTAGACGAAATGCTAGAATTAGAGGGAACATGGGCAATTGGAGTTTGGGATGACTAGAAGAAAATGCAGAACTGGCAGCAGTGAAATTGAAATATAAACGTTAGGCATGGCTGGATGCAAAGTCAATGTAAGAAGGTGAGTTACATGAAGTTGTAGTTCCTGAAATGTTACAAAAAAGCTGAAAGAAATTTTGAAGAACAGCACCTTTTACCTGGGCTCATGCCAGCCATCCAAACTCAATATTGAATTCTCCCGGTCACTCAGACAATTTACTTTCTCTAACTGTAGTTGAAATATTCACTTAGGCTCAAAGTCATCATCTGTGACATTGGCCCGGTCCTTCTCGAGCTGCTGGGCATATTCCACATCCCCTCCCCACTTTAAGGATATTTGATATTTATTTCTATTATCATCTTTTTAATTGCTTCCAATAACATAATGACAAGATGACTTCCATAAATCATTCCCATGATGACTCTAGCCCAGGGGTGGGCAAACTTCTTGACTTGTGGGCCACAAAGGGTTCTAAAATTTGACAGGGGGGCCGGACCAGGAGCAGATGGACGGAGTGTTTTGGTAATACACCTCATAAGAGAAAATAAAATATCATGGGATATGTAGAAAACATGTGCTTTAATTTCAATTGAAAATGAACAAATGCATTACAACAAAATATCTGTCTTTGAAGTCCCATGGTATTTAGCTATTTATTGAAATGACTTTTAAAACACTGAAAATTAAATGAATAAAATACAGCTTTTTTTAATAGTAACAGTTATTATTTTAAAGCACTGAAAATTCTGTTATCCTTCAAGATATTATCATCATCACTCTCCTCCTGACTGTCTTTATTTCAAAAACGGTAGGAGATGCAGGTCTACTTGTCCTGCTCCTTCTTATTCAATTGTCCCCTGTGCCAAAACTCAACAACAGCCAGCACAAAGACAGAACAGTGACAGCGCGCCAGAATGCGGAGCGCGTTATTTGATCTGGAGCGCATTTTTTATTTTGAGAACGTACGTGTACCTGCGCACTACTCATGTCCATCACGTAACAGAAATGACATGTAACATGTAAGGCTTATTGAAAAAATATTTTCAAATGCATTTTTTACATAACACAACGAAGAAACTTATTTTTAATTTCAGTGGGAACAGTGTTGTTGGTCTCTCTTTATAGCCAGCGCATCAAAGTCTGGATTTAGTTTTGTTGTGGCGATTCTCAGGATGGATCTGAGGTGTTGGTCAGTTAACTTGGATCTGTGGCTGGCTTTGTTGATGTTCGTGACGCTGAACGTCTGTTCACACAAATAGGTTGAGCCGAACAAAGAGTAAAGCGCAAATGTGGAGTAATACGCTGCATCTCAACAAAGGTCAATGCATATAGAGTGTGTCATCTATTGGGAAAATGCCAGAATTGCGGGGAAAAAACGTTAACAAGGTTTATTAATATAATTTCATCAAGTTCTGCGGGCCAGATTAAAAAGCTTAACGGGCCGCATATGGCCCCCGGGCCGTAGTTTGCCCATGCCTGCTCTAGCCTCACCCTATCAGAATTATTCATCCATTAACCATTCCATATCCATCCTATTCCCACTTCCCCTGCAACAAAACTAATTTGGTTTCTCTTTCCTAGTTCTGAAAAGGGTCTTCGATATGAAGCACTAACGATGTTTCTCTTTCCACCGAAGCTACCTGACCTGCTGAGTGTTTTCAGCATTCCCTGCTTCCATGAAAAAATGATCAGGTTATTTGTACTTATACTTCATGTGCACAAAACTACAAGGGTGGTAATGGTTTGGTCAACAGGAGGTACTGTTGCAGTGTATACAACTGGAAGAGCTAAATATATTATGAAAATATCAACGACTTTAATTTATCAAAAACACAAGTTAACTAGCTAACTCTATGGCTAATTGTAGGGGTGGGGCGTCTCTCGGTATGAATATAAGTTAGTGATTTGGAATGGACTTACAATTGTCACGGTATTGTTTCTTGCTGTGATTATTGGTTTTGTTACATCAGTCTAATGGTATTACAGACAGAAGATTAAACTGAGAAAAGACTAGACAGCAGGAGACAGAACAGTAAGTCATGTCACTAGTTCCATCCAGAAACAGCAAACTAGTCTCTGAAGTCGTTCAGCCAACTGTAAGGTCTCAGGTGGAAGCAAATGATTCTGACTAGTACCACCTTTGAAAAAAATAACCAGTGTAAAAGAAATTCAAATTGCAAAACAAATAGAAGAGGGAAAGTTAAAAAAACAACAATGTAGATATAATTTACTTGCATGTCATTGAGTATTAAGGCATTCAATTTCCTAAATAATTTCTTTATTTATATACAATTCTTCATTCTTTATAATTGCTGATTTTTTTTATTGCATGTCATACCCTGACCAACACATCACAGCAAATTCGTACGGCAGATAAAGATGATCCTTGATGCCTTGTACCACTTTGGACTGTATTATTTAATAATTTGGGGGCCAATAAGCTGAGCTTGCCTGTCTGTATCAGACAGAATCATACGATCTTCCGTTTGCCCAGTATTGCACACCGAATTACAAGTACCACAGCAAATTACAAGTCCGAGCTTCACACCCTAATAATCTTTTATCCTCATTAGATGGATCTAAAAGTCAACTTTAAGAGGAATACCATGCCTGAAGGAAATGAGTATCCCTCAATATTGCAGAGAAATGGTATCAGGAAAAGCAGATGGAAGGGGAAAAGCATAAGATTAGATAGAAAGGGAATTGAAGACTCATGGGTCTGCTGATATGTACAGCATTATAGCTGCCAAATGCTCTGTCATTCACATCCTGGGCACCACTATTTGACGGATAGATAGCTGGAATTGGTTCAGAAATATTCTGACTACAAGAGTGGATTAGGGGTGAGCTTTCATGTGGTGCGTAATTCATCCCCTGACTCCACATCTTGCTGACAATATGCATATGACAAAGATGCTCTTGGCTTTTTTGGATAGGTGCGGTGGCAACAACAAGCAGTGAGTTTCATCAGCATCCGGTCTTTCCACCCCAAATATTTACTCCTAGATTTCTTCCATCGAGAAAATACACTGCACCATGGCTCCTTAAATAACACCTCACAAACTCCTGAGCTATCGCTTAGATCAACAAAGGGAGTTAGTGCAGCAACTGTAGGTTTGCTTCCTCATCACAGCGCCTTCTGGCTGGGAAATGTCTTGTTCCTTTGTCGTTGGTAATATATATATACCGAAACTGCCTGTTTCCATGGCACCATGGAAGTCCTCCTACCAAATGGAGAAAACAGACTTTTAGAAAGGTAATTGATAATGGATTATAAATGCAGTGCCCATGAATAATGCCCATATTTTGTAACATTATTACAAAACAGAGATCATTATTAAAGAATTTATAGCTGTAATTTGATCTATAAACGGTCACATACACAACTACAGTATATGAAAATGTAGTAATGACATTGCCCTCATAACTGGAGGAACGAGAAACTGCTATATGGAAATAATCAGATAATTCATCCTCACAAGCCAATGGCTGTAATAATCATTTCACACTCTTTATGAAGATTGCAGTACGAAAGCTCCATATCTATTAATCGGTCCTCCTTAATCTAGTTCGAGGTAGTTTCTTTATATTATACCAGAATCAGTTTTAATATCACTGGCATATTTCATGAAATATGTTGTCTTGCAGTACCAGTAAATTGCAATGCATAATTAAAAAGACTAAATTACAATTATATGCAATTAAATTTTGGTTCCTTTACCTCTTGTTATAGCTGCGGGGGGGGGGAAGCGTGGTAATGGGGACAAGCTCCCATTGCCCATTAAATACTCCCAATGGCGTGCGGCTCAAATAGCTTTTGACAACCAAGTCCATCTCCTGGCCTTTACGATTGGCTTAGCTACTAAGCACAGCAGAGCAGTTTCTACTGAGAAGGGGCAATGGCCGGTTACTGGTGCTTTAAAACCCATTCCCTTTGGGTAGATGGGGCTCATCAGTCATGGTTGGCAGCTCTTCTACGAGAAGGAAAACTCTTCTCAAACCTCTGCTGCCTTGCAGCTATACACACTCATGGGGAATGCTTTGGGAGTAAACCCAGAGGGAAAAATCCAGAGCTGCAGTCCCTAAGACAGTCCTACATTGAGTTCAATGTTGACTGGCATCTCCTGCAACATTACTGGTACCAAACTGATCAGTCTCTGCCATTCCTTTGGGTTCACCAGATGCATGGAAAGTGGGGCTTGCTACATGGCCAACAGCTTGTTCTCCATATGGTTCTGCCCAGGTTTGCAAATCTAGACAGATAAGGAGCAATATCGATGATCAACTCTGACTGACAGAGGCCCTCACCTCAAAATTTAATTTAAAAATGCAAAAAGAAAGCAAAATAATTGGGGAAAACTGAGGTAGTATACATGAGTTCAGTGTATGTTGAGATGTCTGATGGCCCTGGGAAAGAAGCTGTTCCTAAAATATTAAGTGTGGGTTTTTAGGCTCCTGTACCTCCTCCATGACAGTAACAATGAAAAGTGGGCATGTTCTGGGTGATGGGGGTCTTTAATGAACAACAAAGCCTTTTTGGAACATTACCATTTGAAGATGTCCTCAATTCTGGCAGGATAGTGTCAATGATGGAGCTATTTGAGTTTGCAATTCTCTGCAGCTCTTTTCCAATTCTGTGTAGTGGTCCCATCCTAGTAATCGGCAATGCAACCAGTTAGAGTGCACTTCATGGTACAACTGTAGAAATTTGAGAGAGTCTTTGTTGACATAATAAATCTCCTCAAAAGCCTAATGAAATAAAGCCACTGTCAGGCCTTTTTTTTTGCAATTGCATCAATATATTGGGCCCAGGGTAGATCTTCAGAGATGCTGACAGCCAGGAACTTGAATCTGCAACAAACTTTTTTCCTTAGATGCTGCCTGGCCTGCTGAGTTCCTCCAGCATTTTGTGTATGTTGTTCGGATTTCCAGCATCTGCAGATTTTCTCTTGTTTTTAAACTTGAAACTTCTCACACTTTCCAGCGCTGATCCCTCAAGGAGGACTGGTGCATGTTTCCTTGACGTACCTTTCCTGAAATCCACAAACAATCCTTTGGCTTACTAATGCTGAGTACAAGATTGTTGTTGCAAAACACCACTCAACCCACTAACCTATCTCATGCCTGTACACTTTCTTGCCAACATCAGAAATACTGCCAACAAAAGTTGTGTAATCAGCAAAATTATAGAAGACATTGGAGTTTGCCTAGGCCAGAGGTCGGCAACCTGCGGCTCCAGAGCCACAAGCGGCTCTTTGATCTCTGTGATGCGGCTCCCCGTGGTTTGTTAGCTTTTGAAATGTAATTCGAAATTTGAAGATTATGGTGATCTTGTACAATCTGAAAACTTTGCGGAGACACCGTTTCCTGGCACATCCGAACCGGCTCACAATTAGCCACCGTTCAGGCTAAGGGAGATAGCCTACGGGGGTTTGTGAGTACGTGTCTTTTGGAGCATCCGCGCCCACGGGGGGTGGGTTGAGGGAGGCTTTAAAGCAAGGCTGTTTAGTTCGAATAAAGTTACCTTTGACTGCAGTCTTTATTTTAGCGCTGCGTGTAGCGCTACACCGCTACAACGTGTTTTTTTATCGCTATTAATATACATCACAACTGCCAATGCCTGACACCCGCCAGTGCGCGCATTCTTTTAATTCTTCGATCCAAGGTAGGCTAACTATGGAGTAACCTTCAACCCAACGTCTTTTTTTTCGGAGTTCAAAATGTTTTTGTTGCATGCAGAAATGTAATTTCGTTTTCTCTGCAGGAGTTCATCAATTTCATAAATGCAACACATTATAGTTTGTTTATACATAGCATAAAGGCAAAAAAAAACCCGTTGTATGCGGTGTTATTTCATTTTGTGGCTCCCAGTGTTTTCTTTTCTGTGGGAAATGGGTCCATATTGGCTCTTTCAGTGGTAAACGTTGCCGACCCCTGGCCTAGGCACACAGTTGTGTGTACACAGAGAGTAGAGCAGTGGGCTTAGCATGCATCCTTGAACTGAACCAGTATTGAATGTCAACAAGGAGGAGATGTTATTTCTGACCTGCACAGACTGTGGTCTCCTAATGAGGAAGTCAAGGATCCAGGTTGTAGATGAAAGTACAGAGGCCCATGATTTGGAGATTTTGGGTCAATACTGAGGGTATGATGGTTTTGATCACTGAACTGTATTCAATAAACAGCAGTTTGACAAAGATATTGCTATTGTCCGGGTGATGAATCAACATACAGGAAGAGGATAGAAAATGTGGCTGAATGATGTAATAACAACCTCTCACTCGATGTTCTAAAGATATACAGATTAGTAATAGTTAGTAAGTTATAGGCATGCTATGTTGGAGCTGGAAGCATAGTGACACTTGCAGACTGCTCTAAGCACATCCTCAGACTGTGTTGGTCATTGACTCAAGAGGTATGTTTTGATGTTTCATTATACATGTGACAAATAAAGCAAATCTTCATTTTCATAATGACAGTGCAAAGCCTAGAAGTGTTATTCGCATGAATCCTACTATCTCATTTTGCAATGTCACAGGCTTAAGAATATTAAAGGGTCCATTAAAATCATAAAGCTCTGCACCTTTCAAATTAAGCCAGTGGTCTCCCATTCCATGAGCCATCAAACATTCATCTCTCTTTAACCTCATATTAAATTAATTTGCAGGGATAAACACTTTGAAATTGAACTTAGTACTGACTTTCTTGTTTTGGAACAATAGGCATTCAAAGACCAAGATTCTGTCATAACATTCAATAAGAAACTGCAATTATTAATATAAAGATTGATGGTCACTGACCATCTTGGAGGTGCACAGCTCACTGTTTCAATATGTAGCTATTATATAGTTTATGTTCAGTTGAATTAGGGTCAGGGTTAGAAAGATGTTCTAGAAAATAATGTCCAAATTATATACACAAACTTCAGTTAATTTCTCATTTTCTTGAGAATAATTCGCAACTTAAATGAAGTACGGGAACTGATGGATATTGTTCGGCATTAAACATGCTTACCACTCATGCAGATCTTTCAACAAGGAATTGCTTTTTATTTCCTTAGGCTAAATACTTCTGTGCATTAGTCTTACTGACTTTTTCCTCTTTCTTTCCAGTTCTGATGAAGAGTCTCGTCCTGAAACATTGACTGTTTACTCTTTTCCATAGATGCCTCCTGATCTGCTAAGTTTCTCCAGCATTTTTTGTGTGTTGTTTCTTGCATTAGCTGATTGCTTCACAGTTTGCAAACTATGGGTACAAATTTTCAATGGTTTGTACTTTACTATATCAGGCTTCAAACTTTCAGAAAACGAGTGAAGAATTTAATTAAAATGTTGATCAAGTTAGAATGAATCAGTAATCCAGTAAGGAAATTGGGTGTTATTATGTAATTAGTTGACAATCCAGATTTGAAGTAGCTAATGTGGTAACAATTGATTTGACAATTAGCCTAATAGATGTTGCAAAAGTGCTTACTGATAGAACTGCTGTGAATAATTTGATTTGCTTTACTATGCAACACTATGCCACCTTTTCCAATTACTCTTATCATTAATTTGGCCATCTATTATCATCAATTGACAAGACCAAACAGCAGAAATATGGATTGCTTTTAATTGCTGGCAAATGATCCAGGGAGCAGAACCAATGAAAAGTTCTTAAAGTTGCCTGCTGGGAAATATTCTTGACCCTTTTAGGATCCCAATTAAAATGATGTTCAATACTTTAAATAGAGGTTTATACTAATTTCACTATCTCAACAGTCAGCTTGCTTTTCTTCAGTCTTTATTAGTACTTCATTCATTTAAAACACAGCTTTGTTCAATTAAACCTCAATAACTTTGCATTTAGTTTATTACACTAACATCATTAAATTTAGTAATATTATAAGATTCACAGTGTGCCTTTAAGTACTACTCACCCTAGATGAAATAGCCAGTCTCACACTAATGGGATGTAGTCTTGTTTGAGTATTGAAATCAGAGACCTGCACACACGTACAAGGGGTAAGGAGATAAGTGCTATTTTGGAGACCCAACTCCCCACTATTCCTACTGTTCTACTCCAGTGAGATGATACCATATCAATTCAGTTTTAACCTATTCTATTTCATTCATCTTTGTCCCATCACTACTGGACTATTGGATGTTTATGGCCATTTCAATCTTCCACTTCATTAATTATGAAGCATCACATTTCTTACTGGTGAGTAAATCAAGTGCACTAAAACAAAAAAAAGCTGATTTA
Source organism: Hypanus sabinus (assembly GCF_030144855.1). Classification (NCBI taxonomy): domain Eukaryota; kingdom Metazoa; phylum Chordata; class Chondrichthyes; order Myliobatiformes; family Dasyatidae; genus Hypanus; species Hypanus sabinus. The sequence continues at coordinate 74,930,833 of NC_082719.1, forward strand.
TCTTAAGAGTTCCGATGAAGACTTCTCACTTAAACCAGTTTAGCTCTTCTTCCTGCAGCAAAAATTTTCTAAACTGTGGGAGGAACTCAGTTGATCAAACAGTGTCTATGAAGGCAAAGTATAGTTAGCATTTTTGGTCAAGTTTCAGTACCAAGACGTCAGGAGTCTCTAGACTGTCCAGCTCGTCTCCGTGCTGTTGAATTAGTGGATGTCATTGCTAACCATATTACAGGCAAATGACTACAGATCTTTGTTTACAACTCAATTACTATTTGGTTGTTCTTTGGCTTGTGTTCGACTGCTTTATCCTGAAATAAATTTGTAATCAGTTCCTTGTTGATAATTTTTTAGTATTGCCAGAGATTTTCATAGTCTATTATCCATTCCTGCATGTGACAGCTTCCAAATCTTAATTCAAACTGATAAAATATACCGTGTTCTGTAATGGTTGCTTTTAATGATTTGGCTACCACAGTGTAGAACAATCATCTGGAATCCTGTAAACAACTTGCCTTTGAAAATGTCCAATATTTTATAATTTTAGATTAGTGACTCTCATGAGGTGGAACTAAGAAATAGGTAAATTTGGAGAATGAAATACAGATATTTAGGGTACATTAAGGAATTTAAATCAGGACAAAGATTTTGAATTTGGTGTCAAGGCAATGGTGATGAAAATTCCATAATGCTGGGTGTAGAAGGAATCGGATTGAGCTGAATCATAGAGTCATAGCATTGTACAAATGCTTCAGCCCAATTCACTCATGATGACTGAGGCTAACGGAGCTAGTGCCATTGGCCGATATCTCTCTAAACCTTTCCAATCTATGTACCCGTTGAAATGTATTTAAACATTATAATTGCTCTTTCCACTACCACTTAAACTCGGGTGTAAACCAGAAATAAAAATTATAAAACCAGGCTTTAAAGTCACAAGGCTATGACTAAGGATTACAATGGGTTAATGTTACAGGTGCAGAAGTCTCCAATGGGAAGAATACAGGGCTTAGACATGATTTGATTCAACTTGAGTGGGCAGAATGCATGAGAATTATGACTGATTTTTTTTCTGTAAGCAAATGCACTGAATCATTGCACATGAAATAATTGATATTTTGAAAAATACCGTTTGAATTTCAAAAATTTCGCAGTTATTTATTTTGCAGTGTGCAAAGAATAACCCATTTTTCAGTTATTTAAATTAATGAATCCCATGGATAACAAATCTACGCCAAGTTGGATTTCTTTTTCCCAAGTTTCAATTGATTTTTGCCTGATTAATCAGTCAGATTGTAGTGATTTCTGCCTGCATTTGCAAATGGAAATGCCAGCCTTCAATCAATGAAGATGGATTATGTCTTGCACACTCTCTCTTTGAAACATAAAATTTCAAAATTTACTGACATATTTAGAAGACCGAAACTGTTAGTTTGATCCACAGAGATCTATGACGTTAGTCTCATATGATCCTGCTAATAGGCAAAGGGAAATGAAATCCAGGAAAATACCCAAGTAAAAATATAAAATCCAATGAGCACATAGTTTTCTGGTCAGACTGCAATGTTAGTGTTGTGTCCGGATGTTATAAAAATATGAAAAACAAAGAATAAAAGTAAATTGCATAAAACAATGTCATAAAGTTGATTTGATTTAATACCAGGAATGGGTAGATTGCTCTTTAAGGAAAGACCAGAATGGTATCAGCTGAAGCCTGAAAGAGTGATAGGTGATTTGGTTGAAATATATAATGTCTTGAAGGGTCCTGACAGAACGTATGTTGAATGGATTTTTGGTTTGTGACAGGATCAATAACTAGCCATCAGTGTTTTTTTTTACATATAAGGGCCTAACCATTAAGACAAAGGTGAAGTGAAGTTATTTTTCTCAGAGTTCATGAGACCTTGCAGACCTGTTCTTCAATGACTAGTGAAAGCAAGATCTTTAAGGCAGAGGTAGATATAATCACTGTGCATTTGATTAGGTTCATCCTAATCCCAATAAAGTGGCCACTGAGTGTATGTTCATGATTTCTGCTTCTGTAGCCCATCCACTTCAAGCTTCACCAGGTTGTGCATTCAGGGATACTCTGCTGCACACCACTAGTGTAACACATGGTTACTTGAGTTCCTGTCAGCTTGACCCAATCTGGCCATGCTCCTCTGACTTCAACAAACAAGAGAAAGTCTGCAGGTGCTGTAAATCCAAGCAACACACAAAACGCTGAAGGAACTCAGCAGGCCAGGCAGTATCTATGGAATAGAGTATAGTTGATGTTTTGGGCAGAGATTGGAGAAAAGAGCTGGAAAGTTAATTGACGAAAGAGATACAGGGCTGAAGAAGGGGGAGTCTGATAGAAGTGGACAGAAGGCCACGGAAGAAAGAAAAGGAGGGAGGAGCACCAGAGGGCAGCGACTGGCGGGCAAGGAGTTAAGGTGAGAAATGGGCTGCTCTTTACTTCACCCCTTCCCCTTCAGGTTTCACCTATGACCTTGTATTTCTCTCCCCTCCCCCTGCCTTTCAAATCTACTCCTCAGCTTTTTTACACCAGTCCTGCTGAAGGGACTCAGCCCAAAACATTGACTGTACTCTTTTCCATAGATGCTGCCTCTCATTAACAAGGAGATTTTGTACAAGAACTGCTGATCACTGGCTGTTTTTCTTTGTTTTTTGCATCATTTTTTGTAAACTCTAGAGATTGTGTGTGAGAGCAACAGTTTTTGAGATAAACAAAACACCTCATCTGGCCTCAACAATCATTCCACGGTCCAAGTCACTTAGATCACATTTCCCCATTTCTGATGTTTTGTGTGAACAACAGCTGAACGGCTTGACCATTTCTTTATGATTTTATGCATTGAGTTGCTGCCACATGACTGGCTGATTAGGTATTTGCAGTAATGAGAAGGTGTCCATGTGTACCTAATAAAGTGGCCACATATTGTACATTTGTCAAAGCTGTACATAACTTTAACTTTTCAAAATAACTCATTCAGCACCTTTAAAACACCTATTATAAATGAAGTATTTAATTAAAAACTGTGAATTACTAAACTACTTAAAATATAACTTCAGTTAAAATGCGTAGAAATAGCTAAAACACTTAAACTAAAACTTGCTTCCTCATCAAGAAGTCTGAAATCCCAAATGAGGTCAAGGAGTTCTCAGATATTGCATAAGATCTGATCCCTCATGGACTCTGTTACAGTTTCCAGCATAATTCTGTGAATTCAGAATGGACTCCACTTTCATATTCGATGTGGGTCCAGCAAAAGTGACAGGAGCGACACACAGCTATCACTCAGTAAATCTAGCTCATATCATGCCTAGGCCTAAACCTGTTGAAAAGGTTGAACGTCGATGGGTCATTCTCAAATGACTTCTTTTGACCATCAAAGAATTATCCAGGTATTCATGACTAAACGAAAAAGAACATGGACTTGAAGGGATATAGCATATACTGACACAAAGGAAAACTATTCTTTGAACGTTTAATTTCTTTGAATTCACAAAAGAAGAACTGGGCAACAACTCATTTAACCATCCTAAAGTTTTTTTATGTCAAGGTAATTCTAGTCCCAATTCCAAGGTCACTGTAAGACAGAAATTTTGCTGTGTGTTGCATTTATACCATGGAAAAACTCAACACGGGTCCATGACTTTGCCTGTGGTAAATGCCGTGCTTGCAAAAATGATTCACCTGAGATTTGACTCTTCATATGCTGAGGGACTAACTCATCCGGAATTTTTGCTGCATGTAATTGTTTTTAAAAAGTGCAATGTGCCTTCGATGAAAATCTTCATCTGCTGAGTCTGAAGATAATAGTTCAATCAAGTCTAGGGAGTGCATATTACCTGAAGGGTGATTCTATCTGGTCTTCAATTCTGCAACAGATGGTAAGAATAGTTTCAAAAGCTCAAAATCATTAATCCCAATTCTTTTGGTAGAATTGTATCAGATAGAAGAATGAAATATACCTTGAATGCAAATAAAGTTCAAGATTAAAAGACTAAAAGGTATGCAGAAGCCTACCTGCAGAAAAATATTTCACAAGTTAATGGATTACTTTGTGTGTGTGCATATATCTTTGAAAGCTAATGTTTGTCTTGATAGAAAAAAAACAGAAAAGTGTTTTGAATTATTTTATTGTTTTTTCAATTATTTTTATCTCTATGTGATACAATTGGTTGCTTTTTTAAGTTTTAGATGTTTTTCTGTTCATCTTTTCAATCTTAATAATTTGAAAATGCAAATGAAGTTGTGAGATATAAAAAGGAAGATTGACAGAGTCCAATGCTAGAATGCAAATTGAAAAAATACATTGAGTAGTTGGCACAAACTATGAACTAATTTGTGTGGAAATCCCAGAGTTCTTGCTAATAATGTGAGGAAACATCATCGTTAAAGAAGCGCATATCAGGGTCAACAATTTGCCATATACATTTGCATCTACAGTATTAGGAATTTGCTGTGTGTTGCCACCAAAAAACAATGCAACAAAAACAACATTCACCAATTATAAAGAGTAAACAATTATATAGAATATAAAGTTAGAGGTTCAAGTACGGAAATAGAATAAAATGTGCATTAATACATAAATACCAGCATGTATTTGCAATGTAAACTATTATAAAGAATTTTAAAATATTTACAGTGCAGGTATATGTCAATATTTCCCTGAAATTGTCAGATCATTCTTACATCAAAACAAATCAAACCTTTCTGTTATCCAACAAACAACAAACAATTACAACCCTGAATTATGTTTAACAGAAACAATGTTAAAGTTACAATCTGACAGCAATCAATCTTTTATCTCCAAGTCCTGACGAAGGGTCTGGGCCCGAAACATCAACAGCACTTCTCCCTATAGACGTTGCCTAGCCTGCTGCGTTCCACCAGCATTTTGTGTGTGTTGCTTTTATCTCATGTACAAAGTTACAAGACAGTTTGCAGATTTGGGAACATCCTTCCCTTTATTTCATGGTTTACTAGCCTCTTCTATCAGATTCTTTCTCTTTCACCACTTTACCTTTTCTGCCTATCACCTCCCAGTTTCTCACATCATTCCATCCCTACCCACCCACCTTCCCCTTGACCTACCACATGCCAGATTGTACTTTTTTCCCTCTTCCCACTTTCTTATTCTGGCTTCTCCATCCTTCCTTTCCAGTCCTGAGGAAGGGACTGATCTCAACATATCAACTGTTTATTTCCCACCACAAATGCTGTCTGACCTGTCGAGCTCTTCCATTGTTTTCTGTGTGTGGTTTCTTATTTCACATAACCTCTGGTGACCTGGATCAAGATGTGTTTGCCGTTGAGTTGTGCAAGTGATCTCAGTAGAAAATGGGTGAAGAATAATCATTATGGGGTTGGAAACAATATTTGAGAAGTTTTGAGGAAGATTTGGAATACGAGTTAGGCCTTCCTACCGCACTTGTTTGCTCAAACACAGAAACCTGGTAAGGGTGCCTGTATTAACATGGATCACTGCAGGCTCACACTCCAATTGATCCTGTTCCTTAATATATCATCAGTGGAAAATAAACTGGATTACCTGCGTCTGCATCTGAACTAGTGCGAGATAAGGGACTGTTGCACATTGAAACGTGGCTTCGAGACACCATTCCAGTCTCAGCTATCCAGCTAGAAGGCCTAATCTCCTTTTGGGCAGGCAGAAGTGCTACAGCCTCCAGCAAGACCTGTAGGTAAGGCCTGTGTGTCTACATCAATAAAAAATGGTGTGTCAACACCTCAGTAGTAATGGCCCACTGCTCACAGCGGATAGAGTTTTTAATTAACTGCAGGCCTTTCTACTTACTGAGGGAGTTCACTGTTGTTGTGATTATTGCTGTTTACTTCCCCTCTGTGGAACTGCTGGGGAAGCACTTCATGAGCTTTATGGAGCAGTCTGCAATCTCAAAGCCACTCATTGTTGCCTTCGATGGTTTATTCATTGTTGCTGCTGACTTCAATCATGCCAAATTAAAAATAGTCCTGCAGAGGTTCTACCAACAAGCCAACTTCACAACCAGAGGAGAAAATATTTTTGACCTGGTTGATACCGATGTCCGTGGAGCCTACATGACCTCACCTTGGATACTCAGAACACATACCCATTTTGCATCTCCCTGCATATCGGTCTGGTTAAATGAGTCAAACAAGTTCACAAGGAGACACGCACTGCAGAACTGCTTCAAAAATCACGGACTGGAGCATATTCAGGGAGGCAGCTACCATCAGCATATCAACATTGATGAATATGCGAGATTGGTGACCGGTTACGTAGGTAAGTGAATTGAGGGCGCCATTGTAATTAAATGCTACCCTGCCAGGGTAAACCAGAAACCATGGCTGACTGTAGAGGTTCATGCACTGCCTAGAAATTGGGACTCTGCTTTCAGATAGGGATATAGGATGATTGTAAATTCAGCAAGAGCCACACTCTCTCATGCCATCAGGAAGGCAGAGTGTGAGTACGCCCAGAAAGTTCACAGATGCCTTTGTGATATCAGGGACATGCAGTGCATGTGGCAAGGTTTGCAAACCATAACCACTTGCAAGTCCAGTCCGCCCTGCATGACAAAGGTAGCAAGGCCTCCTTCCTTGATAGGCTGTTGCTTTCTTTGTACGATTTGACCAATTGAATGATATGACATTGAGGAATGCCCCCTCTCCTGAGGAGCTGGCAGCCTCTCCGGATATAGCCAAGGTGGAGAGAACCCTAGCCAGGGTAGACCCACATAAAGATTCAGGGACAGACAACATACCTGGTCAGGTGCTAAGGCCTATGTAGCTCAGCTTACAGAGGTCTTAACAGACATCTTCAATATCTCTTTGAAACAGCCCAATCTCCCTATGGGCATCAAGGCAGCCAACATCATGCCGGTGCCCAAGAGAGCAATGGTAACTGGCCTAAATGATTACCACCTAGTGACACTGACATCAACAATTATGAAGTGCTTTGAGTGGCTGGTAGTTGATCTCATTAAAATCACACCTTTCAGCTACATCGGACCCTTTCCAGTTTGTCTACCCCTCAAACTGGTCCATTGATTGTACCATCGCCTTGGCCCTCCATTCTGTCCTGTCCCACCTAGAAAACGATGACTTGTGTGCCAAGAGGTTGTTAATCGACGTGCATTCAATGTTTAACATTATCATCCCTCACAGACTGGTGGATAAACTGTTCTCATTGGGAATCAATAACCCTCCCTGTAATGGGATCTTAGACTACTTGATGGAAGCACCCAAGTCAGACCATGTTGGCAGCAATATCTCAAGCTCCATCACACTGAGCACTGTTACCCCCCCCTCCCCCCGAGGGTTGTGTGCTCAGTCCGCTGCTGTTCACACTTCTGACTCACGACTGCACTGCCAGATCCAGCTCAGGTTCACTGATGATACAAGAGTGGTTACCCTCATCAGCAACAATTACGAGTCTGCATACAGAGAGGAGGTAGAGAGGCTTGTCAAATCATGGGAGAACAACAACCCAAGTCTCAACATGGACAAGACAAAAGAGATGATGGTAGACTTCAGGAAGGCAGGGTTCCATCACTTTGCATTGCACATCGATGGCTCTGCCATGGAGAGAATAAAGAGCACAAAGTTCCTTGGTGTACCCATCATGGACAATCTAACCTGGACCCACAACACCTCGTCACCAGTGAAGAAGACACACTTTCTGAGGAGAGTGAGATGTGTCAGGCTCCCTGCTCCCATTCTAACAACTTTCTACAGAAGCACCATTGAGAGTGTCCTGTTTGGCTGCATCGTCATGTGGTACAGATGCTGCAAGCTGTCGGACCACAAGAGCCTACACAGAACCTAAAAACCAAGAGGGTCATCGGGGTCTCCCTCCCCCTTATTTGTGGCATTTACTAGGTCCGTTGCAGACATAGGGTTCAAAGCATTGCTGAGGATTTTCCTACCACCATCCCACAATTCCCTTGACCCATGACAGTCAGGAAGGAGGTACAGGAGCATCAGAACTAGGATCTCTAGACTGGGCGACAACTTTAGGCTGTGAGACTAGTTAATACCCTGCCATCACCGAGGTCTCATCACAAGGTCAGCAAGCTGTTTACTGTACTGTTTACACTTTACATGCATATTGAATCACATTTTATTACCTCATTACTGCACCTCCTCCAACCCCTATGTGAAGCTTTGAAGTTTGCAGACGACACCACCGTCATCGGACTCATCCAGAACAGTGATGAGTCTGCATATCGACAGCAGGTGGACCAACTGGCGCTCTGGTGCAGTCGGAACAATCTGGAGCTGAACACGCTCAAGACAAAGGAGATGATAGTGGATTTCAGGAGACATCCCCCCGTTATGTCCCCCCTCACAGTCCTCGGCAGCCCTGTGTCCACCGTGGAGAACTTCAGGTTCCTGGGAACCACCATCTCTCAGGATCTGAAGTGGGAGCAGAACATCAGCTCCATCCTGAAGAAGGCCCAGCAGCGGATGTACTTCCTGCGGCTCTTGAGGAAATATGGTCTGCCTCAGGAATTGCTGCTGCAGTTCTACACTGCAGTCATTGAGTCTGTCCTGTGCACCTCCATCACTGTGTGGTTTGGAGCCGCCACCAAGCAGGATAGAACCAGACTACAGCGCACAGTGAGGACTGCCGAGCGCATCATTGGAGCCTCCCTGCCCTCTATTGTGGACCTGTACTCTTCCAGGTTGAAGAAGAGGGCGGGGAACATCATAAAGGACTCCTTCCATCCTGCGCACGGACTGTTTGAACTGCTTCTGTCTGGTAGGCGCTTCAGATCCCTCCAGACTAAGACTAATAGGCACTGGAGAAGTTTTTTCCCTACTGCAGTCACTTTGCTGAACAGTTAACTGCCAGTTAACTGTCGGCTAACTATTACTTGGATTGCACTACCTGTATGTATAATCTATATTTTCATTTATATTTATTATCTGTTATGAGCAGAGAGACAACATCTGCCAGAAGTAAATTCCTTGTATGTGCACAGGTACTTGGCGATTAAAGTCTGATTCTGATTCTCATTGTATAATATTTTAGTTATATTGTTATGCACGCAGACCCTCCTTTGTGAGAATCGCAAGAGCACTAGTTGAGGGAGGGTCAGTAGACCCAGGAAATGGGAGAGAGAGAGAGAGACCTGCCGAATACCTCGTTCCACTGCGATGCAAAATAATGCAACATTGACCATTGTCTCCTGGAGACCACGTTTGTGGATTGGGGACTATGCCACGTGCAAGCCCTCGGGCAAAGTGGGCTGGTTGAGAGAGAGATTGCATCATCCCAACCTGATTGACATCTGAGCCCCCGTGAGGAAGTATAAAAGAAGGTCTGGAGGAACAACCCCTTCAGACGCACCAGAAAAAACGCTAACGATCCCGTAGTAGCGGGAAGCCATTTGAAGGTAGCCATGTGCATTCGATTCCACTGCTGGAATCGGTGGCTGGAACCATGGAAACCAGCTTTTAGCTAACAACGGGGAAGCCCGCTCCCCTGATTCAACGGATTTGCTTCATAAAAGACCCGGGCAAGTTTCTTTTCTCACCAATCTCTCTCTCCAACAAGTGAAAACCCAGTGGTCCCCCAAAAGGCTGAAGCCTGCAGAAACTGAGTGACTTTTATATTTCCATCGGACAATATATTATCCCCTAGACAAACGATCGAGTTGTTTCTTATTGATGGTTATTATCAGACCCGCACTTTTAGATTGAGTAGTGACGACGTATGTTTGAATGTTTGTATTAATCTAATTTTTTGTGTCCCTTCATAAATAAAGACTTTTAAAAATAGTACCATCAGACTTCAACGGACCTCTCTATCTTTGCTGGTAAGTGATCTAGTTACGGGATTTGATAACAGTTGGGGTTCTCGTTTCGGGATTTGACACCAAATTGGAGGGCCAGTGTATTGGGCTTGCAGGTCCAAAACTTGGATCTGGTTACACGGGTAGCCAGACGGGAAACCAGCAAAGATGGACGTGGGTGAATTTATAGAAAACCCGACTCTGGAGGCGCTGGAGGTGGCCTCCAAATCGGACTTGATAAAATTGGCAAAGGAGTTAAACCTCGCAGGGGTGAGGTTGTCAATGAAAAAGCGGGAGGTGCGAAGGGCAATAACTCAGTATTATATTGGGAAGAAGGTGTTTACAGCTGAGGTATTGGAAAATATCTCTGAAAAAGCTCAGTTAGAGTTGGAGAAATTAAGGTGGGAATATGATATTAAGTTGAAACAGCTGGAAGCAGCTGAGAAGGAGAAGGAAAGATATTGGAAAAGGGAGAGCCGCAGTCCCTACGGGGTGTGCCGTGGTAATCAGTAAATTGACGAGAGCCCCGGGTAGACAGAGTACGAGAAGGGTCTGAGACTTGTCTGATACACAGAACCGTGTCTTTGAGGAAGGGGGAACCACCAATTCCTGTACGAATCTGGAGAGACACGGGGGCTGAGCTGTCGTTGATCAGCAGTAAGGTACTAGAATTTGGTCGAAAAATGGACATGGTAAAGGTAGAGGGGATCAGAAAAAGAATAGAAATGGTGGCCTTAAAATGAGGTCACTATGGATTGTGAGCTGGTGTCTGGACCCATTGAAATAGGGGTACCATCAGAGTCTCCGAGAACTGACGCGGACGTCCTTCTCGGTAACGATTTAGCAGGTGGTAAGGTTTGGGCAGCCATGATGCCGACCCGCCGACCGGCGAGTGCGGTGGCCCGGCCCCTAGAATCCCAGATCTATCCCGCATGCGCAGTCACTCGCAGCCTGTCGAGAAAGGCAGCTGAGAACGAGAGCAGTTTAAACCGGGCCAGTTTTGATTTGGCCGAGACGTTTCTATCGACCCTGTACCACAAGGGTTTACAGGATGGTAAAACAATGAGTAGTAAAGTGAAAGAGGGTAAGGGAACGGAGGTAGATATGCCTTTAGTGAGGAGAAAGGTCCTAGAGGCCGGAAATAAAGATGAGGAACCGCTAGAGCGTTAAGAGGTCCAGAGTTGGACAGTGATGATCTGTCTGGTTTGGCAGAACTGTTTGAGGAAGTTGAAACTTCTAAAGGTGTTCCCGATAATGAAATGAGGGCAGCCCTAGATGAAAAGGGTGCCCTTACCTCGAAGAAGTCTGCTGGGTTGGCAGATGAGGTTGTTTCAGCCCGCGGGGTTGAGTTTACTCCGGAAGGGAGTTGCCCAGAGAGTAACTGGGAGAAACGGGGGAACTTAGAATTTGGACCGGGTACGGGGTATTGAAAGCCTGGAAGAGGCCAATGTCCCATTTGATTGTGTCCAAGATGGGGATGCACGTGGTACTGAACCTAGTAACGGAGCTCAGAAGAAGTCTGAGGTATTTGATTCAGTGGAACGGGGCGGCCGTCCTTGTGGGTCAGATAGACTTGGTTCAGTGGAAAAAGGGTTAACCTTGGTAACCGTGGGAAGTGTGAGTTCCCAGGTGTTTGTACTCGAAGGTGGGTTCAAAGTTAATGCAGAATTTAAGAATGGGGAGATGAGGATTATTATTGAAGGAAACAGAAAGTCGGTAGTTCCCAAGTCGAATGAAGAAATTTTAAACCTGGAAGATCGCTCACAGAGTGAGCCGGGAGATAGCGGGGCCCCCCCACTCTATTGTTATGCCAGGATGGGGTGTGAAGAGGCTGAATTCAAAATGCTACTTGAACGAAGCGTTCGAATTAAAAACCAATAGCCTGAAGGGTCCTGACGAAAGGGCTAGCCACGTGGGTAAAATTAAAGAATTGGGTGGAAATGGTCTAAGTTTGGGGCATGGTGTTGATAAAATAACCCCTATGAACGAGGTGGGCGGGAGTTTACTGCGCCAAATTACTCAAGTTCCCCACGGGGGGGGGGGGGGGGGGGACTCACCGGAAAAGAGGCGACGGTTAATTGGGATGCCATTTTAAACAGCAAAGCAGGTTGTACGGGATTGCGCCAAAGCCTGTGAATAATAAAGACAGCCCCTTTGGAAACCTACCGGTTAAGTAAAACGACCGAAACGATTAGTATTCGCATAAACTTTTGTAGAGGCACATCAGCAAAGATCACAACTCCTTAGTTTTGTTGCTGGGAAAAAAAAGGTGGTTATTCAGTTGAAGTCTGATGCTACGAGACTTTAGTAAGGCACAAGGTGTTACAATATTAAAGGAAATGCCACTGTAATCGTTAACCATTGGATGTCAAATTAAATGTATACCTGTATTGCTCTGTAGTGAAAAGAGAAGCTTGTGTATTGTGTTCGATTCAAAAATCCTGTAAGACTCTGTACAACTCCGTTTTTAACCGCTGGTAAAAAAAAACGCTGTTAGGAGGGGAGGTGTTATGCCCGCAGCCCCCTCCTTTGTGAGAATCGCAAGAGCACTAGTTGAGGGGGGTCAGTAGACCCAGGAAATGGGAGAGTGAGAGAGAGACGTGCCGAATACTTCATTCCACTGCGATGCAAAATAATGCGACATTGACCATTGTCTCCTGGAGACTACGTTTGTGGATTGGGGACTATGCCACGTGCAAGCCCTCGGGCAAAGTGGGCTGGTTGAGAGAGAGATTGCATCATCCCAACCTGATTGACATCTGAGACCCCGTGAGGAAGTATAAAAGAAGGTCTGGAGGAACAACCCCTTCAGACGCACCAGAAGAAACGCTAACGATCCCGTAGTAGCGGGAAGCCATTTGAAGGTAGCCACGTGCGTTCGATTCCGCTGCTGGAATCGGTGGCTGGAACCATGGAAACCAGCTTTTAGCTAACAACGGGGAAGCCCGCTCCCCTGATTCAACGGATTTGCTTCATAAAAGACCCGGGCAAGTTTCTTTTCTCACCAATCTCTCTCTCTCACCAACAAGTGAAAACCCAGTGGTCCCACAAAAGGCTGAAGCCTGCAGGAACTGAGTGACTTTTATATTTCCATCAGACAATATATTATCCCCTAGACAAACGATCAAGCTGTTTCTTATTGATGGTTATTATTAGACCCGCACTTTTAGATTGAGAAGTGACGACGTATATTATCCGAATGTTTGTATTAATCTTAATTTTTGTGCCCCTTCATAAATACTTTTAAAAATAGTACCATCAGACTTCAATGGACCTCTCCATCTTTGCTGGTAAGTGATCCAGTTACGGGATTTCATAACAATATGCTGTGTGAGTACACTGTGGTCAGATGAACGTTGCTTCATTTGGTTGTACATTTGTACAGTCAGATGTCAATAAGCTTCATCTTCAAAGATTCAAGATTCAAAGTTCACTTATTTTCTAAGTACATATGCAGCATACAATGCTGAAATTAATCTTCCCCAGAGACAGTTTGAAAACAAAGAAGAGTCATGGAACCAAAAACATTAAACATCCAACCTTCTTCCTCCATGTACAAAAAGATTGCGCCAAGAGCAACAAAAAAAGAATGAGTGAAAGACAGAGAATGTAAAACTCAAAATCAAAAGGCACATTTCAGTACAGTTCAGCTTAGTGTTCTTTATCCACAGGCCACACCAATTCAAGAATCACCCAAAAATAGTAACAAAAAAGAGCAACCTGAACTAAAACAGATCATAAACCCGAATTAGAGTCCAAATCTACAATCTGCATCGACCAGGCCTTGGTCTGGCACCATCCATCAATAGCATCAAGGGAGAGAGAGATAGTTCGAATGCAAGGACCATCCCTCGGAAGCAGCAAGTGAGAGACAGCCACACGCAGACACCTTCTCTAGCAGCAACGAACGAGAGGCTGGTAGACAGCACTGAAAACCCGCTTGCTTTCCTCATCCAGCACGATAATTTCAACCTTCCTCAGGTCTTTAATCGGTGAGAGATGCAGTCGATCACGGGGTCGTGGCCCGTCTCCTGGAGTGCTGGCCTCCATACCGCACACTTCCGTAGCAGCCCAGGGGAACACTCTCGCAGACAGAAAAATCGCATCTCTAGGATGTAGATTATAGGCTCCAACAGTAACAGAACCATAACTGAAATAAAAGATGTAAAAGTAGTAAAAATAATTGCTTCTTTACCCATCTTGAGGATGCCGCCTTTGGTAGCATTGTTTACTGGCCATCTCCTTTTGGTATGAGTAGTACGACAGAGAGAAACTACATAACATGCAAATGACGCCTCAATAATACATCTATTTTAATTGGTGCCAGGTGTATAACAATTTTGTGACAAGGTATATATTGTAACATATTATCATTCTGTTTTATATCTTGCTGGGTAGCAAGCTGTGAGAAGATCAACTGTTGAAATAAAGGACCTTCACTAGAGTACCTGAAGCAGAGCAGTTGCTGGTCTAATGAAAATCTTGCAGTTGCCAGCCAGGCTTCCAGGGGCTCAGGTAACTTGGCAGCAAAATGGAGCGGTTAGCTCCAAAATCAAGTACGTTTCACAACAGCTGTGGGCCAGAGGAATTGGGAATATTAGATCTGCCCAGTTTACCTCGGGATCAATAAAATATGTCTGTCTGTCTGTCTTTCTGTCTATCTTGCTGAGTTCCTGAAGCATTTGTGTGTGTTACTCTAGGTTTCCTGAATTGACGAAGTATTTTGTGTTTATTTATTCCACCTAAACCTTTGTACTATAAGGAACAAAGTTGTTCCCAGAATTGTTCACCCTGCTGCAATAATTCATCTCCCTCCCACCCCACTCATCTGATCTGTAATTCAAAATTAAAAAACAGAAGATGCCGGGGATAGTCAGCAGGTCAGGTTGCAGAAGAGAGAGAGTTAGAGTTAATATTTAACGTGCGTGACTATCCTTTGGTACTGGAAAAGTGAGTCATAGACACATACAGCATACAATCAGGCTCTATGGCCCAACTGGCCTGCCCACACTGACAAAGACACCCATTCAAGCTAGTCTTATTAGTCAGTGTCTGGGCCATGCATTCTAATCTGTTCCTAGCCATGTCCCTGTCCAATTGGCTTTTAAAAGCTGTTGTTGTACCCTCCTTAACCATTTCCTCTGCCTCCTCATTTTACATACATGTCAGCTTTGTGTAAAGAAAGCTGTCTTCTCAAGTTCCTATTAAATCTTTCCCCTCTCACTGTTAAAACAATGTCATTCAGTTCTTGATTCTCCAAACATGGTGCTGCCAACCTCACAGCCTCTCTCCCAGATGAGTTGCTTTTATGTTCAGTTATTTCCCATGATAGGGGAGTCGAGGACAAGAGGGCACGACTTCAGGACTGAAGGGCGTCCATTTTGAACAGAGGTGCAGAGAAATTACTTTAGTCAGAGGGTGGTAAACCTGAGGAATTTGTTGCTACGAGTGGCTGCGGAGGCCAAGTGCATTTAAGGCAGAGATAGATAGCTTCTTGATTAGCCAGGGCATCAAAGGTATATGGAGAAGGCAGGAAAGTGGGGAAGACTGGGAGAATTGGATCAGCCCATAATTAAATGGCAGAGCAGACTTGATGGGCCAAATGGCCTATTTCTGCTCCTATATCTTATGGTCTTACCACAACCAAGGCAACACAGTTCTCCTGCCATCAGCCATGCCAATGAAACGGTGAAGCAGACTGCCAATGTCCAACAGGGTCTTGCAATCACAATAAAAACAGCCTTGACAATCACTTGCACCACACACTGTTTCGGCAAAATGGTACCCAACAAGTCCAGGTGACAACCCCAACCTCGGTACATGATAAGTTCAGTTCCATTCCTATTGAGCAACTTGCTGATGAGATAGACCTGCAGTGCCTGATGTTTTTAGTTTCCAGTAATGTCTTGGGTTCATAAAAAAGACAAACAGGATGAACTAATACATCTTTTTTTTGGACCCAGAGTGGCTGTTGCATCTAAGCAAGCAGCCATCTTACTGGAAGCACATAAAAAGGCACCACAAGTGGCCCTTAGATGATTAATGGTTTAAAGCAACTAATTAAGGGTGGCATGAGAGCATAGTGGTTAGTGCAATACTATTACAGTGCCACAAACCTGGGTTCAATTCCACTGCTGGCTGGAAGGACCTTGTACATTCCCTCGTGAATGTACAGATTTCTTCCGTGTTCTCCAGTTTCCTCCCAGAATCCAAAGGCATATGAGTTAGTAGGTTAATTAATCACCTGTGTGTAATTAGTTGGTGTATGTTCATTGGTCTAGAAGAGACCGTTACTGTGCTGTAGCTATAAACAAATAAATAATTACACCTGAAAACCTTCAGTGCGTTTTGCACTTTGATCTGTATCTTACTTTGTTCCACAGATTTTCAAACAGCTACATCATAAGTAATTTCTGTAAATGCTGGCTGGAGAATTCCAGTCAATGCAATTACACATTAGGGTGACCAGTTATCCAGGGTTTAATTGTGTAAAAGTCACCAATATGGTAAGTGCTTAAAGTTTATTACCTCTTTGTCTCTCAGGCCTTTAGAATCAATAGCACGAGGTTTTACCTTGCAGTTTAGACAATAGACAAGACCTCTTTGCTGTTAATATGCACTTCAGGTTGTCATTATTGTTTATTTGTTTCCTGGATGTGAGCTCCGCTGGCAAGGCCAGCAGTTGCTGTTCATTTCCAATTACCCTCGACAAGTTGGAAGTGAGCTGCTGCAGTCTTTTGAATGGAGAAAAATACACAGACTGAATGCTGCCAGGATCAA
This sequence comes from Hypanus sabinus, assembly GCF_030144855.1. NCBI lineage: Eukaryota > Metazoa > Chordata > Chondrichthyes > Myliobatiformes > Dasyatidae > Hypanus > Hypanus sabinus. The sequence goes on from NC_082719.1 coordinate 74,947,420, forward strand.
GACTCATTTCAATGAGCCCTGAAGTATTTCTGCAGACTTTTAGCTCTTTTGTACTCCTTTCCTACCTTGAAGTACTGTTAAAGTCCACCCACGCCACCCCCCCCCCATTGATTTTATGTCTTTGCCTACGATCAACTTTCTAGAGTCTCCATTTTTCCACTAATTAATGATGGAACAGAAAGGGCAACGAAGCAGAGAACAACAGCATGCAGATGAGCTGTTTACACTGATTAATTTTCATTGGCATTCAGTTCTCTGACAAGCACACTGAGCAGCTGTTGCTGCAAGAGAAAGTCATGTGTCAAGTATTACCTGACAATCTTTGAACCTGAATGTTGAATTTAGGATTCAACATTTAGCAAGGGTTCGCTTCAGGCTAAGTGAGGTTATTGGAAATTTATTATTTAAGATTCCTGGTCACTTCAAAGTGCCAGACACATCAGCACTTAAGAAAATCATTCATTACACCGTTTCACTCAGTGCCTCAAACTACATTCAAACTTCTGTATGTTAAAACCTAGAAGTATCCTCTGTTAAAATTACACAAGGCATTTTTTTTGTTATTTTGAGAGAGATCCTGAAATTTAAAAAAAAATGTAGAAGAATACCACAGCCATATGCACACACAACAACCTCTCCCAGACAGCAGACTGATTCTAATCCAGCATTTTGGAATCTTTGTGTGTACCTGCATGGGTCTCCAACAACTTGGCTGGAGATCTCATCCAAAAGACAGCTGGCTGAAAACTGAGAATTAAAAATTGATTTGACGCAATGCTGCCGCTTTTAATCATGAGATGGTTGAGCACAGCAGTAAAGACCTGCCAACCTACTAATCTCATTAAGACTATAAGACATTGGAGCATAATTAGGCCATTTAACCCATTGAGTCTGCTCCACCATTCCATCATGGCTGATTTATTATCCCTCTCAACTCAATTCTCCTGCTTTCTCTCTGTAACCTTTGACACCTTTAATAATCAAAAACCTATCAAACTCTGCTTTAAATATACCCAGCAGCTTGGCCTCCACAGTTGTCAGTGGCAATGAATTCCTCAGATTCACCACCCTCTGGCTAAAGGAATTCCTCCTCATCTCTGTCTAAATGGATGTCCCTGTATTCTGAGGCTGTATCTTCTGGACTTAGACCCTCCACATCCACTCTATCAAGATCTTTCACCATCAATGAGGTCACCCTCATTCTTTTGAATTCTAGTAAATACAGGCCCTGAGCCATCAAATATTCTTCATGTGACATGCCATTCAAGCCTGGAATCATTTTCATAAACCTTCTTTGAACCGTCTCCAGTTACATCACATTCTGTTGAAATTACTTACAATACTCCACCAGAGGCCTCACCAGTGCTTAATGAAGTTTCAACATTACACCCTTCCTTTTATATTCTAGTCATCTTGAAATGAATGCTAGCATCACATTTGCTATTCTCACCACAGATTCAACTTGCAAATTAACCTTTAGAGAATGCTGCACGAGGACTCCCAAGTCCCTGCGCAATTCTGTTATTTATATTTTCTTTCCACTTAGTAAGTTGTCAACCCTTTCATTTCTTCTACCAAAATCTATGACAATATACTCCTAACACTATATTCCATCTACCATTTATTTGCCCATTCACCTATCTACGTCCTTCTGTAGCCTCTTTACTTCCTCAAAACTACATGCCCCTCCACCTATCTTCAGATCAAAGGTTCAAGGTTCAAAGGTCAAATTTAATGTCAGGGAATGTATACAACATACATCCTGAAATGCTTTTTCTTCACAAACCTCCACAAAAACAGAGAAGTGCCCCAAAGAATGAATGACAGTTAAGTGTGAGAACCCCAAAGTCCCCCCAGCTCCCCCCTCCCCGTGCATAAGCAGCAGCGAACAACAATCCCCTCCCCCACCAGCAAAAAAACACGCATCGGTACCATCACCGAGCCCAAGCGTGTGGTAAGCAATAGCAAAGACATAGACCAAAGCTACCCCAAACGCTTCGCATTTCATCCAAAGGAGAATCGGTTAACGTTGTGTAGTTGCATTTTCAGATGTCAAAGGCCACCTGAAAATGCAACTACATGACATTAACCAATTCTCCTTTGTCTATCCTGATAGAGCCAGTATGTGTTGTGAAGAACATTGCAGAATTTCTTCCTACTGGCAAGGCTTCTGCACAAATAAGGTTTTCCAAGTGGCGGATGCTTTAACATGCAAACTCTTGGAAAACACCATATCTGGGAGACTAGGCAGAGACAATGAGAAGATGGCAGATGAATTAAAGTAATGTTGCATTGATCATTCCTACAGGGAACACAAATGACATCCCAGAAATAGCTGTGTAAGGAATTGAAAGTGTGAGAGCAATTTGGGAACATTGCGATTGAAAGAGCAGTTACATTTTTATTATAGGACATTGCTGGAGTTACTGTGTATAGTGTCAGTCCCCTTAGGAAGAACGTTAATGGATTATACACAATTCAGAGGAAGTTTCCTAAATTAATGCCTGGAAAGGAAAGGTCAGTTTATGAGGAAAGGTTTAATCGGATATGCTTATATATATCGGAGTTTAATAAAGTGGGGGAAGTCCTGACTGAAAAATAGAAGTTTTACTATGGTCTTCTAAGACTTCTGAAAAGTTATGGCAGGTAGGATCTAGAGGTAGTTTGTTTTGTGGAAAATGAAAACCTGTGTATCACTTTGTGGGGAAAGAATAGGTGTTGCTTATTTATGATATTAAAAAGACAACTTTTTTTTGTTCTGAGGGTTTAGAGAGTTTGGGATTTTCTTCTGAAAGTGTGGTGGAAGCAAAGTATATGGATCTTTTTTTTAGCAAAGTTAGATAAGCAAGAGGTGGGAGATTACCTTGAGTAGAGGGGAAAAGAAAGTTGAGATTACAATCACATCAACCATGCTCTTATTCAAGTCAAGTCAAGTCGCTTTTTATTGTCATTTCAACCATAAACTGCTGATACATTACACAGTAAAAACAAAATAATGTTCCTCCAGGACCCTGGTGCTACATTGAACAACACAAAACTACACTAGACTGTGTGAGACAGCACAAGGCTACACTAGACTATGTAAAACAACATAAAAACTGCACTAGACTACAGAAGTGAACAGCACTACATAAAGTGCACAAAACAGTGCAGGGCAGTACAATAATTAATAAACAAGACAATAGGCACAGTAGAGGACAAATTTCAATATAATAATAAATGATGTAGATGTCAGTCTAGACTCTGGGTATTGAGGAAACTTGGGGGAAGAAACTGTTGCACAGTCTTGTCGTGACAGCCCGAATGCTTTGGTGCCTTTTGCCAGATGGCAGGAGGGAGAAGAGTTTGTGTGACGGGTGAGTGGGGTCCTTCACAATGCTGTTTGCTTTGCGGATGCAGCATGTGGTGTAAATGTCTGTATTGGCAGGAAGAGAGACCCCGATGATCTTCTCAGCTGACCTCACTATCCACTGCAGAGTCTTGCGATCCGAGATGGTGCAATTCCCAAACCAGGCAGTGACACAGCTGCTCAGGATGCTCTCGATACATCCTCTGTAGAATGTGCTGAGGATGGGGGGGGGGGGGGGGTGCGGACTTTTCTCAGCCTTCGCAGAAAGTAGGGATGCTGCTGGGCTTTCTTAGCTATGGAGCTAGTGTTGAGAGACCAGTTGAGATTCTCCACCAGGTAAACACCAAGAAATTTGGTGCTCTTAATGATCTCAACAGAGGAGCCATCAAGGTTCAATGGAGAGTGGTCACTCCATGCTCTCCTGAAATCAACAACCATCTCTTTTGTTTTGTTCACATTCAAAGACAGGATTCTGGCTCTGCATCAGTCTGTTAGCTACTGCACCTCCTCTCTGTATGCTGGCTTGTCGTTCTTGCTGATGAGACCCACCATGGTCGTGTCATCAGAGAACTTGATGATGTGATTCAAGCTGTGTATTATTGCCCAGTCTTGGGTCAGCACAGTGAACAGCAATGGACTGAGCACACAGCCCTGGGGGGCCCCCGTGCTCAGTGCGATTGTGTTGGAGAAGCTGCCTCCGATCTGGACTGACTGAGGTCTCCCAGTCAGGAAGTCTAGGATCCAGTTGCAGAGGGAGGTGTTCAGGCCCAGTAGGCTCAGCTTTCCAATCAGTTTCTGAGGAATGATTGTGTTGAATGCTGAACTGAAGTCTACGAACAGCATTTGAATGTATGTGTCTTTTTTGTCCGGATGGGTTAGGGCCAGGTGGAGGGTGATGGCAATGGCGTCATCTGTTGAGCGGTTGGGACGATACATGAACTGCAAGGGGTCCAGTGAGGGGGGTAGCAGGGTCTTGATGTGCCTCATGACGAGCCTCTTGTGAGAGCAACGGGATGGTAGTCATTGAGGGAGGACACTGAAGACTTCTTCGGCATGGAGACGATGGTGGCAGCCTTGAAGCACGTTGGAATGACATCACTGCTCAGGGAGATGTTGAAGATGTCCATGAGAACATATGCCAGCTGGTTTGCACACCCTCTGAGCACTCTGCCAGGAATATTGTCTAGTACAGCAGCCTTCCGTGGGTTGACCCTACATAGAGTTTTCCTCACATCGGCCATGGTGAGACACAGCACCTGGTCATTGGGAGGAGGAGTGGTCTTCCTCGCCACCATGTCATTTTCCACCTCAAAACAAGCGTAGAAGTTGTTCAATGCATCTGGGAGGGAGGCATCACCTGCACAGTCAGGTGATGTTGTCCTTTAGTTGGTGATGTCCTGGATGCCCTTCCACATGCACCGTGTGTCACCGCTGTCCTGGAAGTGGCTGTAGATTCGCTGGGCATGTGCACACTTTGCCTCTCTGATGGCCTGGGACAGTTTGGCCCTTACTATTGTTAGGGCTGCCTTGTCACCTGCTCTGAAGGCGGATGCACCTCTGTGGTCATCCATGGCTTCTGGTTGGAGCATGTAGTGATGGTCTTGGACACAGTGATGTCATTGATGCACTTGATGATGTAGCTGGTCACTGATGCCGGGTACTCCTCTAAGCTGCTGGAGTCGCCATCAGTTGCAGCCTCCCTGAACATGTGCCAGTCAGTGTTCTCAAAGCAGTCTTGAAGAGCAGAGATGGCTCCTGCTGGCCAAGTTTTCACCTGCTTCTGAACTGGTCTGGAGCACCTGACAAGCAGTCTGTATGCTGGGATTAACATATAAGAGATGTAGTCTGAGTAACCACAGTGGGGGGCAGGGCTCCACCTAGTACGTGTCAGGGATGTTTGTGTAAACCAGGTCCAACACGTTCACCCCTCTTGTTGCAAAGTCCACATGCTGATGGAACTTGGGGAGCACTGACTTGAGGTTTGTGTGGTTAAAATCTCCGGCGACAATACACAGTCCATCAGGGTGTGTGTTCTGTAGCTCACCAATAGCCGATCAGCTCACAGAGCGCCTCCTTAGCATTAGCACTGGGGGGAATGTACCCTCTGACTATAAGGACAGTGAGGCATACAATGTGGCCTATCCTGCTCATATTTATTTAACTGGGAAGGTCAGCTTTTGTTGAGAGCTGATTAAACGGAAGAGCAAAAGAGCTGTCAGCAGGCAGCCTCATCCACTCAGGTTCAATTCTCCCATACGTACCTCAGTGAAAGCAATACTTCAGATTAGACAATAAGATCATGACATAGGAGCAGAATTAGGCCATCAAGTCTGCTCTGCTATTTTGCTCATGGCTGATCCATTTCCCTCTTAACCCCATTCTCCTGCCATCTTCCCATAACCTTTTTATGCCCAGACTCATCAAGAATCTATCAACACCCACTTTAAATATACCCAGTGACTTGGTCTCCACAGTCATCTGTGGCAATGAATTCTGGCTAAAGGAATTCCTTCTCATCTCCGTTCTAAATGGACAACCCTCTATTCTGAGTTTGTGCCCTCTGCTTCTTGGCTCACCCACTCTCCAGATCCATTCTACCTAACATTTGGTAGGCTTCAATGAGATGCCCTTCATTCTTCTAAATTCCAGTGAGTACAGGCCCAGAGCCAATGTCCCCTCCAACTTTTAGTAGCCAGTATGTGCAAAAATCTTATGTTGTGCAATTTTTTTTCCTGTGACAGAAGTATGTGTGCACTGAATGTACACATGGCACAGTTTATGTACGTTTACAAAATATTTGACATAAAACTGCACAGAATATCAACAAAATAACATACATATTTAAGTCACTTAGTTATTTTTTTCTCTCTCCTGTCTTTGGCATTTACCCATTCTTTGTAAACTCTATCTAGACGAATAGAACTTCCATCCAATTGGTAGCTTTTGATTCTCATTAACATATCCAAATGACATTCACCTAAACAGTTTCTCAGCTTGTTTCTGCGTTGACTCATTAGGCTAAAACCTCTCTCACAGTCCACACTAGACGCAAGAAAGGTTCCTCCCAATGTCCATCAACTGTATAAGGTTGCAAAACTGTTCATTTTGAAGTACAAATGCCACCATTTGAACAAAGTTTGAAATCACTTTGGATTTAATTTTTTCTTGCACAGAAATTTTGAAATATTAAATTGTCTATTGCAGTATTTTCATTACAGTTATTCATTTTAACAGCTAACAACACACTGTCAATAAGAAATTTGATCTCCCCTGCGTTTGATCGTTTTCACTCTTGCGCGTCTGTACTCAACCATAACATGTGTAGCACTCCTGTAATGGTTAATGACGGGTTCTGTTGACTGAGCTTTTGTACACTGTCCAAATATGATTTACTTGTCAAATATCACTTCAAAAAGTCAAGTTTCCAAATATCATCCCATTTCTTTCCACTAGCAAATTCTCCAGCAACTTTCACATCACAACAATACAAACAGATAACTCCAGATTCCAAATCATACATAAATATTTCTCATAGCTGAACGTTCAGGACCACATGGGCTTTCAGTGTAGCAGTTTCTACTATATTGTTAAGACATTCAACTTTAAACAAATTTGCAGTTTTTTTGTGCTTCACATCCTTAGCTTCTTTTGAATTTGACGTAATGAATTGATAACTTTTTTCAATAAAAACTTAGTAAGCTATCTACAGGATTTGAAATAGATCTTTGTAAACTTTACGATATGAACGCTGTCTGCCAAAGATGCCAAAGCTACATCATGATGTAGCTGTACAAACCGGAACAGGAAAGGTGAGGTGATGTAAATTAGTGACGTGCATTGTGGTATTTGAAAAACTAACAGAAATGTTTAGCTAAAAGATTATTTTCAATAAGTATAAATATTAATTACTACATTATTTTAGATAACTAACCTTTAGTGCGCACATTAATTTCCTTTGTGCGCTGGTTGAAAAACGTGTGCACGCGCATAAGCACACAGCTGAGAGGGAAAATAGCCCAGAGCTATCATACATTCCTCATACAAAAAGCTTTTCATTCCTGGAATCAATTGCATGAACTTCCTTTGAACCCTCTCCAATGCCATCACAGCTTTTTTTAGATAATGCGCCCAGGACTGCTTACAATACTCCAAATGAGGTTTCACTACCTCCCCTTCCACCTTCCATCATTTGCAGAAGTAGCTGGGGGAAATAAATGGAAAAAGGTGTCCCCCTTTCACAGCAAGAAGGGAGACATACAAAACACTTGCTGATTTACAGTTTTAAAAGTTTGTCACGCTGCTTTTTTCCCAAGTTCTCTGACCATAGAATTGGCAACAAACTGTCTTGCACTAATGAGAGAGAAAAAGAGTGCAATTCACCGAGAACAGAGCCTTCAACAGCTGAGATCCGCTGTTCCTGATGTTCCGTTCCCTCCCACAATGCTTCAATCAGCTGCTCTAGCTTGGAATCAGCCCAACCATAGGGATGCAAAATCTCGGAACCCTGAAGGCGTACTTGTTTTCTAGGCCGTATCCTTAGGATTTTGAAAAGCAGGCAGTCGTGAGTTCCTGGGAGCGGGTGCCACCACCAGAAGCACCCAAAGTGTGAGCCGAACTCCAGGTCAGGGTCTTCTACAGAACCTTGTGATGCACCATCAATAACTCTCGAAGACTGGAAGTGAACAATAGGCTTTTATTAACAGGGAAAAGGGAGCACAACATCTTGAAGACTGAGGGAGGAGCAGTGCCCCAATCGCCTTTATACAGGGGTCTGTGGGAGGAGCCACAGGAGCAGTCAGCAGAGGGGCATGTCCAGACAGGTATATGTAGTTTACCACACCCTGTCCACCCTGAAAAGTGAAGAAAAGAGATTTCAAAGGTGGAAATTAAGCTGTTTTCATAGATGAACTGGAAGGAGTTGCTACTGAGTGTCATTGTAACTCTGTCTCATTAGTCTTCCTGTGTATTGAAATCCCCATGACTACTGTAACATTGCACTTTGATATATATTTCCTATCTCCCTTTGTAACTTTTGAGCCCACATCCTGGCTACTGCTCAGAGGCTTGTATGTAACTCCCATCAAGATCTTTGTACCTCTGCAGTTCCTTAACTCTACCGACAAGAATTCTATGTCTTCTGATCCTATGTCATCACTTTCTAAAGATTTGATTTCATTTTTAGCTAACAGAACCACCTGACATCTTCTGCCTATCTGACTGTCCTTTTAATACAATGTGTATCCTTGGATGAAACGCTCCCAATTATAATCTTCTTTCAGTCACAACTCATTGATGCTCACAACATCATATCTGCCAATTTCTAATTCACTACAAGTTCATCTACTTTATTCTGTATACTGCATGCATTGACATATAATACCTTCAGTGCTGTATTTGTCACCCTTTTCAATTTTGTTACACTGCAACTCATCCCACTGGCTGCAATTTTGCCCGATCTTCTTCCTGTCGTTGTCGGTCTCACTAAACACTGTTTCTGATTGTCTACCAACTGCCCCATCCTCAGCCCATCCACCTGCAAAATTAGTTTAAATTAGATATCTGCATTTCTTTGCAAACTTCCTCATTGAAATCTGCCACCCACCACAACCACAGAACAGCCACCTTAGATTAGAGCAGGGCAAGGACTATATTGCCTCGAAATGCATCAAAAAATTTAATGTCTCGAGTACTAACTAGTGTTGGCCTCATTGTGCACCAATGCACCATGTGGCATGCATTTAAGATAACAAGTATGCTTAGCAGGTGTCCTGGCAGAACGAGTGATGATGTTGGTGCACAGGAGAGGCACAGGTGAGAACCCGCATGTGATGAGAAAGAAATGGGCATGTTGGTGTGACAAAGCAGATCACCAGGGTAGTGCAATGATGACTTTACTCTCTGGAATCCTTGTATAGCCTCATTGTCCGAACAGAATAATATAAAAGTGAATCAAAGAATACAACATTTACACCATTGAAGGAGGGCATTCTGCTTGCCCGTCAGAAAAGAGCTGTGCAATATACCAGCAATTTTCATGGCCTAGCAAGTCAGCTGGGCACCCAGACACAGTTTGAAGATGGTGAAGTTTCTGCCTCTATCACCCTTTCAGACCGCTGAATTCCAGATCCCCTTCACCCCCGCTTTACGCATTTCTTTCATTGTGCTCCTACGCAAGGCTAACCATGTGGCTGGAACTTGGCTGGTGGATGGCTGTGGAGGCTAAGTCATTGGGTGTATTTAAAGCAGAGGTTAATAGGTTCATGATTAGAAAGGGTGTTAAAGGAGAAAGCAGGAGAATGGGGTTCAAAGGAAAAAAATAGATCAGCCATGGCTGAATAGTGGAGTAGGCTCAATGGGCCAAATGAACTAATTTTGCTCCTACGTTTTATGGTCTTACAGTCTATAAGATTTTGCTTCCTACTGTGCCATCAAATGTACCACCTACGGTGGTATTTCAAGAGGAATGGCAGAATGGTAGTAAGTGGAAAAGAAGAAATTTGTCTTCTCAAGAAAGCACAGCAGGTTTATGGTCCATAAAGCCACTGCCAACATCCCCACATTGCTCTTTGGATACCCTAGTGATCCAGTAGAGGGCAGATGGCAGGGCCAGATCCCATGAGACCATGAAGCCCTTTTGCACATTGCTATCCATAACCATTATGATCTCTGTCTGGGTTTGCAAGGGAGCTTTCTAAACTACAGGTTTAGAAGTTGAATGGTAGCAGTCTGGTCTGAAATCATAAAAAGATTTCCAAATATCCAAGCAGATTTAGCCACAACTTCCATCATGAAAATGAATGGCTCAACACTGTCTTGAAGGGAATGAGTAATCATGCAATCAGTTATTTTGTATTTAATGATTGTAATAAATTTAGACCAATTTGTTTTCACTTTGACACAAGTCTTTCTGTTGATCTGTGTCAAAAAAGACAAACTAAATCCACTGTGATGCAATGTTGTAAAATCATAAAACATGAAAACTTCCTAAGTGGGTGAATACCTTTTATAGGTACTATACTTTCACCTTGACTAGATTCTTGTCTCTGTTCACCCACCTCTGAAATTATTGACTCTTTAATGCACCCTAAGCCATCTTTCCTCAATTTCCCAATCCCCGCTTTAAATTCATGCCATTCAAAATCTTCCTGCCAATATCGTAATTTGTATGATGTCATCTATCCCTCACCTCTGAGGTTGCTGACCTACATGAACTCTAGTTAAGTGAATCCTCAGCTCTTATCCTGTGTTCAAATCCCTCTCCACTTTTATCACCATTTTCCTCCAAATCCAGTGAGCCTCTAAAGTTATCTCAAACTGCTGATTTCTGATCCTGAGCAACTTCATGGTACAGCATTCACCTCAAAATATCTGAAGCATCAAAAGCCTTTGCTTCTCCTTTCCATAGTATCTATCCTTACATAATTAAACACTCTTGAAAACACACCCCTTTGACCAAGCTGATGCACCATCAATAACTCACTCTGAGACGTAAGGCGAGATATCGGCTTTTATTGACTGAAGAAGGAACCAGCAGTGAGTGACCATCATATTACATCCTGGAGAATGAGGCAGAGGATTAGACCTGAATCGCCTTTATACAGGGGCCTGTGGGAGGAGCCACAGGAGCAGTCAGCAGGGGGTGTGTCCAGACAGGCACACGTAGTTCACCACATTCACCCCCCCTTTGTTTGAAAGAGTCCCCATGTGGCGAAGTTTCTTACAGGTCAAGTCTATCAGGTGGTTGAACCTGTCGCTGCGATCTACGTAGCACCGGCTGTGATTGCACCGATGCCGGCGACATTGGTGATTGCACAGGAGACGGAGGTTGTGCTGGTTCCAGCTCATGCATGTGCGAGGCACCTGGTATATAAGTGTCATGAGGAGTCCATGTAGGGCCTGGTGAGCGCGGTCTCACCCCGGGTACAGGGTTCATAGTTACCGGAGAGTGTTCAGGGTAGTGGTCTGCTGCACCTGCGGGCGCCAGGTCGCGGATGGAGGCCGTGTCCTCCTGCCCATCAAGTAAGACCACGTAAGCATACTGGGGGTTCGCATGCAGAAGGTGAACCCTCTCGACCAGCGGGGAGTATTTATTGCTCCTCACATGTTTCCGGAGCAGCCCTGAATCGCCTTTATACAGGGGCCTGTGGGAGGAGCCACAGGAGCAGTCAGCAGGGGGTGTGTCCAGACAGGCACACGTAGTTCACCACACAAGCTTTTGACTGTCTGCGCTTTATACAGATTGATGAAAAATTCAGCTTAAGAAAATGTTAGTGAAAGATCTCAGGACATTTTGTTTTGCTTGCAGTTTGAAGTGTTCTGTTGCTGAGTTGTTTTAAACTTAAAAGTTTAGTTGTAAAGTAAAAACTGTTCAATAACACTGGAGTTTGCATTATCTCATGTAATACAATAAGAGGTATTGTTAATTGTGGCTTTCCAGTTATAACTCTGGAGGACCACTACAATCGATACGACTGTTGTTGGGAGAATCTCAAAGGACAATGAGAAGGCACATAGGAGTGAGATAAGTTGGTTAGTGGAGTGGTGTCTCAACAACAACTTTGCATTGAACATTAGCAAGAGCAACGTATAGATTGTGCACTTCAGGAAGGGGAAGTTGGGAAAGCTCCTTGTTGAGCGGTCAGCAGTAGGAATGTGTTCAACTTCAAGGTCCTGGATGATGAGCATCAATCCTGGGCCTAACACACGCAGTTATGAAGAAGGCATACTATTGGCTCTAATTCATTAAGAGATTGAGGAGATTTGGTATCTCTCCAGACTCTAGCAAATTTGTACAGTGAAGAGCATTCGGACAGGTTGTATCACTTCCTGGTACAGATGCTACAATGTGCAGGACTGAAAGAGGCTGCAGAGGTTTGTAGATGCACCCAGCTCCAGCATGAGTACAACCTTTTCCACCATCAAAGACATCTTCATAAGGCTGTGCCTCAACAAGTTGGCAACTATCATTCAGGACCCTCATCATCCGGGGCATGCCCTCTTCTCATTACAACTATCGGGGACGAGGCACAGGAACCTGAAGATCCACACTCAATGTCTACCATCAGATTTCCTGTATCTCTTCCAAACTATTTATTTATTGTCTATTTATTTGTAACTTTTAAGAATTTTTGTCTTCAACTCTATTACTGCCACAGAACAACACATTTCATAAGATCATAAGATATAGGAGCAGAATTAGGTCATTTGGCCCATCAAATCTGCTCTGTCATTTCATCATGGCTGAAACACTTTCCCTCTCTGTCCTAGTCTCCTACCTTCTCCCTGTATCCCTTCACACAATGACTAATCAAGAGTCTATCAAACTCTGCCTTAAACATACCCAGTGATTTGACCTACACAGCCAACTGTGGCAAAGAATTCCACAGATTCGCCACTCTCCAGCTAAAGAAATTCCACCTTATCTCCTTTCTAAGAAGACATCCCTCTACTCTGAGGCAGTGTCCTCTGGTCTTAGACTCCCCCAGCATAAAAAGCATCATAAGACCATAAGACATAGAAACAGAATTGGGCCATTCAGCCCATTGAGTATGCTGTGCTATTCAATCATGGTTGATTCCTTTTTCTCCCTTCCTCAGATCCATTCTCCGAACTTCTCCTTCAACCTTTCATGCCATGACTAATCAAGAACCTATCAATCTCTGCCTTAAATACACCCAACAACCTGGTCTCCACAGCTGCCTGTGGTAACAAATTCCACAGATTTACCACCATCTGGCTAAAGAAATTTCTCTGGATTTCCAAGAATTTCCAAATCTTTCACAATAGTTCTGTATAAGCTCATAACACTCAGGACCACAAAGAATTATTCATTTCTCCTACAAGTTCTGAATATCAATATTTACTCTTGAAACAGAAAAACCTTGAAAATATGGAAGGAGATAGAAGACGATTTTATTATTATGGAATTATTGAAGCATAACATTGCTGATGGAATCGCTGAAGCTTTGCTTATTGGGAGATATTTTCTACTTTTCATTATTCAAAATCACAAAATATGTCAACGATAAACCAAAGGTATCTAATTAAAAAGTAGAAAAAAACAGGTATGAGGAAAGTTTTAAGTTTGTTGCTAATTATTGCATTATTTTGATTCATTATATTATGTCATGCAGTGCATTTGGATTATCAATTCTTCTAGCAATTGGTTTTCCAGAGCAAGACATCTTTATTAGCTGCTACATTTTCTGTATCTCCTAGAGACCATTTCCTACAGAATTTACATTAAAAAAAATTAATAGAGTGGATTCCAGTTAACTGGAAAACATCAAGTCAGTACATTCTGGTCCAATTAAGCGGCTGCCCTAGTAGCCGAAGTTTCTTGGAAATGGGAAAAGGTATAAAAAAGACAAGCTGAGTAACAAATTATGTATTTAAGTGAATAAGTTAGAACACTACCAATACCTCTACAGTACTACAAATCTGTGTATTGTTTCCAAATAGTTATCAACCTCCGCCATGTTCTTTTGATTGACTGAAAATGAATGAAATCAGCACAAACACCTAGCACACATTATGGAACATCCTCCAAATCTTCATTTCCATTGTAACATTCAAGATGATTTTTGACACCTTCATAATTCCTAACTTGTTAAAGTAATGACATTGTTTCATAATCACTCCCAGCCATTTCTGCCATCTCCACGCCCGAATGTTTAAAATTGTGGCGAGCAAAGAGGTTCTGAATTGTCTTAATGCTCATTTTCCATCAATGCTGAGTGGAAAAAAAATCACTGCTTTTTGAACGCAATCACAGATAGCTGTGCACGAGGCTCATGCCAGTTAGAAGCTGTTTAGCAACAGTGACCTGCCCCAATTAAGAGGCAAAGTGTCCCAAATAAATGAAGGGAATCCCTTGTCACAGTTCTGTCGAGGCATTGGTAGGTTTCAATTTTATTCTGTATTTCTTTTAAATACATAAATTGTCTTTAAGTCTGTCCCAATTATCCCATGGCCCTATTAACTGGAATCCACAGTACTCCAATAACATCAAACGTAATTCACTGATACACTAGAAAAATCCTGCTCTACAATTCTTAAGACTAACATTTAAGAAAAATCTTCAAATCAAAAAATTGATTCTTCACAATGGCTGTGTGCCATCTATGCTTCTAAATCTGATGAAGGATCTTGGCCTGAAATGTCAACTGTTATTTTCTTCTCTAGATACTGCCTCACCTGCTGATTTCCTCCATTTTGTATACGTTTTGCTCTGAATTTCAATCAACTCCAGAATCTTCTGTGTTTATGCTTTTTAATTACTGTCCAAGAGAGAGAAAGGAGTAAAAATGCAAATCACAAACACATAGCATATACAAAAACAAATACTGTGTACTTCAGAATCCTGTCAGAATACTGCACAGTGTCTGTTTCCCATATGCAAATTTCATGTATATTCTTTTTTTAAGTGAGTGAAAATAAGCTAGCAACCATATTCAATAGAAATTCCACCCATCTGGAAACTAGATATGTCCTTATCAGCTACAGACTGTGCAAGTGTGTCAAACATTTTCCCAGTACTGGACCGATTTCTAATGATCTGTTCACCGTGATTTTTATTTTATTTGGAGTTACAGCATGGAACAGACCATTCCAGATGACTGAGCCCAGCAACACACCAATGTTAACCTTACCCAATCACAGGATCCATCAACCTACTAACTGGTACGTCTTTGGACTGTGGGAGGTAAATGGAACACTCACATGTTCATGGGAAGAACATATAAAGTTTCTTGCAGAGGATGCAAGAGTTGAACCCTGAAGCCCCAAGCTGTAATAGCGTCACACTAATGGCTAAGTTACCGTGGCACCCTATTGTGATCACTGAGAGTAATGAACCTGCAACCTCAAACCAACAAGGAGGAAATCCTGACAGCAGATCAGTAAAAACATATCATTAAAGGGCATTCAGAATGATGATGGGGCTTTCCTCTTCTCGTGTTATATACAGTTTTTATTGATTATCGGCTCTGATACAGAATTACTTTATCCTTCAAAGGTTTCAAAAGTAAACTTAATGTCAGAAAAATGTATACAAGATACATCCTGAAATTCTTTTTCTTCACAGCCATCCATGTAAACAGAGGAGTGCCCCAAAGAATGAATGACAGTTACATGTTTGAATTCCAAAGCCCCCCCAAACTACCCCCTCGCAAGCACAAGCAGCAGCAAAGCCACAATCCCCCACCCCTGACCAGCAAAAGAAGCATCGGCGGCCCCCACCGAGCACTCAAGCATGCAGCAAAGCATCAACGAAGACCCAGATGCAGTACCCCAAAGACGACTCCTTCACCTGGTAATTTGACATACCACAAGCTCTTTCTCTCCCTAATAAGGGAAAAAGAGGTGCCTCCATTTCACAGCAAGAGGGGAGACATAACAAACAACTCGTTGATTTACAATGTTAAAAGTCCATTAAGTCACTTTTTCCAAGCTCTGTGCCCGAAGAACTCAGGTCTCTGGGCTCTCAGCCAGCAGCCAGCTCACTGCTTTCGATCTTCCATCACCCACAGCACACTGATTACCCGCAGAGGCACCGGCCTCGAGTCCGAAGACAAACTAATTGTATTCCTACATTTGTATAGGATCAATATTGTGATCTATTCAAGAGTGACACTCCAACACATGGGGACCACACATAGCAGGGGAATCAGAGCATGATCACATACGGAGGAAGGGAAGTGGGTGACGGTGAGAGTTGATTGTGGTTGCCAGATACATGAGTCCCAGTGCTTCTCCTGCAGCAGGCAACTGACAACAGGAAATTTGCAAGTCCTGCTTTAGCACAACAATCTGAGTGAAAGCCATTCTAATAATCTTTACACAACACACATAAAATGCTGGTGGAACACAGCAGGCCAGGCAGCATCTATAAGGAGAAGCACTGTCGATGTTTTGGGCCGAGACCCTTCGTCAGGACTCACTAAAAGGAGAGATACTAAGAGATTTGAAAGTAGTGGGGGGAGGGGGAAATGCGAAATGATAGGAGAAGACCGGAGGGGGTGGGATGAAGCTAAGAGCTGGAAAGGTGATTGGCGAAAGTGATACAGAGCTGGAGAAGGGAAAGGATCATGGGATGGGATGCCTTTTGGGAGAAAGAAAGTGGGGGGAAAGCACCAGAGGGCGATGGAGAACAGGCAGAGTGATGGGCAGAGAGAGAGAAAGAAAAAACAACTAAATATGTCAGGGATGGGGTAAGAAGGGGAGGAGGGGCATTAACAGAAATTAGAGAAGTCAATGTTCATGCCATCAGGTTGGAGGCTACCCAGCCAGTATATAAGGTGTTGTTCCTCCAACCTGAGTTTGGATTCATTTTGACAGCGGAGGAGGCCATGATTAGACATATCAGAATGGGAAAAGGATGTGGAATTACCTTGTCCTCACCTACCACCCCACCAGCTTCTAGGTCCAATGTATAATTCTCCGTAACTTCCACCACCTCCAACGGGATCCCACTACCCAGCACATTTTTCCCTTCACCCATCTTTCTGCTTTCCACAGTGATCGCTCCCTACGTGACTCCCTTGTCCACTCGTCCTCCCCATCCATTCCCACCAATCACCCTCCTGGCACTTATCCTTGTAAACGGAACAAGTGCTACACCTGTCTTTACACTTCCTCTCTCACCACCATTCAGGGCCCCAGACAGTCCTTCCAGGTGAGGCGACACTTCACCTGTGAGTCAGCTGGTGTGGTATACTGCATCCGGTGCTCCCGGTATGGCCTTTTATATATTGGTGAGACCCGACACAGACTGGGAGACCGTTTCGCTGAACAACTACGTTCGGTCCGCCAGAGAAAGCAGGATCTCTCAGTAGCCACACATTTTAATTCCACGTCCCATTCCCATTCTGATATGTCTATCCATGGCCTCCTCTATTGTCAAAATGAATCCAAACTCAGGTTGGAGGAACAACACCTTATATACCGGCTGGGTAGCCTCCAACCTGATGGCATGAACATTGATTTCTCTAACTTCCGTTAATGCTCCTCCTCCCCTTCTTACCCCATCCCTGATATATTTAGTTGTTTTTTTCTCTCTCTCTGCCCATCACTCTGCCTGTTCTCCATCTCCCTCTGGTGCTTCCCCCGCCCCTTTCTTTCTCCCAAGGCCTCCCGTCCCATGATCCTTTCCCTTCTCCAGCTCTGTATTACTTTCACCAATCACCTTTCCAGCTCTTGGCTTCATCCCATCCCCTCTGGTCTTCTCCTATCATTTTGCATTCCCCCCTCCCCCCACTACCTTCAAATCTCTTAGTATTTTCAGTTAGTCCTGACGAAGGGTCTCGGCCCGAAACATCAACAGTGCTTCTCTCTATAAATGCTGCCTGGCCTGCTGTGTTCCTGCAGCATTTTATGTGTGTTGTTTGAATTTACAGCATCTGCAGATTTCCTCGTGTTTGCTCTAATAATCTTTAAATGTCTTTATCATTTTTTGACCGCATATTTGCATTATAACAAGATACAGCACTTCTTAATGCACTAAACCATTATGGGAATCATATATTGGTCTCTAAGTAACAGCCAAGATGTGGGTTTGAGATTGCAGAGGGATCTGGAAAATGCATGTAATAAGGGTAATGATGCAATTGTAATGAGGGACTTCAATATGCAAGGGAATTGGGGAAATCAGGTAGGTGTCAGATTGCAAGAGAGGGAATTCATTGACTGCCTACAGATAGCTTTTTAAAGCAGCTTGTGCTTGAGTCTTCTCAAGGAAAAGCGACCTGAGATTGGGTGTTGTCTAATAACCCAGATCTTATTAGGGAGGTTTACATAAAGAAACCATTAGGAGGCAGTGATCATAATATGATTAAATTCATCTGCAGTTTGAGATGGAGAAGCACAAGTCACATGTAACAGTTTTGTAATGGAATAAAGGGAATTACAGAGGTGTGAGAGAGGAGCTTGCCCAGGTGGTTTGGAGGGGAATACTAGGGGTGGGGATGACAGTAGGGCAGAGATGGCTGAAGTTTCTGAGAATAGTCACAGGGCATAGGATAGATATGTCCCACAGAGGAAGAAGTTCTCAAATGGCAAAGGTAGGCAACCGTGGCTGACAAGGGAAGTTAAGGACTGCATAAATGCCAAGGAAAAAGACATATAAAGTAGCAAAAATGAATGGGAAGTTGGTTGATTGGGAAGTTTTAAAAATCCTACAAAAAGCAATTAAAAAAAACTATAAGATTGGAAAAGATGAAATACGAGGGCAAACTTGCTGATAATATAAATCAGGATATGAGAAGATTTTTTCAGTTATATAAAGAATAAAAGGGAGGTGAGAGTTGATTTTGGACCACTGGAAAATGATGCTGGTGAGGTAGTAATGGGGGGGACAAAGAAATGGCAGATTAACTTAATAAGTACCTTGCTTCAGTCTTTACTATGGAAGACACCAGCTGTATGCCAGCAGTCTGTGAGTGTCAGGAAGCAGGAGTGAGTGTCATTGCTATTACAAAGGAAAAAGTACAAGGCAAACTGAAAGATTTTAAGGTGGATACGTCACGTGTACCAGATGGACCACATCCCAGAGTCCTGAGAGAGGTTGCTGAAGAGATAACAGATGCATTGGTCATGATCTTTCAAGAATCACCTGATTCTGCCATGGTTCCAGAGAGATGGGAAATTGCAAGTGTCACTCCACTCTTTATGAAGGAAGGAAGAAAAAAGAGTGGAAATTATAGGCCAATTAGTCTAACTCCAGTGGTTGGGAAAATGTTGGAGCCTGTTATTAAGGACTATTATTTGGGGTACTTGGAGACTAACGATAAAGCAAAGTCATCATGGTTTCTGTGAAGGGAAATCTTGCCTGACACATCTGCTGGAATTCTTCGAAGAAGTAACGAAGCAGGGTGGACAAAGGGAAGGTAGTGGATGTCATTTACTTAGATTTGTGAAGGCATTTGATAAGGTGCCTCACATGAGGCTGATTAACAAGACTACGGTGTCATAGGAAATATACTGGCATGGATAGAGTAATGGCTGACAGGCAGGAGATGGCAGTGGGAATAAAGGGGGCCTTTTCTGGTTGGCTGCCAGTGACTTCTGGAGTTCCCCAGGGGTCAGTATTGGGACCGCTACTTTTCACATTGTTTGTCAGTGATTTAGAAAGTGGCATTGATGGCTTTGTGGCAAAGTTTGCAGATGATACGAAGATTGGTGGAGGAGTAGGTGGTGCTGAGGAAGTAATGTGTTTGCAGCAGGACTTAGACAAATTGGAAAAATGGGCAAAAAAGAGGCTGATGGAATACAGTTTTGGGAAATGTATGATAATGCACTTGC
The DNA here is from genome assembly GCF_030144855.1 of Hypanus sabinus. Classification (NCBI taxonomy): domain Eukaryota; kingdom Metazoa; phylum Chordata; class Chondrichthyes; order Myliobatiformes; family Dasyatidae; genus Hypanus; species Hypanus sabinus. Next base: position 74,967,068 of record NC_082719.1, read on the forward strand.
TAAAAGGAACAATAGTGCAGACTATTATCTAAATGGGGAGAAAATTTAAACGACAGAGATGCAAAGGGAATTAGGAGTCCTCGTGCAAGACTCTCAGCAGATTAATTCACAGGTTGTGTCTGTGGTAAAGAATGCAAATGCAATGTTGGCATTTATTTCAAGGGGAATAGAATATGAAAACAAGGATTCTGGTCAGACGCCACTTGGAGTACTGTGCTCAGTTCTGGTCGCCTCACTACAGGAAGGATGTGGAAGCCATAGAAAGGATATAGAGGAGATTTACAAGGATGTTATCTGGATTGGGGAGCATGCCTTATGAGAATAGGTTGAGTGAACTTGGCCTTCTCTCCTTGGAGCGACGAAGGATGAGGGGTGACCTGATAGAGCTGTATAAAATGATGAGAGGCATTGATCATGTGGATAGTTAGAGGCTTTTTCCCAGGGCTGAAATGGTTGCCACAAGAGGACACAGGTTTAAGGTGCTGAGGAGTAGGTACCAAGGAGACATCAGGGGTAAGTTTTTCACTCAGAGTGGTGAGTGCGTGGAATGGGCTGCCAGCAATGGTGGTGAAGGCAGATACAATCAGGTCTTCTAAGAGACTTTTAGATAGGTACATGGAGCTTAGTAAAACAGAGGGCTAAAGGTTAGCCTAGTAATTTCTAAGGTAGGGACATGTTCGTATCTATGTTTCTAAGGAGATACTGCTGAAGCTTTATAAGACACTAGTTAAGCCACACTTGGAGAATTGTTATCAGCTTTGGGACACTTATCTCAGAAAGGATGTATTGTCTGAGTACTTTTTCCTTATTGTTATGAATGATATATTCGATACATTTGTTTTGCACTGTATTAATCTCCATTTTGTTGATTTTTTTGTAGTTGTACTGTAGAAACGCTTAAAAAATTAATAAAAAAAAAAGAAAGGATGTATTGTCATTGGATGGAGTCCAGAGGAGGTTCACGAGGAATGAAGAAGTTAACATATGAGGAGCAGTTGGCACCTTTGGGACTGCACTCACTAGAAATTAGAAGAGTGTGTGGGAACTCATTGAAACCTACCAAATGTTGGAAGAGCTCGATAAGGTGGATGTGGAAAGAATGTTTCCACTGGTGGGGGTATCCAGAACTAGAGGGCACAGCTTCAAGATAAAACAGAAGTAAGGAGGATTTTTTTAGCCAACAAGTGCTGAATCTGTGGAATGCTCCGCCACAGTTTGCAGTTGAAGCCTATTCCATGGGTAGTTGATAGATTCCTGATTGGTCGGAGCATCAAGGGAGATGGTGAGAGGGCAGGTGCGTGGGGTTGAATGAGATCCAGGATCAGCCACGATGAAATGGCAGAGCGGACTCAATGGGGTGAGTTCTGCTCCTATGCCTTATGGTCTAAATATCACTCAAGTACGACCATAATACATAGATATTCAATCGGTTATTTTGCCTGAAGTTTCTAGTTTTCCTCATGCATCACACACTTGCAGCCAAAAAATTATACATTGCAGTACCAGGAAATCAAAAGATGAATACTATTGGCATGAGTTATGTGAATCAATTCAAATTACATGTTATTTAAAATTCGATAGATTAGAATCTAATCCCAAACAGTTATTTCTAAAGCAGAAAACAATTTCTAAAAGCAATGTAAGTGAATATAAAGGCACATCATTATTTGTGCAAATATTTAAAAGTTAAATGATTAATCATAGTTTCATGTTAAAATAATTGCAACTACACCTGACAGCATCGAAACCCTGGACAATAAGCAGACAAATCGTCCGAAACCCCAGTGTATTTGTGTTTCATTTGCATGTTGGGGAATAGCTTAATCTTTGCCGTGTGTGTGTGTTTTTTTCATTTCCTCTTGATGAACTGATTGAGATTTGATGTAAGATGCATCAGTGTCCATTGTTCCGCCCTTCTCAAAACTCAGCTCTGATTCCATGTCACTTCCAATAGCTGCTCTACATGGATGACAGCTTTGTTGGAAAAAATATAAGCAGAATGACAAATGAAGAATTTTAGAAGTATAAAGTTCATTCCTTTGTGATATCACCTCAACATGGTACATTGCTATATGACAGTAATAGTTAGGTAAGTGGTGGGGCCCATTGGGTACTAAAAAGAAGATGTATAGTATTAATGAGACAGGATGCAGTCATTGTATTAGGTGCACCTGTACACATGCTCATTAACGCAAATATCTAATCAGCCAATCATGTGGCAGCAACTCAATGCACAAAAGCATGGTCAAGAGGTTCAGTTGTTCTTCAGCCATTCATTGGAATGGGGAAGATATGTGAGCTGAGTGATTTTGACCATGGCATGATCATTGGTGTCATACTGGACGTTTTGAGTATCTCAGAAATGGTCATCTCTGGGATTTTCACACACAACAGCCTCTGGAGTTTTCAGAGAATGGTGTGTAAAACAAAAACACCCCAGTGAGTGTCAGTAGGGTGGGTGAAAATGTCTTGTTAATGAGAGGTCAGAAGAGAATGGCCAGGGTGGTTCAAGCTGACAGGAAGGCGACAAGAAAGCTTGCATTACATCTGCGGTATGCAGAAGGACATCTCTGAATGTACAAGACTTCAGTTTTGAGGTGGCTGGCCCACAGCAGCAGATAATGACAAACATACACACAGTGACCACTTTATTAGGTACAGGAGGTATCTAATAAAGTGACCACTGTGTTTATATTAGAGCTATTCATTTGAGCTACAATGGAGGAGGACTTTACATTAAGCAAGGTGGATGAGCTTAAAATAAAATAATACCAAAAATGTTGGCAGGATTTAATATGGATTTTCACTAAAATGATATGGGTAGTTTGCAGCATTTTAGTGTATAGTATAAAACAGTCAAGCTATGGTTGTGCTGGATTACTTGGGACTTTCAAATGATAGACCTTCTTCATTGACAGATTAACCAGAGAAAATAGCCTTCATTTCAGGATAAATCTCTGATTTTTTTTCAATTATATTTCAGGATTAAAAATTATATTAACTATCCATCTTTACAAAGTCATAAGTAACTAGAAATCCCATTTTATTACCAATGAAAAAAAGTTAACAGGTTTCAGGTGGAACTTTGAACAGTTTTATATACAGGCTTCTCCCCGCTATCTGAAGGTAGAACGTTCCTATGAAATTTTTTGTAAGCTGAAATGTTGTAAAGCGAAGAAGCAATTACCATTAATTTATAATTTGTTAATTACCATTATTAAGCAATTACCATTAATTTATTAATTTGGGTCTGAGAACACTCAAATAATTTTCCCATATTAATTTATATGGGAAAATTATTTGAGCATTCTCAGACCCAAAAAATAACCTACCAAATCAAACCAAATGACACATAAAACCTAAAATAACAATAACATATAGTAAAAGCAGGAATGATATGATAAATATACAGCCTATATAAAGTAGAAATATTGTATGTACGGTGTCGTTTCACTTATCAAAATCGGGAAGACAGCGAGCCAAAATCGATTTGGAGAAAAAAAAATCGGCACATACACGCACTTGCACATACACGCCTATGTACATACATGCGTACGCACATACATGCATATGCACATACACGCATGCACACACAACTGCCTGCACAAGGCTTCACGGTCATTGTAGTCTTTCTCAGGATAAACACGCATATTATGTGGGCGTCTTTTTCTCATAAAAGCGAAAATCCTCTTTGGTTTGCGAAAACAGGTACTAATGTGGATCTTTTGTATCAGCGAGCTGTCGTAAAGCGAGTGTTTGAAAAACATGGGCCACCTGTACACTTATTATTTCAATTTCCCAAACCTTGCTGTCCCAAAAATGATTATGTTCGGTCTCATCTTATGTCTCTCACAACAAAGGATTCCGGGGGGTCAAATGCTATTTGAACAAAGACATATTGTCACAACCACGGATTCGGCAGCACAACAGATTCCACAATTGCGCTCGTGAATGTGCACGTGCCAGCTAATTATTATTTCATTGTGATAGTACTTAACCCCATTCATTCCGACATAGTATTTGTCAAGACTTGAACACAACAATGCTTCGTTGCCTGCTTGCATAATGCCTTAGAGACTGGACTGTCGAGTCAACGGACTCTGACAACTAGCGATATTTGTTTTATATTTAGCTGTTCTTTTCAGCCACAGTGTAGGCTTTGTTTTAATCAACGGTCCTGTTTGGCCTAGCGTTTATTGTTTCCTTTTCTCTTTAACACTGTTCGCATCAAAGTCTGTTATCTATCGACCCGTGTCAGTGTCTCTCACTCCACACTTGGGCCATGTCTGCACTGGAGGACACCAATAGTAACTCAAGAGAACTAGTGTGAAGTTCTTGAGGAGAAAGACACATATTTCTTCTATCTGATGTGCCAGTTTACTTAACCTCCAACCAGTATATATTTGGACTGTAGGAGGAAGCCAGAGCATCTGGAGGAAATCCACGTGGTAATAGGGAGAATGTAAAAATTCCTTACAGACAGCAGCGGGAAATGAACCTGGGTCTCTAGTACTGTAATGAATTGTGCGAACTCCTACATTACCATGCTTCTCCTATGATGATCAACTGTGGATGAGGATGAGACAGAGGAGGAGGAAGAGGAAGATAAGAGAAAAGGAAGGAAAGGAGAAAAAAATGAAGAAAATTGAACTATACTGTGTTATACTCAGTAATAAACTCACAAAATGCTGGTGGAACACAGCAGGCCAGGCAGCATCTAGAAGGACAAGCACCGTCGACGTTTCGGGCTGAGACCCTTCGTCAGGACTAACAGAAAGGAAAAATAGTAAGAGATTTGAAAATCTGTTCACAGATACTAGCTAGATATCTAAGCATCTGCAATTTCCCCATTAGTACTTACATGAAGCTAGGAAAGGGCAAGGGGATTGCAACGTTCACAACCCACATCTATTTGTCTGACACACAGACCTTGTACCGTCTGCTTGTTAATCAGCTGTAAACATACTAGTAAAGTAATTAGTACCTCAGTAGGTTTGGGCACCAGGGACAGAGTCCGTTTCTGGGTGCCCCATTACAGGAAGTATGTGAAGATTCTGAAGAAGGTGTGGAAGAGGATAACCAGGATGCTGTCTGCTTTAGAGAATATTAACTATAAGAAAAGTATTCTCAAATTGGATAGTTTTCTCTGAAGCATCAGAAGTTGAACAAAGACCTGCTAATGGTTCATAAAATTAGGAGAAGCATAGAAGGGTAGATTGTCAAAGTCTTTTTTCCAGGGTAGAAATGCCAAATATTAAAGCACATAGCTTTAAGATAAAAGGAGGAAAGATTAAAAGAGCTGTGCAGGGTAATTTTTCTTAGACATATTCATAAGTACCTGAAATGTGCTGCCAGGAATGGCAGGAAGCAGACATGATGGTGGCACTTAAGAGCCATTTAAACAGGCACATAAACATGTAGGAAATGGAGTGATAAAGAACATGTGCAGACAGATAGGTTTAGCTTAATTTGGCATAGGCACTGTTCTATGTTCTGTGAGTGCAGATGATATATGTGATGCTGTAAAGAACCGATAGAGGTAAGTATATTTGTGAATGTGACTTGGTCATGTGGATGAATAAAGGGTTGGACCCAGAATATCGACTGTCCATTTCCCTCCATAGATGCTGCCTTTCCCTCTGAGTTCCTCGTTCCTCTTGTTTTTCATTTCTTTTGTAAAGTGTTCACTGAAGTCATGGCATTGACCATCTCACCTTTCCCTTTCTGTGGCCCTTGCATGTGTACCTACAGTAACCAGACAAATGTCCTTGCTGCACCCTCCTTGGGAATTGCTGAAGCCCAGCATCTCTCAAATTGCTTCATTCTTGAGGTCTCCCAAATCCAAATGGATTTTTCCATTATGGATACCACAATGCACTTCCCGTTTAAGAGGTACAGGCTGACTTAGTGCAGTTAATCACTCGTAATACAGGGAGTCAGGCTGTAAGCGTAGGCTGCATGTGGAGATCATACAAATGAGTAGGAAGCACAATATGTGTAAAGCCTACAATCAAAGCAGCATGCCATCCGTAAACTGTGATCAGCCCATTTCCCAGGGTCATCCACTTTAACCACATCATGCTTTAATTTGTTGCTTAAGCAAGAATAAAAAATTACACTTACTCACTGTGGATCTGATTTGACCAGCTGTTGTTTTCACCACGTAGTACTGAAGCAAGGCAGAAGCTTCTTGAAACTGGATATAAGCATTTGGATTAATTTGAACATCAGTCTTCAGACTCCACAGCCAAATCACTTGATATTCAGATTATCTGATTGCTAAAATGCCCTGAAAAAAAAACATTATTGCATGGTAGTTTCTGCCTGAAGTGTTTTCTTAGAGCAGTGGGTAAAGTTACAACAAAGCAGATGGCTACCTAAAGGTGCAGTGAAGACTTGATAATGTATTTCCAATCAATCATTTTAATTAAATGGTAGCATGAAATGAAAGAGGTGGATCATGTATTTTGGGTTTACTTTAAGGAATTAAATATGAAAAGAAAGTAATATCATAGCAGAGAATAGTAGCTTGCTCTAGAGTAGCAAGGTATAGCATGATAATTGTTATTCTAATAGCTGTGCCAATATTTACACCACAGTCACCATTCCAGAGGAGCAATCACCCACACAGTTATTATACCAGTTCAGTGATCAGCTGCAGAGTCAGTATACCTACCCAGGCAGCAATCTGACCTACTGCACCTACACGAAATCAGTAGTTTACTATCGACGCATTTCCCAATGCAATAAAAATAAAATATCTTAAGTATGTGCTTTGCCATGAACATACATTGAAATCAAACTGTGCATTTAATCCCTTTGAGCCCTGAATGTCTTTTGAAACTTGGATAGTTTTTAACTGCCAAGATTACTCCCCTCTAACTCCTCCAGGTTTGATCAAATTAATCTGGTTTCATGGTAGTCTGGAGACTTCTGCATGACTTCACCCAGTCCTCCAGGATTTAAATTGTCATGCAGGCATGACCCAGTTTGGCACCAAACATCAGTTTTGAACAACAAGACAGTTCTATTTGAGAAAGAAAATGTCAATTGAATGGTTCTGACTACATAGCCCCTCTCAATGTGCATGGGCAATTACAATATTCCTGTTGACTTTACATCAGTGTCCTGCTGACTCTCCCAGTCTACAGTTTTAACCTGCTCTTTGACTATTTTTTAAGTTGTCACACAAGTTTAAGAAGGTATATGTTGTTTTGACCTTTATAAGAGACATGAGGCAATGTTGCAGCTTTCTCAAACTCCGGTTAGACCACAATTGGAGTATTATATCAGCTCTGGTTGCCTCATATAGGGAAGATGTAGAAGCATTAGAGGGGTTCAGAGGATATTTACTAGGATGCTATCTGGTTTAGAGATCATATCTGAAGAGGAAACATTGAGTAAGCTAGTGTTCTTCTCCTTAGAGTGAAGGGTGATGAGAGATGATTTGATAGAGATGTATAAGAAAAGAACCATAGATTGAGTGGACAGCCAGAGACTTTTCCCCAGAGTAACAGAAGACATCTTTTTAAGGTGAGTGGAGGAAGGTTTAGGGGAGATGTCAGAGGTAGGTTTTTTACACATAAAGTTGTAAGCGTCTTTAGTGCACTGGCAATGCCAGTGGTTGGGGCTGATACATTAGAAGCTTCTAGATGGGCATATGAATGAAAGAAAAATGGACAACTATCGGCTATGTAGGAAGAAACGGATAGACTGATCGTGGAGTTGGTTAAAGGGTGGGCACAACACCATCACTCAAAGGACCAAGTAGAACCTAGTTTGAACTCTTTTTACAGTACATGAAATTTATTCTCATTGCATTTCGCTTGAATGCTGTTTTAACCTTGGAGCTGAATCTACAGTAACCTAGAGGTAAGAGGAACTGGCAGCAGAAGAATCCTAGGGATATGTTTAGGGAGCCCGAAAGAAGTCTGGCTGCATAGGCTTCTTACTCCTGTAGGTGAGCAATGTCTGCTTCAGGGGGACACCCATCAAGTGTGTTACAAAGGAGATGATTTAAAATTTCCTGAATCCTATGCTAAAAAAAGAGCTGTTTAAATCAAGCTTTTGCTTATAGAGAATTGGGATATCAAGATTATTTTACATGCATTAATCCCCTTCTAATTTTTAGTTATCTTGAACTAATTAAAATAATCCATCATGCCTGGAGGTCCCACACACTATAAAATAATATGCCTAAACATTAACAAATTTCTTGACTCCTTCATACTGGAGTTAAAATGCTGTAGGAGGATAACCCTGTGGTAGAAAAAAGTCATTTACGGTAATTGTGATCAAAGTTCAAAGCAAGATTATCAGTGTGCATCAACAGTATTTTTTTCAACATAACATCTTCATTCCTAATCACCAACCAACATTCAGCAATGGCAGCTCACCCGATTAAGAGGAAGGCTGTCTCCTAACCACACTGAATAAGATCAGCAGTGCCTTATAACCAAATGGTTAACCAAACTTGCAATGCTGTTTTGACGAATCACTGACAAATGCGACAAGTATTGAAAGAGCGACCTACGTACGTTGTCTATAAATCACAAGTAAGTAGCACCATCTGCCTGCCATAATTAACAAATTTTAATTGGGTATTAATATGCACACATTTTAACTAAACGTGCTGCAAGAGATAAATAAAGTTAAATAAAGGGTCTGCAGCTGATTTTAACACTGCTGTTGAAAATACTTCAAAATTTCATTGACCTAAGTAATGACTTTACAATGCTCAGCTTAATTTTTTCTCATGGTAAAGTCATTTTTAATCATTCTGGAATGCAGCCCATACTGATAATAAGTAGAACACTGTCCTTTTAAATCCTTCCAAGGATTGATATATAAACTGAAACATATTTCCATTGCTTGCTGGTTCCGGTTACTGACATTTTTTTTTCCAAAGCTATTCAACAATATTGCGGTGTAAACCCAAAACAATTGCAGGATTTAAATCATCTGGATTTATATAATCTGCATCTAACTAGATTGGTATAATTCAAGGTCACAACAGATTGTGCTATCACTGTAATAGCTCCCTTACTGGATTAACTGTTTCCTTTTCATCATTTTGGAAAGCTGGACCTCCATCCAACTTTTTCCAAAAAAAAAACAATTAGGCAAAATCAATAAGAACATTTACTTTGACTGACCAAGAAGCTTCACACCTCATATAATTCACTTACAATGACAGGAGGTTGCATTACAAATATCATGTTAGAAACAGGGTGAATGAAATTAATGCAGACATGGTTTCATGTAGAAATAAATTACTTACAATGTAGAACTGCAGAAATATTTTCAAGGCCGTGGAGAATGATTAGGAGAAGGGAGTGAATCGGATACATTTCAGGATACCTATACCAGCCTATCTGACCAAGTGGTACTTTTTTCGCTGCAGGACCTAAAGTTAATTGATTATATATGATCAAGTAAAGGCTACTGCATATGGTACAGCTGAAGTTTAGATGTTCACTCAGCTCTTTGTGGAGTCCCGTTTATTATATTTGATAAACAAGATTATATAATTTTCTAAATTGGAATAGAGGTGGTTTAAAAAATAATAAAGTCTCTGTTTTGTACAGCATAGATATAGGGTCATTAGCCCACCACATCCACAACAATCTTTTGTCTATTTACTCTCATACCATCTTCCTACATTAGGTCCATACCCTACTATGCCTTGTCATTCCAATGCCCATCTAAATACCTCTTGTGCAATAATTCCACCTCCTCCTCTGGAAGGGCTTTCCAGACATCAGGATGCCATGGGTAGCATGGTAATGAACCAGCTAGTGTAACAATTTTGATCGGGGTTCAATTCCCCCTGGTGTCCGTAAAGAGTTTGTATGTTCTCACTTTGATTGTGCAGGCTTCCTCTGAGTGATCTAGTTTCCTCCTACATTCTAAAGATGTGTAGGTTAAGGCGAGTAAGTTGCAGGCTTGTTATTGCGATGGTATTGGGCTTGCTGACCACGAAGTTCTAAATTCAAATGAAGACCTTAATCCCCATCAGATATACAATAAATATCCATGAATACTCCCGCTAAAGAGAGATTATACTGTAACTACCCAGTCTTAAAAATCTGCTTCACTTCCCTATTTATTCCCCACTATGTTTAGCTGCCAATGCCCACTATTCAAGTAGTGGGTCCCCTCTCCCGACAAAGGAGAAGTTATTGCCAGCTAACGAAGTAGTTTAAAACACAGTTCATGCATTTTCAGTGATACAAATTAAAATCCATAAAACACCCTTAAAACTCATTTTAAGACTGACAGAGGATTTCTATCTTAAACATTCCCAAATTCTCACAAAGGATTTCTATCTTATAAAGCACTTCCAGATTACAAACCATTCTAAATCGCTAAGCATTTCTTAAACAGAAAGCACAAAGGCTTTCTAAAACATACACCCTGTAGAAGATAAAGCATAAAGCATAAAAGACAAAGGATTGCCAAAACACTGGTACAATTCCTATAAACTAAAAAGGCATACCAAAGATGCAGGCAAAGAAATCATCTGTCACAACTACCAAAGCTTGAGAATGGATTCACCCCTGTTTCTTCCATGCTTCTTGATGTTCCTTACCCCATTCCTAATGAGCATGAGTGGCTCTCTACAATTTACCTTTCCCTACCACTTGGGTGACTTCATGTTCACATGATATTTTCTCAGATATATTTTTAACACAAATGGTTTAACAGCTTCATTTGAAGATTTGGACCTCAGCTTAATGTTTACAGTTCACAAGTAATGCTGTAAGGCTAACTTCTGAGCACATAAAACCTTCAACTATAAACACATCACTAATTGATATACTAAATGATATTTGTGCTGCCTTTGTGGCAGTTATTAAGTTTATAATATTTTCGCTTAGTAATTGGTTTGTTAGTATTCTAGTTAAAGTTAGGATTGTTTAAAGTTGTCTGTGAGATATCGCGGCATGCGATGACGTCACATCCGGTTTCGCCGCGTCCTGTGGGAAAATACCGGTTTGGAGAAATGGAAAGGTGGGGGTCGAGACATGTGCGAGCAGCAGCGGCAGCAGCAAAGTTTTCTCTCTACGCACCAGAAACATTTGAAAGCAACGCTTTTTCACCATACGTCAATGTGGAAGAGTGAACAGTAAACGGTTAATCTTACTGTGATCCTTTCGTTATTGACAAAGGTTTAACTCGGTGTTTAGCTCGCCGTTCCGTTACACCCGAGCGAGAACGCTACAATATTATCAATCTGTCCTGCAAGATTCCTTGAGCAAAGCAACTTAGGAGTCAGCGTGTCTGTCAGAAACACCCCAAATACAGAGTCTTATACTCTACCTGATGGAAATGTGAAGGCAAATGCTAACACTGCAAATGTAATGTTAGAACTAATTTCAAGAGGACTAGAATGTATGAGTAAGGATGTAATATAAAGGCTTTATGAGCCATTGGTCAGACCACACTTGGAATATTGTGAGTAGTTTTAGTCCCTTATCTAAGAAAAGATGTGCCGGCATTGCAGAGCATCTGGAGGAGGTTCAGACAAGTGATTTTGGAAATGAAAGGGTTAGCATATGAGGTTAGCATATGAGGAATGTCTGGTAGTTCTGGGCCTGTACTCATTGGAATTAAAAAGAATGACAGGGGGTTCATTTGAAATCTATCAAATATTGTAAGGCCGGGATAGAGTAGATGTGGAGAAGATGTATTCTATTGTAGGTGAGTCTAGGAGCAGTGCAGACAGCCTCAGAACAGAAGGATGTCCATTTAGAACAGAGAAGAGAAGGAATTTATTTAGCCAGTTGCTGGTAAATCAATGAAATTCATTTCCACCATGGTTGTGGGGGCTAAGACACTGAATATATTTAAAGCAGAGGTTGAAAGGTTCTTGGTTAGTCAGGGCATCAAAGGTTATTGGGAGAAGGCAGGAGAATGGAGTTAAGAGGAATAATAAATTGGCCATGATGGAATGGGGGAAGCAGACTCAATGGGCCGAATGGCCTAATTCTGCTCCTATGCCTTTGAGCTTTATGGTCTTATTGAACAATAATAAAGCAGATGTCTGGGCTAGCAGCTACCTCTACAGGTAGAGTATCTTCTATCTACAGAGCTTGTTTGCAAAGATACTCTTTAGAGAGTGCTTTGTTTTAACTTCAATCTGATTACTGTTGGCCACTTACCTTTGAAAACTGACTTTAAGATGTTGTGTTGGCCTTCATTAGATGCAGGACTGACTTCCGTACTAGTGCATTGCAAAGTCGAAACATTATGCGTTTGAGACAGGGTCTCAGATGGAGATGGAGTAGGAATGATCAATTCAGTGAGGAGGAGGAGTTTCAATGTCCAACCGACTAACTCAGGTGTGTGGTTGGATCACTCTAAGCTTTGAGCTGATTTGGAAAGTTCGAGAATGGCCTTGGGCTGGGTGGCTAGATCTAGGTCCATAGCATATCACTACACTGAGGCCCGGGCCCTAATGCAAGGTACAGTCCGGTGTTTGGACAATTTAAACACTGGCCCAGATAGACTGAGAAGATAGGGTGTCAGAACTGGAGGCAAAGGTTGGGCTGATCTCGTCTCTTTCATGATGTTCATTCCTCTTTCCACAGTGCTGAGTCTGTGAGACGTCTCCGGCTGCTGTGAGCTTTGTGGCAATTTGCCCGCTAATGTGATGAACTGAGGCAAAGGCTTCGACTGAACTCTGGCCGCCCAATTCAGATCTACAGACTCAATTTGGTTCAGAATGCTGTTGCTTGCCTCTATTGTGTACATGAATTGTGCTTTTTCTCTTTCTCTGCGCATTGGGTGTTGGTCTTTTTTAATTGGGTTCTTTTGGGTTTCATGCTTTGTGGCTGCCTGTAAGCAGACAAATTTCAAGGCTGTATAATTTATTCATACTTTGATAATAAATGTACTTTGAATCCTTTAAAGAGTCATGTGGTAATGTTGCAGCTCTAGAAAACTTTGGTTAGACCACACTTGGAGCATTGAGTTCTGTTCAGGTTGCCTCATTATAGAAACATCTTTCCCCTCAAATCCCCTTGTGCCTTCCACTCATCTTAAACCCTGTGCCCTGTTGTATTTGATACCCTTATCCTGGGAAAAATATTCTGATACTCTATAAATACCACTTACAATTTTACACAGCATATCTCTGTCAGGCTACCCCTTATCTTCTTTGCTCCAGGAAAAACAAGCTCAGCCTATCCATACTTTCCTCATAAATAAAGCCCTCTAATTCTGGACACAACCTGATGAATCTCCTCTGCATCTATGCAATGCAAACATTTCCTTCCTATAGTAAGTCCAACCAGTATTTTGTCAAGTTGCAACATAATATCCCAACTTTTATACTCTCTACCCTGACTTATGACGTAAGAATGTCAAATGCCTTACTCATTAATATATCTGCCTGTGTTGCCATTTTCAAGGACCTATGAACTTGAATTCAAGGTCCCTCTTTTCACCATCATTCTTAGAGCCCTATCATTTACATGTTGTCAAGCTATTTATTTTCCAAAATGTATCACCTCATGCTTCTCAGGATTAAATTCCATTTGTCAATGTTCTGCCCAACTTTCCATCTGATCTACATCCTACCACAGCTTTAGACAAGCTTCCTCAATAACCACAACACCACAATTTTTTTTATCAAGCACAAACTTACAAATCATCAGAATTGGAATTAAGTTTATTATCACTGACAAATAGGTTTTTTTTTTGTTTTGTAGAAACAGTACTGTGCAATATGTAAAGAACTACTATAGATGCAATAAATATATAAAAATTAAAAATTGCAAAAAGAGAGCAAATAGTGTTCATGGGTTCACAGACCATTCAGCTGGATGAGAAGTGCTACCTAAAATGTTGAGTGTGGTCCCTCAGGCACCTGTACCTCCTCACTGATGGTTGCAATGGGAGAAGGGCATGTCCTGGGTGCTGAGGGTCTTTCATGATGGATGCCTCTTTTCCTTGAGGCATCATATTTTGAAGATATCCTCCATAGTGGGGAGGCTAGGGCTCATGACGGAGTTGCATACTACTTTTTTCCCAACCCTAAGTCCAATATTCACTTTCAAGTCATTCCTGTACCACAATCAGCCAGGTCACTTTAGATCCCAAGTGCCTTAATGTTCTGGACCAGCCTAATATACAGGATCTTGTCAAATGCCAGATTGAAGTCCACATAGACAACATCCACCGCCCTGCCTTCATGAATTTTGAAGAGGACTACTCAATCCTATAGAATTAATTAACATTCATTTTAATATACAAACATATATCTCCACCTTCTGTTAAGTAGATGCCCTGAAAGACTAAAGCTGCCACTATTCAAAGTGTTTATGATGAGGTGGGTTTTAACTCAAAGCAGGAGCAACAGACTACCCCACACAAGAGTAGGTACCAGTTCTAAGTACTAGTACTTAGTACTAAGTACTAAGGTACTAGTACTAGTACTAAGAGTGGGTGCTAGTTCTAATGCTAGTTTTAGGTTTTGATGTTGTTGCTGGTAATGGAGCGGGAGCTGCTGGACTGGGTGCTACTGATAATGATGATGTAGGTGTTGGTGCTGGCCTTGCTGCATTCTACCCACATGTAGCAAAATAGACTAAACCTCCTTGTTTAGGATATAACAGATTTTCACAATACAAAGAAAGGAGGGAGGCAGAAAACAGAGAACTATCATCCTATTAGCCTAACATAAGTAGTGGGGAAGATGCTAGATTCCATTATTAAAGATAAAATAGTGGCATATCTAGATAGCAGTGATAGGATTGGGCTGAGCCAGCATGGATTTACCAAGGGCAAATCATGCTTGACTAATCTATTGGAGTTTTTCGGGGATGTAACCAGGAAGTTAGACAAGGGAGATCCATTGGATGTAGTGTACCTCGATTTTCAGAAGGCATTTGATAAGGTCCCACATAGGAGATTGGTGGGTAAAATCAGAGCTCATGGCATTGGGGGGAAGATATTGATATAGATAGTAAACTGGTTGGCAGATAGAAAGCAAAGGGTAGCGGTGAATGGGTGTTTCTCGGAATGGCAGGTGGTGACTAGTGGGGTGCCACAGGGCTCGGTATTGGGACCACAGCTGTTTATGATTTACATCAACGATTTAGATAAAGGCATTGAGAATAGCATCAGCAAGTTTGCTGATGATACTAAGCTGGGTGGCAGTGTGACATGTGATGAGGATGTTAGGAGAATTCAGGGTGACTTGGATAGGCTGGGTGAGTGGGCAGTTACTTGGCAGATGACATTTAATGTGAATAAGTGTGAGGTTATCCACTTTGGGAGTAAGAACAGGAAGGCAGATTATTATCTGAATGGTGTCGAGTTAGGTAAAGGAGAAATACAAAGAGATCTAGGAGTCCTTGTTCATCAGTCACTGAAGGTGAATGAGCAAGTGCAGCAGGCAGTGAAGAAGGCTAATGGAATGTTGGCCTTTATTACAAAGGGAATTGAGTACAAGAGCAAGGAAATCCTTTTGCATTTGTACAGGGCCCTGGTGAGACCACACCTGAAGTATTGTGTACAGTTTTGGTCTCCAGGGTTAAGGAAGGACATCCTGGCTGTAGAGGAAGTGCAGCGTAGATTCATGAGGTTAATTCCTGGGATGTCCGGACTGTCTTACGCAGAGAGGTTAGAGAGACTAGGCTTGTACACTCTGGAATTAAGGAGACTGAGAGGGGATCTGATTGAAACATATAAGATTATTAAGGGATTGGACAAGATAGAGGCAGGAAATATGTTCCAGATGCTGGGAGAGTCCAGTAGCAGAGGGCATGGTTTAAGAATAAGGAGTAAGTCATTTAGGACAGAGTTAAGGAAAAACTTCTTCTCCCAGAGAGTTGTGGGGGTGTAGAATGCACTGCCTCAGAAGGCAGTGGCCAATTCTCTGGATGCTTTCAAGAAGGAGCTAGATAGGTATCTTATGGATAGGGGTATCAAGGGATATGGGGACAAGGCAGGAACTGGGTATTGATAGTAGATGATCAGCCATGATCTCAGAATGGCGGTGCAGGCTTGAAGGGCCGAATGGTCTACTTCTGCACCTATTGACTATTAAAGCTTAATTAGAACTCTCGGGAATGTAAGTCAAAATTCCTCGTGGACTAAAATAGATTTCACAATCACTTGAATATAGTAGTATCAGATTTCCTCATGTCCAGTTTTACCTTGGTATGTTGAAACTTCCCAAAATCATTGTTCTACACCTACCTTCCACTTGCTTTGGAAGCAAAGAAACAAAAATTCACTGAACTGCTCTTCAGGGCAAGAGGAAGCTGTCCAGTGAAGGTAAGATAAATGAGCATGAAAGAATAGCACTTAGTGACAAACTTATTAGGTATACCTGTACACCAGCTCGTTAAGGCACTGTATTCCATCTGCCATTTCTTTGCCCATTCTCCTAATCTGTCTAAGTTCTTCTGTAGCCTTGTTTTCTTCCTCAAAACTACATGCCCCTCCACCTATCTTCATATAATCTGCAAACTTTGCAAAGAAACCATCAATTGCATCGTCCAAATCATTGATATATAATGTAAAAAGAATCAGTCCCAACACAGACCCTTGTGAAACACCACTAGTCACTGTCAGCCAACCAGAAAAGGCTCCCTTCATTCTCACTCTTTGCCTCCTGCAAATCAGCCACTGCTTTATCCGTGCTAGAATATCTCTTGTAGTACCAGCAGCTCATACCTTGTTAAGCGACCTCATGTGTGGCACTTTGTCAAAGTCCAGCTGAAAGTGCAACTACACAACATTAACCAATTCTGCTTTGTCTATCCTGCTCGTTATTTCTTTAAGGAATTCCAACAGATTTGTCAGGTAAGATTTTCCAAGAGCATGCAGCATGTTTTTCCCTTATCTCATAAGATCATATCCTGTCATGTACAAGATAGATTATAATGAACTGCTAAGATTATATGCAGTCATGTAGATACTAGAATTGATCCAATGGGGCAGAATGGTTTGTTTCTGTACTTTAGTATTTAAACAATATGAATAGTTCCCACATTCACTCAACAATCATCCTAATTAATATTTACCATTTTTATCCTGATAGAAAAAGTTCAGTAAGCAAAAATCAAAGCAACCCGTGCTCTTTCACCTCTTTACTATTTGTTTCTAGTGTACGTCCCTTGCTAGAATGTACAATAAATGAATAGTCTTTATATAACTGTGTTGGTAAGAGAGAGTGAAGGTTAACGTGTAAAATGCTTGATTTGCCTTGAATGCATTGAGCCATTTATTTTCTCTTACATCTACTGATAAAGGTCAAGAGTTGGTTCAAGTCATCCTGACTTGTGATTGAGTGTAAGTAAAAATAAAAGTGATTGTCCTTCTACTGAAAATGTGGAAGAGGAAAAATTAATTGTCAACATAATTGTGTTAATATTTATGACAAAAACATATTTCAATTTAAGTGACAACACACACAAAATGCTGGTGGAACACAGCAGGCCGGGCAGCATCTATAGGGAGAAGCGCTGTTGACGTTTCGGGCCGAGACCCTTCATCAGGACTAACCAAAAGGAAAGATAGTAAGAGATTTGACAGTAGTGGGGGGAGGGGGAAATGCGAACTTCGAATTTCAAAAATAGAATTTCGCATTCCCCCCCCCCCCACTACTTTCAAGTCTCTTACTATCTTTCCTTTCAGTTAGTCCTGACGAAGGGTCTCGGCCCGAAACGGCGACAGCGCTTCTCCCTATAGATGCTGCCCGGCCTGCTGCGTTCTACCAGCATTTTGTGTGTGTTGTTGTTTGAATTTCCAGTATCTGCAGATTTCCTCGTGTTTGCTCGTCAATTTAAGTGTTTCTCTTTTCTTCACACTGCTGTGTTGTAAAAAAGCGTCATGGCCTCTCAACTTCTGTTGGAAAGTATTGTAGTGATATTTGGAGGAGATTAGTGAGATTGATGCTCTGCCATGTTTTAAATGTTAGAAAAAAGTTAGAATGTAATCACTTTGTGGAATTCCAAACACACATGAATGAAGCTGAGATTCATGTTGGTTGTCCTTATAATGGACAATGAGAACTGTGAGTGGAGACATACAAAACTTAACCTTTTCCTTTAATGGGAGTGCTCAATCAGTTGAATAATTTTATTTTGTAGCACTGCCTCTACTGCACAGTTTTTCATTTCACCTCCGAATCAAAGCATTTATATTTCCTAAAATGAAGGAAGCACTGATCAAATTCTAGTTGATTGCATACACTACTAGAATAATTACCTTTGCAAAGATCTTTTTCAAGCAGCTGTACGAGGCTGAAAAGAAATAAAGAGTTATGATTTTTGTAGAATACTAGGGTTGTGTCTATTGAAAAACATTGCTTCTGATCATGGGTAGCTTTTCTGGGTTGAGGAAGAACTCTTTTAGTTTTGCAGGAGAACTGTCTTGCCTACAACAACAGCTAAATACTTAATGAAGAAAGAAATATGGTGGTTGGATTTAGAAGCCAATAGGAAGTTTTCTGGGGTGCTTAACATCAAGCTTCATTCATGTGTGATAAAGGAACAGTATCCACACCAGTCAGGAGGTTTGATGGGGGGGAGGTAGGGATTTGAGAAGTAGAGGAGAAAGACCTAGCTGTTGGTGATGGATAACCTAAGCTGATATGATATGAAGAGCCAGAAATACTTGCAATAATGATAGAAGGATCTGAGATCTGAATACACGAGTTCCAGCAATGCAAAATGCTATATATATATGCCTTTGCACATGCAAATCGTATCCTTTCAATTGAAGGTTAACATATAGTGCCACCCTCCCAATATTTATTACAAGCATTTGCTGCTTTAAAATAAAATACAGGTTATACATGCAAGATATAAATTTTTTAATATTTCCTTTTTGAATTAAAATTTCTATTTCATTAGATTTTGGCAATAACAGTGTTTGACCTAATTTTTCTATTCCATTAGAAAAAATTACTTATAATTTAAGAGATAAATATGAAACATTTCTGAAAATTTGGAGCCCTTATTTACAAAAGACAGGATTAAATATATAGATGCTCTGAAGATGAAACAATTGGTTATTAGGGGAAATAAATAAATATACATATTAAAGTTATTACGAATTCCATGGAGCATGTGGAGATCTTCCAACAACCAGGCATTCTTCCTTTCTTTCTTTCTTTCTTTTTTTTTTCTATAGGGCAGTTAGGGGGGAGGGGTTAAGGGGAGGGGGTAAGGGTTATATACATTGTTTTTTCATACTTTGTAATCATTTAAAAATGCAATAAAAAAAGTTTAAAAAAAATAAAATAAAATAAAATACAGGCACAGTAAAATAAAAACGATCATGTGAAAAAGTAGTAAAAAGTTTGTGGTCGAACAGAGCTAAGCAATCTCATCACACAAATGTATTTGGACATAGCTTGGTAGTCCAACCAAATCTAGTTACAAGTAAACATGTAACAACTAATGGGAGGATTGAACTCAATGAACTATCCTGCCTTCAACATATGGCGCAAGAGACAGGCTTGAAGCATTCATTATTATTTCTGAAAGAAGTGCCAAATTAGCAATACTTCTCCCATCATCACAGGTGCCAGTCTTCATCTGGTTCAATTTTCCCTGCTTGACAGTAAGAAATAACTGAGAGAGTTGCACATAGGAAAGGTCCCTAGCACATCCTGCTTAATGTGTAGAATGGCTATGTTTCTGAGCTTGTTTTGTTGCCAGACAAGCTATTCCAGGAAAGCTACAACATGGTCATCTGACCAACTGACCATCTGTGTGAAAAGTTGCTTAGATACATTCTGAGCACTAAAAGCAAGTAAGGACACTAGTCTAAATGATAAACTAATTGGATTTCTGATCTAGAGACCTGGACTAAAGATCTCAAGCCATGAGTTGTAGACTCACTGTTGCAGATGCAAAATCAGAACTCCTGGTTCTGAATTAATTCTGAAATAATAGTAAAAGAAGCTTTGATGGTGAACGAATGATCATTGTGAAGAAAATTCAGATTCATTAGCATGCCCTGTGCAGAAAAACCTGGCTTGACTGATAGTGGTTAGTGACACAAGCACTGGATAATGATTATTATCTTACAAAAGAAAGATCAGTGCCACAACCCCCAAAATTCAATGGCACTGACATTAGTAAATCCTTCTACTTCAACAATTGAGTGATAAGATTTACTGAAAATAAGTGGACCAGTATCCTTGTGGGGATATTCAGTATTCCAGGTTTGATTCTCCAAAGCCTCTCCGCAACCTTTACAGCACGTAAGAGATGGGATGGGACAGTGTCTTCTTGCTCTGTGGACGTGGTTATGACCTGTTTAGTAAACATGCAGGTCAAAGCAGTTTGCTGCTTCAACACAAAATCCCTGAGCAAATGTTTAGCTCCGCATTTAGTGTGTTTGCATTTTCCCAAGGGAGAGTTGGATGAATGGGTCTCCTAATGCATTTTTGTCAGCTACGTAATCCAACAAATCGCATTTCTCAAAATAGCCAACCATATGCTGGTAAGTTTCCTGAAGTGTTCATGCACTTTTTGTCCTTTTTTATTGTTATATTTTGTAACTCCAATAAAAGGAAAACAAGGGAGCCTGGAATAACTTGTGTACATTTCAGTTTCGCTTTAAGTGAGACGCAAACGTATCACTTTGTCGCAACATGATGTATGCAATTCATGTATTTTTACATCTAACCTGTAATGAATTATTTAAACAAATAAAGGATGCTTACTCAAAAAATATATTGCATTTATATTATTGAAATAATAAATACACAGCACTCCTCCTCGCTTAGCTATAAATTCCAACTCAACAGAGCATTCATCTCAACTATATACACAGTATGTTATATAATATAACTAATATATACATTGACATTCACAGCAGAGTAAATGATAAATTATCCCATTCATGCCTGAAGATTTAATCGCTTGGAGGATTTCTTGCTCTTGGGAAATACAGTCTTTCCTGTCAAGAGGGGTCACTTTGCTCAGTAGGTGAGACTTGCAGCTGTCAAATAATCTAAGGCTTTGGGGCCTCCTCTGCGGTAGTTACAGGAGGTGACTATGAGACTGCAGGTTCGACAGCTCTGGACATCTTTCTTCTCCCTTTCTCAGCTTAACTTTCTGGATCTGCTTCAATCCTTGCTTCTCTTCCAGTCCTAGCTTCTTTCTCTCTTTTTAACTCACTTGCGATGTCATTCTTGGTCACACTCCCTTTCTTTATCCTTGGTTCTGCCATGATTCCTATCATGGTTTCGCTCATGGTCCCGAGCTCACTCATGCTTGCATTCCCTCTTTTTTCTTTCTCATGTTCCTTCTCTCTTTCACACCTTTCTTGCTCAATCACATTCTTTCTCTCTATCTTTTCTCTCATTTTCAAATTCTTGTCTTTCTTTTTCTCACCTTCCTTTTCTTCTAATTTCTTATGCGTAGCTCTGAATTTGCAAATTTCTCAAGCACTAATTCCACAGCATGTCATTATCCTCTTCTTTTTCTTTTTTCTTCTTGTAGTTTGTGCTTCTTGATCTTAAGAAGGTGGGTTTAGTTCACTGCAGTATTCTCTTATTAATCCTATTGCTCCCTTTACGATCTGATCTCTCCTCTTGGTTTTCTCATCTTCAACAACATCTGACAAAGCCTCTGTTTTTGTGGCTTCATTGACTCCTTTCTTTTTGTCCTTCCTTTCTTCCAGCTGGGCTTTGGTCTTTGCATCTACTTTCACAAGCAGCTTTTTTGTCTCCCACTTGAAGTTCATGCAATAAACATAATGCACACAAAGTAGATTCTGGTTCTTTATACTCACAAAAGCCGAATGCTTTTAACTTTCCTGAAGATCCTTGAACTCTCTTCCATTTTAAAACCAAGCCACATTTCACAAGTAACTTCCCGATTAACATATCAGGAGCTTTCTCCGATATGTTGCCTACAAAAACTGTTGTAGTCGGATCACTGCTTTTGTCACTTCTACGATTCCTCTGGGCAGCTTGGTCCTTCCTTGGTCCAACATGCTTCCTGACCAGAAGCATAGCGGTTGGCACCAACACCTGTTTGCCCTCTTTTGGACAATGGTTCATGGTGTGCAGCAAGGAGACAGTTGTGGCATCACCCAGTATCTTTCTTAATTTGCTTTCAGTTGACTCTATTACAGGGGGTGTGGCATGGAAATGGAGTATGGATCTATAATCACGTTCTCATTATCTCAGCCAGTCATGACCCCACAATGCTGCCCTTACTGTTTTTACCATATACAAGCCCTGTGTGATTGTTGGTTACAGTATTTCACTGTTATGAATGTGATCCCCTCAGGAGTTACCTTTTCTCCAGGATAAGATACTAGTTGAATGTTTGCAGGCCTCAGCTTAGTATCTTTGATATACTATTCAAACTCA
The DNA here is from genome assembly GCF_030144855.1 of Hypanus sabinus. Classification (NCBI taxonomy): domain Eukaryota; kingdom Metazoa; phylum Chordata; class Chondrichthyes; order Myliobatiformes; family Dasyatidae; genus Hypanus; species Hypanus sabinus. The sequence continues at coordinate 74,989,422 of NC_082719.1, forward strand.
TTTTGTGGAATGACTGAAACAGCTGAGCCAGTCTCCAAATCCATTTTAATTAATTTGCTGTTCACTTCTGGCATCAGCCATATTGCTTGTCTGTCATTAGTTTTCACTTTGTAAATCTCCAGGTTATCCAGTCATGTGTCACTCTTATCATTACCAGATTTTAAAGTTCAAAGTAAAATTTATTATGAAAGTACATATGTATCACCACATACAACCGTGATATTCTTTTTCTGCAGGCATACTTAGCAAGTCTATAGAACAGTACCTGTAAGCTGTAAACATTATAAACTATAAACTGTAAATAAACTGTACAAATGTAGATATAAATACATAGCTATAAATAATGAACATGAAATAACAATATAACAGTGTCCTTAAATGAGTGTAGTTATCTTCTTTTGTCCAAGAGCCTGACGGTTAATCAGTAATAACTGTACTTGAACCTGCTGGTGCGAGTCCTGGGGCATCTGCACCTTCTACCTGATGGCAGCAACGAGAAAAGAGCATGGCCTGGGTGGTGAGGATCTTTGACGATGGATGCTGCTTTTCTACAGCAACATTCCATGTAGATGTACTCAATGGTTGGGAGGGTTTTACCCGTGATGTACTGGGCCATATCCACTACCTATTGTAAGATTTTCCACTCAAAGATATTGATGTTCCCATACCAGGCCATAGTGCAGCCAGTCAACTCACTTTCCACCATACATCTATAGAGGTTTGCCAAGGTTTTCAATGATATGCTGAATCTCCACAGACTCCTGAGGAAGTAGAGGCGCTGTTGTGCTTTGTTCACAATAATATTTATCTGATGGATCCAGGACAGGTCCTCTGAGATAGTGACATGCAGAAATTTAAAATTACTGACCCTCTCCAGCTCTGATCCTCTGATGATTACTGACTCATGGACCTCTCGTTTCGCTCTCCTGAAGTCTACAGTCAGTTCATTGGACTTACTGACATTGAGTGAGAGATTATTGGTATTAACCACTAGCTAAGTTTTCAATCTCCCTCCTGTGTGCTGATTCATCGCCCACTTTGATATGGCCTGCAACAGTTGTGTTGTCAGCAAACTTGTATATGGTGTTGAAGTTGTACTTAGTCACACACTCATTGACGCAAAGAGAGTAGAGCAGGCAAATAAATACACATCCCTGTGGTGCTTCTGTGCCGACGGCATGATTTTCAAAAACAGCATGAGGGTTATTGCTCTTTTTGAAACGGCAACTTGACTTTTTAATCTTTTTCTCTTCCCTGTGCTGTTCATTTAAGATTGTCTACCTGACATGCTCTCTGTATGTGTCCTATTTTGTTGCATTTTCTGCAAGTTTGATAGCGTGGATAGTCAGAGGCTTTTTCCCAGGGCTGAAATGGTTGCCACAAGAGAGCACAGGTTTAAGGTGCTGGGGAGTTGATCCAGAGGGGATGTCAGGGGTAAGTTTTTTACTCAGACAGTGGTGAGTGCATGGAATGGGCTGTCAGCAATGGTGGTGGAGGCAGATGCGATAGGGACTTTTGGATAGGTACATCTCTCAGTGCAACATTAAGCACATTACTGAACTGACAATGAACGGACAATCTCTTCAATTCAGCCATGTAAGCTGAAATGGACTCCCTTTCCTTTTGATTTTAATTATGAAACCTAAAGCATTGTGCAATCAGCAATACTTTGGTTCTAAATGTTGCTGCATTACTTTCATGATTTCAGCAAAGCTCACTTTGTCTGGTTTGGTTGGAGCAGTTAAATTCCTAAGCAAACCATCTGCCTTTAGATCCAATGTACTCAGCATAAACGGCACGAGCTTCTCATTAGCTATTTAATTTGCTTCAAAGTACTGTTCAATTTGTTCAGTATACACTACCCAGATATCTGGTATGTAATCAAAAGCATCAAACTTTCCGATGCAACCAGCCATTTCTGTTCTTTGCGATTAATATCACCCGATACTCACTGTTTATGAACGTGTGAATTCTCCTGTTTTATGGTCTTTCTTTTAACTCAACTGTGTCTGTCCCAGCAAACGAAGTTATCATGGCTCTGGTCTTTATACTCAACCACTTCTTGCAACGCTTTTTTGTACTTGAACGTCTCACTGCACTTCAACAGGTAGGCAGTCATCTCGGGTTTGTTTAAAACTTCCTTGTAGCCTCTGTTATGTTTTGTAACTCCAAAACATAAAAACTATTTGAAAGGAAAATAGGAGAGACGAGAACAACTCGCGTACGTTCTTAATTTTACTTTCAGCAAGATACGCACACATCATGTGTCAGCATCATAAAGTCATAGAGTCATAATGAAGTGCAGCATGAAGCAAGCCATTCAGAACATCTGATCCATGCCAAAACCATTTAGATTCCCTACTCCCTTCAACTGGCAGGGTTCATAGTCCTCCATACCCCTAACATCTATGTACCCATCCAAACTTCCCTTAAACATTGAAATCAAGCTCACATGCACCACTTATGCCGGCAGATCAGTCTGCATTCTGACAACCCTCTGAGTGAAGAAGTAGTCCCTCGTGTTCCTCTTAAAATCTCCTGGGATCAACGGCTGCCTACTCCTACTCAAGTAGTATATTTACAGTATTATTCAAATATTAATGAAATATTAAATACACATCAATTATTTAATTTAAATTTTTTTTCTTAAAGATAAGGAATAGTTTCTCTTATGGCCCCCTTGATATGTAGGAAAGGTGTGAGGAATATTTAAAATTAAGAAAGAGAAGAATATGACATTGACCTGCAGATGTGCAAGTATGGACCAGCCAAGTGTTCAGCCATTGAGTTTATTAACATGTTTAAAGCATGCCTCTGCAATGCAGTTGTGACGTTGCTTTACACTTCATTGATGCATTGCAGGTCCCTTGGAAGCTAAGGGTTCTTTTATTCATTCATGGAATACATGTGTGGTTAGCAAAGCAAGCGTTTATTGTCCATCCTTAAATGCTTCCAACTGAGCATGTTAGGAGTTATATAGATCCTACCCTGAGGGTGTTTGTGCATTAGGTTGGCACTACTTGTCAATTTGAATAGCATAGTGACAGGCAAAGTATGTCAAGCAGGGTGAAGTATGCACTATACGGAATGTGACATTAAGTTTGATGCAGAGATCGTGTACAGTATCTATTCAGGCAAATTGGACTAAATTTGTGCACCTAACTCAGTGTGAACCAAGTCTGAACACCAGCAAGAGCCTTCATACCTGAGCAATTTAAAGTGAACCTTGGTTTTGCCGGAGGTTCAGCATGGATTGATCTGTACGAGGGCTAAGTCCACTGAACAAGACTGAGGGCAAAGCTGGGAGTGTACTGCAATTTCAGCTGAAGTTTACCACTTCACAGTGAAATGCGGTCTTCTTGGCTTTGTACTAATTGAGCCTCCAGCACTATAAGGAGCAAGAGGAGAGAGCAAAAGGTAAGAGAGAGCAGACCAAAGGAGGTGAAAGAGAAGGCTTTAACCAAGGGCAGCATTCTGACCTCCATCTGTCAAAGCAGTAATGTATCTGGGGCTCAGATTTTCAAAGCAACTGATCACTGACTTCAGCCAATAAGCACCATAAAATTATGCTGCTAACATTTGCCGTACATTTCCAGTCAATAAGGCAAAGATGAATTAAAATATCCCTGTTGAAGTACATTTTAAACCACTTCCCTGGTCTTTATTTGATACTGCTCAAGTAAAAATTGGAGCAATTGGAAGTCACTTTAAACAAGCAAAACACATAAAATGCTGGAGGAACGCAGTAGGCCAGGTAGAATCGATGGAAAAAAGTACAGTCGATGTTTCAGGCCGAAACCCTTCGGCAGAACAAGAGGAAAAAAGCTGAGGAGTAGATTTGAAAGGTGGAGGGAGGGGAAAGAGAAACACCAGGTGACAGGTGAAATTTGGAGGGGAAGGATGAAAGAGCTAGGAAGTTGATTGGTGAAAGAGACAGAAGGCCATGGAAGAAAGAAGAAAGAGGGGACCAGAGGGTGGCAATGGGTGAGCAAGAAGATAGCATGAGAGAGGGACAAGGGGATGGGAAATGGTGAAGTTGGGGGTGGAGGCATTACTGGAAGTTTGAGAACTCGATGTTCATGCCATCGGGTTGGAGGCTACCTAAATGGAATATAAGTTATTGCTCCTCCAACCTAAGTGTAGCCTTATCCCAACAGAGGAGGAGGCCATGGATGGACATATTGGAATGGGAATGGGAAGAGGAATTAAAATGGGTGGCCACTGGGAGATCCCACTTGTTATGGTGAACAGAGTGTAGATGCTCGGCAAAGCGGTCTCCCAGTCTACATCTGGTCGCACTAATATACAAGAAGCCATGCTGGGAGCACCGAACACAGCATATGACCCCAAAAGAGTCACGGGTGAAGTGTCGCCTCACCTGGAAGGACTGTTTGGGGCCCTGAATGGTGGTGAGGGAGGAGGTGTAGGGGCAGGTGAAGCACTTGTCTATGTTCCGTCCGACAGAACAAGCAGGATCTCATAGTGACATTTTAATTCCACTTCCCATTCCTATTCCGATAAGTCCATCCATGGCCTCCTCCACTATCGGGTTAAGGCCACACTTAGGTTGGAGGAACAACACACCATATTCTGTTTGGGCAGCCTCCAACCTGATGGGATGAACATCGATTTCTCAAACTTCCACTGATGTCTCTACCCCCCACTTCCACATTTCCCATCCACTTGTCCTCTCTCATGTTATCACCTTGCCCAACCATCACTTCCCTCTGGTGCTCCTCCCCCCTTCTTCTTTCTTCCATGGCCTTCTGCCTCTTTCACCAGTCAACTTCCTAGCTCTGCTTCATCCCTGCCCCTCCAATTTTCACCTATCACCTGGCATTTCTCTCTTCCCTCCCCCACACCACCTTTCAAATCTACTCCTCAGCTTTTTCTCCTCCAGTCCTATCGAAGGGTTTCAGCCTGAAGCATCAACTGCACTTTTTTCCATAGATGCTGTCTCACTGGCTGAGTTCCTCCAGCGTTTTGTGTGTGTCGCTCAGATTTCCAGAATCTGCAGATTTTCTCTTGTTTGTAATTTTAAACCATTAGTAACATCAAACCTAAACTTGGAGAAATAATGCAAACCCCATTCAGTTTTTTACCCCCATTGTAAGCGTGTAGGCTTCTATCCGGTATAGAAAATCTACTTATTCTGAAAGTTGATCTGACATTAAAATTAATACTTTTTGAAAAAGATCTTCTAAAATGTTTCCCAACATATCCAATAGATGCCAAAATTCCACTATGATAAATATCATACAGATGAAATTATATTAAAACAGAAAATAACACAGCACAGGAACAGATCCTTTGGCCGATAAACTAACAATTAAATGGCTAATGAAACTCATCCCTTCGACACACATGAGGTCCATATCCCCTGCATTCTCTGCCCACGCCTCTGCCAATCTACAAGCAACTCAAACACCTCTGTTGTATCCACCACCACCTCTCGCAGTGGATTCCATCCAGGCACCCACCACTTTGTGCAAAAGTTTGCGCCATACATCTCCTTTGAACTTACCCCCCTCTTATCTTAAACACAGAATCAGAATCAAGTTGATTGTCACTGACCTAAGCTGTGAAATTTGGCAACAGTACAGTGCAAGTATAACAAATAAGTAGCAAGCAAGCAAGTAAATGAATGGATAAATAAATAAATAAATAGTGAGATTCAGGAATAGTGAGGTAGTGCTCATGGGTCAAATGTTGAGTATGCATCTTCAGGCTTCTGATTGCAATAATAAGATGTTTGCAAGTCCCAGATGATGAAGGTCCTTAATGAAGGATGCTGCATTATGATGCACCGCCTTTGGAAGATGCTCTTGATGGTGGGGAGTCTTGTAGCAGGCAGAGTCTACAACCTTATAGTCTTGTACATTGTCATCTCTGTTCCAAACCATGATGCAACCAGTCAGAATGCTCTCCACAGTGCATCTAAAGAGATTTAATCGAATCTTTGGAGACATATGAAATCTCCTTAAAACTCCTAATGAATTATAGCTGCTGGAGTGCCTTCTTCATGATCGCATCAATATGTTGGGCCCAGGATAGATCCTCTGAGACATTGATGCAGCAGAATTTGAAGCTACTCACCTTTTCCACTGCTGACCTCTCAATGAGAACTGCTGTGTTTTTCTCCCGGCTTCTTTTTCTTAAGAAGATTCTTAAATCTACAATCTAAGATTGTTTCTTAAGTCTACAACAATTCCTTGATCTTGGTGATGTTGAGTCCAAGGCTGCTGTTGCAACACTACTCCTCCAGATGATCTATTTTTCCCCTAGAACCTTCCTCATTGCCATCTGAGGTTCTGCCAACAACAGTGGTGTCATCAGTGAATTTATAGATGACCTTGAATGGTACCCTGCCAGACGGTCATGAGTTTAGAGAGAATAAAACACTGGGCTAAGCATGCACTTTGAGATGCAACTGTGCTGACCTTAGGGTACATACTTATCTGTTCTGACTGTGGTCTCCCAATGAGGAAGTGGAGAAGACAGTTGAAGACGGTGGTACAGAGGCCTAGCTTTTGAAGCTTGTTGATGAGTACTGAGGGGGTGATAGTATTGAATGTTAAGATGTAATCAATAAACAAAAGTTTGACATAAGTTTGACCATTGTGCAAGTGGTCCAAAGCCAAATGGAGAGCCAGTGACATTGAATCCTGTCATGGTGGTGGGCAAATTGCTGCTGGCTGGAATGTGCAGTGATGCAGAGGGAAAGACAATGAAGCAGATGAAGTGTTCACTGACTCTTGATAGGAATTGTGCAAAATTAAAGGAAAAACAATAAATGCTAGACCAACAGGGCCGTTAACTAAAACTCTCAAACTGAAATCTAATGTTCACACTAGCTCGGAAGCAGTAATTTAATACTAAGTAAATACTGCTCCTTTTCAGCATCAATCTTAATGGCAGCCTTCTTTCCTAGAACAAAGAAAAATGTAAGCAGGAAGCATTGACATTGCGCGTATGGTGAAAATTCGACAAGACTGAAACGAGAGGAAAGCAGTTAAATATAATCACAATGAAATACTAATTAACTGGAGCATGTACTCTCATGAGCTTGATTGCTAGTCCAATCAGCAGGCCATTTGCGAGGGTGCCCAGATCCCATGGCAGAGTCTATGGCTGTGACAGTAGCAGGTCCAGGCCCTTGCTCAGGCAGGAGTTAACTTTAGCCATAGCCTCTCAAAGCAGATGCAAGTGCTTCTGGGCAATAGTCATACTCTTGGGAAAAGATACTTAGCATGTACCTTATTTATGCCTCAACATTAAATTCAATGTAGGACTATCTTAGGGACTCCATATTTTTCCTCCAGGTTTACTTCAGAAGCCTTCCCCATGAGTGGGAAAGGCAGCAGAGCTCAGTGATCAGAATTTTCCATCTCCTAGATGAGCTGCCATCCACAGTTGATGAGCCCCATCTGCCCAAAGTAACTGGTTTTAAGGCACTAGTAACCCACATTTGCCCATCTACTATCAGTAGATACATTCCGCTGAGTTTAGTAGCTAAGCCATATGTGAAATCCAGGAGCAAACGCGAGGAAATCTGCAGATGCTGGAAATTCAAACAACACACACAAAATGCTGGTAGAACAACGGGATCCCACTACCCAGCACATTTTTCCCTTCCCCCCTCTTTCTGCTTTCCACAGTGATCGTTCCCTACGCGACTCCCTTGTCCACTCGTCCACCCCATCCCTTCCCACCGATCTCCCTCCTGGCACTTATCCTTGTAAGCGGAACAAGTGCTACACCTGCCTTTACACTTCCTCCCTCACCACCATTCAGGGCCCCAGACAGTCCTTCCAGGTGAGGTGACACTTCACCTGTGAGTCACCTGTGTGGTATACTGTGTCCGGTGCTCCCGGTGTGGCCTTTTATATATTGGTGAGACCCAACACAGACTGGGAGACTGTTTCGCTGAACACCTACGCTCGGTCCGCCAAAGAAAGCAGGATCTCCCAGTGGCCACACATTTTAATTCCACGTCCCATTCCCATTCTGATATGTCTATCCATGGCCTCCTCTACTGTCAAGATGAAGCCACACTCAGGTTGGAGGAACAAAACCTTATATATCGGCTGGGTAGCCTCCAACATGATGGCATGAACATTGACTTCTCTAACTTCCGTTAATGCCCCTCCTCCCCTTCTTACCCCATTTCTGATGTATTTAGTTGTTTGCCTGTTCTCCATCTCCCTCTGGTGCTTCCCCCCCCCACCTTCTTTCTCCCGAGGCCTCCCGTCCCGTGATCCTTTCCCTTCTCCAGTTCTGTATTACTTTCGCTAATCACCTTTCCAGCTCTTAGCTTCATCCCACCCCCTCCAGTCTTCTCCTATCATTTCGCATTTCCCCCTCCCCCCACTACTTTCAAATCTCTTACTATCTTCCCTGTCAGTTAGTCCTGACGAAGGGTCTCGGCCCGAAACGTCGACAGTGCTTCTCCTTATAGATGCTGCCTGGCCTGCTGTGTTCCACCAGCATTTTGTGTGTGTTGTGTGAAATCCAGGAGCTGGTCTTGGTTGGCAGAGGCTATTTGAGATGTATACCATTGGGAGCACTTAATAGGTAGTAGGAGCTTATCGAAATCTATAACAACCTTGAGGAACCTTAAGCCATTAAGTTAATGTTTTGATTTAAGTTAAAAGACATTCTTCTTCATATTGTCAATCAGTGATTGAGATAAATAAAATAAAAACAAATAAAAATAAGGCAGGGGCAGGTGGAGCAGCCTTTATTGGAGTGGAGAGTGCTTATTTGAGGCTTTAGCTCTTCAAGGATTCAGTGAGGAGAGGCTTGAGTGAGCAAAGGCAAAAAAGCTGTAGGTAAATTTATTTTTCTGCAGTTTATTGATTGTTTCTTTCTTTATATGGGCATAATTAGAACAGTAGGGATGCCAAGCAGGAGAGTTGAATGCTCCTCTTGCACAATAGGGGAAGGCAGGGAGACCTCCAGTGTCCCTGACAAATTTTCCTGCCAAATGTACATCCAGCTGCAGTTTTCCACACCTGACGTTAAGGAGTTGGAGCTGGAAATGGAGAACCCTGGGTCATTCAGGAGGCTGAGGGGACGATAGATAGGACATATAGTGGGGTGGTTACACCCAAGGAGCAGGATACAGAAGTCAGGAAAGGGAAAGAGATTAAATAGCCAGTGCAGAGTACCCCTGTGTCTATTCCCTCAACATCAGGTATACTATTTTTGATACTATTGGGTGGGGTGGTCACCTAGCAGAGGAAGGTCACAGTGTCCTGGTCTCTGGCACTGAGTCTGGCTCCGTGACTCAAAAGGGAAGTGAGGATGAGAAGTAATGTGTGGTGATAGGGGTTTTGTTAGTTGAGCGAACAAAAAGGACGTCTGCAGATGAGAACAAGATTCCTGGATGGTATTTTGCCTCCCGGGCACCAGGGTCTGGAACATCTCAGATGAAGTCCTCACCATTGTTAAGTGGGAAGGTGAGGAACCAGAGATCATGATCCATGTAGATGCCAATGACATAAGTGGGAAGAGTGACAAAGTTCTGCAAAGGGATTTCAGAGTTTTAGGTAATAAGGAAAGTACAGGAGCTCCAGGGTTATGATCTCAGTATTGCTGCCAATGCCATGTGCTAGTGAGGACAGAAGTGAGAAGATCATACAGTTTAACACATGGCTAAGGATTTGACGTAGGAGGGAGGGTGTCCAATTTTTGGATCATTGGGCTCACTTTGAGGTAAGGTGGGACCTGTGCAGAAGACACAGCCTGCATCTGAATTGGAGAAGGACTAATATCCTAGCAGGAAGGTTTGCTAATGCTCCAAGGTGGGGTTTAAACCAGAGATGCAGAGGGATGGGACCCAGAGAGCCAGAACAGGTAGTGGAGAGGGTGTGGAGACATATTATTAAGGCCTCAGACAAAGTCAGGAAACAAAAGGTTGAGCAAGCTGCAACTAATGTTCTGAAATGCATATATTTCAATGAAAGAAGTATTGTAGGAAAGGCAGATGTTCTCAGGACATGGATTAACACATGGAATTATGATATTGTAGCCTTTAGTGAGACCTGGTTGCAGAAGGGGCAGAAAAGGCAGCTCAATATCCTGGGGTTTCATTGTTTTAGACACAATAGAGCAGGAGGGATTAAAGGGGTAGGGGTGGTGTTACTGGTCAGGGAAAATGTCATGGCAGTGCTCCATGAGAACAGACTGAAGAACTCATCACTTTGTGGCTTTATGGGTAGAACTGAGGAATAAGTAAGTTATGACATATTAAAGTGGCTATAGAATAGACCACCTAACAGTCCATGGGATTTAGAGGAACAGATTTGTAGATAGATCAGACTCTTGCAAAAAACATCATATAGTTATGAAGGTAGGTGATTTTAACTTTGTATATATTGACGGGGAATCCCGTACTGTAAAAAGACTAGATGGGAAACAGTTTGTCAAATGTGTTCAGTAAAGTTTCCTTAATCAGTACATAGAAGAGCCAGTGAGAGAGTTGATCTCCTATTAGGGACAATTAGGACGGAGAACAAAAGTCTTTTTGAGGTACACTGCATCTAGATATCATAATGTTATTAGTTTCAGTAAATATGGAAAAAGATAGGTCTAGTCCATGGATTGAGAATCTAAGTTGGAGGAAGTCCAATGGTACCTAGCAAGTGTGGATTGTGACAGGCCTTTTTTCTGGCAAAGGTGTACTTGGTAAGTGGGATGCCTTCAAAAGTGAAATTTTTAGAGTACAAAGCTTGTTTGTGCCTGTCAGAATGAAAGGTAAGGATAACACATTTAGTGGACATCGGTTTTCAAGACCTATTGAGGTCCTGGTTAAGATAAAAGGGAGGTGCATCACAGGTGTCATCTGGTAGGTACAAATGAGGTACTCAAGGATTATAAGAAATGCAAGAGAACACTTAAGAAATAAATCAGGAGGGATAAAAGAAGGCAGGTGGTTGCTCTAGCAGATTAGGTGAAGGACAATTCTAAGGGATCCCATAAATATGTTAAAAACAAAAGGATTGCAAGGACAAAATTGATCCTCTGAAGAACTGAATGGTAATCCATGCTTAGGAGCCAACAGAGATAGGGAAGATCTTAAATGGATTTTTTGCATCATATTTAGATGGAAGATGGACATGGTGTCTGTAGAAATGAGACAAAGCAGCATTGAGGTCATGGACAAAGCAGATTAAAGAGGAGATGTGGAAGGCTTGCGCAGAATTTGCAGGGGCCCTAGCAGAAATATTTAAAACATTCTTAACAACAGGTGAGGTACCAGAAGATTGGAGGATAGATAATGTTGTTCCATCATTTAAGAAAGGCTCTAAAAATAAACCAGGAAATAATAGGCCGCTGAGTTTGACATCAATTATGGGAAAGTTATTGGAAGTTATTCCAAGTGACTGGATATATGAATATTTGGATAGACATGAACTAATTAGAGATGGTCATCATGGCTTAGTGTGTGGAAGTATGTGTCTAACCAATGTTACAGAGTTTTTCAAGGAAGTTTCCAGGAACGTTGATGAAATCAAGGCAGTGGATGTTGTCTGCATGGACTTTAGCAAGGCATTTGATAAGGTTCCACATGGGAGGCTGGTGAAGATGTTTCAGTCACTCAGCATTCAAGATGAGGTAGTAAACTGAATTGAACATTGGCTTTGTAGGTAATAGATGGTTGCCTCTCTGACTGGAGATGGTGGCTAGTGGTATGCCACAGAAATTGGTACAGAGTCCGCTGTTGTTTGTCATCTGTTGAATGATCTGGAGGATGATGTGATTAACTGGATCACCAAAATTTGAGGATGATACAATAATTGCTGTATACTAGACAGCATGGAATACTATTGGATATGAATCACCTGGAAAAATGGGCTGAAAATAGCAGATGGAATTTAATGGAGACAAGTGCAAGATGTTTTGTAAGACCAAGCAGGGAAGGTCTTATACAGTGAACAATAGGACACTGAGGAGTGCAGTAGAACAAAGGAATCTGGGAATACAGATCCATAATTCATCGAAGATGGAGGCACATGTAGATAGGGTTGTAAAGAAAGCTTTTGGCACATTGGCCTTCATAAATTAATGTATTGAGTACAGTAGATGTGATGTTAGGCTGAAGTTGTATAAGACATTACTTCCTACAAAGCGAAACCCAATAGCATGAATGGCAATGATGCTTCACTACCAGATGAACTCAGTGCCTTCTATGCACGCTTTGAAAGGGAGAACAGAACTACAGTTGTGAAGATCCCTGCTGCACCTTATGACCCTGTGATCTCTGTCTCAGAAGCCAATGCTAGGCTGTCTTTAAAGAGAATAAACCCTCGCAAGGCTGAAGGTCCGATTGAGTACCTGGTAAGGCTCTGAAAACCTGTGCCAACCAACTAGCAGGAGTATTCAAGGACATTTTCAACCTCTCATTGCTACAAGTGGAAGTTCCCACTTGCTTGAAAAAGGCAATAATTATACCAGTGCCTAAGAAGAATTTTGTGGGCTACCTTAATACTATCGCCCGGTAGCGCTCACATCGACAGTGATGAAATGCTTTGAGAGGTTGGTCATGACTAGACTGAACTCCTGCCTCAGCAAGGACCTGGACCTGTGCAATTTGCCTATTGCCACAAGAGGTCAACAGCAGATGCAATCTCAATGACTCTCCACATGGCTTTAGTCCACCTAGACAACACAAACACCTATGTCAGGATGCTGTTCATTGACTATAGCTCAGTATTTAATACCATCATTCCTACAATCCTGATTGAGAAGTTGCAGAACCTGGGCCTCCGTACCTCCCTCTGCAATTGGATCCTCAACTTCCTAATCTGAAAACCAAAATCTGTGCAGATTGGTGGTAACATATCCTTCTCGCTGACAATCAACACTGGCACACCTCAGGGGTGTGTGCTTAGCCCACTGATAAGAAGAGATTTGGCATGTCAAAAAATACACTCAAAAACTTCCATTGTTGTACCATGGAAAGCATTCTGACTGGCTGCATCACTGTCTGGTATGGGGGAGGGGGCTACTGCACAGGACCGAAAGAAGCTGCAGAGGGATATAAATCCTGTCAGCTACATCTTGGGTACTAGCCTACAAAGTACCCAGGACATCTTTAGGGAGCAGTGTCTCAGAAAGGCAGCATCCATTATTAAAGACTTCCAGCACCCAGGACATGCCCTTTTCTCACTGTTGCCATCAGGTAGAAGCCTGAGGGCACACACACAGCAATTCAGGAGCAGCTTCTTCCCATCCGATTCCTGAATGGACATTGAAGCTGTGGACACTACATCACTTTTTAAAAAAATATACAGTATTTCTCTTTTTGCACGTTTTTTAAAATCTATTCAATATATGTAATTGATTTACTTCTTTATTTGTTATTATGTTTTATTTATTTATTTTTTTCTCACTGCTAGATTATGTATTGCATTGAGCTGCTGCTGCTAGGTTAACAAATTTCACGTCACGTGCCAGTGATAATAAAGCTGATTCTGATTCTGAAAGTGATTCTGGAACTTTGGGACTCTTTGGTTTGCAGTTTGGAGATCAGCAGGGTGTTTCAGCACTCTGTAGAGGATTCCAGGCGGCAGAGACTGCATGTGCAAATCTCGTTGCAAGAAGGCTGCAGGGGGAAACTTCCTTTATATTGATAGTGGGATCACTTGTTGCCATTGTGCCTAGAGGATGATACCCAGGTTTTTTGCAGTTTGGATATGGACTTGGACTAAGGACTTTTTTCAGTCTTATAGTTTCTTACATTCTGTGTTTTTCACCTGGTCTTTCTTGTTTTTTTGTGTGTGCAAGGGTCAAGGATTTGGGAGTCAATTTGCTGTTTCGTTTTTGTGCAGGAGGGAGAGATTTGGAGGTTGATGACTGGGCTGCTGTTCTTTTCTTTCTTGGTTTCATGGCTATCTGGAGAGTAAGAATTTCAGAGTTGTATGCTTTGATAAATAAATTAATCTTTGAACCTCTATTACTTTCAAAAATATAATGGTTGATTTTCAGCTTAACTAATATTAGCATTATTATCACTGACATGCTCTCCACCATGGGACTTGTGTTTTTATTGTCAGCTTGATTTAAGAGAAATATTCTTGGCATTAACTAAGACAATTTCTGCTCAAGCTTTCCTCAAGGAAGATGAGCAGATAATTTAGCCTCGTACAAGCTGAAGTAATGCTTATTCAAAGATGTTTCCTATTAGATGAGATATCAAATGGAAGCCAATCAATTCAGTGAATCTAATGAAGTAGATAGAAGATAGCCCCTGGCACATTTTGAATAAGTAGTATTGTTTTTCATTGGCTTCAAATTCAATGGGAAGTTATAAATTTTTGCCAAAAATTGCGTGTACGGTAAATGGTAGGGCACTGAGGAATGTGAGTGAACGAGACACCCTGTGGTTTCCAGATCATTGTCCATGAAAGTTTTAAATGAAGAAAGCAAATGGCATGCTTTCCTTCACAGTTTGGGGCACAGAATATAAATGTTAGGATGTTAAGTGACAATTTTACTAAACACTCGTCAGGCCCCACTTTGTCTGCAATTCAGGTGCCAAACTATAGGAAGGATGTAATCGTACCGGACAAAGTGCAGAGAAGGTTCAACAAGATGTTGTCTGGATTTTAGAACTTTAGCTATGGGTAGAGAGTGGATAGGCTGGGCTTGTTTTCCCTGATGCGAAGGAGGCTAAGGGAAGAGCTGAAAGGGGTATATAAAATTATGAAGGATATAGGTGAGGTAAGTATATGGTCAAACTATCAAAAAGGGCAAAGAGTTCTTCTTCTTCTTCTTCTTGTTTAACAGTGCATTACTGCCACCTTCTGCTCCAGAGTGTGGATCAGACGATAGACTTACATTCTAAATCCCTTCACCCATTCACACACACACACCCTAATCTACACCTTATCCTTTCTTCTTTGGCCATCCTAGTACCCTATTCCTGCTTATCCATCATATCCTTTAAAAAACCCCTGTATCCCTTAAGAAAGCTAAAAAGTACCCTGACCTGTGCCCTTTCAACCATGCCCAATAACCCTTTTACTGTGAATTCCTGCATCCCCAATTCCCTTAGATTAATTCTCATCATCTCATCTGTATCCCATATTTCCTGCAAGTCAGAATTACATGTTCTACTGACTCCTCTTCCTGACATTCCTCACACAATCCTGTCTGGTGTTTCCCTATCATTTTCAATGTTTAATGCACAGTGCCCCAGCCTTAACCTAGTCCACACAGTTTCCTCTCTTCCGTATCCACTACCTGCCCTCGTAAAGGGCATAGGGTTAAGCTGAGAGAAATGAGTTTATAGGGCATTTGAAGGGTTTTTGTTTGACAGAGGATGGTTGATATCTGGCCAAAGGAGGTTGTGGAACCCGGTATAATCATTGATTTGAGAGGCATTTTGACAGGCACTTGGATAGGCAAAGTACTGACCCAAGGCAGCAAAATGGGATTAGTCAACATGGATGTGATGGGCCAAAGAGCCTGATTCTGTGCTGTGCAACTCTAAGACTATGAATCAGTCCAGGAAAGAGGAATGAGTGTCCAGAACAGCTGAACAAGCTTCAGGGGTCTGAGGCTGACCACTATTCCTACCGCTGTTCCTGCTTCTAATGCTTGTACCATGCAACACACAGAGAACAGGATTCGCAAAGATTAGAAAGTCAGAATTTCAGTATCTTATAATTTGGGTTTAAATACCCATTTATTTTCTAACATTTATCTTTCGATGACAATTACTCCAGGGTAGAAGTTTACAAGTCCCCTTGCGATTGTTCAGAATTTACTAAAGGAACATCAATTTATGCAGCAAGTTATTTTCATTGCATGGATCTTGTTGGAATGATTCTAGAAAAAACAGTGTTAATTATGTAGAAATTATTCTTGATTGGTGCAGAATTAGAAAAGACGTGTTATTGAAGAAGGCTGAGGACAAAACACTGAAGTTCAGATGGCCAAAGCTGATCTATTTGGTGTGATATTGGTTGGCTGGAACTAAATGAAACTGGAAAATAATAGCTATTGAACTAGTAATTGGACCAAGTCTAATTTGAATGAAAACTTCATACTGTTTCCAGTGTTCTCACTTTTTAAAGTAACTTCACTGACCAGGAAAAAAAGTCTCCTGATCTCTCTTATCATTCAAAAATATAAAAATGAAATGATCTTTGAACAATTTTTGAGCTATTTTGACAATGCATGTAGACATTACTCTGTATGTGAATTGCTCAGTTCACAGTAACCATCTTGTTCAAAATTCTATCTCATTCTTCACTCTTTAATCAATTATTTAACTTAAAATATGATTAATTGGAGAGGATGTGCTTCAATCGTGAATTGGGGAAATAATTTTATGTTGTTTATCTTTCTAAGTAAATAATGTGCTCCAGTCTTCTATCTTAAATCATTCTTGGATTGTAATAAGCAGAAAAGGTTTGCTTCCTTGTTTCATCTTTTTCCTTTCATTCATAATTGTAGACACTTCTATGTTATACTTTTGTCAGTTCATATTCTTAAATGGGAAGTCAAATGGGTGAGTAGGGCAACCTGTCTTATTTTAAAAGCAAATTGAAATAGAGTCAAAAAGTGAGGAGATAATCAACAATACATGCAGCATCTATGAAGAGTGAAATAGAGTTAACATTAGAGAACTATATCCCTTCAAAAGATGAAGATTACAGACCTGAGAAGTTAATTCTGTTTCTTTCTTCACTGATGCCACCCATCCCGCCAAGCCTCTCTAAAACGTTCTGTTTTTAATTCAGTTAATCTTCACCTGCTGATTTTTATTGGAATTCATTGCAAACTGGACAGAAAAGGGTGACTGCCAGTTGACTGCCAGTTGAAGAACATGAGACAGACCAGAAACCTCTTTCCAGCACCCAGATAATTGGCAAGCTGTCATGGACTTTGGGTGGGATGCCAAAACCCATATAGAGTCCATTCACACACTGACAATCCTGACCAAAGCCTCCTCTGCTTTCACATTACAGCTGGATGCAGATTGGAGAAGAAAGATCTCATATTCTCCTGGGTAGTCTTCAGCCTGACAGCATCAACATCGATTTCTCTTCCAGTAGCCACTCCCCTTTCTTTTCTTTCCCCCAACTCATTTTCCCTCTCTTTCCATTTCCTTTATCCTTATGACCCTGTTACTGCTTCTCCTTCCCATCTACTACGCTTCACCATCACTTCCACCCTTTTCTGGTTACTTACATCCTGCCCTTTATTCCATGGCTGCTGTCCACTCCGATCAGATTCCTTCTTCAGCCTTCTGCCTCTTCCACCTATCTCTCCCAATTTCTCACATCATTCCCCTTTTCCCCATCACACATTCTCCTGCCATCCCCCTCTCACCTGGACTCACGTATCACTCACCAGCTCTTGCTCTTCCACCTCCACTTTTATTCTGCCTTCTACTCACTTTCTTTCCAGTGCCAATAAAGGGTCTCATTGACGGTTCATTTCACTCCATAGATGCTAACTGAACTGCTGAATTCCCACAGCGTTTTGTGTCTGTTGTCCAGATTACCAGCACTTGCAGTTTCTTTTGTGTCTCCACTTTCTGTTTCAGGCCACAATACCGTTCCTGTGGCTCCTAAACCCACAATACAGAATTTGAAACACACTTTCCAGTAAGCTTGCTTTCACACTTTAGTGTACTGAGCCTTGATGCAAGAACCATCATCAGCCATGATGCAGGAACATTGCATATCTGTAAATACTATTCTGCTTCATTGCACAAGATACAATCTTCATTTGTAGAAATGTTTGACTTTTGTATCAGGTATAACCCTTTCCTCGTCCATGTTTTCTTAGTGAGGGGGTATTCACACTTCCACTTTCAATTTTGAGCCCTTTTCCCTGAAACGAGAGAACATCCTAACAAACTGCACCAATTTTCTTCCTTTATTATGGAGCTATAAAGACAGGTATAGGAGGAAGTTTGAGTGGAAACTCCAGCAGAGCAACATGAGAGCGGTCTGGAGTGGGATGAGGACCGTCACTGGGTTCCGGCAAACCAGCAACAGAGGAGCTGAAGGCAGTGTGGACAGGGCCAATGAACATAATCTGTTCTTCAACAGATTTGACACTGTGGCCCCTGCCCATCCCCCACATGATTCATCTGTTGTTGGCCCCCAACCAACACATACTCCACACTCCCCTCCTACCCCTCTTCACAGCCCCCCACCCTGCTCTCATGACTACACCCCTCCCACACCTGAAACCACCATGGTGGGCTTCACAGTTGAACAGGTGAGAAGACAGCTGAAATGTTTTCACCCAAGTAAGGCTGCAGGCCCGGATGGTGTCAGCCCCAGGATGCTCAAAGCCTGTGCCCCCAGCTATGTGGAGTACTTCACCATGTCTTCAACCTGAGCCCGAGTCTCCAGAGGGTTCCTGTGCTGTGGAAGATGTCCTGCCTTGTTCCTGTACCGAAGATGCCGCACCCCAGTGGCTCCAATGACTACAGACCAGTGGCATAGACCTCCCACATTATGAAGACCCTGGAGAGACTTGTTCTAGAGCAGCTCCGGCCTATGGTTAGGCCACACTTAGACCCCCTCCAGTTCGCCTATCAGCCCCAACTAGGAGTTGAGGATGCCATCGTCTACCTGCTGAACCGTGTCTATGCCCACCTGGATAAGTCGGTGAGCACTTAGGGTCATGCTATTTTACTTCTCCAGTGTGTTCAACACCATCCGCCCTGCTCTGCGGGGTGAGAAGCTGACAGTGATGCAGGTGGATGCTTCCCTGGTGTCATGGATTATTGATTACCTGACTGGCAGACCACATTACGTGCACTTGCAACACTGTGTGTCAGACAGAGTGGTCAGCAGCACTGGGGCTCCACAGGGGACTGTCCTGTCTCCCTTTCTCTTCACCATCTACACCTTGGACTTCAACTACCCACACAGAGTCTTGCCATCTTCAGAAGTTTTCTGATGACTCAGCCATAGTTGGATGCATCAGCAAGGGAGATGAGGCTGAGTACAGGGCTATGGTGGGAAACTTTGTCACATGGTGTGAGCAGAATCATCTGCAGCTTAATGTGAAAAAGACTAAGGAGCTGGTGGTTGACCTGAGGAGGACTCAGGCACCGGTGACCCCCGTTTCCATCCAAGGGGTCAGTGTGGACATGATGGAGGATTACAAATACCTGGGGATACAAATGGACAATAAACTGGACTGGTCAAAGAACACTGAAGCTGTCTACAAGAAGGGTCAGAGCCGTCTCTATTTCCTGAGGAGACTGAGGTCCTTTAACATCTGCCGGACGATGCTGAGGATGTTCTACGAGGCTGTGGTGGCCAGTGCTATTATGTTTGCTGTTGTGTGCTGGGGCAGCAGGCTGAGGGTAGCAGACACGAACAGAATCAACAAACTCATTCGTAAGGCCAGTGATGTTGTGGGGGTGGAACTGGACTCTCTGATGGTGGTGTCTGAAAAGAGGATGCTGTCCAAGTTGCATGCCATCTTGGACAATGACTCCTATCCACTCCATAATGTACTGGTTAGGCACAGGAGTACATTCAGCCAGAGACTCATTCCACTGAGATGTAACACTGTCATAGGAAGTCATTCCTACCTGTGGCCATCAAACTTTACAACTCCTCTCTCGGAGTGTCAGACACCCTGAGCCAATAGGCTGGTCCTGGACTTATTTTTCTACTTGGCATGATTAACTTGTTATTATTTAATTATTTATGGTTTTTATATTGCTATATTTCTTCATTATTCTTGGTGCGGCTGTAATGGAACCCAATTTCCCTTGGGATCAATAAAGTATGTCTGTCTGTCTTAACGTTGCACACAATATTTTGAGATCTGAATAGGTTTTACACCTGCCTGTCTATATGCCCAAGACGGCAGTGGTACCAGCCTACCCACTATCAAGGACATATATACAAAAAGGAGCCAAAAGGGCCAGCAATATCATGAAGGATTCACCGACACAGCTCATCGACTGTTTGTCCCACACCCATCAAGGAGAAGGCTAGGTAGTAACCACGCCAAGACCACCAGACTCAAATAGTTGCTTTCCCCAAGCATTTCCACCTTCAACACTTATTAACCCACCCCACCACACCCTCAAATCACAGCTGTTTTATCATTTCCTGTCAGGGTCACCTTATATACAAACATCAGTCTGTGCTTGCATCACTTTATGAACACAGCCAATCTATGTAGTATATAAGCTAACCTATGCATTTATATTTATTGTGTTGTTTATTATTGTGTTCTTTTACTTATTGTGTTTTATTTTCTGCTGTATCAGATGTGGAGTAACATTTATTTTGTTCTCCTTTACTGGAAGTGGCATTAAACAATCTTTATCTTGATCTCTTGTTCTAAAGTAAATCTCTGATGCTATATTCAAGTCTATATACAGTGGTACCTAGATATGTGCAGATTGCTTGAATTTGCTCAAAACCATAGTTGCAGCCCTGTTTCCCAGGTTGTCTCCCACTCCAGCCTCCTTCCTTTACATACCTGCTGCAGTACCATTATTGTTTTATGCTCCCTATGCTCCCTTTTCCTCTGCATTACTTAACTTATCTTGCTGTATAATATCACTTTACCAAAAATGCAGTATACATTTTCAGAAGAGAATTTATTTTTAAACTCTTCACTTTCTCACTTGACATTCATGCAGCTTTTCGATGCCCCTTTCCCACAGGTGTAAAAAGATACATTTTGGGAACAGCTACTTCCAGGCATATTATTTCTTTTTTTAAATATTTTATTTATAATTTTCTACAAACTACAACGAAGAAAAGAAAATCAATATTATATATAGAAGGATCATTGCCATATATACAAAAATAACAATAATACATGTCTTAACAAATGAGCAAGTCACCCATAGTAAAAAAGGAAAAAAAAGAGAAAAAGAAAGAAAAGCACCCAATCCATCACCTATCCAACTCCAAGCCAACCATTATATGAGATACACTTTTATTACCCCAGAACCACATATTGTAATAAAAAAAGTGGGGGGGGGAGGCAGCCTGCTACCTGTTCAGAAAAAAACAGAAGTCAAAAAGAAACTGGAAATGTAGTGTCCGATTATCAATGGAAAAAAGAACAAACACCTGTAAATCTAGGTGAGAGTTATGAAAATATTCAAGAAAAGATCCCCACACCCTATGGAACTTTATGTCCGAATTAGAAAGTGAGTAGTGAATCTTTTCGAGATCTAAACAAGACATAATATCCCTAAGCCATTGAGCATGGGTAGGGGGAACTACATCTCTCCATTTAAGAAGTACTGCTCGTCTGGCTAGAAGTGAGGCAAAAGACACTGTTCGTTATTTAGCCGGGATCAAATGCTTGTCAGGGTCTCGAAGAATACCAAAAAGAGCAATCAAAGGATCAGGTTCCAAATGATAATTTAATATAGAAGATAAAGTTAAAAAAAACATCTTTCCAAAATTTTTCCAGAGTAGGACAGGCCCAATACAAATGGAAAAGGGAGGCCTCACCTCCTTTGCGTTTGTCACACCAGGGACTAATATCAGGGTAGAACTTCGCCAATTTGGTTTTGGACATATGAGCCCTGTGGACAACTTTAAACTGCAGGAGGCAATGACGAGCACATAAAGAGATTGAATTGACGGATTTAAGAATTGAATCCCAAACCTTGTTGGACAAAGAAAAACCCAAGTCATGCTCCCAAGCTCCCAAAAATACTCATTTTTTTAGATACCTCCAAATTAGATATTTTATTAGCCCTTTAATACCACATTTTCCTGAACAACCTGATAAAAATGTTGTAGACTTGTTTCTTCAAATGAACCCCTTGGGCAAAGGCGTAATTTCTACTATTCGTGTTAAATTTATGATTCTCAGACGAGCCCCTTGTGATAAAACTAAAACTGCTCAGGCATATTATTTCTATCATTTGCATATTCTATTAACATTGACAATGGGGTGGACTAACCTCATCTTCTTGCAGCTGCTTTTTTCCAATATTTAGTATGCATTTCTGAGCAAAGTCAATATGTTTCTCAACTCTATTCTGCTGTTCGGATAAATTACATGCTTGCTATCATTTCTGATCAAGCATACAACTAACCCAAATATTTTCGAAAATTTCAAGCAGATGATGGTACATTTCGTGCATGAATTTAAAAAGACTGACAACCATATTACTACAAATGATTGTTTGAGAATTTTGGCTCGTAAACTTTATTCTTAAGAGTTTTATTTTTTGGTGACTTAGAAATCATTTTGGAAATAGGTAGGATCAGGTTAATGATCCAACAAATTTGTTCCATCATTCAGTGAGATTATCGCTGATCTTTGATTTAACCCCAAATGGATTTCTTTCCCCCATGTCAATTAGTCCCTTATATTTACAAAATTATTTGGGCCAATATTTAAATTAGCATTGACAAAACATCAATTGTCTTTTGCAAAAGTGAGTTCATATAGTGAATACATATAGAAAAGAGACTGGGTAGAGCAGATACCATACAAAGATGTGATGGTGAGAGTTAACATAGACATGTCAAATTTCCTTAGATTTCAGAGGAAGTAGAGACACTGGTATTCTTTCTTGGTCACTATGTCTACATGGTTGGAAAGAACAAGTTATTGGTGATAAGGAAAGGCAACTTTTCTCAATCCTTCAAGAGCCGGAATTCTCGTGTGGTTGAAATGTATTGGAAGCTAATCATCAAAATTCATCATACAGTGAATAGAATATTGGAACTAAGATTAATGAATGTGAGAGTCAATGGCAATAATCTCTTTGCATATTTACTACTTAATGCTTCAAAGACCAATAGTAAATATCATCAGAAATTTGATGCTATTTATTATTTAGTAAAAGTGTATACAACTACTGTACTCCAAAGAGCGCTATGTGAGGTCATTCTTACCCTCGGCCATTAGGCTCTGTAATAAGTCAACCTATAGCTAGAAAAGTGATGACCCCCCCCCCCCCCGTTAGACTGTTTGAGGTAACTTTTTTTTTATTCTTTCTTACTTCTAATATTTGTATTATTTGCATATCTGTGTCCTACTGTGATACTTCATTTTCCTTTGGGATTAATAAAATGTCTATCTATCTATTGGAAACAAAATTTTGAATTACTAAGAATGGAATACCAATCAATAAAAGCAGAAGTAGACATATGGCCTCTCAGCCCTGCTTTACCATTGAATAAGATAATGGCCAATGAAATCTTGGTTTCAGCTCTCTATTCCTGTCTGCTGTCCTTCATGCTTGACTCTCCAAAAGGCTTAAAAAACCTACTTTGAAGAAAATAGCCCAGAGCTCTTTGGATTAAAAAAAACACACACACACAAATGACCAAACTCCTGAGAGGGGGAAATCTTCTTTATTGCCATCTTAATTTGTCAATGCCTCATTCTGAAACTATGCCCCCCCACCCCTGTTCTGGTTTGCTTCAAGATCATTCTCTATTCAAAATCCATCCTGCCAAGCTCCTTAGAATTAATATGTTGTTCTCTCATTCTTCTGATTTCCCACAAGAAAAAGAAACCCAGCCTAATCCTCAGTTCCTCATGAGATAATCAATTCATCTCATCAATTCATTGAGTCAACCTCCTCTAAACTGATATATAGAAATCTGTATGTAGTACCCTAGGAGTGCTCTCATCAGCATCCCCTACAATTATAGCAATTCTTCCCTACTTTTATATCCGATTCCTTTTTTGCAACAAAGGCCAGCATTTAATTAGCCTTCCGAATTACGTAGGGTGCCTCTGTATTATTTTTCCATGTTTCATGCACACAGCAGCATTCTGCAGTCAATTTACAATTGGTTGCTTTCATCCTTAGCTTCAGGTGCATTCCTCCACTGGCATCTGAGACCAGCATGATAAACAATTAGCAGGTGTTGTGTTCAGCATGATCTGCTGAGAAAGGAGCTTGTGTCAATAAATTAAACCACTGACACCACTGTACTTCTCCCTGTTTGTTGAAACATGACCTAGAAAAAAGCATTTTCTGCTGTGTGCAGATGGAAAATGTTATGAAAGACCTTGATGCAAGAATAACAGTGGACTAGACTCCCAATAACAAATTTCAGTGTCATTTGACTTCCGAATTTGATACCTGCCTGTAGATAAAGTGCAATATTGGAGAACTGCAAATCACTTCACCCAGAAGTTATTACAAGATCTCACTTGCACTCCATAAAATGTGCATCTTTTAAAGCAAAATACTTCAAAGGTCCTGATTATTGTATTCTTTTGGAATAACATGATAAGGCAAGGAAAGAGAACAGAAATGTAACTAAAATATCCTACTTTTCTTTAGAAAAGTCAATAGAATGAGCATTTATCAGCAACAATTAAGTTAGTGCCTCTCCAAAATAATGGAGAAATTCCAGTGAAAGATTTTATCATTTTATACCCATTATACCCCTATCTTCAAGTTTTCATAATTTTGGAAGTGTTGTTATATAATAAATTATATACATACTTAGTATTTCATTAGCTTACAGAAAACTAGATACTTCTCATTTTACAATGTTGCTAAATTCTTTCACATTTAAGGTTAAGGAGGTTGAGGCAAGCTAAACACAAGCAATATGTAAATATATTTTCATAAATATAATCAAAATACCTTGCAATTTTGATTGACAGAAAGAATCTGTGGGCTGCAGTAACAGGTGTCAAATGCTGCCAGATTTATTCAAAATCTCCTCATGCCAATAATCTCATGCATAGGTAAATGAGCTGCATGCCATTCAGAGATATCTCAATACCAGAGGCTCTGACATGAAAAAAAATGATAGGAATGAAGCCTTGGGTCTTCTTGATAAAATGCTTTAGTTAGGGTATTGGAAAAGTGAAGAAAAACTCTTCAAGGATAATAACCCGAAGATGCTGAATTTATTTTTGTTACCTTGATGAGACATCGCAAAGTTCAAAGGAGAAGCAACTGGCGGAGCAGACAGCCAATATTTGTGAAAACTAGTAAACTAACTGCTTCGACAGCAAGCAAAGGCTGGAATGTTGAAATTCAGTCTTCAGCAAATAAAAATATACCATATACATCCACACTGAAGTGAACTTTTAGCTGAGCTATTTTTCATATAGAGAACCCACGAAAAGTATCCAGTCTGGATGAGGAACCTGGCCAAGTACTAGCGATCTGTGCTGATCAATTGTTTGGAGTGTTTACGGATAACGTTATCCTCTTACTTTGGCAGTCTGGGGTACCCACCTGCTTCAAGCAGATTTCAGTTATACTGGTGCCTAAACAAAACGTGGTAACCTGTCTCAATGAATGGCATCCAGTAGCACAAACATCCACTATGATGAAATGCTTTGAGAGGTTGGTGATGAAACATATCAACTCCTGCCAGAATAAGAGCAAATTGGATCTCCAGTTTGCCTACCGTCATAGTAGGTCAACAGCAGATGCTATTTTATTGGCTCTTCACCCAACCCTGGAACATCCCGACTATGAAAATGCATATATCAGGATGCTTTTCATTCACTACAGTAGGCATTCAAAACAATCATCCCCTCAAAACTCTTTAATAAGCCTCAAGTCTTAGACCTCAATACCTCCTTGGGCAACTAGGTCCTTGATTTCCTCACTTGCAAGCCCCAGTCAATTCGGATTGGCAAAAACATTTCCTGCATAACCACCCTTAGCACAAGTGCACCACAAGGTTGTGTGCTTAGCCCTCTGCTCTACTTGTTTTATAATTATAACTGAGAGGCTAAGCACAGCTCCAATAACATATTGAAGTTTGCCAATGACACCACTGCCATTGGCCAAATCAAAAGTGGAGATGAATCAGCATATGGGAGGGAGACTGAAAATCTGGCTGTGGTGCCACAATGAAGTCCTCTCACTCAATGTCAGCAAGACCAAGGAGCTGATTATTGACTTCATGAGGAAGAAACTGGAAGTCTATGAGCCAGTCTTCACTGGGGGATCAGAGGTGGAGAAATTCAGCAACTTAAAATTTTTCAGTTTTATTATTTTTAGAGGATCTGTCTCACATCCAGCTCATAAGTACCATTATGAAGAAAGCACAGCAGTGCCTCTACTTTCTTAGAAGTTTGTGAAGATTCAGTACGTCTTCTAAACCTTTGACAAACTTCTGTAGATGTGTAGAAAAAGTATATTAACTGGTTGTGTCATGGCCTGGTATGGAAACACCAATGTTCTTGTTGATGCACCATCAAAAACTCTCGGAGACATGAGTCAAGGTAGACTTTTATTAGCTGGAAGAAAGCACTGCCAGCAGCAAGAGACCATCACACAACATCCTGGAGACTGAGGGAGGAGCAGTGCCTCCAATCGCCTTTATACAGGGGTCTGTGGGAGGAGCCACAGGAGCAGTCAGTGGGGGGGGGGGGGGGGGCGTGTCCAGACAGGTATATGCAGTTCACCACACTTGTACATAAAAGCCTACAAAAAGTAGTGAATATGAAAAGCCCTCCCCATCATTGAGCACACCTATACAGAATGGGATCATAGGAAAGCAGCAAACATCATCAACGTCCCCCACCACCCTGGTCATGCTCTCTTCTCACTGCTGCCGCCAGGAAGAAGGTACAGGAGCCTCTGAACCTGGACAACCAGGTTCAGAACAGTTATTATCCCTAAATCATCAGGCTCTTGGACCAGTGAGGATAACATCATTCAACTTCACTTGCCCCAACACTGAACTGCTCCCACAATCTATGGGCTCAATTTCAACATCTCTTCATCTTAAGTTCTCAATATTTATTGCTTATTTGTTTACTGTTAGTATTTCTTTTTTTTTTCTTTTCTATCTTATTGTATTTTTACAGATTTATTTTTCTTTTTTGCACGTTGGTTGTTGTCTGTCCTGTTGGGTGTGGGACTTTCACTGATTCAGTTGTGTTTCCTGTACCTACTGTGACTGCCTGCAGGAAAATGAATCTCAGGGTTGTATATAGTGACATATATGTACATTGATAATAAATACACTGTGAACTTTAACAACTGTTCATGTGACGCCCAACATCACCTAATGCATATTTAGGATTTCCAAGAAAATCGGGATGCCATGAGCTTCAATCTAAATTTATAGACAATAGACAATAGGTGCAGAAGTAGACCATTTGGCCCTTCGAGCCTGCACCGCCATTTGAGATCATGGCTGATCATCTACTATCAATACCCGGTTCCTGCCTTGTCCCCATATCCCTTGATTCCCCTATCCATAAGATACCTATCTAGCTCCTTCTTGAAAGCATCCAGAGAATTGGCCTCCACTGCCTTCTGAGACAGTGCATTCCAGACCCCCACAACTCTCTGGGAGAAGAAGTCTGTCCTAAATGACCTACCCCTTATTCTTAAACTATGGTACTGGACTCTCCCAGCATCTGGAACATATTTCATGCCTCTATCTTGTCCAATCCCTTAATAATCTTATATGTTGCAATCAGATCCCCTCTCAATCTCCTTAATTCCAGCGTGTACAAGCCCAATCTCTCTAACCTCTCTGCGTAAGATGGTCCAGACATCCCAGGAATTAACCTTGTGAATCTACACTGTACTTCCTCTACAGCCAGGATGTCCTTCCTTAACCCTGGAGACCAAAACTGTACACAATACTCCAGGTGTGGTCTCCCCAGGGCTCTGTACAAATGCAAGAGGATTTACTTGCTCTTGTACTCAATTCCCTTTTTAATAAAGCCCAACATTCCATTAGCCTTCTTCACTGCCTGCTGCACTTGCTCATTCACCTTCGGTGACTGATGAACAAGGACTCCTAGATCTATTTGTATTTCTCCCTTACCTAACTCTACACCGTTCAGATAATAATCTGCTTTCCTGTTCTTACTCCCAAAGTGGATAACCTCACACTTATTCACATTAAACGTCATCTGCCAAGTATCTGCCCACTCACCCAGGCTATCCAAGTCACCCTGAATTCTCCTAACATCCTCATCAGATGTCACCCTGCCACCCAGCTTAGTATCATCAGCAAATTTGCTGATGTTATTCTCAATATCTTCATCTAAATTGTTGACGTAAATCGTAAACAGCTGTGATCCCAATACCGAATCCTGTGGCACCCCACTAGTCACCACCTGCCATTCTGAGAAACACCCGTTCACCGTTACCCTTTGCTTTCTATCTGCCAACCAGTTTTCTATCCATGTCAATATCTTCCCCCCCGATGCCCTGAGCTTTGATTTTACCCACCAATCTCCTATGTGGGACCTTATCAAGTGCCTTCTGAAAATATCTATTATTGTTCCAAATGCACACTGACGCTAGGTTCCTCAGTGAAATTCAATCATCACTTAATGAGTGGGATCCACATGAAAATCACACGCCAGGTAGGCCCTTTCAGAGAGATTCCCTCACACTGATCCCAGAATGGAGAAATAGCTGTGCTTGACTAAACAGAAAATGTAATATTTGTATGTTGTTAATATGGGGTGTATTTATTTTAATCTTATTTTGATTTATTAATATTGTAGTAATTTCAATAGTTGTCTTAATGCTTCAGGATGATCTTAAATGTGAGAAACAGTAAATGCCAAATCAACCTTATAAAAAGGGGTAGTAAATGTGACTCTTATCTCCCAGGCTACAGAATTAAAGAAATGCAAACATCCTCATTAAGTGTGACTCCTGTTCACTTCTCTCATATGTCCTGCACAGAACCTCAAGGACTTTTCCCTTCAGTACTATTGGCCTTTCCCTTCCACAGGCTGTTCATCATCTAAAGAGTAAAACTTTGTTACAACTTATTTTACTTGCTCTCACGTCTTTAAAGGCTGCTCTGACATCCAGGTTATGCCCTGCTCTCATTTTTGACCACTTTTCCTGGTTTTTCCTGCCAACCTGCATGTTATTGGCAAGCAAGATGATATGCGGCAAGCATGGAAGATCCATACCCATTCCCTACCTTCTTACTGGAGCCTCGGCATCGAACAAAAAGAAAATGGTGTGTATGGAATCAAGTTCCATATATTGTAAGTACTCATTAATATGGCAGCTGTCATCAGTGGCAACACGGAAAGACACACAGAAATCAGCACAAGAACCAATTTTCTATGTTCTTCCCATGTCCATCTGGGTTTCATCCAGGTGCTCTGGTTTTGTTCCACTTTCCAATGACATACACATTAGTAGGTCAATTGGTCATATGGATGTAATTGGGTGGCATGGGCTCATTAGGCTGGAAGGGCCTGTTATCATGCTGGATCTCAACATAAATGAAGTACAGTAAATAAAACTTCATGGCTGACATCACATCAACCTTCCTTTCCTTTGCCCTTTCAGCACTGACCACCAGCTATTTGAACATGGCAGCTGGAGCTGATCGACTCTAACTTAACTAATTACTCTTTATGTTTAATCCACTCCCTTTTTCCTTAATCAAGGGTTTGGCTTATTATTATCACATGCACTGAGGTACATTCAACATCTTATCTTGCATACTGTTCACACAGATCAATTCAATCTCCAGTGTTTTCAGATAATACAAGTTAAAACAATCGCAGAATGCAAAATAAGGTGCTGCAGTCCGGATAGACAATAAGCTGCAAGGTCACGTTGAGGTGGATTGTGAAGTAAAGTGTCAATCTTATCGTACTAGAGAACCGTTCAATAGTTGTATAACAGCAGGACAGAAACTGCCCTTGAGTCTGGCAGTACGTGTTTTCAGGCTTTTGTATCTTCTCCCAATGGGAGCGAGGAGAAGAATGAGTGTCAGGGTGGGTAGAGTCTTTGATATTGTTGGCTGCTCAACTGAAGCAGCAGGAAGAGTAGATAGAGTCCATGGAGTGAAGGTGACTAGTTGTGCATTTCAGCCAAGCTGTAAATTGTATCATGGAGGTCTTGCCCTGAACTATACTGGTATCTATCTGTTTTACTAAAAACAATGTACCCAGGATGTGAAAATCCAAGACAGAAATGCTTGGTAAAAAAGGATGGGAAATACAGATGAACATAAAACTTCTTACAAAGGTCACTACAAATGAACTCCGAACTCCAAATGGATATTGTGTAAAGTTGTAACACAAGTACAAGTAGAAATCTAAGTGTCGTTAAAATTCCTTTGATTTGTCATGCCAAGCAACAGTGAAACAGTGGAATGGAAACAAAGGTCTTGAAGTCTGCAATGAAAGAAATCATCCTGCTTCTCCAGAGCAAGACATTCATCCTAAGGAAAGGGAATCACTATATTTCAGAGAAAAGGTCAAATTGCTCTTTTGTTTCAAATGTTTTTATTGTGAAGCAACATCAGCTTAACCACAACAGACAATGTCCTAAAATACAATGCTTCTTTTTTACTTTTTTTTCTTATAACAACATAATGAAAATGAAATGAATGTATGCATAGTAAACAAGCAAACAAGAAAGGAAACCCTACCACCCCATCGCCTTTCCCCTTCCCTCCCCTCTTCCCTCCTGCCGAATTGTTCTTTTTTTGTATTAGTCTGATGACAGACAAAGCCTTTTCCAATCTTGTACTGAACTAAATTCTGTCTGTCTGAAATGTAATTTTAAGGCAATGAACAATTGAAACAAAATTAAACGCATGGATTACTGCTTATTATTCTATCTGCCCAAGAGAGAAGAGGATGTTGGCACCAGAATAAACTTCCTGCAAAAGAGGAATGGGATTGCAATCTGTAGTGATTGTAGGACGCTAAGTACTAATATAATTGAATGCCTCCACTGAGAAGTAATACAGAATAAAAATTCAAGCAGGAAGCAATGAGCAGAAGTGTGTTTAATTTGTCCCAATTGAATTTAAATCTCCGGAAATCTCATAAAATGCAGCAGGTGGAGAACAGCAGATGGCATGTTTCAGAAGTAGAGCAGAATGTCACCTGGCTCACGTTCTCTACTCTGATATAATTGAGCAAAGAGTCCAAAACTTCTGCAACACCAGAAGTTCAAAGTTCAAAGTACATATCTATCACCGTATAAAACCCTGCAATTACAGTAAATACAAGAAACACAACAGGATCAATGAAAAGCCACGACCAACAGGACAGATAACAATCAATGTGAAAAAAACAACTAACTGTGCAAATACAAAAAGAAAGAGAGGAAACAAAAGAGGTAATAATAATAAATAAATAAGCAATAAATATCAAGAAGATTTTGATGAGGAATCCTTGAAAATAAGTCCAGAGCTTGTGGGAACAGTTCAGTGAACTGGGTTGATTTTCTGATCTATGAGTCTATTGTCTTCATGTATTAAGGTTAGTGAGCTGAGATTTCTCTAAACTAGCAATCCTGAAATCCACACTGACATAAAAAATATTGCAAAACCCATATGCTCATGGGAAGGATATAAAAACTTCTCACAAAGGTCACAAGAAATGAACTCTGAACCCCGATGCCCCAAGCTGTAATTGCATCGCGCTAACCACTAGGATACCATGGTAACAAATGTTAGACAACACTTAGAATATTGAGATCAATTCTGTTTGCCTCAACGGGTGCTATAGAGTTCTATGTTCTATATTCCATATGGATTTCTGGTTTGCAAGAGTTTATGTGAAAGATGTTTGATGCTGAACAAAAGACAATCTTTCCTATTTGGGAACACTGAGTTGAGTTAATTGAAATTAATTGCATATACACTAAAATGAATCTGATATGAGGAATTGCAAATTTTCATATCTCAATAGTTATCACTAGTGTAGAATATCATATTCCCTGTTGGTCTTATACTCTCTTATGACGGAAGTTGACTATTTAACTCACTAAATGTATTCTGGTTTTCAATGTAATCCCATTAATCTCATTCTCCTATTTATTTCCCAGTAATCTTTTCTCTCCCCACATGCCCATCTGCACACAAATCTCTCCTATCTGCAACCTATTAGGAATAATTGACAATAGCCAATGAACCTATCAACCAGAACACCCTCTGTGATATGAGGGAAGACTGAAGCAACCAGAGAAAGCCCACCCTCATTCTGTCCTTCATCTTGTTATAGTCTGTGTAGCCTTTCTGTGCACTAATTGGATGTTGTTTTTCTCTGAATTACTGTAGCAGCAACATTTCAAGGATACTTAAATGCTGAAAAATGAAATGGAGAATTCTGGCATCATGAAAGAAAAATTGAATATTGTTATCATGGGGAATAAAGGCTAGTTGGGGTTAAAAGCCCTTGTCCATTAATTCTGTATAATTTTCTAATTCAAGCTACATCTATCTTCACTGGATAAAGCTTATCCTTCTAGGTAAAGAGGAGAAGAATATTTTGTCATGTAACCTAGAACTGCATTTCTATCCACAAAACTGAATAATTGAATTAATAATAATGCTTAAGAGAATAAACCCCTTAAAACTTTTCTCCAATGTTAACACTCCCTAGAAAATAAAAGAAATATTAGAAAGCCACTCAACACTGTCCTTGATTAGCTTCTCTGAGCATGACACTGCCATCCGTCTTCTGGAAAGTGTTTTCCACAATGATGTGGAAACAGATGCAATTGCCTTTATCAAACTTCATCCTAAACAGTTCTCTGGGCTCTTCCCAAAGACAGATACCAAGATAAACACCAGCAGTTGTTTGGAGATAGCAATATGATGAAAATATTCTTTGACCTTCTGGCCTTCTAGTGAGAGGAACTATCCACAATCCAATGTTGCAGACCAACTCATTCCAAGGTTCAAATCTAAGCAATGAAGGATGCACCAAAGCTTGGTACAGCTGCAGCAATAAATGTTGAGAAAAGAACATAGTGTGAGCACTGCCCTTATTTCCAGACATCAACATATGGGATGTAACCCATGTTGAACAAAACACCCTCAGACTCTGCTCAAAGACTGTCAGGGGCTGAAAGTTGATGTCATACTGATCTGGTATAAAGTGAATGATAAGGTCTGTATTGAAGATAACAATAAATGAAGGCATTGTATTGTATGTATGCAACATTTATGAATAGAGTAATACTTCTGAAAATATCAAAATTATATTCCAAATCTTTATTTATACTGCCCCACTAAAGCTTATGTCATTTTTGTCGATCAATGTGTGGAGTCAGGATGACAAATGTAGGTTTGAAACTCATTCCAACTGTTGTTACTGCTAAAACTTTTCTGCAAACAGTGACTGGAACGTTTGACTAGCAAGGATGAGCCTGTCTCCTCTGGATATGAGGTCGGATGTACTACAGGAATCATCGCCCACATCATAGTAAACTTTGGTGGCCTCTTAGAATTCACCATAGCTTCATGGGAGCCATGTTTGGCATATCAAATACTTCTCCCTTCAGTTAAAAGTGGTTGTCAACATTCATTGAAGTAGTAAGTTCAAGTTAATATATACACTCAGTGACCACTCAGTGTACGTTCATGGTCTCCCACTGTTGTAGCAAATCCACTTCAACATTGGATGTGTTGTGTATTTAGAGATGCTCTTCTGCACACCACTGTTGTGACATACAGTTGTCTTCCTATCAGCGTCTAACCATTCTCCTCTGATCTCTCACAGAACCGTCAATCACTGGATGTTTTATTTTGTTTCTTACACCATTCTTTGTAAACTCTAAAGCGTGTAGTGCATGAAAATCCTGAGAGATGAGCAATTTCTGAGACAATCATGCTATAGTCAACATCACTTCGATAACATTTCTCCCCATTCTGATGTTTGGTCTGTACATCAACTGAACCTCTTGACCATGTCTGCATGCTTTTATGCACTGAGGTGCTGCCACATGGTTGGCTGATTAGGTATTTTCATTAATGAGCAAGTGTACCTGTGTAACTAACAAAATGGCCACTGAGTGTCCATACATGAATTTAAAATGTTCTAAATGTTTCTGAATAACAGAACTGACATATGTTTTGGAGGATGGCTAGGGCAGTCCTGGATAGGTTCTGCCATTCGAGGGCTGGTCATAGTTTGCGCCCAATGGTGGAACTGAAGCACTGAGACTTCCAGTCCCATGAGTTTCACAGCGGCTGCATCTGCATGAGGATCAAACACAAGGCATGAGTCAAATATGTCCCAGCCTATTGCATAGATTTATCTCTGCTCTTTGAAAAATAAGTTCACAATTCTGAGAATCTGCCAGTACAATAAATCAGCCTCCTTACCATTTAACCACACTCTGATTAAAATTGCAGTGTGACATTGGTTGTAAAATCTAGTACCAAAAGTACCTTCCAGTAGGTAAATGCCCTTCTTAAGATAATGAACTGTATTTTATTAGTAAAAGCTAGTGGGCTCAAAGAACAACGCATCTTGCAATTCTGCACATACATAGATTGGTTGCCTGAAATTTACTCGACAAGAGAGCGCATTGTAATTGTCAGTTTTTTCTGCTTCTGGGCTCCACATCAAGTCGAATGGTAGAAGTCAACCTTATTGTGACTGTCGATCTGAATTTGACCTGATACAGCATCTGCCAACAGATTGATTTCAATAAGGAATGTAGGACTACAATGAGGGAAATGGGAGTTTAACATCCATCTTTTAATATTTGGTATATATTAATGCCTTTAATTAGTTCCAATTGACTTAAATGTTTTAGATAATTGCATTTTTTAAATTAAGAGAGATTATATTAACTTTCTAAATTACTGCATTTTAAAGAGCTTTGTTTCTGAATGTCAGAGTCTTTTTACAAACTTTCATAGTTGTGACAGCTGTCAAAGCTGCCAGAGGTATTTCAGAAGTAAAGATTCAATACAACTCAGGCGCTGTGGTGAACTCTGTGCCTGTCGGGACACGCCCCTGCTGACTGCTCCTGTGGCTCCTCCCACAGGCCTCTGTATAAAGGAGATCTGCGGCCTGACGCTCGGCCTCAGTCTCCAGGACATAGTATGATGGACACTCACTCCTGGTTCCTTTTTCCAGTCAATAAAAGCCGATATCTCGCCTTACGTCTCAGTGTGAGTTATTGATGGTGCATCAGGCGCTTAAGGTTAAGAACCCATACAAGATAGGTTTGGATTTTGGGCAGCAATCACAGATGATGAATGCATGCCAGGAAAATTTGCTCCAATGATTGTGACCATTATGTATTGGTACAAATTGAATCTATGGAGAATTCCAGCAGTGATTGGTGGGCAAAATGAGTATTCCTCACTTATCACTCACTGCACACCGGGAATTCATTTCCACTGGGAAGGAAAAGTTAAGTGTTGTACAAAACATGGTAAACCCGGTATCAACCATTTTGCCCTTATATATGAAAGTCACATACTAAAAAAAAACTCTTAATGATTATAGTGATCATTGTACAAGACCCTTTTAGTAGCCTTCCACATAACACATCAAGTGGTACTTGACTTTGACAGCATTCACTGAAGATTTACTACTTTATCAAATAAAATCAACCTCAGCAAGCCACAGCTTGAGCACAGGGTTGCTGCAATAGAATCTCATCCATCACACATTCTTCCAGAGGCTACACTTGAAAACTGTGCCTACTGCAAAATAAAATGACTCCTGTGCAATTTACATCAGGTCAACAAATGTAAGTCTAATGATGAATGGGATTATACATTAACATGAATGCTGACTTTCAAATGCAGTCCACAACTTTTATTAACTAAATCTATTTCAGCTTTTTCATCAAATGGTGGCGTAACAACATACACTACTCAAACAATCTCTCAGCTAAACTAGTTTGCAGAAAGTCTAGGCTATTTTCTACTGGGAGAGAAAGAAACTTAGGAGAGACTTCACAGAAATATTCTGCAGTCATTTCTCTTTAAACTATTGGAAGTATAGGGTTGGAAATATTCAAAATTCCCTCATATGTACCAGTGGAATAATGTGGATCTACCAATGCTTACTGCAGTATCAGTGTATTAGTTTGGGATTCCTGTGGAAGTGTGATGAACTTCCACACAGCAGATTGCTGGAGGTATACTAACTACTCTCTGACTTTGGACTCCTCGTGCAATGCCAACTCCTGCATATTTCCCAACATTATGCTGGGGCATGGGTCTCAATGCAGCAGTGATGATGTCAACATAGCTATACGCAATGTACACAACATAATGTGATCTCAATACTAATAAATTTTTTAAAAACGGACATCTAAATCTAATGCATAGCTGTTTAAGACACTAAATACACATGATCACATGATCACTAAATACAGGTGAAATCCAGGTTCCCTCCCTCTGGGTGATTTCTCCTTACTTAGATGAAAAGATGGGTCTCTGCATTGGTCAGAATTAGCATGGACGTAAATGCTGCTGAGAAGCTCTTGGGTCTGTAACTTATATTTCAATCATTCTTTACAAAATTAATTCAGGCATGCTTAAATTGTTTTTAGTGCATCTGAGAACTTTTATGTACTTTCTGTAATGTTAAAGTAAAATTTAAAAAAATAATAGTGATAATTATTTTATCAATTTTGACATACAGAAACATTCATTCTCTTTGACAACTTCGATAAATTTTCCTGATTGCACTTGGTAAAGGTCTGCCCCAGCTTGAGTTGAAGGACTTGTCTCTTCTACATTGTTAATGGCTCCAATACAAAACAAGGTTTTCTATCAACATTCTACAGATAGTTCCAAAGTTTCTCATTTTCGTTCCTTCTTTAAATACCAGCAGAAGGCACAGAATGCACAGTTCTAACTGAAGCTGACAGATCACTCAGCTGACAATAATTTCTCCCCCTTCTCTCTTGAAAGCAGCACAAAGAGTGGTGTTTCATGTTTTTTTTTCAGTCTGTGCTTTGTAGCATAGAATTCCTTCACTAATGTCAAAAAAAGATCAAATATATAAATAATCTTTTCAGAAGCCATAGGTGTCTGTGTTGTGTGTCGACAGGTGAAGTATTTTCTCTCCTATTTTACAAGCTGAAAATATTATATCATATCATTGAAAGGAAAAAAAAAGAAAAGAGTGAGAAGTGTAATTACTGTTCCAGTGTTATATATTGGCAGATCACTTAAAATATTTTATGTCATTTGTGCACAAAGTCTGTGCAGCAGGATCTGGACTCCAGATATCTTAGACATAACTTTGACCTTGGATCAGCCCTCACTCTGTCAACTTCATATCTTTGCTGGTGTGCAACAGCTAGAATTAGATTCAAATTTACTATCGCGGACACGCATAGTGAAATTTGTTGTTTTGCGGCAGCAGGACTGTGCAAATCATAAAATATATTTTATTTTATGTTTTATATATAGAGCGAAAATAGTAAGGTAGTGTTCATGGTTCATTGATCCAGTCAGAAATATGATAGTGGAGGGGAAAAAGCTGTTGCTAACATGTTGTATGTGGGTCTTCATGTTCCTGTGCCTCCTCTCTGATGGCAATAATGAGAAGAGGGTGTGTTCTGATGGTCAGGTCCTTAATGATGGATGCCACCTTTTTGAGGTGTTGCATTTTGAAGATGTCCTCAGTGGTGGGGAGGTAGTACCCATGACAGATCTGGCTGTCTAACAACCCTAAGCAGCTTTTTCTGATCCTGTGCAGTGGCCTCGCCACAATAAACTATTGTGGAGCTCCTCAACATGTTTCCCTAAGACATAAAGGTCAATCCACTCCTATTTGTAAGCTGGGTTTTAAAATCCAATTCATCACTTTAGACCGTTATGGCAAGAGCTTCTCACCAGCATCTCCGAACTTATTAATTCTGACCAATCCAAAGATTTACCTTTATACCTAGTGCAGGTACAGTGGAATCATTCAGTAGAAGAAAACCTGGTTTTCACTGTACTTGTTTTTCAGGGACCATCTTAAACTACTCAGGCGTGTGATCTGCTTTAAAGATGCACATTTCTGATGGGAAATATGGTGAAACCAGAATTGTAAGTGCATTAGCTTAAATGAAACTAACAACCAATGCAGAGCCGAAAGATAATGTTCTCCATCATTACCTGTATACAGCTAATTTGATGCCAGCACCCCTATTTGGAGCTCCATGCCTCAGAATAGATCTTCCTGTCTTCTGTTTCCAGATGATGCAGATTACTTTGCGCAAGTGCTCAGTCTCATCATCTGCAGATCCACTTCCTTCATGCATTTGCCTCGAAAACCAATCATTTCGCTGATAGGAGGATTTTGTTCCACATGTAACGCTCACTTTCCAAGCATTACAGACAATCTTAGACCATGCTGTACCTGGAAGCTCCCATTGTTGTGCACTTTTTAAACAGTCTTGCCTTCCCAGAACAGAGGCAATCTAGGATGCTCAGGACAGAGTTAAGTTACTTACATTGAATCATTCACTGCTGTTCATTTTGTCACATCCAGGAACTACTCGTGTCTTACAGTCCAAATGATCTTCCTTTCGACTGAAAAGATTATTGCGGCAATAATTTTTATGGCTAGTTCTTGACTGTCAAGTAAATTATGCTTTTTCACCTTGGTGACACAAAAATGTTTTTTTTCTCAAATTACAGAGCATAATTAACCCATACGAACATGGTACATGAATTCATAACAAATAGCTTTTACTGCATTTGTGGGCAGCAGTGAGATTCCTTACTAACTTTAATGTGTTGCAATACAGTTTCCTACTTAGCTTTTTCTATAAAATTATACTTGCACCATAATCTACTCATTATTGTGAGATCTTAATACCATGAAATAGTAATAACATTCACAAATCTTCTTTGTGTGCCTTTTATTTATCAAATTTGTGCCTCTTATTTGATTCTGCAAAGACCTATGAGAAACTCAGCCAAATTTAATGCTTGAAGCAAGTCACCTACTAATTTTTTTACCTGTCTGCAAACAGAAAGAGGGTCACGCAATACACTTCCTGTAACTTGTTTTTCAGTGACTTATGCAGCTGATGCTATTGTATGCACACATGTGTTGGCACTGATAATGCTGACTGCACAAAGCAAAACCTTTTTTTTTGGAATGGACATAAAACAGGTGCTTAAAAATAGAATAATGCCCACTTGAAATGCCAACATAATTCATATTTCATATCTCATCCCATGATAAGAATGTGGTTATAATCTTTCAGAACTAAACTTATTACATCTCATGTCCCATTCAACTGACAATGTTATAAGTAGATTATTCAAAAACAGCATAATACAGGATAATACTTCATATCAATAAACAAAAACCTTTCATACCAGCTCCATATTCAGTGTTCAGCCTTCAGGTATGCCCACAGTGTTCTCATTATAAATCAATATCAGCTTGAGTTTTAATTAGGGAAACATCGATTGCACTTATAAATTAATGGTCCAAGTAAAGATTAGCTGTTAATCGGGCTTCTCTAATTCTGTTATGATGCAAGAGCTCTGAGCTCAAAGGATTTGGAAGGTTGCTAATTTGGAACAAAAAACCAATTTGGTGACTTGTTGATAGCGGGATAAGTTTAATGGCACAGTGGTGGATGGATTCTGGACACTGAGAGGCTGTAAAACGGATTGCGGAAACACGGGAGAATGAGGCATTGGAGGAAGTTTGGGTAATGGAATTCCCAACACTGAGTATGAATCTTTGAGAGGTGCGTTGATATTGGAGATAAATGGAGGTCTGGAAACCATTAAAAAGTATACCTAAATGAGGACCCGAATACTGGTCAAAACAGAAACATTTAGAAGCTAGCAGATGTAAAAATACTATTAAACCTAAATTGCCAGATGAATTATTAAATTATGCTCAACAGATTATTCTTATTCTTTCATGGGGTGCGCACACAAATTTCAAGTTCAATTGTCCTTAACAAGGTAGCAGGGATCTGTACCCTGCAGTGCATGTGCCAAAGGCATTCTCAGAGTACTATTGGGTATAAAGTGCCTAGATTTTGATCCAGCAGGTTGAAGGTTTATCAATAGATGTCCAAGTCAAGGAGGTGTACACATTAAAAGGGAGCTTGAATATGCTGGTGTTCCAAACTGCCTGTTAACCTTGCCTTGGTGGGGAAGTCAAGGGTTCCAAAGGTACTGTTGATGAAGAATTGGTTACTTGCAATGGTATTTATTGTGACTGAGTCACTCTGCAGCCATAGTGTCCTGGTAGAAGAGAGAAGGAGAGTGTTAGGTTTTGGATGACAACACCTTTGAGCTAGAAAGTATTGAGTTTCTCAAGAGTTGGCATTACATTAATCCAGCCAGATAAATATATTCCATCACACTTCTAGCCTGCGCTGTGTAAATGCATCACCCATATAGATAAATATAGAACATTCCTTTTGTGGGAACAGGAAAGATTGCACATTATTTCTTAAAGTAAATTCCTGAAGTTCTGCATAAAATTGTTTTTTTTTAAAGCTGATCATTAAAACTCAGTCCTGACAATTAACATGGATTAAATGTCATCTTGGGTGCCACAGTGGTGTAGCCGTTAGCACGGCACAATACAAGCTCAGGGCATCAGAGTTCAGAGTTCAATCCCAGTGTAAGGAGTGTGTATGTCCTCCCTGTGAAATATGTGGGTTTTCTCCAGGTGCTTGGGTTTCCTCCCACAGTCCAAAGACATGCTGGTTAGTAAGCAAATTGGACATTGGTCATTGCGATTAGGATAGGATTAAATGCGAGGTGGGGGGGCAGCTGTTGCTGGGCAGCACAGCTCAAAGAGCCAGAAGTGCCTATTTGACACGGTATCTCTAAATAAGTAAACTAATTGGGTATAGAGGAATTAATCATAAACGTAAGGGATTCTGTAGATACTGGAAATTCAGAGCAACACATACAAAATGCTGGAGGAACTCAGCAGATCAGTCAGCATCAATCGAATTTAATAAACATTGACTGCTCATTCATTTCTATAGTTGTTGCCTGACCTGCTGAGATCCTCCAGCATTTTACGTATTGCTCTGAGAATAGAGGATGCTCACAAGGTTGGCTCTTCAACCAGACTGAGAAAGAGTTAAGTACGTTGGTTTGATTGTAGAAATAGTAAAGGAGAGGTATAAGTGAAACAAAGTGACTGTACCTGATAGGGTGAGACAGGGTGACAATGTGGGAGTTACAAAATCAGATTTAACTTCTGTGTGAGTGTAAATGTGCTGTTATTGGAAAGGCAGTGCCTCAGGATTGGGGATGAATTTCTTCCAGTCTGATTTTGTGGGTTCTGAGGAGGCTGATCAAGTCAATGTGGAAACCATAGATTCTTCCACTGATGGGGTAGACGATGGTTAATGGCTGGTTGGTTTTTACAGCAATGCACTCATTCCATTTATACAGATCTGCTGTCTGTTTTCGGTGCATGCCCTCAATAGTAGTTTAAGTACTCCTTCTCCAAAACAGTCATGACCAGAGATTCCCAATAGGAAACTTGTACTTTTTCTTTACCTACTTTATCTTCTACAGGAAGGCTTTCTCCTTCCACACAGTGCTTGGAATGGAGTGCCTGCTTGTGGAATTTGGTGTTTGATATGGTTAAATAATAGCCACTAGGACCTCAGCACTGGGGATGTTGGCCTTGGAGACGATGCTGATTTTAGTTTGCTTATCCTTCCAATAAATTAAGATGATCTTGAAGAGACAGCATTGATGGTTTTCTTCCAATTCCTTTCAATGACTGCTGTAGGTCGCCAAGGTCTCAGAAGGACGATAGATTCTGGGCCAGCCTTAATCTGAAGATACCCTTTTCTTTAATTTTTCAAAGACTATGTCAGTGCGTTAAAAATGTTGTCTGCTTTTGCCAACAATTTGACCTTGATATATGAGAAATGGCTTGTGAATTTCAGGATCTCAATGCAAATTTTATTGTTAGAGGACAGTGTGTTGCATCAAGGGCAGGCCAATCTACATGACCATCTTTAAACTCACTAAAGCCTTCCTTATGACTCCATTATTCAAGATGGACTGTGGAACATCATCCTCAAATTTGGCTGCATGCAGAAACTCATCTCTTGGATAGACAGGGACTGATTAGGGATAGTCAACATCATTTTGTGTAGGCAGGGTGTGTCTAACCAATCTTACAGAGTTTTTCCAGGAAGTTACCAGGAAGGTTGATGAAGGCAAGGCAGAAGATTTTGTCTACATAGACAAGGCCTTTAATAAGGTCCCGCATAGGAGGATGGTCAAGAAGGTTCAGTCGCTTGGCATTCAAGATTAGGTATTAAATTGCTGGCATGGGAGAAGCCAGAGAGTGGTAGTGGATGCTTGCCTCTCTGACTGGAGGCCTGGGACTAGTGGTGTGCTGCAGGGATCGGTGCTAAGTGCAGGGATCGGACGATGCTAAGGATGTTCTATCAGTCTGTGGTAGCCAGTGCTATCATGTTTGCTATTGTGTGCTGGGGCAGCAAGCTGAGGATAGCAGACACCAACAGAATCAACAAACTCATTCGTAAAGCCAGTGATGTTGTGGGGGTGGAACTGGACTCTCTGACGGTGGTGTCTGAAAAGAGGATGCTGTCCAAGTTGCATGCCATCTTGGACAATGACTCCCAACCACTCCACAATGTACTGGTTAGGCACAGGAGTACATTCAGCCAGAGACTCATTGCACCGAGATGCAATACTGAGCGTCATAGGAAGTCATTCCTACCTGTGGCCATCAAACTTTACAACTCCTCCTCGGAGTGTCAGACACCCTGAGCCAATAGGCTGGTCCTGGACTTATTTCCACTTGAAATAATTTACTTATTATTATTTAATTATTTATGGTTTTATATTGCTATATTTCTGCACTGTTCTTGGCTGGTGCGACTGTAACGAAATCCAATTTCCCTCGGGATCAATAAAGTACGTCTGTCTGTCTAGGTCCATTGTTGTTTGTCATCTACATCAATGATCTAGATGATAATGTGGCAAACTGGATCAGCAAATCTGCAAGTGACACCAAGATTGGGGTCATCATGGACAGCAAGGAAGACTATCAAAGATTGGAGCGGGATCCGGACCAGTTGGAAAAATAGGCTGAGAGATGACAGATGAAATTTAATGCAAACATGTGTGAAGTGCTGTACTTTTGGAGGACAATCCTCAGTAGGTCATACACGGTGAACGGTAGGGAACCTAGGAGTGTGATAGAACAGAGGGATATGGGAATAGAGATCCATAATTCCTTGAAAGTGGTGTTACAGGTAGATAGACCATAAAGAAAGCTTTTGGCACATTGGCCTTCCTAAATCAATGCAATGAGTACACGAGTTGGATGTTATGTTAAGTTTGAATAAGACATTGGTGAGGCCTAATTTGAAGAATTATGTGCAATTTTGGTCGACTACCTACAGTAGAGATGTAAATAGGACTGGAAGAGTGCAGAGAAAATTTACCAGGATGTTTCCCGGACTTAAGAACCTGAGTTATAGGGAAAGGTTGAAAAGGACAGGATTTTATTCCTGAGAGCATAGAAGATTAAGGGGAGATTTGAATGAGCTGGGGGGGGGGGGGGGGGGGTGGGGACGACATCTGCACAGGACCGAAAGAAGCTACTAGGGTTGTAAATCTAGTTGGCTCCATCTTGGGTACAAGCCTACAAAGTACCCAGGACATCTTTAAGGAGCAGAGTCTCAGAAAGGCAGCATCCATTATTAAGGGCCTCCAGCACCCAGGACATGCCCTTTTCTCATTGTTACCATCAGGTAGGAGGTACAAAAGCCTGAAGGCGCACATTCTGTAATTCATGAACAGCTTCTTCCCCTCTGCCATCCAAATCCTAAATGGACATTGAACCCATGAACACTATCTCACTTTTTAAATATATTATTTTTTTAATATATATTATTTCTGTTTTCTGCACTATTTTTAATCTATTCAATATAGGTATATTGTAATTGATACATTATTATTATTATTTTATTTATTTTTCTTTTTTTCTATATTATGTATTGCATTGAAATGCTGCTGCTAAATTAACAAATTTCACAACATTGGCCTGTGATAATAAACCTGATTCTGAATCTGAAACCATGAAAGGTATAGATGGGGTAAATGCAAGCAGGCTTTTTCCACTGAGGTTGGGTGAGGCTACAACTAGAAGTTATGGGTAAAGGGTGGAAGGTGAAATGATTAATGGG
Organism: Hypanus sabinus; assembly: GCF_030144855.1. NCBI lineage: Eukaryota > Metazoa > Chordata > Chondrichthyes > Myliobatiformes > Dasyatidae > Hypanus > Hypanus sabinus. Next base: position 75,033,283 of record NC_082719.1, read on the forward strand.
AATATGACGGGGAGGGGGGTCACCTTCACTCAGAGGGTGGTAAGAGGATGGAATGAGCTTCCAGCAAAAATAGTTGATGCAGATTCAATTTCAACATGTCAGAGAAATTTGAATAGGTAAGTGAACATGAGGGGTATTAAGGGCTATATAGTCTGGATGCAGGTCTTTGGGCTTAGGCAGATAAATAGTTTGACATTGATTAGATGGACTGAAGTGCCTGTTCCTTTGCTGTTGTCTTCCATGGCTCCATCCCATTGGTTCCACAGAAATTCAAGATGCACCCTGACTAAGTTGCAATTGAAATGCTGAATCTATAAAAGTTGCAAAGTAGAATTACCATAACCATTTTGCTGACAATGACCACATGAACAGAATAAATTTTATTTTTGTTATGTTCATGTAATTGCTTTACAATACAAAATTCATGGAATTGCCAAAGCACACACTGCCCTCTGGTGTTAATCCAAAATTATTTGGTTCATTAACCTAGTCCACCCAAGTTCTCTCTCCCTTGTACACTTTTTCCTTCCCTATCCCCAGGCTTTATTACCATGACTTAATTCTCTCCCCCACCAAGGGGATGCTAATTTTTCAACATATTTTACAAATATAATGATCATTAGGACAAATAAATCCATTTTAAGATGCTGAAATGCGTCACTTTTCTGCTAAAATATATTTAGCCAGAAGCATGCCTAAAAACTACCAAAGTATGCAAATCTACACCAGTAGATTACTAGTAGCAGTTTCTATTTTATTATGTAATCAATGAGCAGTGTACATCAATAACCCTGTACCACTCACTGCAGAAGATGAGAATGATCCCAGGAGCAACATGGCCCGGCCTGGCCCGGCCCAGCCCACCCCGCCTAGCCTTTCATTTCTGTTGACAAACCACTACTTGCTTCATACCAAGTGGCATATAAAGTGACCAAATCCAAGAAGCCCCATATAGTTGCAGAAGATCTCATCAAGCCATGTGCACTGGAAATGGCAACAATTATCCTGGGCAAAGTAGTAAGAAAAAAATTTGAACAGGTGCCCCTATCAAATAATGTCGTTCACACCAGAATCCGTGATTTGAGTGAAGATATTTTGGATCAAGTCATCTCAGATGTCAGAGCTAGTCCTCTTAAAATCTCTATTCAGTTGGATGAGTCAAATGATGTCTCCAGTTGTAGTCAACTCATCACATTAGTGAGGCATGTCAATGATGGTGCTGTGAAGGAAGATTTCCTATTTTGTAAAGATCTGAAAACAAACACAACTGCAACTGATGTGATGAAGCTGGTGAAAGACTTCTTTGCCAAACATGATTTAGATATCAAAGTCATTGGTTCTGTGTGATCTAACGGGGGCACCTGCAATGCTTGGAAATAAATCTGGCTTTTCTGCATTGATGAAAAAGGAGATTCCAGACTCACAATTTACCCATTGTTTTCTTCATTGGCATGCTTTGGTATCAAAAACATTGCTTCCAAATTTGAAGAAAGTCCTTGATACTTGTGTGAAGATCATCAACTGGATCAGGGGGCGTATTTTGAACCATCGTATCTTCAAATCATTTTGTGAGTATCTGGGAAGTGAGCATTCAGTTTTGCTTTTCCACACAGATGTCCGTTGGTTGTCACGAGGACAAGCTTTAACCTGCTTCTTTGAACTGCGGGAAGAAATCAAAGTTTTTCTGGAGGAGCATGAATGTGATCTGGTTGGGGCAATGGAATCATAGGAATTCGCCCAAATGCTGGCTTATGTAGCTGACATTTTCACTCGTATGAATGACCTGAGTGTTTCTTTTCAAGGAAAAGGGATAAAAAGGCTCGTGAAAAGTTGAATGCCTTCAACAAAAAGTTATGTCTTTGGCACCAAAGGATGGAAAGAGGCAGTCTCTCAAATTTTCCTTCACTAGAGGAGATGGTTGATGATGCTGGGTCCATAACTCCTACTGTGCGTGAAGAAATTGTGGCTCATTTGGAAATGTCAGAATCGTTCGATGGATATTTTGCTGCTGGAGACCTGAAGGTTTCAGAAGAATGAATCATGAATCCATATTCCTACAATTTGGAGAAAATGTTAGATGATGAAGAGCTGAAGGAAGATCTTATTGATTTGCGGACAAATCGAGCTCTTGAAATGCAATTTGAAAGCAGGACTTTAGAGGAGTTTTGGTGTGCAGCACTGGATATGTTCCCAAGACTTGGTGGAAAAGCACTCCGTGTCCTCATTCCATTTGCAACATACTCCCAATTGGATTCAGTTCTTTTTTCTGAATTAAGACAAAATCTAGGAATCGCCTGAATCCACAGGCAGACCTGCAGTTCGCAGTCAGCAAGAAAGTTCCACGTTTTGACAAAATCATGAATCATGCAGCAGCAAAGAAGTCATTGAATTTTATGTTCACAATTGGGATTGACTTTACCGTTTACATTTTTTCTGAATAAATTAGAATCTAATTTCTCAGTTTATATTTGCATTTTATGCACTGTTAAAAGCTTTTTTTTTTTAAGTTCAATTTGTTCACCCACAGTATTGTATGTGGTTCAAAAATTAGAAATTAGACTTCTTCATCTCCAAATGTGATATTACTTTTGTAGGGGGGTGCGAACATTAATCAAACATTTCCTAGGGATGTGGGGCATAGAAAAGGTCGGGAACCATTGCTTTACAATATAAAATTCATGGAATTGCCAATGCACACACTGACTTCTAGTGTTAATCCAAAATTATTTGGTTCGTTACCCTAGTCCACCCAAGTTCCCTCTTCTTTGTTCACCTTTTCCTTCTCTTTCCCGAGGGTTTATTACCACGACTTAATTCTCTCCTCCACCTAGTGGACGCTAACTTTTTAAAAACATATTTTATAAATATAATCATCATTAAGACAATTAAATCCATTTTAAAATGCTGAAATGCATCACGTGCTGAAGTATATTTAGCCAAAAGCGTACCTGAAAACCACCAAAGTATGCAAGTCAGATAAATCTACACCAGTTAAAACAGTTACTATTTTATTATGCAAACAGTGAACACTATACATCATTAATCCCTGCACCACTCACTGCAGAACACGATTTATAGCAACTGTAAGCAGCTTTGGGCCCCTTATCTAAGATAAGATGTGTTGGCATTGGAGATGGTCCAGAGAAAGTTCATGACAATAATCCCAGGAATGAAAGGGTTAACATATGGGGCGCATTTGATTGCTCTGGGTCTGTATTCACTGGAGTTTACAAGAATGAGGGGGGATCACATTGAAACGTATCAAATATTGAAAGTGGATGTAGAGAGGATGCTTCCGATGTGGGTCAGTCTCAGACAACAGGGCACAGCCTCAGAACAGAATGTCATCAATTGGGAATGGTGATGAGAAGGAATTTCTTTTGCCATGGAGGCCAAGTCATTGAATATAGTTAAAGCAGAGGTTGATAGGTTCTTGGTTAGCCAGTGTGTCTAATGTCACAGAGAGAAGGCTGGAGAATGGGATTGAGAGGGATAATAAATTAACCATGATGGAATGACGGAGCAGACTTGATGTGCCAAGTGACCTAATTCTGCTCCTATGTCTTATGGTCTTATAAAGACCGCCTATTTTAACCCTCGTACCTGAGATCAATTATACAGGTTCATTGCTGAACACATGAAAAAAGTGTTCCTAATTCCACATTTTAGGTAGTGGGTGTATTCAAAACTATGCATCATGTTCTTAAAGTAGAAATATATCAGTATTCCTGAAAAGGCTATGCAATAACTATCACTGTTATTATTAAAACAATACTGTAACAGTCCCACATTCATCTTCCTTGTGCAAGCTATATTGCCATCTGCACTTTTTCCCTTGATTCCCACTGAATCTAATTTTAAAGAGGATTGAATTCACTCCATGTAATATCAAGGAATGGTTGATAAAACTGGATAAGTAAAGGCTAAAGGCCCTGGTAATATTCCAGTTGTGATGTAGACATACTGTACCCCAAAGTTCAGCTCCAAATCTTATTAAGGTTTTGATTGAAATCAACAAAAGACCTGAATTCCAGAATTGTGGTCAATGTGATTGGCCTTACCATCAAGACTGCACATGACTGAGTGACTGCCATCAAAGAGCCTTAGTAACATCATTGCTGGAACAAATCTAGAACTACTTACTTAATAGAACTGTGGTTTGCTGTCACCATAGTAATTCAAAAAGGTTACTCATTATGACCTTCTTCAAGCCAGTTAAGGGAGGCTAATTCACATTGGCCAATGCCACTGATACATTCATCCAACAGAAGAACAAAATCAATGTCATCTCACTACTAAACCCACAAACACATTATGATTCCTAAATGTTGGTTGAAGGGGACTAATCAGAACATATACTATAACTATATATAAGAAACTGCAGTTTGGAGATAAACAGGGACCAAAAGTGGAGTCAGATGCATTGTACATGAAGTTCAAATTGCATGCTGTTAATGTCAGATATGAAGCTATCCATGGGATCCATGGGAATGTGGTAAGTTGCATTCAAACCTGGTTCAGAAATCAAAACGTAACATTTAATGAATGTTTTATAAGTGAAGGTTTATTTTTAGTAGAGTTCTACAAAGTCAGAATTTGGCCCCTTGAGACTGCGCCTGTCTGTGAATGAAGTAAAAGAAGTTTCTCTGCTGCTCCTAGTTTTGTTCCTTTCCCCCTAGTTTAAATTTCAAATTTAAAATTTTTAGTTGCTGATTCTTGAAGGGGAACAATATGTCTTTGAAGAGTGGGAAGAACTTGTCTGAACCTCATGATAAAGGCAACGGGAAAGGAAAGATGCAAAAGGAAAGATCTGATGAAATGTCATCGTGGGCCAAAGATATGGTTCGAACACTGAATTCAATTAAACACCAACTGGAAAAGAACAGTAATGAAATGATGTCATTTTTGGGAACACTTAAATATCTGGAAACTCAAGTCATTACACATGAAGATCAATTTAAGATAACTAAACAAAAATTGCTTGAAACTACAACTTATTTGGAAAGATATCAAAATAAGATTATAGACCTGGAAACTAGGTCTCGCCAAAAGAATATACGAATTGTTGGGCTGCAGGAAGGAATCAAAAATGGAGACTTAACAGTTTACTTTGGTAAGCTTTTTTATACCTTATTTGCTACTATACTATTGCAGCCGCCTACTATAGAAAGAGCACATAGATAGTTTACTTCAAGGCAAGATACAAATAAACCACCGCCTCACCTTGCTGTCGATAACACTAAGGGAAAGGCAATTCCTTTTTTAGAATTAATTGTTTATGATTTTCTACAATACAACTACAAAAAATCAACAAAATGCAGACTTATACAGTGCAAAACAAACCTGTCAAATATATAATTCATAGCAATAAAGAAAAAGCACGCAAAATAAAATCATATAGTGTCTTCCCCACCCTCCCACAACAAAACTCCAGGCCAACCAGTTCAATGTGTAAGAGAAAAATTAATAAGAGCATTTGACCCCACAGAGCTGTACATGTATATATATATAAAAAAAATATAATGCCTACTACCAAAACTGTAATGTAATTCACATCAGAAAAACTGTAAAACTTACAGGGAAAAAGCTGAAAACTTAATCTAAAGAGAAGTTATGAAAGTATTCAAGGTCGCTACACCTTATGAAAATTTATGTCCAAATTGAGAAGTGAATAATGAATCTCTTTGAAACAGGATGATATCACTAAGCCATTGAGCATGAGTGGGTGGGGCAACATCTCTCCACCTGAGAAGATCTAACCGTCTAGCCAAAAGAGAAGCAGAAGATAATGTTCAACATTTAGTGGGACTCAAATATATGTAGGCCCAAGGTGCTAAAAAGAGCAATGAGAGGGTTAGGTTCTAGGTGGCAATTAAAATATGAGATAAAGTTAAAAAAATGTTTCCAGAATTTCTCTAGACGAGGACAAGCCCAGTACATATGAATAAGAAAAGCCTTGCCCCCTTTACACTTGTCACGAATGGGACTAATGTCAGGATAAAATCACGATAATTTAGTTTTAGATGTACGAGTCCTACTTACAACTTTAAACTGCAAAAGGCAGTGGCGAACACATAAAGAAGTTGAGTTAACTGATTTAAGTATTGAATCCCAAATCTCATCAGATAAAGAAATATTTAAATCATGCTCTCAGTCAGTTCTAATATTATCGAAGGGGGCACACCTCAAGATAACTAACTTATCATGAATAGTAGATATTAAACCTTTACCCAATGGATTAATACAAAGAAACAGGTCCACAACGTTTTTGTCGGGCATCTCAGGAAAGTTTGATACTAAAGGGTTAATGAAATGTCTAATTTGAAGATATCTAAAGAAATGAGTATTAGGTAGATTAAACTTGATAAGTTGCAAATCTAGGAAAAGATCTTCCAAGCACTTAATGCTCTTTCGGTACCAATCATGAAATGTTGAGTCTTGCATAGAAGGTAGAAAAAGATGATTGTGTAAAATAGGACTAGAGAGACAGAGAAACCATGAAGGCCATTATATTTTCTGAACTGAACCCATATTCCCAGAGTATGTCTAATAAGAGGACTAACAATTAGTCTAGGCAAGTGACAAGGAAGTGCAAATTCAAGAAATGCAGAAATGGAGAGATCCTTATGAGAGTTCAACTCCATTGCCACCTATTTTGGGCAGTCCGACTGATTATGAAAGAAGGACCAAGAAGTAAGGCAACAAATATTGGCTGCCCAATAATATAAATGAAAATTAGACAAGGCCATACCACCTTCCCTTTGTAGATTTTTGAAGGTGAGCTTTATTAAGTCTGGAACTTTTGGCTTTCCATAGACAGGACAAAATAATAGAATCTAATGAATCAAAAAAAAGCTTTAGAAATAAAAATTGGTAAAGATTGAAATAAGTATACAAATTTAGGAAGGATATACATTCAAATAACATGAATTCGACCTACCAGAGACATGGACAAGGGTGAGCACTGTGTCAAAATCTATTTTGCAGAATTTAAAAGATTAGCAAAATTTTCTCAAAAAAGTTTCTTGAAGTTCCTTGTTACTGCAATATCAAGGTAAGCGAATTGATAATTAACCACTTTAAAAGGGAGGTCAGGAAATACTAATGCTTGTGCTTCTCTATTGATTGGGAAGAGTTTGCTCTTGTGTAAATTAAGTTTGTAACCAGAAAGCTGACTAAATTGATTAAGTAGTAAAAACATTTGGGGTAAAGAAATAGTCGGATTTGATATAAAAAGTAAAAGATCATCGGTATAAAGAGAAACTTTATGTTCAACAACTCCCCTCCAAATCCCCATCAATTCAGCACAGCAACAAAACGCAATCACCAGTGGCTCTATGGCCAAATCAAAATGTAAGAGATTTAAAGGGCTTACTTGTTGGGTGCCATGTTTGAGGCTAAAAGACTAGGATTGCTGAGAGTTGGTCAAAACAGAAGCAGTGGGACATGAATGTAACAATTTAATCCATGTATTAAAACTTTGTCCAAAATCAAATTTTTCTAAAACTGCAAAAACATATGTCCACTCCACACAATCGATTGCTTTCTCCGCATCAAGAAAAATGACAGTCAGGAGTCCTAACTGGGGGTGAATATAAGATATTAAATAAATGCTGTATATTAAAAAAGGTGATTTTTAATAAAACCAGTTTGATCTTCAGAAATAATAGAAGATACAATGTTCTCCAATCTACAAGCAAAAACGTTAGCCAAAATTTTAACATCAACATTTAGCAAAGAAATTGGCCAATACGAAGAAAACTCTGTTGGATCTTTACCTTTTTGGCTAAAAGAATGATAATGCCTCGTTAAATGATGCTGGCAATTTACCATGTTTAAACAAATCAGATAGAACTAAGAATAATTGAGACAAAAGCAGTGAGGAAAATGATTTATAAAATTCTGCAGAAAACCCATCAGGTCCAGAAGATTTATCCGACTGCAATGCAGAAATGGCAGAGGAAGGCAATTCTGTATTTAAGTTTGTATAGTGAACCAAACTTCATTAGGGATTTTAAGGTAAAGGAAACTTTAGGAGACAGTGATCAAATATATGACAGAATTCACTCTGCATTTTGAGAAAGAAGATAAAGTCAGATATATCAGTATTGCAGTGGAGTAAAGGGAATTGCAGAAACATGAGGAGCTGGACAAAGTTGAATGGAAGGGGAAACTACTAGAGATGACAGTCGAACAGAAATGGCTGGAATTTCTGGGAGCAACTCGGAAGATTCAAGTTAAATATGTCCCAAAGATGAACTATTCCTAAGGGAGGCAAAGACAGCATATAATGTGGCAAAAAATAGTGGGAAGTCAGAGGATTGGGTAGTTTTTAAAGACTAACTGAAAGCAACTAAAAAAGCCAGCAGAGGAAACATGAAATTTGAAGGCATTAACCAATAATATAAAAGAGAACATTAAAAATTTTCATCAGATATATAAAGAGTAGAAGAGATATCAGACTGCTGGAAAATGATGCTGAAGAGGTAGTCATTGGCAAACAAAGAAATGGCAGACAAACTTACTAAGTATTTTGCATCAGTATTCACTGTGGAAGACACTAGCATAATGCCAGAAATGCTGGAGGAAGGCATGCTGAAGGGTGCTTGGAAATCTGGTATGTCCTTATGTAGATAATTCACCTGGAGCAGATGGACTACACCCCAGGATTCTGAAAGAGGTAGCTGAAGAGATTGTAGAGACATTAGTAATGATCTTTCTTTTCTAGAGGACTGGAAAATTGCAAATCCCTCCACTCTGAAAAGGGAGAAAAGCAGAAAAAAGGAAATTATAGGGCAGTTAGCCCAACTTCAGTAGTTGGTGAAATGTTGGAGTCCATTATTTAGGATGGGGTTCCAGGGTTCTTAGAGGATATAATAAAAAGGAAATCTTGCCTGACAATATGTTGGAATTATTTTATGAAATAACAGGCAAAACAGACAAAGGAGTCAGTGTTTTCATGGATTTTCAGGTTTTTGACAAACTGCAATACATGAGGCTGCTTAACAAGAGCCCATGATATTACAGGAGAGATGCTAGCATGGATAGAAGATTGGCTGACTGGCAGGAAGCAAAGAGTGGGAATAAAGGGGGTCTTTTCTGCTTGGCTGCCGGTGACCAGTGGTGTTCCGCAGGGGTCAGTGTTGGGACCACTTTTCACTTTATGTATTAATGATTTGGATAGCTGAAATGCTGGTTTTGTGGCCAAGTTTGCAGAGAATACTAAGATAGATAAAGGAACAATATTGAGGTAGCAGGGAGTCTGGAAAATGGGCAAAATGGCAGATGGAACAATATGGGGGAGGATCATGCAGTTTGGTAGAAGTTGTAGACTATCTTCTAAACCAGGAGAAAATTCAAAAATCTGAGGTGCAAAGGAACTTGGGAGTCCATGTGCAGGATTGCCTAAAGGTCAACTTGCAGGTTGATAGGTGGTAAAGAAGGCAAATGTACTGTTAGCATTCATTTTGAGGGGACTAGAATACAAGAACAAGGATATAATACTGAGGGTCTACAAGGCATTGGTCAGACCTCATTGGAACACTGAGCTGTTTTGAGGTTCTTATCTAAGAAGGGATGTGCTGGCACTGGAGAATGTCCAGAGCAGGTTCAAGAGAATGATTGTAGGAATGAAAGGGTTAACATATGTGGAGCTTTTGATGGCTCTGGGCCTGCATTTTCTGGAGTTTTGGGAGAATTGAGGGTGGGGGTGGGGGGGAAATTTCATTGAAACCTATCTATTATTGAAAGGCTTAGATGGAGTGGATGCAGAGAGGATGTTTCCTATAGTGGATGAGAACCAGAGGGACAACATCAGAATTAAGGGACATCCACTTAGAACCGAGATGGGAAGGAATTTCTGAAGCCAAACAGTAGTGAATCAGAAGAGTTCATTGCAACAGATGGCTGTGAAGCCAACTCAAGGAGTATATTTAAAGCGGAGGGTTAGAGGTTCTCGGTTAGTCAGGACATCAAAGGTTACTGGAAGAAGGCAGTAGAATGGGGTTGAGAGGGATAATAAATCAGTTATGATAGAATGGCAGAGCAGAATTGATGGGTCGAGTGGCCTAATTTTGCTGCTCTGTCTCCACTCCACACTACATTTTGAAATACATAAGCAAATTATATTTGTAATATTTTAGATATAAACACTAGAAACAGTTTAGTAACCAGAAACATATTCTTCACAACTACTAATTTTCTTAAGTACAAAATAATAAAACAATCTGCCTTATGCTGGAATTGTTTCGAAACATTTATTTTAGATAGTTTAACACAAGTAGTTTTTGAAATTATGATTGTGTGCTGTTCCTTCAAGTTTATAATGTACATTTTAAATTAATTTCAAAGTCTGAGGTTTTACATTCATCTTTTCAGTTACAACTGATTCAGACCTATGAAGCAAAAACCGAACAAGCAGATCCAGAACCTCATTATTCAACCCTTTCACATCATCTCCGTCAATAGTCTCATATAGACGCATACTCTCCGTCCCCCAGCAAATGTTCTTTCGGAGATTATGCTGATCTGCTTGAACAGTCAGAGCTAAAGTGTTCAACTGATAGCAAAAGAAGGAGAAATAAACTCCATCTGTAATTACAGCTTGAGAGACAAATGGTCTGGTCACATCTGCCTCACTCCAGAATCCTGAAATAACAACAAAAACAGATTAAGTGGTTGCCAAGCTTTTGCTGTTTGCCTACAATTTTTTATAAAATCAGTCAAGAAAAATTAGACATTGTGTTTAGTCACACCCAAAACATACTTTGGACTAGTGAGGATAACGTAATGGTTAGCCCATACTTTACAGTACAGGCAACACGAGTACAATTTCCACTGCTGCCTGTAAGGAGCTTTTATGTTCTCCCTGTGACCGTGTGGGTTTCCAGCGGGTGCTCCGGTTTCCTCCCACAGTCCAAAGTCGTACCAGTTGGTAGGTTAACTGGTTATTGTAAATTATGCTCAGATTAAATCGGGGATTACAGTGCGGCTTGTTCGAAGGGCCGGAAGGATGCTGCATCTCAATAAATAAATAAAATAAACTCAAATAATTAAAATAGATCAATTCTGACCAATTAAAACATCATTCCCAAACACCCTTAGAGATTCTAAGTTTCAGGTAACAAAGGTAATTAAAATAAAGACAACACAGAAAACAAAATAGAATTCAATTTATCGCTGGATTGTGGCACAGGTGTTTCATTATTTTGTCATCAGTCCAAATATCATACATCATATTCAAATATCAAGTAATCAGTCCATTCGTGAAATATACTAGCCAATAAGCACTGCAAAAATAATCTGTATTTAAAATTTTGAAAAATAATTACTTAACCTTGGTTGAAACTAGAAGTTGTGCATACATAAAATTTCTCCAGTTCCAACCAATAAGATAAAGATCAAGCGACATCAGTTAAAAAATATTTTTTTCTTCTAATTCAAAAAGTTGTAGGTTCAGTACCTAGCCAGAGACAAAAAAAAAATGAACCATGACATTCCAGAGCTATATTAACATGCAGGTTAGAGCTGCTGTATTCTGGATTAACAATATGCTAGCTGAAGGTGGGTGCCATATTTTACACTCTACTTTTAAAAGGTACTTATTTGACAACTTAAGGGAATGCAAAAGGTTCTACAACACAATTGCCAAGACTATGAGGAAGTATTTCCATAAATATTTAAACCCAAATCAAAAATCACAAAATTTGATTTAATTGCTGTGCTGTTAATAGTGATCTGTAATACCTTATCAGTTGGCTACACTGCATAAAACTTAATACATTTGAAAAGTGACCTCACTGGGATTGGAACATACTGAGATTGTAAAATTCAAAGGAATTCCTTCACCTTCCAAGGACAATTTGGTGCTTCTCCCCCACAGAACATTTTTTTGCCCCGCATTGACCCTTAAATTGTAAATAGAAATGAGAACAGTAATCACACCCCACCTCCCCAGAGTACAAATTAGTCAAGCTTTGCTAATCTACAAGGAAATGGAATTCTGTATCTTTCTTCAAAATATAATGACTCGAATTGTCATCTCCCAAGGTTGGTGGAGGTGAGATCATTAGTTCTATTTAAAGCAGAGATAAATATTTGAAAGACTGAAGTTAGCATCATGTACAAGTGTCACAGAAAAGGGGTTGAGGCCAGCATTGATAAGCCATGATCATAATGGTAAGACGGGCTTAAATACTCAGAAGGAAATAATATGAGTTAATATTGCAATGAAAAAGCATACATCTTAAATTATGAAATATTGAGCTCCGCATCCTTCCAAAGGGTCAACAGTTACTTGTTAGAACCATAGAACACTATAGCACAGTACAGGCCCTTCAGCCCTACATGTTGTGCCAACCCATATAATCCTTTAAAAAAAGTACTAAACCCACACTACCCCATAACCCTCCATTTTACTTTCATCCATGTGCCTGTCTGAGGCTCTTAAATACCCCTAATGCCTTAGCCTCCACCACGATCCCTGGCAAGTCATTCCAGGCAATCTAAACCCTCTATGTAAAAAACTTACCCCTGATATCTCCCCTAAACTTCCCTCCCTTAATTTTGTACTTACGCACTCTGGTGTTTGCTATTGGTGCCCTGGGAAACAGGTACTGACTATCCAACCTATCTATGCCTCTCATAATATTGTAGACCTCTATCAAATCCCCTCTCATTCTTCAACGCTCCAAAGAGAAAAGTCCCAACTCTGCTAACCTTGCTTCATATGACTTATTCTCCAAACCAGGCAACATCCTGGTAAATCTCCTCTGCACCCTCTCCATAGCTTCCACATCCTTCCTATAATGAGTTGACCAGAATTGAACACAATACTCTAAGAGCTGTCTCACCAGAGATTTGTAGAGTTGTTCTATAATTACTTATGTCAAACCAAACAAGGAGTACTCTTAGATCTATAAAATGCTGTTTATAGCATCATTTAATGCATATAATAAACGTCTGGCTATACAAAAGAATTATCTGAAAAGTAATGTTGCAAAAAACATCTACTTTTAAAAATTCAAAAAATGTATTTTTTTTCAACATTACTGAATATTTAAATTTAGATGGTTAATATTTCCATTTAGTAATAAGTCATCAAGCCCAAACTTTCCAACAACTTTCAGAAATCATATTCTACAAGCTGCAATCAAACTTGCTATTAGACACCAATCTTCTGCACATCTTCCTAATCTTCAAGAACACACGTCTAAAACAATTTTAATTTCACTCAGCACAGTAAAAAAGTGCAATTTGTAACCAGAATCAAAACAAATTAAGTGAAGCAGATTCCAGTTGAAGTTTAGTACGTTAAATATGTACTGTATTTGTCTTTATAAAAATGATCTTCCCTTTGGATTCTATGAATTTGTAAAATAAAGATAGTTAGAGGATGAATAATGAGAATCTTTGATGAATTAGCATCATCTAACCTTGATAGGCTGCCTGAGCTGCAGTCCAAGCAAACAGACTTGCAATGCCATTGGCTCGCAAACGCACTTCAATTTGATCAGCTAAGTTGTCTCTTAGAAGTTTTTCTCGTCTCAACTTTTCAGAAGCAAAGTGAAACTGGGTATGCCCATAACAGGCAGGATCATCCATCTTTGAACCTACAAGTAGAAGACAAAACAAAGAAGTCTTGCATTAGCTCAAGGTAAGATTGTAATACAGTAATTTACTGTAACTCCATCTCAAATCATACACAGGAATACTACCAATCTATAATAAAGCATATTAAAATGTATAAAATATTCAATTTTGTAAAACAAATCATGGAAATAAGTAAAATGCATGCAACTAAACAGCAAATTAATTTTATCCCTACCTGTGAAAATATTGTTGTCATACTGCCTCTGAAATAAAGGAAATCGACTTGGTTCCAAATGAATAACAGGAACATCTTCAGTGATTTTATTTTCTAGCGGCACAAACTAGGAAGGAAAATAAAACGAATTTATAAAGCATTCTTCAAATTGCATTTTACTTTTAAGGATTATTTACAATTCACTATCAAGCACTTATTAACCATAGCATAGATCTAGAAAACTAATATGTCAATCCAGAGATTAAAGTAGAAAACTTCCATTCAAATTTGTATTGATTGCTAAAGCATGAGACAAAGATTTAATTAAATATTATTAATCAGAAGAGTATACTCAATTTCTGGAGCAATCAACTAAAAATGATTAACACAGGACTGAATACTGCCAAACTCTTAATAATAGAGCATGATGCTCTGGAGAGGAATTTTTCTACATGTTTTGTATATTTATCGGAGTACAACTCTTAATTCCACTTTTTTTTAATGATGCTCAGCAGCATTAATGATATTTCCAATGAACCAGTTAAGTTTCAAGTGAGTGAGGGAACTGGAATCCAGGCAGGCAGCCGTGCAATCAAATAGCAGACATTCACCATATCTATTAAAATTTAGCCCTTAGATCCAAATCCCTGGAGCAGCCCAGAGTAGGTCCAAAGCCTCACTATCTAGTTTATCATATTAGAACAGCAACTCACCATAACATTTCTACGAATGAAGCACAGCAGCTGGGGCAGTCTCACAGCCGTAGCATTGCAGAGACTGAACACCAGTCTTTCTGGGCCAGCATTTAAATTATCCGAACCTTGCACTGGGACCAGTGCCCCACCACTGGCAAATCGCTCTGGGCCTAGATTTCACTGCCAAAGGAGCTGTTCTCAACCTCTCCAACCTCGGCTGACTTCTGACACCCTGCCTTTCCAGTCTAAATGGGTGGCATTTGGATTGTCCGAATAGTGGATTGTACTTTGCCTTACGACCTGGACCTCACCACGGCAGATTGGTCCGGGCCTTGAACATGCCGCCCATCGATTTGCTTCAGACCCGGATTCCGCTACTAAAGAAACTGATCTTGACCTCTCCAATTTGGCATGGCATTTAGAACGACCCTCCCTCGGACCTGGGTTAGTTGGATGGATTTCGGAATTCTTCTCTCCTGTCCCTTTCCCTCCAAAGCATCTGCGCCAACCAGCATGACTCCAACTACAAGTGCATCCATTTTGCAGTGCACCAACAGAACACGCCCTGTGAATTCATTTTGCCTTCACTCACTTCTTCATAGAATGGGATGATAGTTTACCTCAATTTACTTTTAAAAAAATGGTTTTAATCAAATTCCTTTGCTTTGAAACTACCAGTGAACTGCCACATCTTCAGTAGCACCATCTTTAACCAGAAGTGCTATCCTGTGCTTGAGAGTCAGAACCATGTACAATTCCTATATCATTTGGCTTTTCTGTACTACAAAGTAATAGTTGCCACCAAACTACAAGAAAATTTGCAGATAAAAACAGATGTATATGAATCCTAATTCTATTACCTCAGGGAGCTGTTGATGAACCCGAACTTGGCAGTAAGGCTTGTCTTCAATCTGGAAACGAATAGGGTCAACCTGCCTTTTCCGGTGTCCTCGGGGAACTGTTCGCTCACCACGAACCCAATAAAAACTAACTTGTGGTTCATGATCTGTAAGAATAAAGATTATTTAGCTATGCCAACACACAAGTGCAATAATGTTTATTGCATTCCAAAGAAATTTTAAGCAGGTGCTTAAAAACAAGAGGACACAGGTTTAAGTTCAAAGTTGAGGGATTTTAAAAAAAAGGAAATCCGAGGCAGCTTCTTCATGCAAAGGGGGTGTCAATGTAGAATGAGCTGCCAGAAATAATGGTTGAGACAGGCATGTTAGCAACTTTTAACAGCCATCACATGGATAGGCAACAGTGTTGACATGGGAAGTTGGTCAAAAGGCCTATTTCCAATGCCTTATGGTTCTGACACTGTTCTGACATCTTTCAATGTGGAGAGCAGAACCCTGACACAGTAAAATCTTTCAATTCTAGCTTGAAATTCTATTCATGTGGAAAGTCTTGTGTAGTTTTAAACTACCTAATGTTTTCCTTTGACCATTCCTACAATGAAAGTTACTAAAAGATTCAGAACACTATCAGACTTGTAAAATATGTAAACCAAATGTAACAAAGTCAAAATCCTCAAAATGTTTAAATGTTTCAGACTGACCTTCCATCTAAGAAAGCATAAAGGTTTTCTAAGGAAAAAAGGCGGTTAAAGAATCAAGAATGTGAAAGGTTATGAAGAATTGAGAGTTCTGGATGGTAATTACAGTATTGTGCAAAAGTCTTAGGCATCCTAAATTTCTATATAAATTTTGTTCCAGATGTGTTTTTTTTTTGTTTTTTGCATTAGTGTCAGTAAAAAAGTACAACTTTTAGATTTTTAAGCATTTTCCAAAAAAACACTAGTTTTTTTTTGTATTTTGGTAAAGAAAATAACATTAAGTAATTGACCATTTTTCAAATAAAAACGATTACTTTCTAGGTAGAAAGCCTGATTATCCATTAAACAAAGACAACAAACAGGATGCTAATGATCAATGACATGAGTTGAATGAACTAATCTGATAAACAGAAACAAAAAAAATTGAAAGTATGGGAGATATGACAGTTTAACGTTCAAATCATCAATTCTTATACCTTGGCAAGAGTGAGCATAACAACAAAACAGAAGGAAGTCCACATGCATCAGCAAGGTCTCTCCCAAGCAGAAATTATGCAGCAGACTGGAGTTTCAAGAGGTACTGTACAAGCCTTTCTGAAGAAGCACAAAGAAACAGGCAAGGTAGATGATCAGAAATGCAGTGGTTGGCCACAGAAACTAAGTGCAGCAGACTAGGGATTGACATCCCAGTTAAATCAGGAGAAAGTGTACAAGATGATGAGAGGCAATGATTGTGTGGTGAGTGCGTGGAATGGGCTGCCAGCAGCAGCGGAGGAGGCAGATACGATAGGGTCTTTAAAGTGGCTTTTTGATAGGTACATGGAGCTTAGTAAAATAGAGGGCTATAGGCAAGCCTAGTAATTTCTAAGGTAGGGACATGTTCAGCACAACTTTGTGGCCCGAAGGGCCTGTATCGTGCTGTAGGTTTTCTTTGTTTCTAAATCCAGCACTGCTACCTTCTCTGAACTCACAGAAACCAAGTCCACCCCTCTACAGCCCAGTGAACTCTTGTCAGAAGTGGTCTTCATGGAGGGGTTGCTGCCAAAAGGTCATTCCTCTGAAATGGAAAAAAAGCAATAAAGCTAAGAGATTCACCTATGCACAAAAACACAAGGGTTGTGGTCCTAAACAATGGCAGCAAGTGCTCTGGACTGACGAGTCAAAATCAGAAATATTTTGCTCAAACAGGAGGCAGTTTGTCTCTAGAAGAGCTGGCGAGCGCTACATGGACCAGTGTCCGCAGCCAACAGTGAAGCACAGTAGCTGTTCCCTGCGGGTTTGGGGCTGCATTTCTGTAAGTGGAGTTGGTGGTCTGGTCAGGATTAATGGAATTCTCAATGCTCAGAAGTACACACAAATTCACATCCATGAGGGAGGAATCTGATCAGTCCCAACCTCATTCCGCAGCAGGACAATGACCTGAAACACACGGTCAAAACTATCTTCAGCGAAAAGCAGAACAGGAGTTCTGCAACAGACGGCATGGCCTCCACAGAGCCCAGATCTCAACATCGTGGAGGCCATCTCAGATTACTTGGAGAGCCAGAAGTAAGAAAGATAGACAAAATCTACAGAACTGTGACAAGTTCTCCAAGATGTTTGGAACAACTAGCAACTAATTTTCTTATAACACTGCACAACAGTGTACGTAAGAGAATTGATGCAGTTTTAAAGGCAAACGGTGGTCACACCAAATATTGATTTTTACTGTTTACTGCTTTATATTTTTTGATATTTAGAAATTTTTCATTACTTTTGAAAGCATCACTTAACTGATTTTTTATGTGCCTAAGATTTTAGCACAGTACTGTAAAAATGTAAGACAACGGTTTGAAAACAGTTCACATAATCATTATTATCAAAGAGCTATTATGCAACTTTAAATAATCACTATTGATCACTTTTCAATAGGGTTTTCCCATTTTGGATGGTGAACTGCATCAACCATCTGTCTCCTCCGATGCTGCTTAACCCAAGTTGCTCCAGCAGTTTGTGCTTTGTTCCAGACTCCAGCATCCGCTGTCTGTGTTTGTTTTCTTGTTGATTTCCTAACTCTCCACACCCAGCATAAAAGGCTTCCTTCACCAAATCTGAAAGTGATGCTTTACCCTCAACCCAGTTGGTGCCTTACTTGTTGACTGTTCCCTCAGCCACTGCAGTGTTTAAAAAAGTTGGGACTTTTCCCCCTTGAGATGTAGGTGGTTGAGAGATTGTATAGAGATTTATAAAATCATGAGAAGTGTGGATAAGGAAGATCAACACAAAAACGGTTAGTCTAAAACTAGATAATTTGGATTCAAGATAAAAGAACTGGCACTGCCTCAATGATCCATCTAGGTAGAAGGTGACTGCGACAGAGTTGTCAAAAATGAACATGCGTCTCCAGAGACAGGGTTTGATGGCCCGGCCGGGCCTGTACTGTGTGTGTAAGTGACAGGACTGTTGCTTCTAAACCTAAATGTTACCCGGGCGGGGTTTAAACGCCGCGTCCTTACCCAGGGTGGAGCGTTCGAGTAGTGGGTTGCGGCCGGCCAGGGAGCCGACGAGCCGCGGCACCAGGTTGCCGATGAGAGGCAACACAGTCTGCTCCCGTTCGCGGTACAGAGCGGGGCGCCGCCTTTTCAGGTAGAAGTTCTCCTGCAGCAGTACCTCGCACACCAGCGACTTCACCTCGGCTAGGCCGGGGTCGGGGTCGGGGCCGGGCGGTAAGCCGGCGGGCAGCCCCTGCACGAAGGCGGTCTTGGTGAAGTGTTGGAACCAGCGGTCCGCATCCAAACCAAGCGTCTGCGGGAGGATCACGTACTTAGGCCGCTGCAACTTGGTCAGCAGCCGGATCTTATCGGCGTGCGACTGGCAAGCGTGCACCCGCTGGTGGAACTCCTCCAACCGCCGCCGCTTAGCCGCCTTGCTCTTGGCGGTCAGGGATGGCAGCAGCGGCGGGTAGCGGGCGGTGACGGACCCTCCCTCCGCCGCCGTTGCCACCGAGCTGAACGTAGCCCGACCCCCGGCCCACGCCGCCAGCAACCGCGGCAACCTGCCGGGCGCCGCCATCCTCGGTCCGGTCCGGTCCCGCCGACGTCATCCAGACTCGGACAAATCCGACCAATAGCCACTACACCTCTCATGCAAGGTGACCAATCATCTGCAGAGTATCAAGACGCCGGAACGTCAGTCGTGGAACAAATTTGACCAATGGTCAGTCACTCGCTCTTGCAAGGTGACCAATCATCTGCAGAGTATCAGGAGCTCGATGACGTGAGATGCGAGGGTAAAGTGCCGCGGAGTCCTGCGCCACAGATTCGCAAACATCTACCAGGAAGTAAGTTGTTTCGCCCCGGTGAAGTGATGACTGTACCGGGCTGAAAACCAGACAGGAAATAATTTCTTAGAATCACAGAAAACCTAGAGCATAATACAGGCCTTTCGGCCCACAAAGTTGTGCCGAACATGTCCTTACCTTAGGAATTACTAGGGTTATCCATAGCCCTTTACTGAGCTCCAAGGACCTATCCAAAAGTCTCTTAAAAGACCCTATCATATCCAACTCCACCACTGCCACCGACAGCCCATTCCACGTACTCACCACTCTCTGAGTAAAGAACTTACCCCTGACATCTCCTCTGTACCTACTCCCCAGCACCTTAAATCTGTGTCGTCTTGTGGCAACCATTTCATCCCTGGGAAAAAGCCTCTGATTATCCACACAATCAATGCCTCTCATCATTTTATACAGCTCTATCAGGTCACCTCTCGTCCTCCTTCTCTCCAAGGAGAACAGGTGGAGTTCACTTAACCTATTCTCATAAGGCATGCTCCCCAATCCGGGCAACATCCTTGTAAATCTCCTCTGCACCCTTTCTATGGCTTCCACATCCTTCCTGTAGTAAGGCGACCAGAACTGAGCACCGTACTCTTAAGTGGGGTCTGACCAGAAAGTAATTCCCCGGACCCATTTTTCATTGAGTAGATGACAGTTTACCTGGACAGGGTATTGTGAGGGGCAGGGCTTCTCTGCTGTGGGCGAGTGGCCTGTGAGGTTCTGCCCACGGGAGCACCCGGGTTTGTCCCCTACTCAGGGACTATCCGATGTACCAGGTTGGAACCTGCTGAACCCCAGAGGGCAGTCATTGCTATCACAGATATGTTGGCAATTTTACTCAATGCCACAGCTTTTACTGTGAGCACTATTAACCAATACTGGTTTATAATTGCCAGTCATCAAATTTTAATAGTGATTTGCATGAACATTAGGTTCCTTCGGAGTAGTGGTCATCGAAAAAATTCCAACTTTAGATTAGAGCAAGGTGCACAAAGAAACCAGCAACACTTCAATGTTAATAATTTGTGTAAAAGCCTTGCTTGCTTACTAGTTTCATTTCCTAAGTCACAGTCATCTATTGGCTGAGTTTGAAGTGAAGTTAATGGAACTCAATGGTTGTAGGGTAATAACTGTCCTGAAACTGGTGGTGCAGGTCCAATTCAATGACAGAAAGAAGAGGGCATCACTTGGAATGAGGGGATTTTTGATAACAACCACTTCTTTCTTGTGCCAGTGCTCCCTGTAAATATATTCAGTGGTGGGGAGTGCTTGATTTGTGGTGGACCAGGGTATACCCATCACTTTCTGTAGCCTTTTCCATTCCTGGTGATTGGTGTTTCCATACCAGGCCGTGATTAAACCAGTCAGGATACTCTCCACTGTGCATCTACAGAAATCTGTCAAAATTTCAGAAAAATATGCCAGATCTGCATAGCCTGCTAAAGAAACAGAGGGGCAACCATGCCTTCTTTGTAATGGCACTTCACTGATCCCAGGACAGATCCACTGATATGCTAACAGCAAGGAATTTAAAGCCACTGACCCTCTCCACCTCCGATCCCCTAATGAAGACTGGTCCATGGGCCTCTGGTTTATTTCTTCTGTAGTCAATAATCAGCTCTTTGGGTTTGCTGACAATGAGTGAGAGGTTGTGTCATTGAACCAGATTTTCAATCTCACTCCTATAGGCCGATGGGTCACCACCTTTGATTCCGCCAACCACTGTGGTGTCATCAGCAAACGTAAATATGGTATTGGAGTTCACTTAGCCACACAAGCATAGGTATGAAGTGAGTAGAGCAAGGGGCTAAGCACACAGCCCTGTGGTGTATTTGTGCTGATGGTGATTGTGAAGCAGAGAGATTAGTTTCGAAGGGATGACAGTGTTGAATGCTGGTCTATAGTCAATAAAAAGCACACTATACATAGAAATCTACAGCACATTACAGACCCAAAACTGTTACTCTAGAAACTGCCTAGAATTTCCCTACTGCATTGCCCTCCATTTTTTCCATTGTTCTAGAGTTGAGGAAAGAGCAAATGGAAATGGCATCTGCTGTTGACCTTTTGCTGTGTCAAGAGACAAACTGGAGTGGATCCAAGTCACATCTGAAGCAGGAGTTGACATGCTTCATGACCAGTCTCTCAAAGCACGTCATGTAAGTGGTACTGAACAGTAGTCATTCAGGACTGCTTCACTAATGTACTTCAATAATGGCCTAGCAGCATCCATGAAACTGAATAAACAGGTCTCAGCCTGAAACGTTGACTGTTGATTAATTCCTATAGATGCTGCCTGACCTGCTGAGTTCTTCCAGTATTTTGTGTGTGTTGCTCTGGATTTCCAGCATCTGCAGAATCTCTTGTCAATAATAGCCTATATATGACCCTTGGCCATAGCCCCCTCATTTGGTTCAGTCTTAGCAGCCTCTTCTGTTGAAGGGCAGTTAAGAATTTGCATCCCCAAAATGTTAATATTTCAAGTTATAATTTCTGGTGAACGAATAATTTTGTCTTTGTTCTTCAATGTATATTTTTTGTATTGCCTACTCTGCAGTTCTTAACTCCACCACTGAAGGTCATCATATGCCTGATTAATAATAAGAATTCAAATCGACATGCTCATTAAATTACATGTGAACAACTCACTTTGGCCCAACCTGTTTAAATCATTGTTTTCTACTGATATGAGTAAATGAATTTAATAATGTAATAATAAACGTATATGTACGTTGCTTTCTTATCAAGCACGTGACTAAATAGGATCTATCATAGTATAATTATAAATCTGGCAACTCCTGAATCTGAATCCTGTACTTCCCTCATTTGCAGGACTTTGCAGAGAGTGGTGTGGACAGCCCAGCACATCTGTAGATGTGAACTTCCTACTATTCAGGACATTTACAAAGACAGGTGTGTAAAAAGGGCCTGAAGGATCATTGGGGACCCGAGTCACCCCAACCACAAACTGTTCCAGCTGCTACCATCTGGGAAATGGTACCATAGCATTACAGCCAGGTCCAACAGGCTTTGAGACAGCTTCTCCCACCAGGCCATCAGACAGATGAACTCATGCTAACACAACTGTACTTCTATGTTATATTGACTATCCTGTTGTACATACTATTCATTATAAATCACTATTAATTGCACATTTAGACAGAGACTTAATATAAAGATTTTTACTCCTCATGTATATGAAGGAGGTAAATAATAAAGTCAATTCAATTCAATTCCAACAACATTGTCTGAACAACTTCAGAAGGGCTGTAGCAGTTCAAGAAGATGATTGATGCTCATCTTCTCAATGACAATAATAATCAGCTTTGTCTATAAATGACTATTTAAGCAAACACATTCTGTAATTCTCTTTTCCATGTCCACCTTTCTAATTTAGTATTAGCATTAACATTTCTGGGTGATTTTAAGTCCCCCAGTTCTTAGAACCACCTCATAGATCTGGATTAATGATCTGGAGACATGAGCTCAGATCGCAAAAAAGCACCTGGGAATTAAAATGCGATTAAATAAACCTAGAACAAAGTTTATTATTAGTAATGGTAACTGTGAAATTGTTGGGTTGTTGTAAAATTCCATGGAGTCCAATCACTCGAGCCGAGTGCCATCTTCTCCTAGGGGGTTGTCTTTTGGTGCGTCCTCAGGTGCCTGTAGAGGCTGATCTGGGATTCTGCTACAGTGTGAGCAAGAACAAGTGGTAGCCGTGGTTAGTGGTTGGGTTTTTTTTTGCATCTGTCGCTTGTTCTCTGAGGCGTAGAGGAGGTCGTTCATGTAGCGCAGCTCCCTCTTGAACAGATTTCTTCCCGGTGTGTCTATTGACTGCAATGTCTTCTCGGTTTTTAGATGTTGAATTCCCATCAGTGCGACTGACTGACTCTTCACTGCCCTCCAAGATGTCTCAATAAATTAGTTCTGGAAGAAATCAGGAATTCCACTGAACCAGGGCTGTTGTAAAAGTTAATTTTATAACAGCTTCAAATAGTTACAGGATCGTGCACTGTTGGTTTCCTGGTACAAGTATTTGAGGCACTTAATTACTTTACGTGCCTGGTCTTGCAATATAGGAATGGCGGCAGTTTCCAGTTTAGCTAATAATAAAATCATTATAAGTTATTAATGTACGTAATAGTGTCTGAATATTCTGTATCTGAACCTAAATGTTCAGATCATGCTCTGTGTATTAAAAGCATTAAAATATGATTTTCTCTAAAAATAGATTTAAAAATTTGCTACAACAAGATTGTAAGGATTTCAGTTTCTAATTAAGTAAAACAAGTCAAGTAATAGTCTTAAATTTACAGAAATGGACATTTCACGACATGCCCTGTGAATCAGAATTTTTCCTCGCCCATCATCTGGAAACATTTTTGCAAACCAAGCTGCTGGAAGTGCAGGTCAATAGAGCATCTGGGGTGATGGCAAACAACTGCTCGTCTCCTTTACCAATAATACTTAATAACAGGAGGAAAAGGAATAGTGGAGACGGAAATTGGGTAAAATAGATATGATGGAGAGCGCTCGGTAAATGCACCCCACACACACACACCCCCTGCTGTGGGTGCACTGAGTGTGCAAACCTCAATGTCTCCCCCAGCATATTCTTATAACAAGTTCAATTTATGGTGCCCTCCCACCACGCACGGTACAACTTTCAATTTCTTTAGCAACTGGGATGTGTAAATGTGTAAATATTGTTTGTTATATACTGTATTTAAGGTAGATACTTCTGTTTATTTTGTAATATGATTGTAACCACATTGTGGGGTGCATCATATTCTAATTCATGTGTAGCCTTAAGTTAATTTTTTTGGGTAATTAAAGATGGTATGTCCTAGTCCCCTAAAAAAACAGGACAGTTCCCTCTCGGTAGGAGAGAGAGGGAGAGAGATCGAGCAGCCAGGTGTTCACTCTGGACAAAAGTAGTATGGAGACATTTATTGTGTTTTCTGGTAGATAACTTTCTGTAAATATTGTCAGTTATTTTTGTTATTTTCACTAAATTTTGTAAGTTTTGATTTTTGACGCACCTCAGCTAATAGCGCTAAGTGGCTCCAGCCATTTTTTTCTCAGTTTATAACCCACCAATCATAACAATAGAGGAATATTAAAATTGAAAGGAGAAGAAAAATGGGATTGGATAATGAGAGAGAACAAATATAAAGGAAAGGTCATGTAGAGATCTTTAAGAACAATTTACAGACTGAAGGAATGAGACTCCAACTACACTTGTTTCATTTCTGGACCTCCAAGGTTGAATGTCATTGCAGGATCATAAATTATGTTCTAAAAAGTAGTTTTTATGCTGCTAAATGCCAGTACAAACATTCTGTGAATAATTTGATTAATTCTAATGGCGCACTTCCTGCAATTTTGTGGGACTCATTGGGAGGTTGATGGCAGGCTTAGTTTTCTGCAAGGCTATTAATGGAGCGGTGGCATTTACAAAGCAAGAGGTTGAAGGGTTACCACAGGCAGACAGAAATGCAAAGCTGAGGTTGCAAACAGATCAACCATTATCTTAGTACTTGGCAGTAAGGGGTTGAGTGGCCTACTCCTGCTAGTTTGTTAGTCCACCCAAGTCTTCCAATATTCTGTGCTGTTCTGACAATCAACCACTCCTGGTGTGTTGCTGTTCTTTTAGAAAATAAGTAGAAGAATGCAGATTTAACTTGGTATTTTTCCCGAAGAATATTATTTTCTATTCCTCAAGAATATGTTATCTTGGGAATTTATTCCCAAGAATAATTCAAACAATTTTCTCATATTTTCACCAATTAAAAACACATGTAGGAGTTGCACATTACATTCAAGCACATTGCATTGAAGTTTTTGAGCATTTGGAGATGCATGGCCTGATTAGAGATATTCAGCATCACATTGTAAGGGTTAAATTGTACCTCATGAGCCTGACTGACATTTTTGAGGAAGTGGCAAAACAAATTGATGAAAGTAGAGTGGTTGATGTGGTTCAACAGGGTTCACCATGGTAGCCTCATTCTGAAAGTCATGGCTGTGTTGATTTGGGATTGGTTTGCCCACAGAAGGCCAAGGATGGTAGTAGATGGAGCATGTTCTGACTGGAGGTCAGTGATCTGTTCTGGGATCCCCATTTTAGTGATTTTTCTAAATGACTTGGAAGAGGAAGTGGAAGGGTAGGTTAGTGAGTTTGCAAAGGACATGAAGGTTGCTAGTGTTGTGGATGGTGAAGAAGGTTGTCATAGGTTACAGCGGGACAGTGATAGGATGTAGAGCTGACAGAGAAGTGATAGATAGAGTTCAATCCAGAGAAGTGTGAAGTGAGACACTTCGGAAGGTCGAACTTGAACCCAGAGTACAAGGTTAATGCAGGATTCTTAGCAGTCTGAATGAACAAAGGGATCTTGGGGTCCACATCCATAGATCCCTCAAACCTTCCATGCAAACTATTCATTAAGAATAAGAATCTGTTTAATGTGTTGGCCTTCATTAGTTGGGGAACTGAATTCAGGAGCTATGAGGTAACGTTGCAGCCCTATAAAATTCTAGTTAGAATGTGCAGTATTGTGTTCAGTTCTGGTTCCCTCATCATAAGAAGGATGTGGAAGCTTTGGAGAGGGTGCAGAGGAGATTTACCAGGATGCTGACTGCGCTAGAGAACATGTTTTATGAGAAAAGGTTGAGCAAGTTAGGGCTTTTCTTCTTAGAGTGAAGGAGGATGATGGGCAATTTGATAGAGATAGAGGAATACAAGATGATAGGAGGCATAGATATGGTGGCCAGCTACCACCTTTTCTCCAGGTGTCAATGGCTAATAAAAGAGGAGATACTTTTAAGGTGATTGGAGGAAACATACGGCGGAGGGGGATGTCAGAGGTTAGTTTTTTTTAACACAGGAAGTGGTAAGTGCATGGAATATACCCTGCTGGGGTGGTGTTAGAGGCAGATACATTAGGGGCAATTAAGAAACTCTTAGATAGATGCATGGATGATATAAAATGGAGAGTTATGAAGGAGGGAAGGGCTAGATTGATCTTAGAGTAGATTAAAAGGGCGGCACAACATCATTAGCTGAAGGGCTGGTACTGTGTTGTATTCTATGTTCATAGTTAAAGGCAGGTTATTTAACAACAAGATAATAACATTTAAATAAAAACACAGTGCTGAAAGCAAAGCTACTGGGAATATAATACAAGCAGAGATGTGACATATTCTTTAGGAGTTTTTCTTTCAAAAAACGATTATTCTGCCACATTTGTGTGAACTGCTATGACACCAAACAGGTCTGATCTCATTCCTGTTAACCCAAGTTTACTCCACCTTCACATGTGTTTTCAGTGCTAGGATCAATTCAGATCTTCCTCAAAAATACATGAAATTAGTCAATTTGAAATCGTGTTAGGCTGTTTTTAGGCAGAGAGAATCTTTAAGGTGCAGCCTATATCTTTCCAAATAAGGTCACACTCTTCTCAGTACAGCTGCAGCTACTTTGCAAAGCAGCCATATGAGAAGTGTATCACCTAAAGGTGTATTTGCCGTGGCGTACAGACAGCAACACTCATTATGACTTAATTGGGAAAGAGTGAGACTGCAAGAGGAAGGGGGATAGGTCCATGATTTCCTGAAAGAGGCATTGCAAGCCAGAGATGTGACATGACAGGAGGGAGGAGCAATTGCAGATCATTGCAGCCTGGCAGGAGGACTCACTGGGTCTCATACAACAGTAGAAAGTTTTCCCCACTATTGTATTGAAGCCCTCTTGCACGAAGAGCCAGTGTACAATTTATCTTGCCGATTATCTGCTACACTTTCATGTTAGCTTTGAAGGATGTAAGTAAAAGGACATCAAGGTCCCTTTGAACATCAAGTACTCCCAGTCTCTCACCTTTTTAAAAAGAACGGAGCCTCCCAGGCCCATCTGACCAATGGGCTGCTTGGATATGTGCATCCGGTATTTTGAGTGAATTCCGGAATTCGGGAACCTCTTTTCTACCTAAGGCTATGATCTTTTTAAAACCACAATCCCTCAATTGATGTGACTCACTCCAGTAAAGAATTAACTAATAACATAATTAAATCCATGTAAATACTTTGAATTTTTGATACCTTGTTGTACCAGCTACTGTTCTGTTGTAAGTTGACTACCTTCAATTCAATAAAACATGTTTCAAGTAGCTGCACTTCTTTTGCTTGCCAAGGCATATAACACCGCTAAAGAGCCCACAGACATGATATATAATACAAGCCTAGAAAATGGATTAGAAAAAAAATTGCTTTTGTTTCATATAGAGTGAGCCAAAGTCAAAATTGTCTTTTTTTTGTCATATGCACAGGGGCAACGAAAAACTACCAACAGCATCATAAGCACATCATCAGCATCAGATACACAGTGTTCACAAGAAAAACATCAATTAACAATGTAACATGCAAATTATATGAGAAAGAACACAATTAGAATAAAGGAAAAAACAAGTCCATTGAAGTGCAAAGTGATTGAGATGTTGCTCCACTGAGGTATTGGTCCCTAAGGTTGTTACAGCTGGGGGTGGTAATGGGGATGGACTTCTATTACCTATTAAATCTCCCAAAGGCATGCATCTCAAATAGCCACTGACAACAAAGTCCAGCTCCTGGCCTTTACATGAGGCTTGGCTACTAAGCCTGGCAGAATCGTTTCTACCAACAGAAGGGGCAAAGTTGGGTTACCGGCATCTTAACACCAGTTGCTTCTGTCAGATGGGACTTGTCAGCTATAGTTGGCAGCTCATCAAGGAGAAGGAAAACTCTGACCTCAAACTGCCGCAACATCTATGACTGAACCTGACCAACAGAGTCCTCTCACTGAGGTATAGATCAGGGTTGCATTGATTGAACAGAGAACAGCTCGTAATGTGGTGCTGCCCTTTTAACCAGCTCTAAAATCCTTCCCTCCCACATAGCCAATACACCACATCCCTGTTGTGGTTCACCTGAGCATAAATGTCACCTTATGTATGCTATGACATCATCAGTATACATGATGTGCATGTTTGACTTAGCAATGCAATCAGGAGGTCCTGAGGGAGGAATGAATGTGTACTATTCACTCTTATTATTTCAGAAACTGCAGCATTCAAACAACTGCTTTATGCAATGTCCCATATGGTAGAAGGGAGCATGTTTGCTGATCATGCAGAACACAGACCTTATCATGGAAAGGTCATTGATGAAGGAGATGAAGATCACTGGGCCAAGTACAGGTTTCTTATGATATTCTGCAATCATGTCCTGCAACTGACATCCAATAAGCACATCTAGCTATTTCTTTGTACAAGGTTTAACTAATCAAGCGAGTCAATCTTAATAGGACACAATTGGTCCTATTAATGCTTAGGATGGCCACTCTCATCTTAGCTCTAGATTGCATCTCTTTCAGTCCATGATTGAGACAAGGCTGTTAGAAGATATGGTGTTAGTCATTCAGCCGAAACTCAAGCTGGACATCAGCAAACTAGTTATTGCTAAGTAAGCACTTATTATTGGTCAGCTAGGACCATACTGCAGTGTAGCAGTATGTGTGAGCAAGCGAAACACTATAATGTTTCCCTATTTACTGTCCTCTGGGATATTCAGAAACTTCGCATTGACGTGTATGCGAAGAAAAATCAACAGCCCAAGCTAGGAGCCAAAAATGAAGGGAGATTGTTAAAATGAATGGAATTGTACTTAATGGTTTCACAGGAATTCTTTAATACCAATAAGCTCAATTGGGAAAATGTAGGGCACAATAAAACATGTCAGTTACTTTCAGATTTTCTTGAATTTTATGTTTTTGATTTTCAGTGTCAAACCCTCCTCCTCAAAATCTGGCAGCTTGTTAGTTCTATCCTTGATAAGAATCAGCATTATGAAATTAGATGTAAGGGCAAAAACAACTTGTTTTCAAACACACACCATTCATTCCCATTTCTAATTAATGTAAAAAATAACTGGAAGAGACAGCATGCAAAATAGTGACACATGTCTGGAACTGGTCAGAATCAAAATTTGGAGCCAAAAGGGAAGAATCTCAAGTATTAGCATATGCCTTCAGGTCACATCGGTGACCCCTGCTGGCGAGTCAATAGCTAACAGTGCCCTGAAATAATGTGGTCTCCCCAATACAAAGTATTGGATTATAAATTATCTTTCAGGAGCTTGACTTAATCCTGAGCTTTCATCACCAGGTGGTCATATCAAAACTCTCTCTTCACTTAGTCACCTCTTCTGATGTCATCCACCAAGGATTGTTATGGGTTGATCATTTTCCTTTCATGTTTATAGAAAACATTTGTTTAGCAGATGTGTAGAAATATTACTATTTAGCTACAAAAATAAATAAAAAAATGAAAATCAGGGAAATATGAATAACAAAATGATAGAAAGACTGTAAATAAAGTAAATTGTGAACATTTCCCAGCCTCGTCCTGAGCTCATATCTTTGTTCAGTTTCTCTTCTATCTTGCTTCATTCTCCTTGACATGGCCTATCCTATTGAGCCTACTCCCACCTAACTATTGGCCTCCTAACTTTATTTTTTGGCCCTAATGTTAGCAGATGTTATAAATGACTGCCTCCTTTATGGTGCTGGGGACCACACCCTCAAAACTGCTCCCAATACTCTTAATATCTCACACTTGGCCAACTGAGATTGTTACTAAATGCAATAGAATAAAAAAAATCTGAATTATACATTGCAAATTTTATTTTTTAAATGAAAATATGTCAAACAATTAAAATAAGTAAAACTCAATTAATTAAAATAAACATCAAGAATCTAATATCTGGCTTGACAGTGGTGAATATACCAGGTCTAACCTGGTTTCAGTTATGCAGTAGATTCATAGTGATACAGAGTCATAAAGTATACAGCGTCGATACTGGCTTTTATACCCACTGAGGCCAATTATGCTAATTCCATTTTAATTTCACCATGATGAGTTTGAAGTCAGAGTGAATTCCGAAGAAAGGCTGTTAAACTATATCCAGCCATTTCAGGACCTCTGCATTCAAACTGTATGAATCGTAACCTGCCTCAGATAAAAATGGAAAATGCTGGAATGAGAAGATCATCGGGGTCTCTCTTCCCGCCATTACGGCCATTGACACTACACACTGCATCCACAAAGCAAACAGCATTATGAAAGACCCCACGCACCCCTCAAACAAACTATTCTCCCACCTGCCATCTGGGAAAAGGCTCCGAAGCATTCGGGGCTCTCATGACCAGACTATATAACAGTTTCTTCCCCCAAGCTATCAGACTCCTCAATACCCAAAACCTGGACTGATACTTTGCCCTACTGTCCTGTTTTATTATTTATTGTAATGCCTGCACTGTTTTGTGCACTTTTTGCAGTCCTGGGTAGGTCTGTAGTCTAGTGTAGTTTATTTTTCTCTGTGTTGTTTTTTTACGTAGTTCAGTCTAGTTTTTGTACTGTGTCATGTAACACCATGGTCCTGAAATAACATTGTCTCATTTTTACTATGTATTGTACGAGCAGTTATGGTCAAAATGACAATAAAAGTGTGACTGGACTTGACTTGACTTGAAATACATGGGCAACATCAATGGAAAGAGAAACAGTTAACATTTTGGGTCTGAGGTCTTTCATTAGAACTTTTCTACAAATGTTACCTGACTTCCAGAGTTCATCCAGCATTTTCTGTTTTTATTTCAGTTTGCAGCACCTGCAGTTATTTTGACTTTGAGATATTACATAGACTTGTGCTGGCAATTCCCCACAAACTCCAAGCTGTCAACTCCATTTCTCCCCCAGTAATGCTTCAGGTGGCTATTTCTCAAAGTTTGTGTTTTTACCTTGCCCATCTTTTCCCCACATCCACTTGCCCTATCCTTACAAACTACTCCACCTTTTCCAACCACTTTTTACTCCCTAGATTCCTTGAAAATTATCCTTTCCAAAATATAACATGTTTAACTATTCTTAGAATTCCATGTTTGAACCCCCCAATCAAGTTCCTGTCTTTGCCCTCATACTTAAGTGGTCCTTATCAAAGTCATAAATAAACTGCAGAAAGATCATTATATTTTTATGGTGGCATGGTAGTATAGTGTTACTGTAACAGTATTACAGTTCCAGTGACCTGGGTTTAATTCCGCTGCTGTATTTTACCCTGTGAATGCATGGGTTTCCTCCGGGTTCTCCAGTTTCCTCCCACATCCAAAAGTTCAAAGTAAATTTATTATCAAAGTGCATATATGTCACCAAACAGAACCCTGAGATTCATTTCCTCATGGGCACACTCAATAAATCCATAATAGAATCAATGACAAACCGCAACAACTTGGGCTTTCAAATAATGTGCAAATAAACAACAAACTGCAAGTACAAAAATAAATAAATAATAAAAACAAATAATAAAGAAATAAGCACTAAATGTCAAGAATATGAGATGAACAGTCCTTGAAAGTGAGTCCTTAGGTTGTGGGAGCATTTCAATGATGGAGCAAGTAAAGTTATCCCTTTTGGTTCAAGAGCTCGATAGTTGAGGGGTATCCGCTGTACTTGACCCTGATGACGAGAGTCCTGAGGCTCCTGTACTTTCTTCCTGGTAGTGTATGTTTCCCTCCTGTGACAACACATCATGTAGATGTACTCAATGGTAGTGAGAGCTTTACCTCTGAGGAACTGGGCTGTATCCACTACTTTTTGTAGGATTTTCTATTCAGGGGCATCAGTGTTTCCATATCAAGCTGTGATGCAGCCTGTCAATATACCCTCCATTACACGTATGTAGAAGTTTGTCTAAGTTTTAGATGAATGACAAATCTTTGCAGACTCCGAAGGAAGTACAGGCATTGCTGTGCCTTCTTCATAATTGCCACTTGCATGCTGGGGCCCAGCCAGGACAGGCCCTTAAAAATGATAACACTGAGGAATTTAAAGTCACTGATCTTCTCCACATCTGATGTGGCACCATTCAGCCAGATTTTCAGTCTCCCTCCTATATACTGATACATCTCCACCTTTGATTCAGCTAATGACCTTTTATTCAACCTATGACAGTGATATCATCAGCAAACTTGAATATGGTAATGGAGCTGTGTTTAGACACACAGTCATAAGTGTAAAGTGAGCAGAGCAGGGAGTTAAGTACACAGCCTTATGGTGCACCTGTGTTGATGGAGATTGTGGAGGAGATGTTCTTGCCAATCTGAACTGACTGGGGTCAGCAAGTGAGCAGATAGAACATCCAATTGCACATGGTGTTATTGAGGCCAAGGTCTTGAAGTTTATTGATTAGTTTTGAGGGGATGATGGTATTGATTGCCAAACTGTAGTCAATAAAGAGCATCCTGATGTGTGCACCTTTGCTGTCCAGATGTTCCAGGGGTGAGTGAAGAACCCATGAGATGACATCTGCTGTGGACCTGTTGCTCCTGTAGGGAAATTGGAGCAGATCCAAAGTCACTTCACAGACAGGAGTTGGTATGCTACATCAATAATCTCTCAAAATACTTCATCAGAGTGGATGTAAGTGTTACTGGATGATCGGAGTAAGGCAGGTTACCACCTTCTTCTCAGGTACCGGTATAAGTGACGTCTGCTTGAAGCAGATACTGATGTGATCTCAGTGAACACTCTAGCCAGTTGATTTGCACAGGCCTTTAGTACTTGGCCAAGTAACTCAACAGGTCTGGATGCTTTTTTACACTCCCGAAGGCTGTTGACAGGTTGGCCTCGGAGACTGAAATCACAGGTTCATTGGGGGCCGTGTGAGTTCATGATGATCCCTCATTGTTTTGATGGTCAAAGTGAACACAGAAGGCACTGAGTTCATTTGGAAGTGAAGCCCTGTTCTCAACTCTGTTCTTTGATTTACTAGATAAGAGGTAATAGTATTCAAGCCCTGCCAGAACAGTCAAGCATTCTTCATTGATACAGGTTTAGTCGGAAATGCCACTTTGTCCGTGAGATGGTTTTCTGGAGATTGTACCTGGACCACTTGTAACTTTTTTGGTTCTTGCTCACTGGACTTGAATGCCTTGGATCTGTCCCTCAGCAAATTGTGGATCTCATGGTTTCATCTGGGAGATCTGGATGGGAAAGACTCTAAATGATTTTATGTATGCACATTCATCTACAGCTGTTTTAATAAAGTCCATGACAACCAATGAATAATTTGTATTCATTCAGATCCATAGATGAGTCCTTGAACATGACCCAGTTTACCAACTTGAAGCAATCTGATAGCCGCTCCTCTGCCTCCTGTGACCACCTCTTTGCTGTCCTTATCTCTGGAGCTTTGCTATTTACCATCTGCCTGTGTGCAGGTAGGGGAAGGACAGCTGAGTGACTAAATTTATCAGGTCAGAAAGACATGCGGGTTAGTAGGGTAATTGGTCACATCGGTATAATTGGGTCATGTGAGCTCTTTGGGTGAGAAAGTCCTGTTACTGTGCTATGTTTCTAAATAAATAAAAGAAAAGAAATAAATAAAATCTTATGGACTCCACAATAACACACCACCTTCCAATCCTCTTTATCAGAAAAACGAGTGAAGTCAACCTCACTACATTTGCCAAAGTTGGGAAATAATTTGTGATACCCACTTTTCTGGCTTCAGACGAGTAATTCTTTTTTTGCTCACACAGTTATCTAAATACATCACCTTCTCGTGCCATGGTGCTATAGATTTCTGGTATGAAACAATATAGTTGCATATCTAATCCAATACTGTGAAGATCAAGCATCCCACTGGTGGGCCTAAGGCTGATGAGACTATACAAAGTATCTCCCCAAGATGACTTTATGACTATTAGACCTCTCCATCATCAAGATTTATTTAAATAGAAGCAAAAGTGAATGTTCAATTATAAATATCAGGCCTAAAGAAATAGAGATTTCTTTCTGACAGAAGATAAGATTAAAGGTAAATTTAATAGAGATATTCAAAGTATGACAGGTTTTGATGAAGTAGATAGGAGGAAATGTTTTCCACAGAAAGGCTGGTCAGTAACCCAATGGCTCAGAAAAAGACTTACAGAAAAGAAATTTAAAGGAAGTCTTAATCAGAATCGGGTTTATTATCACTGAGTTTATTATCGGGTTTATTTGTCATGAGATATGTTGCTTTGTGGCTTCAGTACAATGCAAGACAAAAATACTGTAAATTACAACAAGAAGATAAAATAAAATGATCAGAATCAGGTTTATTATCACCGGCATGTGATGTGAAATTTGTTAACTTAGCAGCAGCAGTTCAATGCAATTCATAATCTAGCAGAGAAAAATAATAATAGTAATAATAATAATAAATAGACAAGTAAATCAATTTAGTATATTGAATAGATTTTTGAAAAAGTGCAAAAACAGAAATACTCTATATTTAAAAAAAGTGAGGTAGTGTCCAAAGATTCAATGTCCATTTAGGAATTGGATGGCAGAGGGGAAGAAGCTGTTCCTGAATCGCTGAGTGTGTGCCTTCAGGCTTCTGTACCTCCTACCCTATGGTAACGGTGAGAAAAGGGCATGCCCTGGGTGCTGAAGGTCCTTAATAATGGACACTGCCTTTCTGAGATACTGCTCCCTGAAGGTTAGTACCCAAGATGGAGCTGTCTAGATTTACAACCTTCTGCAGCTTCATTCGGTCCTGTACAGAAGCTCCTCCATACCAAACAGTGGTGCAGCCTGTCAGAATACTCTCAACGGTATAACTACAGAAGTTTTGAGTGTATTTGTTGACATGCTAAGTCTCTTCAAACTTCTAATAAAGAATAGCCACTTCTTGCCTTCTTTATAACTACATCGATATGTTGGGTCCAGGTTAGATCCTCAGAGATCTTGACACCCAGGAACTTGAAGCTGGTCACTCTCTGCACTTCCGATCCCTCTATGAGGATTGGTATGTGTTCCTTCATCTTATCCTTCCTGAAGTCCACAATCAGCTCTTTAATCTTATTGAGGTTGAGTGCCAGGTTGTTGCTGTGGCACCACTCCACTAGTTGGCATATCTCACTCCTGTACACCCTCTCGACACCACCTGAGATTCTACCAACAATGGTTGTATTGTCAGCAAATTTATAGATGGTATTTGAGCTATGCCTAGCCACACAGTCATGTGTATATAGAGAGTAGAGCTGTGGGTTATGCACACACCCCTGAGGTGCACCAGTGTTGATCATCGGTGAGGAGGATATGTTATCACCAATCCGCACAGACTGTGGTCTTCCGTTTAGGAAGTTGAGGATCCAATTGCAGAGGGAGGTACAGAGGCCCAGGTTCTGCAACTTCTCAATCAGGATTGTGGGAATGATGGTGTTAAATGCTGAGCTATAGTCGATGAACAGCATCCTAACGTAGGTGTTTGTGTTGTCCAGGTGGTCTAAAGCCGTGTGGAGAGTAATTGAGACTGCACCTGCCATCGACCTGTTGTAGCAATAGGCAAATTGCAATGGGTGTAGGACCTTGCTGAGGCAGGAGTTTAGTCTAGTCATGTCCAATCACGCAAAGCATTTCATCACTGTAGATGTGAGTGCTACCGGGTGATAGTCATTAAGGCAGCTCACATTATTCATCATAGGCACTGGTATAATTGTTGCCTTTTTGAAGCCAGTGGGAATTTCCGACCGTTGTAGTGAGAGTTTGTAAATGTCCTGGAATACTCCCGCTAGTTGGTTGGCACAGGATTTCAGAGCCTTACCAGGTATTCCATCGGGACCTTCCACCTTGCGAGGGTCCACTATCTTTAAAGACAGCTTAACATCGGCCTCTGAGCTGGAGATCACAGAATCATCAGGTGTAGCAGGGATCTTCACAGCTGTAGCTGTGTTCTCCCTTTCAAAGCATTCATCAAAGGCACTGAGTTCATCTGGTAGTGAAGTATTGCTGCCATTCATGCTATTGGGTTTTGCTTTGTAGGAAGTTACGTCTTGCAGACCCTGCCAAAGTTGCCGTGCATCTGATGTCACCTCCAACCTTGTTCAAAATTTTCTCTTCACCCTTGAAATAGCCTTCCACAAATCATACCTGATTTTCTGGTACAAGCCTGGATCGCCAGTCTTGAATGTTACAGATCTAGCCTTCAGCAGATGGCATAACTCCTGGTTCATCCATGGCTTTTGGTTTGGGAATGTACAGTAAGTCTTAGTGGGCACACACTCAGCCACACATGTTTAATGAAGTCGGTAACAACTGCAGCATACTCATCCAGATTCGAAGATGAATCCCTGAATACAGTCCAGTCCACCGATTCAAAGCAGTCCTGTAGGCACTCCTGTGCTTCCCCTGTCCATACCTTCTTGGTCCTCACTGCTGGTGCTGCAGTCTTCAGTCTCTGCCTATACTCAGGGAGTAGAAGTACAACCAGGTGATCAGACTTCCCGAAGTGAGGGTGTGGAATAGCACGGTAGGCATTCTTGATGGTGGTGTAGCAATGGTCCAGTGTGTTGTTTCCTTTGGTATTGCAAGTGATCTGTTGATGGTAGTTGCTTAGTGATTTTTTTCAGCCTGGCATGGTTAAAGTCTCCCAAAACAACGGTGAAGGTGTTAGGGCACACTGTTTCGTGCATGTTGATCCCATTACTCAGATCATCTAAAGCCTGCTTGACATTGGCCTGAGGAGGAATATAAACTGCTACCAAAATGACCCCAGAGAACTTCCATTGTAGGTAAAAAGAACAGAACTTTACTGCTAGGTATTCCAGGTCTGGTGAGCAGAATTGGGACAGCACTGATATATTTGTGCACCAAGAAGAGTTGATCATGAGGCATACTCCTCCACCTCTGCTTTTGAGAGACTCTATAGATCTATCCTGACGGTCTATAGTAAACTCATCGATCTGGATCGCTGCATCCGGTACGGAAGGGGTTAACCAGGATTCCGTGAAACAAAGGACACATGCAGTCCTAATGTCCCTCTGATTCAGCACTCTAGCTCTGAGATCATCAATTTTATTCACCAGAGGCTGCATGTTCGCCAGCAAGATAGTTGGTACAGGGAGTTTTAAAACTCTCTTTCCTGAAATACACTTGTAACCGTGATCTACACCCGTGCTTCCTCTGAGGTGTCCTCTGTGGGCACTTCTGATTACAACCGGTGTTGTTTCCGTCAGTTTTAAGCAGCGATTGTTCGTTTAAATGCACTAAGACATCTTTATTGACTGTGCTGACCTTGGAAGCAGTTGTGCTTTTCAGCTGTATCTGGCTGAAATGGTCTGCTACTCCAGTTGCACCTAGTCTATTTAAATAAATAGTGCAAAAAAGAACAAGACAATCAGGTTGTGTTCATGGGCTCATAGATCATTCAGAAATTTGATGGTGCAGGAAAACAAGCTGTTCCTAAAACATGGAGTGTTTTAGTGCTTCAGGCTCCTGTCCATCCTCCCTGATAGTAGTCATGAAAAGAGTGGATGGATGGTGAGTGCTTAATGATGGATGCCGCCTTCCTGAGGCATCTCCTTTTGAAAATGTCCTCAATAGCGGTATCCATGATAGAGCCGGCCAAGGCTACAATCCACTGCAGCTTTTTTTGAACCTGTGCACTGGAGCCTCCACACCTGGCAGTGATGCAGCCAGTTAGAATAGTCTCCATGGTACACTTGTAGAAATGTAATAGAGTCTTTGGTGACATAGCAAATCTCCTGAAGCTCCAAATGAAGTATAATGACTAGCATGCTTTCTTCAATATTACATCAATTGCTTAGGGAAGGATAGATCCACTGTGATGCCCAGGAACTTGGAGCCTCACACTCTTCCCCAAATTATGCCTTGATGAGGACGGTTGTGTGGTGCATCTCTAAACAAACAAACAAACAAATAAATAAATAAAATTTCCTGACTTCCCCTTCCTGAAGTTCACAATCAATTCCCTGGTCTTGCTGACATTGAGTGAAAGGTTGTTATGACTCCACCCAACCATCTGATCTACCTCACTCCTGTACAAGTCCTCATCACCATCTGAGATTCTGCCAACAACAGCTGTGCCCTATCCGGATTTCTAGATGGTGTTTGTGCTGTACCTTGCCATACAGCCATGAGTATAAAGAGAGAAGAGCAGTGGGTTAAGCACGCATCCTTGAGGTGCGCCTGGGTTGATCGTCAGCAGAGTGGACATGTTATTTCTGATCCGCACTGAATGTGGTGTCTCAATGAGGAAGTCAAGGATCCTGTTTCAGAGGGAAGCACAGGTGCCCAAGATTTGAAGCTTGTTGATTTGCATTAGAGGACAATAATGTTGAGCACAGAGCTGCAATACATAAAGAGCAGCCTGACATAGGTATTGCTGTTGTCCAGGTGACCCAAGGTTGAGTGGAGAGCCAGTGTGAGTGGATTCGCTGTAGTTTGGCTTTTGCAGCTCATGCAAAAGTTAATTCTAGCCATGACCATCCTGTCAAAGTACTTCATCAGAGGAAATGGCAGTCATTGAGGCAACCTACCCTGCACCTGATGCCCTTTTGGAGTAGGGGAAAAACTTCAGTTGGAGCAGTGAGAGGGCGAATACACCAGCCAGTTGGTTGCCACAGGTTTCAGAGCACTGACAGCTACACCACTGGGACCTGACCCCACATGAGGGTTCAATCTCTTGAAAGATATTCCAATGTGAGCCTCTGAAACAGATATCATCGGGTCGTAAGATGCTGCATAAAGGTATAGTTTTACTCTCCTTTTCAAAGCATGTATAAGATTTGTTAAGCTCATCGGGGGGGGGGGGGGGGTGAAGCATCAGAGCCATTTACCTTATTTTATTTAGAGATACAGTGCAGAACAAAGCCTTCAGACCCACCAAGCCACACCGCCCAGCAACCCACCAATTTAACCCTAGCCTAATCACAGGACAATTTACAATGACCACTTAACCGACTAGCCGGTACATCTTTGGACCGTGGGAGGAAACCGGAGCACCCAGAGGAAATGCACACGCACATGGGAAGAACGTACAAACTTTCTTGCAGAGACGGAACTGAATGCCAAACTCTGATGCCCTGACCCGTAATAGCATCCATTAATCGCTATACTACCATGGCACTTTGATATTTGGTTTTGCCTTACAGGAAGTACACCCTGCTGGAGTTGACGTGCATCCAATTGCATTTCTATAAATTGGTAAGATCTGAAAAAGAAGCAGGTTAAGTAATAATCTAAAAATGAATTGAGAAGGAGAAATATGCAGAGCAATTAGAAAGACCAATGAAGTGTGACTAATAACTTTAACAAAGAGCCACCAGAGACTCTGTGGTAGATATTTCCTCTTACTTTGTTATGTAATTTCTCAAAAATTGCTTTTGCACAATGCAAAATCCTCGCTGATGAAAAAATACCTTAAGATTAGAGTACTGAACATTAAGGACATTGTCTTTTAAACATTAAATATTTCCACCTCACTAGGTTGGCAAGTAAGGAATAGACTTAAATATCAAAGAGAAGGTTAGAAGATTTTATTGGCAACAATTATTAAAACTATATATTTTTCACTTATAAGCCATTTCACAACCAGGTAATTCTGTCATAGGCATAGCACCAAAACATTTAGAATGAGCCAAAGTACTTCTGATTTGCTGCTTCTGAAATATTTGGCATCATTCTCCCCCTCAGCATTGGGTTGCTTATTGTTAGTAACTGCAGTGCTTTGTCCTCTTGGCTTTCTGTGGTTGTTACTATTTCACATGCAGTTCATAAGCAACGCCTCAATAGATGGGAGAATTGTCTACCTACAGTTTTGCTAATTTCTCTTGGCCACATTATCAATATCGTAAAGAAAACAAATGCAACATTTAAAAAGTAGATTGCTTTCATATTTTAATGAAGAAAATACAAACTTATACAGGATAGTTGGGACTGTTTCAACAAATAATGGAATAAGTTACAGTATTTATAATACTCAGCATTTTGCATATATCTGTTATGAACATCTGCTGGATTTAGTTAACAGCAAGATGCAGTCATGCAACATCAAAGGTGATTTTTCTTAGACTAAAAGCTAATTAAACATGTGAGGACAAAGTATTTAGCTTTCAGTTCTTATTGCCATCATTAAAAGGAACCTACCATTAAGTATTAAAGGATCACTTTTGCATGACAAAGGAGGATCAAAAAGCTGGTGGAAAATTTCTCTTTAGCACATTTCTTAAGCTTCATCTAACACTTTACAATTTTTATCAAGTCACAGATTGTAGGTGAAGGTAAATGTGGCTGATATTTTCACAATGGTGATGATACATTCAGTCCTCAGATCTATAAACCATTATAATTTGCTCTTCCTTATACTTTTTAAACTACTTTTATGGCATTTGGAAATAACTTGAAATAACATATTCATTAAGGAACGCAAATATGTATGCTGTATGAACAACATTTAATTCCTTCATAAAGTGGGATCAGATTTACTTAATGATTCATTCCCACAAAAGCTGATGTTTGGTTTCTTGGTTGCATGAAAGTAATTCTTTGAACATTGGAAATACCTCAGACTCAACATCATCATCAAAGGAAAGGATTAGCACAGGTGGTGAATTGATTAGTTTGTAGATGGTTGTACCACCTGATTTGAATGGAGTAATACTGTTGAGTGCCGGATGAAATGTGATAGGAGGTATTATTCCCAAGCCATGACTTCAGCAATGGAATAAAAATAGTATCAGGCTTTTGAACTTGATATTCAAGAAGCAACAAATAGGTTTGCATTTGAATAGGAAAGGAAAAAGAAAACAGTTGAACCTTTACTAGTTCCACCATATTTTTGAAACAAAGAAATAAAAGCTAGACATGTTGAAAGGAAGCACTTGTAGCTGTGGACATAGGGGAATCTTGAACTTGTCAGTCTCCATAAGCTAATAGTATTAAAGGATGGCTAGCATATTTTTAAAGTGCTGCACACAAAATATAATATTCTTGTGAAAAATATGTTTCTTGGGCAAAATTTCTTGTGGAACTCAGGTGTGACACAATTCTAAACTTATAAGTTTTCAACCTATTTAGTCTGTGGGAAAAGCTTGGAACACTTTGCACTAATTTGATGGTCTCCTACCACCTCTCCAGCCTCTGCATCCAGCACATAATTCTCTGTAACTTCCAATAGGTTCCCATCACCAAGCACCTTTCCCTTGCTTTCCCCCCCCCCCGACACTTTCCACATTCTGCAGCGATCTCTCCCTATGAGACTCCCTTGTCCAGTCATCCCTCCCCAATGATCTCTCTCCTGATACTTATCCTTGCAAGTGGAACAAGTGCCACACCTGCCCTTACACTTCCTCACTCACTACCATTCAGGACCCCAAAGGTGAGGCAACACTTCACCTGCATGTCCACTGGGGTCATCCACTCTATCTGGTGCTCCTGGTGTGACTTCCTGTAGATCGGCCAGACCCAAAATAGATTGGGAGACTGCTTCGCTGAGCATGATCACTCCGCCTGCCTCAAAGAGTGGGATTTCCCGGAGGCCACTCATTTCACTTCTCCTTCCCATTCCCATTCTGACATGTCAATCATTGGTTTTCTCTACTGCTGTGTTGAGGCCACACAAGTTGGAGGAGCAACACGC